>NC_141534.1:222247500-222860000 GCF_021556685.1 Rattus norvegicus
CCCCTCCCCTTCTATATGGGTGTTCCCCTCCCCATCCTCCCTCCATTACCGCCCACCCCCCAACAATCATGTTCACTGGGGGTTCAGTCTTAACAGGACCAAGGGCTTCCCCTTCCACTGGTGTTCTTACTAGGCTATTCATTGCTACCTATGAGGTTGGAGCACAGAATTTTTAAGGGTGTACTTGCTCCTTATCTCCCGCAGGTGGAGACATTGTGTTAGAAACAAGCCGGGAATACACTCACAAGCTTTCAGTCCAGGTTCAGCGGGACTTTCCGGTTCTCTGTAGATTCTGAGTTGCTTTTGCAAGTTTGCACAGAGGGCAACTAACGATTTGTACGTCCACAGGACGTTGATGGTAAACAGAAGGATGTCTTCTGAGACCAAGAAGTGAAACACACAGCACACCCCACAACAGCAACTTGAATCCATTCATGTGGTCCCATTCATAATTTTCCCATTGCTTTCCTTCCCCACTGCAAATGCCAATCAGTAGACTTCGATCTTTCCCCCAACTCGATCACTGGGAAAAATCAGACGCTTAGAACAATACACCTGAGCAGGAGTCCGGGAATACCGACATGCTGGCAAAGCAGAACTAGAGCGCAGCAGAACGGATAGCAGAGAGGGACAGAAGGCCAAGACCAGCCCTTCTTTTAGCTCCCTGCTCTAGAGTTGGCCCCCCAAGCACCAGCATGCATGTCAGACTTTCAATATTCTCAATTAATTACAGGTGTATCAGCATGTAGCCCCACCTCCACCTCCATTCTCATTAACGTCCTCCCTCTATTAGAGCCACATAATTAATTCATGGTGAATTAATCTCATTTCTCCATCCGTAATAACATCTATAAAGTTCTTTTGTCCAGAGAAGCTCACTTACACACATGCCCTAGATTAGTACTCTGAAAAGCCTCAGAGGGGTATAACTCAACACAATACAATCCCCCTTCTTCCTCTTATCTTGACTCATACGTATATTCATCTATAAAGATTTATGTACAATTACACACACACACACACACACACACACACATATACATATTCTTTTTCATCATGTTTTCATGTGTGGGAGTGGGTGGGTATGGGAAAATATATAAATATACATTCTTGTTTCAACATATATATTTCCCTAAGAGGTCGATCACAGTCATTTTTCGGTTAGGAGCACTAGGCAAAGTTTCAGGATTATTCATGGAAGACACTTACATAGCAAACTCATCCATAAAAACATGACAAAAATGTAAAGAATATACTGAATCCGCAAGGGGAAGGAGAGCTGCTCATCGAATGAGGGCTGAGAAGAATTTAGAGGAGGTCCTGCTCTATCTGCTCTGGGAGACTGCAGTTCTAGGTACAAAGTCACAAATGAAAAAACACAAAAGGGAGGATTTGATTTGGGTGATTTTAAGGAGTTTAGCTAATTAGTCAACATCAATTTTAGGAAGTGAGTACATATTTGAATGCATGATGTAAAATTTCCAAAGAGTCAATAAAAATATTATGTTGGGGGTCAAAGCATGGGATTGAAGATGAGTGACTTACTGTGTTTTGTCTTACATCTGATGAACTCACACAGTGGCTACACTGTATTCAAATTGTGTTTCAAGAATATATCCTTGGGGGATAACAGAGAGTAGAGGCATTTCATCACACGCTGGCAGACATTTTGAAAATAAACAGAATTGTGGGAAAGGTTTCTCTTAGCTTGTAATTGTTGGTAAGTTTTATCTCCTACCACCCTTACTACGCCGTCCCATACTCTCACTTGCTCCTCCACTTCCTCTGTTTTTAGACACACAGCTCCCTCAGTGTGAACAAATATACTTTCTGATACACTTTTATTGTTGTGAGATTGCTTCTTTCCTCCGGAAGGAAGAAGACGTCTGAGGAGCACTTGTGTGAGGACTTTAAGCTGCAACGCGCAAAGTACTTAAAATAAAGTGCCTACCCTATAAACAAGTTTCATGGTTGGGTTTTTTAAATTTTGATTTAATTGATTTCATTTGTAAATTACAGATAAATGTTTTAATTACTATGAAATGTACAGATTGGGGTTGTTTTCTAAATCTGAATTTTTTTCTGATTATCTTAAATATGTATAAAGATACACCAGCTGGACTGACTGGGGCCCTTGGCACATAGGCACCTCAGTCTCCATGTGGGTTTCCCCACAGCTGGAGAGGGAACTGTTCTTAAGTCTGTATCCTGACTGAGGAATCCATTCCCCATCTGGGCTGCCTTGTCTGGACTCAGTGGGACTTGATATGGCAGAGTGGGGGATACGGGGGTGGGGACTCCCTCTCAGAGAATGGGAGGAGAATAGGGAGGGGGACTCTGTGAGGTGGGATGCAGAGGAGGGGCAGCATTTGGAATGTAAATAAATAAATTTTAAAAAGTGTATAAGGATAAGGAAATTTGACACAATAGTTGAGCTTGTAACTCAGTATGAAAGGTGTATTAGGATAGGCAAAATAAGTATGGAACCCAGAGGGGTTATTAAGAAGCAGGGGCAGGAGAAAAGAAGGGTGGGAGAACAAGAGAACGAACGTGTGATATGAGGACCTGTGAGGTGCTCAGCAGGTAACAGCATCTGCCACCAGCTGAGGACATGAGCTCAACCCCTGGAACATACCTGTTAGAAGACGAACCAACTACTTCCTGCAAAGTCATGGAATCATGTGGCACACACATACTCACCACTGTATGAGTGTAATAAAAGCATGTTTCAAAGAGCATATAATACAAAAGCAAAGGGGGAAATACTGAGGGCAGAGGGCAACGGGGAGGGGCGGGGAGAAAGAAGGGAGGAGTGTAGGGATAAGAACCAACCAAGACTTAGTATGCATAAAATGTCATTAGAAAAATTGTTACTTTGTGAAAGAAAAGAAGGAAAAAAGAAAAGAAAAGGGAGAGGGAGGGGAAGGGATGGGACGGGAAAGGTCTGATGGCACAATCTTCTAGTCCCTGCACTTGGAAGGTTGAGGCTGGAGGATGAGAAATTCAAGCACCAGTGAAAAGGAAGCAGAAAGACTGCAAGTTCAAGAGCTGGGGAGATGCTCAGTTTGTCAACCCTTGTAGTATAAGCTTGAAAACATAGTTTCCATCCACCAGAACTCTTATTTAACAAACAAACAAACAAACAAACAAACAAATGCTAGATGCCTCCAAGTTTGCATGTAATCTAAGTGCTTCCAAGGCTGCTGGAAAGATCCTTGTAGCTCTCTGACCAGCCAGTCTAGCAAAATGATCAGACCTAGTGAGGTATCTTGACTCCAGCAAATAAGGTAAAGAACGATTGAGGAAGATACAGGAAACAGACTTCTGCCTTTGGTCATGTAACACATAATACACAGATAAATTAAACAGGATGATAGAAAATAAAATAAAATAAGTTCACTTGGAATATCTATGTAGGCCCTGAGCAATTCTTGGGCCCTGGCTCTGCCCCTGATCCTACAACACCCAGAGGAAGCCCAATACCCAGGTGCTCTAACACACCCAGAATCACAGGAGAGGGGGCCACAACAACTGTCCCAACACTCAGAGTAACTGGGACCCCTCAGATCCAGGGAAGCCAGAACCCCTGCTTGGCTAGTGGCATGGGTTCCTTCCAGTTTGAACCTGCACCTGGAGCAGACCTGGGGCACTGGCTCTACACCCACTCCTACAACACCCAGGGGAAGCTCGACTCCAAGGTTTTCTAACACACTCAGGGTCAGTTTGAACTAGCACCTGGAGCAGACCTGAGGTGCTGGTTCTATACCCATGCCTACAACACCCAGAGGGAGCCCTACTCCTAGATGCTCTGAAATGCTCAGGATCACAGGAAAGGCCACAACATCTACCCCAACACCAGGAGTAAGTGGGTCTTCCAGGATGTGGGGATGCAGAAATCCCCTCCCAGCCAGTAGCACAGGTTCTTTCCTGTCTGAACCTGGACTCAGAGCAGAACTGGGGTGCTGGCTCTGCATCCACTCTTACAACAGCCAGAGGGAGTCCGCTCCCAGGTACTCTGAAATGCCCATGATCACAGAGGAAGCACGACTCCCAGGAGTTCGGACCAGGAGCAACAGAGTTCTGACACACTCCAGATCACAGATGAGGCCACAACATCTTTCCCAACACAGTGTAACTGGGACCCGAACAGGAACCAGGGAAACACAAACCTCTGCCCAGTGAGAGGCATGAGTTCCTTCCAGCTTGCACCAGTTCCTGTAGCAAACCCAGGGCTGTGGCTCCCCACCCAGTTCTGCAACACCCTGAGAAAGCTTGACTCCCAGGAGCTCTGGCACAACAAGACCTCAGGAACTTGGTCACACCAGGATTTCAGGATCCCAGAGGCAACTTGACACCCAGGAGCTCTGACACACCCAGAACCTCAGGATCATAGGATCACAGAATCACAGGACCACAGGACCACAGAGACAGCTGGACTCTGAGAAGATCTAACATAACTAGGATCACAGGAGGGACAAGCTCCAGTAAGAGACAGCAAGGGCAGGTAGCACTAGAGATAATCAGGTGGAGAGGCAAGCACAAGAACATAAGCAACAGAAACCAAGGCTACTTGGCATCATCAGAACCCAGTTCTCCCACTGCAACAAGTTTTGGATACCCCTTCATACCAGAAAAGAAAAATTTGGATTTAAAAATCACAACTAATGATGATGATAGAGGACTTTAAGAAGAACATAAATAACTCCCTTAAAGAAATATAGCAGAACACAGGTAAACAGGTAGAAACCCTTAAAGAGGAAACACAAAACTTCCTTAAAGCATTACAGGAAAACACAACAAAACAGGTGAAGAAATTGAACAAACCCATCCAGAACTTAAAAAAGGAAATAGAAACAATAAAGAAATTACAAAGGGAGACAACCCTGGAGATAGAAAACCTGGGAAAGATATCAGGAGTCATACATGCAAGCATCATCAACAGAATACAAGAGGTAGAAGTGAGAATCTCAGGTGCAGAAGATACCATAGAAAACATTGACACAAAAGTCAAAGAAAATGCAAAATGCAAAAAACTCCTGACCCAAAACATCCAGAAAATCCAGGACACAATGAGACGATCAAACCTAAGGATAATAGATATAAAAGGGAGCAAAGATTCCCAATTTAAAGGGCCAGTAAATACCTTCCACAAAATTATAGAAGAAAACTTCCTTAACCTAAAGAAAGAGATGCCCATGAACATACAAGAAACCTAAGGAACTCCAAATAGACTGGACCAGAAAAGAAATTCCTCCCATCACATAATAGTTAAAACACCAAGAACACAAAACAAAGAAAGAATATTGAAAGCAGTAAGGGAAAAATGTCAAGTAACATAAAAGGCAGACCTCTCAGAATTACGCCAGACTTCTTACCTAAGACTATGAAAGCTAGAAGATCCTGGGTAAATGTCATACAGACCCTAAGAGAACATAAATCCCAGCAAAGGCTATTACATCCAGCAAAACTCTCAATAACCATAGGCAGAGAAACCAAGATATTCCATCACAAAACCAGATTTACACAATATCTTTCCACAAATCCAGCCCTACAAAGGATAATAGATGGAAAACTCCAACACAAGGAGGGAAACTACACCCTAGAAAAAGCAAGAAAATAATCCAATATCAACTAACCTGAAAGAAGATAGCCTCAAAAACATAATTCCACCTCTAACAACAACAAAAAACATGAAATAACAATCATTGGTCTCTAATATTTCTCAACATTAATGCACTCAATTCCCCAATAAAAAGACACAGATTGACAACTGGATATGTAAACAGGACCCAGCATTTTGCTGCGTATAGGAAACACACTTCAGTGATAAAGTCAGACACTTCGTCAGAGTACGAGGCTGGGAAATTTTTTCTAAGCAAATGGTCTCAGGAACCAAGCTGGAGTAGCCATTCTAGTAGTGAATAAAATAAACTTTAAACCAAAAGTTATCAAAAAAGATAAGGAAGGACACTTCATAGTGGTCAAAGGCAAAAATCCACCAAGACGAGCTCTCAATTCTGAATATTTATGCTCCAATTGCCAGGGCAACCACATTCATAAAAGAAACCTTACTACAACTGAAAGCACATATTGCACCTCACACAGCAATAATGAGAGACTTCCAATACTCCACTCTCGGCAAGGGACAGATAATGGAAACAGAAACTAAACAGAGATACAGAGAATTCAACAGAAGTTATGAATCAAATGGATTTAACAGATATCTATAGAACATTCCATCCTAAAACAAATGAGTATACTTTTTTCTCAGCACCTCATGGTAACTTCTCCAAAATTCACCATATAAGTGGTCACAAAACAGGTCTCAACAGATACAAGGAGATTGAAATAATCCCATGCATCCTATCAGATCACCACGGACTAAGGTTGGTCTTCAATAACAACAAAAATGACAGAAAAGCCCATATAAACATGGAAGCTGAACAATGCTCTACTCAATGATAACTTGGTCAAGGAAGAAATAAAGAAATTAAACATTTTAGAATGAAAATGAAGGAACAACATACTCAAACTCATGGCACACAATGAAAACAGTGCGTAGCTCGGAATGCCTCCAGAAAGCGGCTGGAAAAAGCATACACTAGCAGCTTGACAGCACATTTGAAAGCTCTAGAACAAAAAGAAGCATATACATCCAAGAGGAGTAGACAGGGATTTCAGGGCTGAAATCAACCAAGTAGAAACAAAAGGAACCTTACAAAGAATCAACAAAACCAGGATCTGGTTCTTTGAGAAAATCAACAATGTAGATAAACCCTTAGCCAAGCTAACCAGAGGGCACAAAGACAGTATCCAAATTAACAAAATCAGAAATCAGTTTGCCTGTCCAGGGCCTGGGTGAACTGGTTGATGACAGGAGGTACTTTGAGTCGTTTATAGAGGATGGCTCTTTGCAGCTGCAGCCTGATGTAGCAGGGTCATTTGACAAAGCCTGTTAGATCTCTTTTGGGCTGGATGTCTTGAAGACTGCCAAAGCTCTTGGGCCTTTTCTCAAACAAAGGATTGACCACCTTTTCGAATTCCTGTTTCTTGACCATGGCGGGGACCAGGGTCACCTTCTTCCCCTTGGCCTTCTTTCCTTTGGGCATCTTGCTCAGCTGGAGGAAAGGGCAGCCTTACTTCTAATAGTCAGAAGCTAGAAAGAACCCAGATGTCCTTAAACAGAGGAATGGATACAGAGAATGTGATGCATTTTTAAAAAAAAATATAATGGAGTACTACTCAGCTATTAAAAACAATGACTACGTGAAGTTCATAGGCAATGGATGAAACTAGGAAGTATCCTGAGTGAAGTAGCCCAATCACAAAAGAACACATATGATATGCACTCCCTGATAAGTGGATATTAGCTCAAAAGTTTGTAATACCCAAGATACAATTTATAGATCAAATGAATCTCGAGAATAAGGAAGACCAAAGTGTGGATGCTTCTGCCCTTTTTAGAAGGGTGAACAAAATACCCCCAGGAGAAAATATGGAGACAAAGTTCAGAGCAGAGACTGTTGGAAAGGCCATCAGTAGACTGCCCCACCTGGGGATCCATCCCATATACAGTCACCAAAGCCAGTCAGTATTGTGGATGCCAAGAAGTGCAATGCTGACAGGAGCCTGATATAGATGTCACCTTAGAGGTTCAGCAGAGCCTGACAAATACAGAGGTGGATGCTCACACCAAACTATTAGACTGAGAACGTGGTCTGCAATTAAGAAGTTAGAGAAAGAATTGAAGGAGCTGAAGGGGTTTGCAACCCCACAGTATGAACAAAAATATCACTAACCAGACATCCAAGAAATCCTGGGGATTAAACCACTAACAAAGAGTACACATGGTTTGAATGATTCCTCCAGATGCATATGTAGGAGAGGATGGCCTTGTTCAGCATCACTGGGAGGAGAGGCCTTTGGGCTTATGAAGGCTCAATGCCCCAGTATAGTGGAATGCCAGGGAAGGGAGGAGAGAGGGAGTAGGTGGGCAGGTGCGGGAGCATCCTCATAGAAGTATGTGTGGGGGAATGGGATAGGGAATTTCCAGAGGAGAAACCAGGAAAGGGGATAACATTTAACATGTAAATGCAGAAAATACCTAATAAAAAATGAAAAAAGTTAAAAGAAAAAATAAAATAGAAAAAGAAATATCTATGTAGAAACTAATCAAAGATCGAAAATAAGTAGGTTATGTGACATTTCAGTAGGAAAAGGAAGAAATGTATGTGTATATATACATATTCAAATTTTAAATTGATAGTTTCCTTTGGTATTTTAAAACATTTTTAGTGTTATTTAGTCCTCTGCCTGTCAGCCCTACCTTCCCACTGCCCTTCCCATTTGAACCTATCCCTTCATTATTATTATATCATCTTTTTCATATATATATATATCTGTGTGTATGTATATGTGTTCATACACATATATCCATATATATGTATATATGTTTATATATATGGAGAGAGCAATATAGTATACACTTACAGAGAGAGCCCTACATGGGGACTAATGCTTCTTCCAGAAGCTATAGTCTGTCAAAGAAAACTGCCAGTGCCAGGTATGGAATACCTCCCTCTAAGCTGATGGTTCCCAGAGACCCCTTGGTTACCTAAGAAAACATGATGAGTCTCTACTACTAAAGACAGGTCATATTTTGTCCATAGGACATAAAGAAAACAAACTACTTTCAATCTGAAAGTCTAGTCCTTGCTGGTTAGCTCTTGTAGTACTGGAAAGTGGCATGCAGTCCTCTGGAGAAGTCAGCACCCATCTTATTTTGGTGTGAACCTCATGAGCTGCAATAACCATTGGGAAGATAAGACATGCCCATGTGTGCGATGGTGGTGTAAATATTATGAGTCACTAACTGGTTTCTGGTTTGGTTTAAGACTCATTTCACAGGAGGAAACTTGTGCCTGGTACTATAAATCTGACCAAAAACCTGTGGTTGAGAAACTCATATGCTTTAGAGGAGAACCTATTACTGTTATTTTCCGAAATTGATATAGTATCAAACTGTCTTCTGAAAACTTACCTCTATGCCCATAGATAAAACCAGTTTTCAATCCCTATCAGAGAAGCTTCTTTGGCAGTGTGCAGCAGCTACTGCAGAGACTTACAGCGTGTCAAGGTGCAGAGAACAAATGTCTGTGGAGTGCTCAGCCACAGAGGGGACATTTATTTTATATGCCCTACCCCAAAGCTCAGGGGATATTGTGCAAGAGGAGGAGATAGGATTAAATGCCTGAGTTCAGAAAGGACTGCTGTGAAACACTGTCTTCTGGCTTCATGCCATGGCTGTTGCATTGATGAACTCACAGCCTATATGAGTGTTTACATAGACCCACACAACTCCAAGCCAGTCCCCATTGCAGCACCAAAGAGAGAGAGAGAGAGAGAGAGAGAGAGAGAGAGAGAGAGAGAGAGAGAGAGAGAGAGGTCATGAGCTCCCCCACCCCATCCCCCACTGGTTGAGAAACTGTTAGCAGTTGTTGGTGACTGAAGGGGGTGCATGCCATATGACTCCAGTGATATGAAATTCTGCAAAAGATAAAACTACAAAGATAATAAAATAAAAGGATGATGAACAGGGTTCAGGAAAAGAGGAAGAGAGAGAAATGAGAGAAACAGCTTTTTCTAGTTACGGAGTTCACACCTGTGGTTAACTATGCTCTAGTGCAGTTGTTCTTAACGTCTGGCTCATGATGTTTTGACGGTTGATCAATGCTTTCACAGGAGTCACATATCATATATCCTGCATATCGGATATTTACATTTTTGTTTATAATGGTAGCAAAATTGTAGTTATGAAGTAGCAATGATATAATGTTATGGTTGGGGGTCACCACAACAAGGAGCTGTACTGAAGGGTCACAGCATTAGGATTGTTGAGAAGTGCTGATCAGTGGATAGTTTCAAGTCCATGTATATTTTGGTCGTGCTACTTTTGGACTCAGAGGGTTATGATAAAAACAAAAAAAAAAAAGAAAGATGAGGTGGAGGAAGAGTGGAAGAAGGAGAAAGAGAAGACATAAAGTTAATAAAATGGGAGAAATCCAGATGGAGTTAAAGAGGCTTATAAGTGTGGATATGATCAAAATACACTGTATCTCCGTGTGTGAAACTCTCAAAGGACAAGTTAAATCTTAAGTTTAAAATGAAGAAATGACATATGGAAGGTAGATACCAGTTATTTCTTGGAAGATTATGGAAGAAAGTCAGATAGGTGTTTGCAATATCTGACTTGTAAGTTGGGTCTCATTTGGTGGCTTTGCAATTTCTCCATAAATTACCAGTTGGCTCATGACAACAAGACATAACAACCACTTAGACATCTTCATTGTCAGAAGCCATTTAAGAAAGACTAAAGCATGCAAATGAGTTTTTTGGAGATGGCCCACCAGTTTGTATGGTCTGTGATGAGTAAGGTTCATCTCAGAATTGTTTCTTGCTGCTGATATGCCATTCCTGGCACTATTACATAGTGCCTAATGACTCCTGGGCATTAACCCATCCTAATGGGGAGATTTATTGCAGAATTAATATAAAGATGTACCTTCATGTAGAATGCTGTGTAGACAAATTGATAAGTTCATAATTCATTATAATGGTTTTAAAGAATTCCTAAATTTATACAATAATGTCAAGCCCTCTATAGAATAAAGCTGCAAATAGAGCTCTGTAAGCCTCATGTGTTACAAGCTAATTGCACTAGGTTAGAAAAGCAGTCTTGAAACAAATTTGGGATCAAGAAAAAAAAAACATTCGTTCTAAGTCAGGTCCAAAGATGAAGCCACAGGTGTGCACTATGATAAAGCAAGGCCATGTGAAATGGTTGCTTTGAACTTACAATGAACTTATAGAATGAAACACTGCTTTAACTTGCTATTTACATCCTTCAGTAACTCCCCTTTTGTGCAACATTTTATCTATGAGGTGATTTAAAAACTTTTGTCTAAGAAGGTATAAATTGCCAGAGAAAAGAAATAAAGTATGCAGCATCTGGGGTTCTGTCCTGTGCACCAAATGTATATGTGTGGTTTTGGGGGTCTTGTCTGTTTGTCTACATGTATGCACATACATACATATGTAGGTATATGCATATATAAGTATTCATGAACATTTGTGGAATTTTTGAAACAGGTGGTCAAGCTCAACCAAAAAATGTGTGCCTGATTTCTCCCTTTCTTCCTCCTCTTTTTTCCCTGGCTTAAAAAGAGTTAATGAGCTCCAAGCTTCTTGCCTGCCTAGGGATCCTTGAGCCAGAGAGAAACTTAAGTCTTTTTGCTAATTCCCTTGCTATTACCAGTTTGGGTCAAATTACCAGAAGTAAGCAGATTTTAGTGATAGATTAGCAAGAGTTAAATTTCCAAAAGCCATCAACTTCTAACCCCCAGAAGAGTAAGAGAGAGTTAAAAGGCCAGAGATCATCAGTCTTTGGCCTTATGCCCGCTGTGTCCCTCCTCAGTTCCTAATCCCTTGTTAGGGCTGGTCCCCAGCACTGGCACATCACCTCTTTCAGCAAGTTTTTTCCTTGCTCTAGGGCTTTTGGTTGACATCCTCTAGTTGCAATTTTATAGAAGATATCTTCTTCTCTTCTCATACTCAAAGAGCCTCTTATTCTTAGGTCTAGCTTCCCTTAATTAGCCTCCACTTCTTTAATAAATTGTGTACTCCTCAGATCTCTAGCCAACCCAATAGTACACCTCAAATCTAAATCCAATAAACCACAACACAGAAGCAGATGATACTGAATGTTGGTGTTGGGGATAGGACCTCTCATTTGTTATTGTTGGAATATGCAAAATAGTAATTACTTTGGAAGAATTTTGGCAGAGTTTTACAAAGCTGAACATTTAGTTTAGACTCAAATTATACTCTTTGGTTGGTATTTGGCCTACAGTGTTGAAAATGTATGTCATATAAAAACCAAAGCACAGAGAGTTTTGTAGCAATTTTATTCATTAATCACGGTACATTGGAAGCAACTAAGATCTCTTGAAAAAGAGGGTAAATAAACAAATGGTAGCACATCTATTGATCACTATGCAGTAATGAATAGAGATGATATGAGCTATCAACACACAAAATATACAAGAAATGTTAGTGGTCGATTGGCATTCTTGAAAGACTCCACTTATGTGACATTCTGGAGTAGGTAAAACTATGAGGACCACAAGAAGATAGATGGTAACCAGCTTTCAAGAAGAAGAAAGGACAGAATAGGAACTTGATAGGACAGCCAAACTACTCTGTAGATTATTGCAGGATATTTGATCACACAGGTTGCAGACAGAGAGAGCAAGATAGACAAGGTGAAGACAGAATGAGCCAGAGAACAAGAAGGAGGTAGAAGTTAGTATGAGGATAGGCAGAGCAGTTGAGTAACAAACTAAGAGAAGCCAGATTGAGTCAGTCAGCTTGGACAGGAGTTTTGAACCAGAAAAGCTGAGTTGAACCAATCTAGCCAGAGCTCAGAAAGTTCAAGAAAGGGTGAGCTTATTTAGCAGTAAGCCTCAAAGTCTGAAAACCTTCTAGACTTATATGGAGGCTAGGAGCTTCCAGGACTAGGCCTAAGTTAAGAGACTTAGGCAATAAGCTTGAGATATGACAATTACATGAGGCAAATAAAAGTTACGTTTACAGTAGATACTCTAACAGACACATGACATTTCATATCTGCTAAATCCAGTGAATGTGACACAGTGAACTTTAAAGTATACAAATTTACAAAATCATTTAGGAACTCAAAGGTATACAAATTTACAAAATCATTTAGGAACTCAAAGGCTTAGAAGACAGTATGAATGTGGGTTATCCTAAGAGAATTTATTATTTGTGTAACCATTCTAAATGTTTAAAGGCTCTCACTCAATTGGTATGTATGTGGCATAAGAGGAATCCTTGACTCAACTTTAGAAGGGTGGCATATGTCAGATAAAGGCAAAAGAAAGTGCATAGGAGCATTGTTTAGTTGATAAAACATTATTTCTCATCCAAGTACAGATGAACAATTTTGCCATATATGCTAATACTGTATACTATCATCTATATATTTAGAAATATTTCCATGTATTTACAGAAACATCCATTATATGTCTTTATAATATGCATGTCTCTGTGTCTATGTCTCTGTGTCTATATCTATGCATTTTATCTATGTCAGCTATTTATCTATAGGTGTATATCTATGTATTTATACATGCATATATCATTTATATGTTTATGTATATCACCATGTATATACAAATGCATATATTAATGTATGCATTTATTACCTATGTATTCATGAAGTTATCTAAATAGCTATTATCTATGTATCTATACATGTATGTAAGTATGATGTGTGTATGTATGTATCATCTATGTTTTTACTATCTATACTCTGATAACTAAATGACTGAGATGTGGTTAAAATCTGTATTTCCCAAAGTTAGAATGAAAATTTATAGAGATGTACTGAGAAGAGGCTGAAATGTCCTATGCTGTTATGAATCAGATTTGGTGACATCTATGATAATTCTATAATTTACTGTAGATACAAATGGTTATGGGTGCAAATATTTATAGATCTATCTATGTATCTACATATCTATCTATTCAAGTTTCTACACATACATATATTTCTTTGTTGTTAGAATCTTTAAGTTAGATTAATTATTAAAGTAGATAGCTATCATTTGACTTTCAGTTGAAATGGATAGGGAAGGGGCTTATGAACTCTAACCCTTAGCTGAGGGTTTCTTGTAATTGAAGGCTACTTGGGAAGGAAAAGTCAGTTTTCTTAAAGGTGGTTAAAACATGTTCCAGTATATACCACAACATCCATCAGTATATGGGTACCACAAATTGGATTCATGTTACTTTAAAAACAAACCAAAAAAAGAGGATGCTACGTTGGAAGAGAGGTGGGGTAGATCTGGGAGGAGTTAGGAAGAGGAACAGAAAGGTGAGTATGATCAAAATATATTGTATGTATGTTGTAGATATTAAAAGAACTAATACTCATCTAATTTTTAAAAGCAGAAGAAAATAGGCTACAGATATGGGGAGATTTGTGTCATACTCAACATTGGTCAGAGAAGACAAAACAGTGCTCAAGTGCCGAGTATAATAACCATGAGATTCAGGTGCAGATGGGTCATTTGTATTAACCCTGATCATTTCATGGAACTTGATGAACAGGGGGCACAAAGAATGGAAGAGGACGAGAAAGAGCTGTGGAGTACTGCCTTCTCGACATTACAGGGATGCAGCAGAGGTCTATTCACAGTTGTGGTTGCCCAAATGAGATCAAGCCCATCAAAATTCTGTAAAGATGAACTGGGGCCCCCAGAAAACTATCCCTTGCTCAGGAGATATTGGCAGTTGATGGCTGCTGATGAAAGAGAAGTCACACTCCTTTGGGGACATGGCTGCTGGTAGGTGTTCATGTATCAGTGGGTGGCCATATATTTATGGGTGTATAAGCAGTACTAATTGGATTCAGGAAGTTATTAAAAACTAATAATTAAAACAAATATATGAAACTGAGATGGATTGGGGTCCTAGAAGAGTTGAAAGAAGGTGTCAGTAGATGAATATAGTCAATATAAATTGTATAAATGTGTTAGACTTTAAAAGAATAAGAATGAAAATAGATTAAATTCTCTTCAGTCCTCAATTATCTTGACTACTCATTTCTACATCCTGTCAATTTACAAATTCCTCATCATGCCATGTTTTATGCTTTTGTTTAATATCACTGAGGACGCATTTCATAGAAGAGCCAAACTTTATGATATTGGAAACACCACTTTCATACTCATAAATGAAGCCAGCAGTGTGCATGGCTACTAATGACCCTTTAGAATCAAATACAGGAGATCCAGAGGACCCACAGTAAAATGTGTTATCACAGGTAACCACACAGTTCAGGTTTATGAACTCTTTCTTGGGAACTTTTTGGGTGTATACATAGATATATTGCACAGTATCACTGCCATCCCCTACTTCTCTTTCCTGAATGTGCTCGTCTTGAGAAATCACTACACAGTCATCACTAAGCTTCTGTTTTATATCATGATGACCAACGATATATATCAACCCACTGGATGGTACAGGAGCTATTCTATTATACAGCCCTGAAGGTTCTTGTTGTCCATTTTCCTTCAGTTTCAGGACAGCATAATTAAGGATGTCATCAGATATCTCAAACCAGGGTTCAACTAAAAAGAAGGAGTTGTCTTCTTTTGCCAGGAACTCTTCATAATCACATGTGACGTTTACACATTGACTAATTTTATCTGCCCACTTACTTTGCTCTATGCCTTCACCCACGATGTCATCGATAACATGCTGGTAAGTGAAAATGTACAGCCCTGTGAAAACAAAGCAGGTAGCACAGCCTTCCTTTCCATCGCTGTTCAAAATCGATGAGCCCAACTGTGTCTCTGAACTGTGAAAGAAGTTTGAGAACTTTAGCTGGGATTGGAGTTTCTGGTCAGTTTCCTGAAGTTTTCTTTATCCATTTCAAATGAGGAAGTTCTCTTACTTTCTTCCTTGAGGTACGCTCTGAGTTTTTCACACTCTCTCTTCAATATGGGATATGTATCCACAATGTATTCTTTTAGCTTCCTATAACATGGCTTTTCTAAATCAGTGGGGTCTGCTGCCTGAGGATATTTTATTCTCTCAAGTTCCACCTAAAAGAGCTTGCCCTCTAACTCATCAACTGGCTGGGTGTTTTCTATAATGGTGTTCAAGTCTTTAATGAGCCTCCAATGGTCACTCTCTACAAAGGAATAAAACCTGCCATCCTTCAGAGTTTCCCTAATGTCGTCTCCCTTAAAGCAATACACTCAGTGTTTGTTCCCCTCTTGGTGAAGTTCTCTATACTTGAGAATTCTTTCATTTCTCTTCCCAACTGCATGAATATAAAATTTCACAGTCAGTACACACATGGTCCTGCCAACCATAGACTTGCTTATCTCTTCTCTGTCGTTTTTCTGTTTTAGAAAATGTAATAGCCACATGGCTGTCTTCTGGAAAACAGTAGAGGGACATACCAAGGTTTTTTTTACCCTTTGATTTGTTGTTTGCCACACACCAGCATTTCTTTGAGCTGTTGACTTTCTGTCTTGACTATGGCAGCACTGAGAGTGTTGAGTGCTTCATACAAGCTATCTGTCATCTTATGTGTGAGTGTATATTTCATTTTTTCACTCTTCAATGATTTCCGTCTAAGGTGATGTTAATTGTCTTGTATATCTTATCTTGCTGACGTTGCCTGAGTGACTATGCCCCTTGGTCCTGCAGGTTGTTACCCACCTTGCTCTTTTCCTAGATTCCATCTTAATTTGAGAAATATTGCAATCACTCTGCTTTCCTTTGGAGACCTACAAATAAATGGTATATAGTCTAATGTTTCTATTTTTTTTTTTTAGTGAGCAATTCACAAAATTCCCGTGAAAAACTCAGTACAACCTCGAAAGATCGGTAAGTATAATCAATCAGAGTTTAGTGTGGGATCCAAAATATAAGCTCTGCTTTCCTATCAAACCATATCAAACCGTGTTGTATGTGGTCATTTTCCAACAAAAAGGAGAGAAGATGGAAGGGTTATCCAGATATTTTAAAATCGACCAACTTCCTGATGGGGCATTTTAGGTCTTGCTTATTAATTTTTATTTTTGGCAAGCCATTCATCCAGTGGAATATTTTATCATATTGCACTGAAAATTGTATTCATTTGTTTATCTGTTATTGTTTTTCTGCTACAGGCTTTGATCATATAACCAAAGCTTCCCTGGAATTCTCCAACAATCCCCACTGTCCTTAAATTTCTAAAAATGCCTTGTTTGTACCTTCCAGTGCCTACATTCTAGGGATACCTCACCTTGCCAGCCTTTAAATTTTTAATTTTAAGGTGCCAAATTCAGAAAGAGTACAGTATAATGATTTACAACTAGATATTTAATGATAATAATAAAATGTTATTACTTAACTAATTATTTGCTCATAAAGAATAGTTACTTTTGATAATAGATACCTTTGATTCACCCAGCACCTAACAAGCAGAAAGCTGCTATATCCTCTATTACATCCATATCAAATCCTTTAAATAGGTGAGAAAGAAAATGGCCACCCTGACCTTTTTAAACATACTGAAGTACTGAACAGTTTTCTAATAACTTCTTTCCCTAATATCACATAATAACCAGCAAAGGAACTGAATTGTGAGTGCTAATGCTCAGTTACCTATCTTCTCCCACTGGTCTATGCATTCATTTTGTAAACTTTTTTGTCTACAACTTTCATTTTTATAGGATGTTGTCTCATTTTCCCTAAGTCATGTTATTGTGAAAGTGATGCTAACAGTCATGGGTTCATATTTCAGTAATGCTACACAGTGGTAATAATGATAGCAATGGCATAGTATGGTAAAGACTGAACCTGTTATCATTTGAAATAACACTAATATTTTTAGATGTAGAGATTAAGACTACTGTAAGATAATATAAATTTACTCTGGCCATGCCTGGAAAGTCCTGTAAAGCATGTCTGGAGTCCAAATGCTTTCACCAGCGGCAACCTTGTTGCACCATGTTCAGTGCTTTAAATGATTTTCAACTATTTAAAGACATTTGGAACAATTTAGATCTCTCTCTCTCTCTCTCTCTCTCTCTCTCTCTCTCTCTCTCTGTGTGTGTGTGTGTGTGTGTGTGTGTGTGTGTGTGTGTGTGGTGGGGTGTCTGTACGTGGGGGGGGTGTTGTGGTTATTATTGTTTCTTGCAACATGGAGCCCCCATTGATCAGGAAGGTAAAGATCTCCTCCTGCTTTCAGAGTGCTAGGATTACAGGTCTTACTTGACCTGGCACTTTTAGGGGAAAGGGAAGTAGTGTATGTGGTTGTCAGATTATTGCTCTGCAATAGAGTAATACAAAGACAGATTTAGGCTTGGCATGGGTTTTCTAGCTATTCAGGTCTTCTAGCTTTATGGAACTTGGATAGGAAGAAACAAATCAGGCTTTGAACTGGCATTCTCAAATGCCTGTCAATGCTCAAACTTCCTGATATGTTCAAGGACCTTTGTAATTTCAGAAAAGGGTCATTTTTATGACTGAGCCTGGAGAGTAGAAAGAGCTCTGATTTCATCAAACTTACCCAAGTTTTCAGTTCTCCCCCAGAGAGTCCTTACTCTCCTCCCTCTCCATAAACAAATGGAAAACACAGTCTTCCTTACCTGCTAACAAGGCCACAGTTAGAATCAATACATAAAAAATCATTTTATAAACTTAAGTACTATAAGAATATTAGTTGTTTTGATTTAACAGATCATCTAGACTCAGGATATTTCCAGGCTATTAAAGTATTGGTTTCATTTTCCAGTTTATCTTAATAGATTGCATCCGATGTTTTTGTTATCATCGTTATGATTGATTCAGAGAAATTTATGATAGTTTTCCTTCAATAAAAGATTACTTTAATGTGACTTAAACATGAAATACAAACCCCTTCCACAATCCCCTTCACTCAAATAGGAAAAATCCTATAAATATGGAAGATTTCATAATATACAAGGAAGCAGCTTCCTGGCAGGAAGACATTTTGATCAAGGATGGCCAAGTCTGTTCTGTGTATATTTCATAGCAGGTTATAGAGACATAACTGAGAAGAATGGTACAGGGTTTTCATGTTTGTCTTTATATCACTTAGGTCCCTCTGTGACCTGCTTGCCTCATGACTCATGGTAGCTTAAAGATGAAACAGGTGGTTCACCTGAAACGCTAATTTCAAAATGATTCAATCTATGGCAGAATCCATACAGTTGTCATATACTGTGGAGAGGAAATAATTAATTGGTGCCCTATATCCCAATTCAGTTCTGGTCTTGTTTGCCCCGCTTTGCTAAGTTAGCAAGCAGCTAGTTTACCCACAAAGCACAATCACCTCGACAACAGAAAGGGAGCGTTATGTGTCAAGCACTATCTTAAAAATTTAGCAGAAGTTACCTCTCATTGTTAGCCCTGTAACTGCCATGAAAAGCAGGCTTTATTTGGATTTTGTCTGTTGGAAAGTATATGATTGGCAAGAGACATAACAGGCTGGAGCTGAGAATCTGAAACAGAGATAGAATTCAAATACAGAGGGAACCTTTCCGCATAGGAGCTTGCAGTCAAGGAATTTAAAGTGTTATACTTACCTTGATGTTAGACCTAGTTTTCCTTTAAGATGGCGGTAATAAAGCAATGAAGAATTTCTAGAGGAATGAGTAGCCCATAAGCAACCCCTCCAGAAGCCATCAGTTGTGAACAACCATACTTCAGCATTCTTATCACAATTTTTAAGAGTACTCGTCTATTCTGTTAATTTTGGGGGGAAGTCTGGGCGAGGTGGGAATAGGGGTTTTCACAGAAACTTTCAATGTCTCTCTCAACTGTGAGTCTGCAGTCATCAATACCACTGCAAAAGTAGCTTCCTTGCCCTTTACAGTCATCAGAGACATGGATCGGGGACATGGGTGTCTGGAGACTGCACTGACCATGTTCTGATCTACATGGTCTCTGGAGGCAGCATATGCCACAGATCTCAATATGACCTCTCTAGGCATGTCAAAATAATCCTCTGCCACACCATGGGCTATAGACACCATTTTGATGCATATGGTGGCAGCACAGGCCAAGAACATGGCCTCTGGGACAAAACAGGCCACAGACAACAATATGGTCCCTGGTGGCAGCTCAGCAGATGGACATCCACATGGCTTCAGGCAGCAGCACAGACCATGGATGTACACACAGCCTCTATTGGCAGCCCAGCCCAAGAACCTCAACATGTTCTCTTAAGGAAGCATAGACCACAGACGTTCACATGAACCTTGGGTTTCAACTTAGCCTTGGGTAGTCAACCACACATATTCACATGATCTCTAGAGGAAGCATAGACCACAAACAGTCACATGAACCTTGGGTTTCATCATAGCCTGGGACAGTCAACCACGGATATCAGCATGGCCTCCAGAGGCAGCATGGACCATAGAGATCATTCAAGGAGGTCCAAATCAGAAAATGAACAGTTCTTCATCTCAGACATCATACTGTTCCTCAGAGCCATAGCGACTGTGCAGTTGGCATTCAGGGACTGTGTCTGTGTAAGTTCAAACTGCATACCACCCTTTCCACCTACTGAGCAATGACATGTTCCCCTGTTAACACACATTCTCTCACACCTGTCATTGCTGTCTCCTCTCTACATCTGCCTCTGTGCGCCCTCACTCCCCACTCCATTCCTCCATCTTTCCCACCCCTCTATCGCATAATTTGTTTGTCATTGTGGTACTGAAAACTAGTGTCACACAGAATGTATTTTTTTTCCCAAACAGCTTTACATATAAATATTCATGGTCTTATTCAGGGTTTCTGGTTTCTAAAGCACCAAAAATACTTCACTATTGCTGAGACTTGTCTCACATATCCCAGTGTCACCCAAAATCAGGATGGTCTTGCAGCTAGGTGGGGCATCCAGGGGCAGGTTCCATGGGAGATCCTGGCTACCATGAGGCTCACAGAGTTAAACCTTTGTGCTTGTAGCCTGCTGGCAGCTCCACTGTTCCTCATTCTCTGTCTCCCAGAGGGGCAAGTGACTACAGAAGCAATTTTCCATTGGGGTATCACCCTTCAGAGTCTCCAGGGCCTCTCTCTCCTCAGAGATCTGTGATAAGTGCCAGTGGCTGTGGCTATCTTTACTTTCTTTGCATTTATACTTCTTTTTTACCTCGCCATTTTATCAATGCTGGGCATACGACAGATCCTTCTGTCACATTCATAAAATACATTCCTGGAATGGATGGGGTAGATCTATGTTGTGCTGGGTCATGTTTTAAGGGCTTCTCCCCAGCTACTTCACACGGCTCTTGCACCTTTGTGAGATGGATAATATTAGCCCAACATCAGCCATAAAATAGAATGTTTTTTTGATAGAAAAGACAGAAAAGTGTATTGTGAATCTCCAAATATATATCACATGGTTAGTGGTATTCTCTCTTTGCAAAGAGGCAAAGGTATATGCATTGGAAATGGTTAGAGTCATAAGGCCATCACAGCTGCTTGACACAGTTGCAGCAAATCTGAATGTAATTGCTGCAATTGCTATTGTTCTATCTCGAACTTTTGGGTTTTGGTCCCTACCTGTTGCATTCTGGGGACCTTTCCGTATTGTGATTCATTTTAGGTCTTTTCCTGAGAAAATTACACCTCAGTCCTTTTCTGAAAATTATAAAATTAACTTTATCTGGAAGTCTTTCTTATGCCCCGAAGATCATTAAGAACAGATAAACACATAGCTAGATGATGCCACTACTCTAGAAGTCTTCTTGGGGGTATATTCCCCTCAGCTGACTCAAACAGTATAATTGGTACAGGGTAAACAGAATCAACTGACAAACTCTGACTAGCCAGGAGAAAAGGTTAAAGATCCATGACCTTCCTTTAAACTATGCTTAGAGCTCTCTGAATGTAGTTTAAAGATATGGGGTCATGGAGAGTATATCACCGGAGGAATAGAACTCAGTAAAAAGATAGATAGACTAACAAAAAGTTTTTCTACTTTATAGCATAGATGAGGAAACATATAGTAAAAGAAGTTAGGTATTGGTATCTACTATTCAAAAAAAACTGAGTTAGATATGTTCTGAAGTGCTTTCAAACATCAAATGCTACAAGTTTAAAAGCAAGCTGTCATCTAATAAATGTATTTGTTTTGGAGGAAACATGTAACTCCTTAAGTTGGAGTTATAGGGCTGACAATAAAAGTAAAATCTGTTTTGTTTATATTTTCTAATTGCAACTGTACTTGTAACCCTGGACAATGAAAAATCAAACACATTATCTTTGCTTCTTGGATGATCTTGCTCTTGGTTCTTGGAAATCTTTATAAATAAAGAAGCACTTGGTTGCTAGTCAGTCAGAGCTGTGAGATTCTCCTGAACATCATCCCTGGCTCACTCTTCCCTCCCTTCTCAGGCTCCTTATCTCCTCTGCCAGCTGCCCTGTCAGCAATAACTCCCTCTGCTGGGAAAGCACCCCCTGACATCTGGTGGCCAGAGACCCAGAGGTAAGTCTACTTATGGTAAGACTAGGACTTCACTGAATGGCTTTTCAACCCCCCCCCCCAGGTAAGAAATAGACAAGGTACAGAAGGGTTCAAAGGCAAGAACTATAAATAAGTCATGGGCCATAAGAAGTCTAAAGAAAAAAGTCTTTAAAGATATAATACAGCACACTTTAAAGAAAATGGAAATCCAAGTTAGCACTTACCAGTTGACTGCTTTCTTAAATTTTGCACAGAGATGTAGTCCTTGGTTCCTGGACCATGGAACTTTGGATTTAGAAACTTGACACAGACTAGCAACTTTGGTAACAGAATAGACTTGAAAATGTGTCTGTTGGGGGCTTTCTCTATTTGGAGCATTTTGGGGCAAGCTTTAGATACTGGCAAGCCTCAGAAGAAAGACACTTTGCTCTGTTCTTCAGCAAGGCAAGATGGTGGAGAACACACTTCATCATTAGATCATACACTTAAAAATAAACCCCCCAATATATTCCCTGATTCTCATATGGCTTTTAAGATTGAGAATGATCAAAATGAAGATGATCCACTCTCTCCTAAGGACAAGACAGATTTAGAGGAAGAGGCCACAAAATAGCATGATCCTGATTGGCTTCCTTCAATATCTAAGACCCAACGCCAGCTAACAAATCTAGAAAGGGTGAAATCCCTGTTCCTTCATTGGGATTGGGAAGTGGGGGTGGGGGTGGGGGCGGGATTCTTAAACAAGTCAGTTACTTGGGAGAATAGCTTGGCTGTTTTCCAGTTATTTGATGACAAAGAGACTGAAGAAGCTTACTACAGAGGTTCTTACCCAGTGCTCAGCTATTGCTGTAGAAGAATGCAGAAGGCTCCCTTCCCCTGATGTTAAGATGATAGGATAAATTAATATTAGAGAAAAGGCTGATGAGCCTTTTGAAGGTTTCTTATCCCAACTAATGGAAATCATAAATAAAATTGTTCCTTAAGATGAAGCTGCTCAAATTATTACTAAACAATTGCCTTTTGAAAATACAAACTCGCTTCCTGGTTGCTGCCCCCGCTGAGAGCTCATAGGCAGCACCCCATGAGCAAACTTGAGCCTCGGGACCACAGGTAAGACCAACTTTTCTGCTGCAAGAGACCTGCCTGGTGAACTCAGGACACACAGAGGCAAAATTCCTCTAGGACCGGCACTTTCTGTGTTTACCAGGAGTCCCAAACCCACGGATCCCGGCCCGCAGCAGCTCTCTGCTCCCAGACCCCATGGGAGAGAAACCTCACCGCCTGGTCAGGTGGGCACCTCTGAGGCTGCAGAGTGGAAGAGACCACCAACACTGCCCACCCCTGCCCACATCCCTGGCCCAAGAGGAAACCGTATACGGCCTCTGGGTTCCTGTGGGGGAGGGCCCAGGAGCGGCAGGACCCCTGCCCCTGAGACACCGCCGGAACCTGAAGGGATAGACCAGATAATCAGTTCTCTGCATCCAAATCCCATGGGAGGGAGAGCTAAACCTACAGAGAGGCAGACACGCCTGGGAAACCAGAAGAGACTGCACTCTGCATACACATCTCGGACGCCAGAGAAAAACACCAAATGCCATCTGGAACCCTGGTGCACGGAGGCTCCCGGAAACGGCGGCGCAGATCTTCCTGGTTGCTGCCGCCACGGAGAGGTCATAGGCAGTACCCCACGAGCAAACTTGAGCCTCGGGACCACAGGTAAGACCAACTTTTCTGCTGCAAGTGACCTGCCTGGTGAACACCAGACACAGGCCCACAGGAACAGCTGAAGGTCTGTAGATAGGAAAAACTACACGCCTGAAAGCAGAACACTCTGTTCCCATAACTGGCTGAAAGAAAACAGGAAAACAGGTCTACAGCACTCCTGACACACAAGCTTATAGGACAGTCTAGCCACTGTCAGAAATAGCAGAACAAAGTAACACTAGAGATAATCTGTTAGCGAGAGGCAAGCGCATGAACCCAAGCAACAGAAACCAAGACTACATGGCATCATCGGAGCCCAATTCTCCCACCAAAGCAAACACGGAATATCCAAACACACCAGAAAAGCAAGATCTAGTTTCAAAATCATATTTGATCATGATGCTGGAGGACATCAAGAAAGACGTGAAGAACTCCCTTAGAGAAACACAGGAAAATATTAATAAACAAGTAGAAGCCTACAGAGAGGAATCGCAAAAATCCCTGAAAGAATTCCAGGAAAACATAAATAAACAAGTAGAAGCCCATAGAGAGGAGTCACAAATTTCCCTGAAAGAATTCCAGGAAAACATAATCAAACAGTGAAGGAATTAAAAATGGAAATAGAAGCAATCAAGAAAGAACACATGGAAACAACCCTGGATATAGAAAACCAAAAGAAGAGACAAGGAGCTGTAGATACGAGTTTCACCAACAGAATACAAGAGATGGAAGAGAGAATCTCAGGAGCAGAAGATTCCATAGAAATCATCGACTCAACTGTCAAAGATAATGTAAAGCAGAAAAAGCTACTGGTCCAAAACATACAGGAAATCCAGGACTCAATGAGAAGATCAAACCTAAGGATAATAGGTATAGAAGAGAGTGAAGACTCCCAGCTCTAAGGACCAGTAAATATCTTCAACAAAATCATAGAAGAAAACTTCCCTAACCTAAAAAAAGAGATACCCATAGGCATACAACAAGCCTACAGAACTCCAAATAGATTGGACCAGAAAAGAAACACCTCCCGTCACATAATAGTCAAAACACCAAACGCACAAAATAAAGAAAGAATATTAAAAGCAGTAAGGGAAAAAGGTCAAGTAACATATAAAGGCAGACCTATCAGAATTACACCAGACTTTTCACCAGAAACTATGAAGGCCAGAAGATCCTGGACTGATGTCATACAGACCCTAAGAGAACACAAATGCCAGCCCAGGTTACTGTATCCTGCAAAACTCTCAATTAACATAGATGGAGAAACCAAGATATTCCATGACAAAACCAAATTTACACAACATCTTTCTATAAATCCAGCACTACAAAGGATAGTAAATGGTAAAGCCCAACATAAGGAGGCAAGCTATACCCTAGAAGAAACAAGAAACTAATCGTCTTGGCAACAAAACAAAGAGAAGAAAAGCACACAAACATAAACTCACATCCAAATATGAATATAACAGGAAGCAATAATCACTATTCCTTAATATCTCTCAACATCAATGGCCTCAATTTCCAAATAAAAAGACATAGATTAACAAACTGGATACACAACGAGGACCCTGCATTCTTCTGCCTACAGGAAACACACCTCAGAGAGAAAGACAGACACTACCTCAGAGTGAAAGGCTGGAAAACAACTTTCCAAGCAAATGGTCAGAAGAAGCAAGCTGGAGTAGCCATTCTAATATCAAGTAAAATCAATTTTCAACTAAAAGTCATCAAAAAAGATAAGGAAGGACACTTCATATTCATCAAAGGAAAAATCCACCAAGATGAACTCTCAATCCTAAATATCTATGCCCCAAATACAAGGGCACCTACATACGTAAAAGAACCCTTACTAAAGCTCAAAACACATATTGCACCTCACACAATAATAGTAGGAGATTTCAACACCCCACTCTCATCAATGGACAGATCATGGAAACAGAAATTAAACAGAGACGTAGACAGACTAAGAGAAGTCATGAGCCAAATGGACTTAAAAGATATTTATAGAACATTCTACCCTAAAGCAAAAGGTTATACCATCTTCTCAGCTCCTCATGGTACTTTCTCCAAAATTGACCATATAATTGGTCAAAAAACGGGCCTCAACAGGTACAGAAAGATAGAAGTAATCCCATGCGTGCTATTGGACCACCACAACCTAAAACTGGTCTTCAATATCAATAAGGGAAGAACGCCCACATATACGTGGAAATTGAACAATGCTCTACTCAATGATAACCTGGTCAAGGAAGAAATAAAGAAAGAAATTAAAAACTTTTTAGAATTTAATGAAAATGAAGGTACAACATACCCATACTTATGGGACACAATGAAAGCTGTGCTAAGAGGAAAAGTCATAGCTCTGAGGGCCTGCAGAAAGGAACAGGAAAGAGCATATGTCAGCAGCTTGACAGCACACCTAAAAGCTCTAGAACAAAAAGAAGCAAATACACCCAGGAGGAGTAGAAGGCAGGAAATAATCAAACTCAGAGCTGAAATCAACCAAGTAGAAACAAAAAGGACCATTGAAAGAATCAACAGAACCAAAAGTTGGTTCTTTGAGAAAATCAACAAGATAGATAAACCCTTAGCCAGACTAACGAGAGGACACAGAGAGTGTATCCAAATTAAGAAAATCAGAAATGAAAAGGGAGACATAACTACAGATTCAGAAGAAATTCAAAAAATCATCAGATCTTACTATAAAAGCCTATATTCAACAAAACATGAAAATCTGCAGGAAATGGACAATTTCCTAGACAGATACCAGGTACCAAAGTTAAATCAGGAACAGATAAACCATTTAAACAACCCCATAACTCCTAACGAAATAGAAGCAGTCATTAAAGGTCTCCCAACCAAAATGAGCCCAGGTCCAGACCGGTTTAGTGCAGAATTCTATCAAACCTTCATAGAAGACCTCATACTAATACTCTCCAAACTATTCCACAAAATTGAAACAGATGGATCACTCCTGAATTCCTTCTATGAAGCCACCATTACTCTTATACCTAAACCACACAAAGACCCAACAAAGAAAGAGAACTTCAGACCAATTTCCCTTATGAATATCGACGCAAAAATACTCAATAAAATTCTGGCAAACCGAATCCAAGAGCACATCAAAACAATCATCCACCATGATCAAGTAGGCTTCATCCCAGGCATGCAGGGATGGTTTAATATATGGAAAACCATCAACGTGATCCATTATATAAACAAACTGAAAGAACAAAACCACATGATCATTTCATTAGATGCTGAGAAAGCATTTGACAAAATTCAACACCCCTTCATGATAAAAGTCCTGGAAAGAATAGGAATTCAAGGCCCATACCTAAACATAGTAAAAGCCATATACAGCAAACCAGTTGCTAACATTAAACTAAATGGAGAGAAACTTGAAGCAATCCCACTAAAATCAGGGACTAGACAAGGCTACCCACTCTCTCCCTACTTATTCAATATAGTTCTTGAAGTTCTAGCCAGAGCAATCAGACAACAAAAGGAGGTCAAGGGGTTACAGATCAGAAAAGAAGAAGTCAAAATTTCACTTTTTGCAGATGATATGATAGTATATTTAAGTGATCCCAAAAGTTCCACCAGAGAACTACTAAAGCTGATAGACAACTTCAGCAAAGTGGCTGGGTATAAGATTAACTCAAATAAATCAGTAGCCTTCCTCTACACAAAAGAGAAACAAGCCGAGAAAGAAATTAGGGAAACGACACCCTTCATAATAGACCCAAGTAATATAAAGTACCTCGGTGTGACTTTAACCAAGCAAGTAAAATATTTGTACAATAAGAACTTCAAGACACTGAAGAAAGAAATTGAAGAAGTCCTCAGAAGATGGAAAGATCTCCCATGCTCATGGATTGGCAGGATTAATATAGTAAAAATGGCCATTTTACCAAAAGCGATCTACAGATTCAATGCAATCCCCATCAAAATACCAATCCATTTCTTCAAAGAGTTAGACAGAACAATTTGGAAATTCATCTGGAATAATAAAAAACCCAGGATAGCTAAAACTATCCTCAACAATAAAAGGACTTCAGGTGGAATCACTATCTCTGAACTCAAGCAGTTTTACCGCGCAATAGTGATAAAAACTGCATGTTATTGGTACAGAGACAGACAGATACACCAATGGAACAGAATTGAAGACCCAGAAATGAACCCACACACCTATGGTCACTTGATTTTTGACAAAGGAGCCAAAACCATCCAATGGAAAAAAGATAGCATTTTCAGCAAGTGGTGCTGGTTCAACTGGAGGTCAACATGTAGAAGAATACAATCGATCCATGCTTATCACCCTGTACAAAGCTTAAGTCCAAGTGGATCAAGGACCTCCACATCAAACCAGATACACTCAAACTAATAGAAGAAAAACTAGGGGAAGCATCTGGAACACATGGGCACTGGAAAAAATTTCCTGAACAAAACACCAATGGCTTATGCTCTAAGATCAATAATCGACAAATGGGATCTCATAAAACTGCAAAGTTTCTGTAAGGCAAAGGACACTGTGGTTAGGACAAAATGGCAACCAACAGATTGGGAAAAGATCTTTACCAATCCTACAACACATAGAGGCCTTATATCCAAAATATACAAAGAACTCAAGAAGTTCTACTGTAGGGAGACAAATAACCCTATTAAAAATGGGGTTCAGAGCTAAACAAAGAATTCACAGCTGAGGAATGCCGAATGGCTGAGAAACACCTAAAGAAATGTTCAACATCTTTAGTCATAAGGGAAATGCAAATCAAAACAACCCTGAGATTTCACCTCACACCAGTAAGAATGGCTAAGATCAAAAATTCAGGTGACAGCAAATGCTGGCGAGGATGCGGAGAAAGAGGAACACTCCTCCATTGTTGGTGGGATTGCAGACTGGTACAACTATTCTGGAAATCAGTCTGGAGGTTCCTCAGAAAATTGGACATTGAACTGCCTGAGGATCCAGCTATACCTCTCTTGGTCATATACCCAAATGTCGCCCCAACATATAAAAAAGTCACGTGCTCCACTATGTTCATCGCAGTCTTATTTAAAATAGCCAGAACCTGGAAAGAACCCAGATGCCCTTCAACAGAGGAATGGATACAGAAAATGTGGTACATCTACACAATGGAATATTACTCAGCTATCAAAACCAAATGACTTTATGAAATTCGTAGGCAAATGTTCGGAACTGGAAAATATCATCCTGAGTGAAGTAACCCAATCACAGAAAAACACACATGGTATGCACTCATTGATAAGTGGCTATTAGCCCAAATGCTTGAATTACCCTAGATGCCTAGAACAAATGAAGCTCATGACGGATGATCAAAATGTGAATGCTTCACTCCTTCTTTAAAAGGGGAACAAGAATACCCTTGGCAGGGAATAGAGAGGCAAAGATTAAAACAGAGACTGAAGGAACACCCATTCAGAGCCTGCCCCACATGTGGCCCATACATATACAGCCATCCAATTAGACAAGATGGATGAAGCAGAGAAGTGCAGGCCGATAGGAGCTGGATGTATATCTCTCCTGTGAGACACAGCCAGAATACAGCAAATACAGAGGCGAATGCCAGCAGCAAACCACTGAACTGAGAATAGGACCCCCGTTGAAGGAATCAGAGAAAGAACTGGAAGAACTTGAAGGGGCTCGAGACCCCATATGTACAACAATGTCAAGCAACCAGAGCTTCCAGGGACTAAGCCACTACCTAAAGACTATACATGGACTGACCCTGGACTCTGACCTCATAGGTAGCAATGAATATCCTAGTAAGAGCACCAGTGGAAGGGGAAGCCCTGGGTCCTGCTAAGACTGAACCCCCAGTGAAAGTGATTGTTGGGGGGAGGGCGGCAATGGGGGGAGGGTGGGGAGTGGAACACCCATAAAGAAGGGGAGGGGGGAGGGGAATGTTTGCCCGGAAACCGGGAAAGGGAATAACACTCGAAATGTATATAAGAAATACTCAATTTAATAAAAAAAAAGAAGTATTAAAAAAAAAGAAAAAAAATACAAACTCTGCTTGTCAGACTCTACTAAGACCAATTAGAAAATCAGATCTTAATGAATTTCTTAGAGTATGTTCTGAGATCACCCCTTCCTATTTACAAGAAGTAGCTATTGCAGTAACCTTCTAGGGACAGACTACCACTCAAGTTTCTAAAGTTCAGGAAAAAATAATACACCCAAAGACGAAGGAGCAAAGTATTTTTGCATGTGGCTAACTAGGACATTTTTGTGGAAACCGTTTAAAGAAAAAAATAAAAGAATTCCCACTACAGGGACAGTACTTGGCTCTGGTAAGAATGCCACAGACAAATACAACTTTCATTAATATACCCAAAATAATATGCTATCAATGTCTGGCAGACACCATGTAGGCAGAACTGCAGTGGGCAAGTGAGCTCCCTGGAGATGGCCCACTGTCATTCTTGGCTGAGATGGGTTAGCTCTGGTAAGGCATAGCCCCAGAGACTTTGTTTCAGGATTGCTTCTTGCTACTCATGCGCTTTCTCATGTTTACCATTGTCACATTCCTCATGTATTTGACTGGGTGTGAGTGGAGACCTGGAGACCCTCACTGCCTACAGCCTGCTGTGATTAGTTCCTGGGTGATAGCCCACCTATTGGGCAAATTTCCTGCAGATCAACATAAAGGTGAACTTTCATGAATTAATGCTGTTTGGCTGGATTAAAGACTGTATAGAATTTGTGGTTTGATTCAAATAATTTTAGGAGGAAAGTTTAAGGATGATTTTAGTTCTTTTGCCAGAAAGATGTAATAAAATAGAATCAAAAATAGAATGTACCCCTTTTTCATAGAATAGAAAGTAAAGGCTACATAATAAGAAATGCAATGAGCTTTCATAAATTACACTAAGAAAAGGAGGGAATAGGCTTGGGACAGGTTTATATCAAGGAAAAACATTTATTCTAGGTCAGGTTCAAGGATGAAACCACAGGTATTGCTTTGAACTTATAATGAGCTAAAGCATGAAACACTGCTTTGAACTTACTATCGACATCTTTCTGCTTCCCCTTTTATGTAACAATTAATCTATTAAGTAATTCTTTCTTATATAGAGAACATTTTTATCTAAAAAGCTATGTAAAATTGAAAGCAATAATAAAATTGAGATGTAGACCTTTTCTGCTTCATCTGGTGTACATGCTGTCTGCATGTCTGATTTTCTTCTTTTCCTTTCTGTCTGAGTCAGAAAGAGGTAACAGCCTGTGAGCCTCTTCCTTGGCCATCTGAGGGGCCCTTGAGCCAGAGAGAAAAGAGCCTGAATAACTAAACTTTTTTCTTAATCTACTGCTGTTATCAGGAAGAGTGAAACTGCCAGAAGTCAGCAGTCTTTGGTCTCAATTGCTGACACCATACCCTACTTCTTTCCTCAGTTACCTGGACTCTGGAAAAGGCTTTCAGCAGATGTCAAAAACGTTTTCATTGGGAAAGAGAATGCCATTCTAAATGTCATAAGGCTGGAACATTATTCCCTCTTATAAAGGCTCAAGGAGAAATGCTTAGACTTGCTAATGATAGTAGTATAATCCCAGTCTGCAAGCCAGGAAAACTGGGTACAGGGACAACTGTATGCCCCTCAAATAATGAGTATAATACAAAACCCTTTTCTCAGCCAAGAAGGATCCAAAAACTCCTCAGCTCCACCCCAGGCAGTTTAGGATTATGAAGAGGAATTTTAATCCAGCAATATGGCTACTCTGGCAAGGGATGGCATCCAAAGATCATTTATGTATATATGATGTGGCCATAATGCAGAACTCTCTGAACTATGGTGTGATCTGGCTGGAATATAGGCACAACTTTAGTATACACCTTTAACCCTAAGGATGAAGATGAGGTTTGCCTGATGGGGCAGACAAGGTGATGAATTAAAGATTTGACAGAATGAGTCAGAGATGGGTTAAGCCCAACTCACCCAAGAACAGCAAAGAGAGGCTACTTAAGAGCAGAGAGAGAGGGGGGGATGTATGTGTATGTGTGTATAAATTTTACTGGGATAGTTGTTTACAGAGATAGATTGCAGAGAGAACAAGCTGACGTAAGTGAAGACAGAACAAACCAGAGAATGAGAAGGAGCCAGAAGATTTGAACACATTGCCAAAGTTAGTATGAGGCCAGGCAGAGCAATTCAGTCAGAGGCAGTTGAATCAGTCATCTTGGAAGATTAAATTGCACAGAGGCTAGAAGCTTCCAGGCCTAGGCCTAGGAGTAGTTTGAACGAATAAGAAAATGTGTATTCACACAGCTTTGGTACAACTCTCATCTGATCATTTCATCAGAGGAAATAAAAGCAATATTTCCAGAATTGGACCTCAGTCCACCATCTCAGTTATATTAAACTCAGATTTTCTCCTAATTCCTATACCCACTGAGGTATTTAGCTCTCTGCCTCCTGGGTATGTGGGTCTTATTCAAAGAAGAAGTTCAGTCTCTCTGCAAAGAATTCAAGTTATTCCAAAGATAATTGATTCAGATTGTGTGGGAGAGATTAAGGTTATGGTTCAGGTCCCGCCCCCAATACCATACAAATACATCTGAGACACAGAGTTGCACAATCGCTTTTTCTTCCTCATCTTTCATTAGGAAAATAAGTCTCCCCTGAAGCAAGAGGAAATGGAAGGTTTGGTCCTAATAATATGGCATTCTTGATAGAGGAAGTTAAAAATTCAGGTTTCATGAAAATTTAAAGGTACAAGGTAAAGCTGTTGTAAGTCATAGATATAAGAGCTGGCCCTCCTTTTAGCAATCTCAAAGTACCTCATCAGCTTTAATCAACTTAGGATAAGCTGCCAATGTGGCAAAAATGCTGAGATTTTAACATGCCAGATGAAGAGTCTTCTGGTTCCTTTTATCCCTATGCGATTCTATCTTTACCTTTTCTTTCTTTATCTTTTCTTTCTTTTTCTTTCTTTCTTTCCTTCTTTCTTTCTTTCTTTCTTTCTTTCTTTCTTTCTTTCTTTCTTTCTCTCCTTCCTTCCTTCCTTCCTTCCTTCCTTCCTTCCTTTCTATCTTTCTTTCTTTGACAGATGAGTCTTTTAATAGAAAAACAAAACAAAACAACCGCAGCCCTCTCAAAACCAAACCAAAAAACAAACAAAAAACAAAACACAGAAAACAAACAAACAAAAAACCCAAACCACAGGTGCAACAGTAGCAACACACATTTCTCCAATCCAGAAAGCTGAGTTCTTCCCCTTGGGAGGTGGCATGTACACGCACCTACAACCACAGTGTTCATAAGGCTCCAGAGTCAACTGCTCCTGGGGCTTCATGTTCTCTTGGTGCACTTTCTTCACTTCAGATACAAACACAGCTTCTGCTGAGGCTATGGAGTCAATGAAGTTGGCCTTAATGGAAATCACAAAGTGTCCTCCATTCCAAAGGAAAGTGTGAGCATTCAGGGCCACAGTAGGGGTTTGGTATGGCTGGGCCTCATTGGCAAAGATGACATCCACCATTGCAATAAGCATGTGGTATTTGTGTGGGTGCTAAGCATCTTCAATTACAGGAATAATGTTGGTCCTCTTCTTGGCCAAGTTGATGATGTCACGGCCAGAGTGATAGAACTCAACGGCGTAGACCAGGCCATCTGGCTGACAATAACAGAGACCTGGGAGATGGTGGTGCCTGAGCCTGCCCCAAGGTAGAGAGAACCTTGACCCTGGTTTGATGTGGATCTGGTCTATGCTGTCCAGGATTGCTGCTGCCAGCTTGGAGCAGAAGGTACCAGGCTCGGTACTCAATTTTGTCATTTCCTTCTGAAATAGAAACTCTCTTCTCTCCATACACAGATACTCCGGGGACCAGATTCTTTGTGACAAGGGCATCCTCTACTACCACATTCTTCCCTGATCGGCTTCGTCTCCTGACTCGAGGCTACCACCTCCACCCCAGTTGCCCACAGATTGGAAGCCTCCACTTAGGCCACCACCGCCTCTTCTTCCCCTAAAGACACCACCTCCTCCGCTTCAACTTCAGCCTCCACCGCCAAAGCCTCCTCATCCACCGCCAAAGCCTCCTCAGCCACCATAGCAGCCCCCACAGCGGCTGAAACCTGGCTTCATTACTGCATTCTGGTCGCCCAACTCAGGCAACCTGCGGCATCTCCGACTTCAGGAGTCTCAGCCTTTTGCACGTCTATCTTTACCTTTCATGTTACGGGGAAGAAACATTTTGAAATAGACGGGAGTTCCTTTAAAAAATCCAAATTATTAAGTTGCCTTTCAAATGATACAAATGAAATTTGTTCCTAATATGGGACTAAGAAAACATAGTCAAGGTATTACAGAACCTATACAACCAATATAAAATAAGGACAGAGAAGGGTTAGGCTTTGATCAAAGTATTTTCCTAGGGGCCATGGTTGAAGTGGCTGCTGACCCCACTACTTAGAAATCTGAGATTCCTGTTTGAGTGGAACAATGGCCCCTGACTACAGAAAAGATACAAGCAGCTACGGCTCTGGTTAGTGGACAATTACAACTTGGGCATGCAGAGTATTCTTATAGTCCCTTGAATATCTCTACATTTCTTATTTAAAAAGTCAGGAAAGCAAAGGCTCCTACAAGACTAGAGAAAAATTAATGAGACTATGGAAGCCATGGAAAGTCTTTAGCTTGGGTTGTCATCACCTGCTGATCCTATGAATCATAATAGCATAGTCATAGATTTACAGGATTATTTCTTGTAGTTTCCTCTCTACAAATTTAAGACAGCCATATCTTATATATCAATGGAAAGGCCTCCCTCAGGAGATGAAAAATAGCTCTACTCTTTGCCAAAAATTTGTAGATATGGCTTTACACACAATTACAGATAAGCACCCACCAGTTTATTTAGTTCCTATATGGAAGATATCTTTAATGAGGACAGAGGCTACTTACAAGATTTCTCAGTTGCCTGGCTATAGGCTGACGATGGCTCCAGAAAGGTACAGATGCAACCAACATTTAATTATTTGGGTTATGTTTTAAGGACACAAACAGTGGTACACTATTCTTAAGAATTAAGGCTGGCAGCTCAGGTTACTGTATCCTGCAAAACTCTCAAATAACATAGATGGAGAAAAAAAGATATTCCATGACAAAACCAAATTTACACAATATCTTTCTACAAATCCAGCACTACAAAGGATAATAAATGGTAAAGCCCAACATAAGGAGGCAAGCTACACCCTAGAAAAAGCAAGAAACTAATCATCTTGGCAACAAAACAAAGAGAAGAAAAGCACACAAACATAACCTCACATCCAAATATGAATATAACAGGAAGCAATAATCACTATTCCTTAAACTCAACATCAATGGTCTCAACTCCCCAATAAAAAGACATAGATTAACAAACTGGATATGCAATGAGGATCCTGCATTCTGCTGCCTACAGGAAACACACCTCAGAGACAAAGACAGACACTACCTTAGAGTGAAAGGCTGGAAATCAACTTTCCAAGCAAATGGTCGGAAGAAGCAAGCTGGAGTAGCCATTCTAATAACAAATAAAATCAATTTTCAACTAAAAGTCATCAAAAAAGATAAGGAAGGACACTTCATATTCATCAAAGGAAAAATCCACCAAGAGGAACTCTCAATCCTAAATATTTATGCCTCAAATACAAGGGCACCTACATACATAAAAGAAACCTTACTAAAGCTCAAAACACACATTGAACCTCACACAATAATAGTAGGAGATTTCAACACCCCACTCTCATCAATGGACAGATCATGGAAACAGAAATTAAACAGAGACATAGACAGACTAAGAGAAGTCATGAACCAAATGGACTTAACAGATATTTATAGAACATTCTATCCTAAAGCAAAAGGATATAAATTCTTCTCAGCTCCTCATGGTACTTTCTCCAAAATTGACCATATAATTGGACAAAAAAACGGGCCTCAATAGGTACAGAATGATAGAAATAATCCCATGCGTGCTATCAGAACACCATGGCCTAAAGCCGGTCTTCAATAGCAATAAGGGAAGAACGCCCACATATACATGGAAGTTGAACAATGCTCTACTCAACAATTACCTGGTCAAGGAAGAAATAAAGAAAGAAATTAAAGACTTCTTAGAATTTAATGAAAATGAAGGTACAACATACCCAAACTTATGGGACACAATGAAAGCTGTGCTAAGAGGAAAACTCATAGCTCTGAGTGCCTGCAGAAAGAAACAGGAGAGAGCATATGTCACCAGCTTGACAGCACACCTAAAAGCTCTAGAACAAAAAGAAGCAAATACACCCAGGAGGAGTAGAAGGCAGGAAATAATCAAACTCAGAGCTGAAATCAACCAAGTAGAAACAAAAAGGACCATTGAAAGAATCAACAGAACCAAAAGTTGGTTCTTTGAGAAAATCAACAAGACAGATAAACCCTTAGCCAGACTAACGAGAGGACACAGAGAGTGTATCCAAATTAAGAAAATCAGAAATGAAAAGGGAGACATAACTACAGATTCAGAAGAAATTCAAAAAATCATCAGATCTTACTATAAAAGCCTATATTCAACAAAACATGAAAATCTGCAGGAAATGGACAATTTCCTAGACAGATACCAGGTACCAAAGTTAAATCAGGAACAGATAAACCATTTAAACAACCCCATAACTCCTAACGAAATAGAAGCAGTCATTAAAGGTCTCCCAACCAAAATGAGCCCAGGTCCAGACCGGTTTAGTGCAGAATTCTATCAAACCTTCATAGAAGACCTCATACTAATACTCTCCAAACTATTTCACAAAATTGAAACAGATGGATCACTCCTGAATTCCTTCTATGAAGCCACCATTACTCTTATACCTAAACCACACAAAGACCCAACAAAGAAAGAGAACTTCAGACCAATTTCCCTTATGAATATCGACGCAATAAAATACTCAATAAAATTCTGGCAAACCGAATCCAAGAGCACATCAAAACAATCATCCAACATGATCAAGTAGGCTTCATCCCAAGCATACAGGGATGGTTTAATATACGGAAAACCATCAACGTGATCCATTATATAAACAAACTGAAAGAACAAAACCACATGATCATTTCATTAGATGCTGAGAAAGCATTTGACAAAATTCAACACCCCTTCATGATAAAAGTCCTGGAAAGAATAGGAATTCAAGGCCCATACTTAAACATAGTAAAAGCCATATACAGCAAACCAGTTGCTAACATTAACCTAAATGGAGAGAAACTTGAAGCAATCCCACTAAAATCAGGGACTAGGCAAGGCTGCCCACTCTCTCCCTACTTATTCAATGTAGGTCTTAAAGTTCTAGCCAAAGCAATCAGACAACAAAAGGAGATCAAGGGGATACAGATTGGAAGAGAAGAAGTCAAAATATTTCTATTTGCAGATGATATGATAGTATATTTAAGTGATCCCAAATGTTCCACCAGAGAACTACTAAAGCTGATAAACAACTTCAGCAAAGTGGCTGGGTATAAAATTAACTCAAATAAATCAGTAGCCTGCCTCTACACAAAAGAGAAACAAGCTGAGAAAGAAATTAGGGAAATGACACCCTTCATAATAGTCCCAAATAATATAAAATACCTCGGTGTGACTTTAACCAAGCAAATAAAAGATCTGTACAATAAGAACTTCAAGCCTCTGAAAAAGAAATTGAAGAAGACCTCAGGCGATGAAAAGATCTCCCATGCTCATGGATTGGCAGGATTAATATAGTAAAAATGGCCATTTTACCAAAAGCGATCTACAGATTCAATGCAATCCCCATCAAAATACCAATCCATTTCTTCAAAGAGTTAGACAGAACAAGTTGCAAATTCATCTCGAATAACAAAAAACCCAGGATAGCTAAAACTATCCTCAACAATAAAAAGACTTCTGGGGGACTCACTATCCCTGAACTCAAGCAGTATTACAGAGCAATAGTGATAAAAACTGCATGGTATTGGTACAGAGACAGACAGATAGACCAATGGAATAGAATTGAAGACCCAGAAATGAACCTACACAACTATGGTCACTTGATTTTTGATAACGGAGCCAAAACCATCCAATGGAAAAAAGATAGCATTTTCAGCAAATGGTGCTGGTTCAACTGGAGGTCAACATGTAGAAGAATGCAGATCAATCCATGTTTATCACCCTGTACAAAGCTTAAGTCCAAGTGGATCAAGGACCTCCACATCAAACCAGATATACTCAAACTAATAGAAGAAAAAGTGGGGAAGCATCTCGAACACATGAACAAAACACCAATGGCTCATGCTCTAAGACCAAGAATCGACAAATGGGATCTCATAAAACTGCAAAGTTTCTGTAAGGCAAAGGACTGTGGTTAGGACAAAACGGCAACCAACAGATTGGGAAAAAATCTTTACCAATCCTACAACACATAGAGGCCTTATATCCAAAATATACAAAGAACTCAAGAAGTTCTACTGTAGGGAGACAAATAACCCTATTAAAAATGGGGTTCAGAGCTAAACAAAGAATTCACAGCTGAGGAATGCCGAATGGCTGAGAAACACCTAAAGAAATGTTCAACATCTTTAGTCATAAGGGAAATGCAAATCAAAACAACCCTGAGATTTCACCTCATACCAGTGAGAATGGCTAAGACCAAAAACTCAGGTGACAGCAAATGCTGGCGAGGATGCGGAGAAAGAGGAACACTCCTCCATTGTTGGTGGGATTGCAGACTGGTACAACCATTCTGGAAATCAGTCTGAAGTGCAGGCTGACAGGAACAGGATGTAGAATCTCTCCTGAGAGACACAGCCAGAATACAGCAAATACATAAGTGAATACTAGCAGCAAATCACTGAACTGAGAATGGGACCCCCGTTAAAGGAATCAGAGAAAGGACTGGAAGAGCTTGAAGGGGCTCGAGACCTCATATGAACAACAATGCCAAGCAACCAGAGCTTCCAGGGACTAAGCCACTACCCAAAGACTATACATGGACTGACCCTGGGCTCCAACCTCATAGGTAGCAATGAGTAGCCTAGTAAGAGCACCAGTGGAAGGGGAAGCCCTTGTTCCTGGTAAGACTGAACCCCCAGTGAACTACATTGTTGGGGGGAGGGCGGTAATGGTGGAGGATGGGGAGGGGAACACCCATAAAGAAGGGGAAGGGAAGGGGTTGGGGGATGTTTGCCCGGAAACCGGGAAAGGAAATAACAATCGAAATGTAAATAAGAAATACTCAAGTTAATAAAGAAAAAAAAAAACAGAGAAGTTTCTGGGGAAGTGAAATTTGGAAAGTAGATGAGGAACTGGACTGTGTGTTTGTTTCTGAGGCAACAGATTTATTTCTGAACTGGTCAGTCAACTTGGGGATTACTGGTATATGCTGATGATTCACTTGGGAAAACAAACTGAGCAGAGGAGAGAGGGCAAGACAGAGCAGAGTTTCCATCACCTTGTATTCTTGCTGAGGCTATTTTAGGTTTAACTCAAATTTGATCTCCTTGAGAGAGAATCCTATGGGAAATTACCTAAGTGTTGTAGGACCCAAGGCCATGATGCCGCAGCTAACTTATCTTCTGTTAAACTTGTGAAAACCTCCCTGTCCTGCTGCTGATCAAGATATCAGGCTGTGATTTGTGTCTTTAGAATTCTCTTAGTCTAAATGGTCAGGGATACTATATTTGGGTCCTGCATACTCAAGTGTACTGTACTGTCATTCAGTTAGAATAAAGATTTTCAATTGGCTGTAGACAGTGTCGGAGTGGCCATCTCTACTGGCCTCCCTGTTACATAGACAACAACATAAATTTTCTAGTTCCTTTACAAGTTTTTGAGCAAGAGTTAAGAGGTTAAGAATCCACTACATATCCATTTCTCCACCACCGAGATTTTCCACTATCCAGACAGAATCATGTGATAGCAAAATATTCAATGCTTGCAGCTATTTTAAACCAATCCATGTTGTGATAGTAGGAGCTATTATTCCACTGACCTTAATATAGGAATTTCTGCCTCTTCTTCAGTAAAGTCACAAACTAATGGAACCTGTGGAGGGTTCCCTGTCCAGTCTCCCTGGACCTCTCTTTACCACCCCAGCCAACTACCCTTTGATTTCTCATTTCCCTCCCCTCTTTCTTTCCTGTCTTCCTTACCCCTCTTTGCTTACATCCTTCTTTGTCCCACATCCTTTACCTCTTACCCTCCCTCACCCACCATTTCTTGACCAATCTTAAAGATGATTAAGGCTTCCTCACTTGACCAATTTCTCTGTTTTAATTTCCTTAGCCAGAGTTTTAAGAAACAAGTGAAACAGTTAACAGACACCTTGTCTTAACACACCACCTTGTTGCCTCCAGGACACAGTGGGACAATAGGCAGCCACTGAAAGCAAACTCACGCTTTCCTAAATGGCACTTCTGGCTCAGTACTTAAGAGCACGCAGTCCCATCCTTTCCAGCCCAATGGCTTTAGTGCTGCCAAGCCTTTGCCCACCCTGGAGAGTACCTGTGCAGTCCGTGCACTTCATACCTGCTTCAGGTATTGCTCTCAGCCAGCAAATCCAGTCCCTGACTCAGGTCAGCTCTTCTACAAGATCTAATCAATCGACCATCTCCCAGAGATATGGTCTGGTCAGTGAGAAAGCACCCAAGGAAGCTCTGAGTAAGCCGGGGAGCAAGGCAAAGCAGAAGAGAGGGTGGGCAAAAGGAAGCTACACCCTTAGAAAATTACTCTCTGGCCAATTGGTTCGTTTTACACTGTTCCCACTTTAAGCTTCTTTTTCTCCATTTTATTTCTGACTTTTAAGAAGGAGGGGTCACTAGAGAGCCTTCTCGGCCCCACCCCCTTACTTCTACTTTACTCCCTCTTACCCTCCCTCCCCCACCATTTCCTAACCAATCTTAAAGACGCTTAAAGCTTCCTGGCTTGACTAATTTCTTTCTTTGTTTCAATTTCCCTGCTCATCCTCCCAATACCTCTCAGCATTTACACTTGCCCCTGTTCTCTGCTTCTTTGATTATTGAAGAGGGGAGATGGCTGTTTCCTGTGTGGTTCACAAAGGGTAGATCTTGTCTGTCACATACAAAAGCATTTCAAAATGTAATCATATAATAAAATGGACTTCTGCAGCAGGTGTACCACTTTAATCCCAGCACTCAGGAGTCAGAGGCAGGTGGTTTTCTGTGAGTTCAAGAACCGTCAGGTCTGTATAGCAAGCTCTAAGACTGCTAGGACTATACAATAGAGAGACCCAGTGTCAAAACCCAAAACCCAAACCAAAAGAAAAAAGTCCTTAAAAAGCAAATTTGCCCATTTTACTCAGCTTTTGCCAAGCACAACTAATGAAAATGGAAACTATTACAGCATCCGTTTCCTCACCTCCAGGGGCAGAGAGCATCTGCAGAGAAGACCTTAAAGTCCTGTACTGGTTCTAGCTGGGGCTTGCTAACATCAAATGGGAGCTCCCAGAAATCTGTTGTTAAAGTTCAGTTTATTGTTCCTGAGGTAGTAAAAACAATCACTTTATGGAGTCTTATAATGATAGTGAGGGAGAAAGGCTGAGCTGAGCTGAGCAAGAATGTGACTCTGAGATGCTGACTTCTGGTTTGCTGTGGGAGGTTGGTTAGGATTTAGTAACAGAGTCAAGATTTGTGGATTACAGGAAATTTAAGATTTTGAAGCAAAGGGTGAGATAATCTTGGTTTGCACACTGTTCTTTATGTTTTCTATTGAAGGTTAGATCTTGGTCAGATCTTTGAGCAAACTTCTGGATCACAACAAGATTTTCACCTTTCAAATCCATGGTAGAACACTTCTGGGATAACACATTTATGTTGATAGAAACAGTAGGAAAATAGTCATATTGATGAAACAGCCACCTACGTGAGTGTACATGCTTCCTACTCCTTGAAAGACTGCACATGCCTGAGACAGAAATCAGCATGTGGCACTTACTCTGTGACACTCAAGAAAACACTGGAGGACTGGAGAAACAGCCTACCAGATGCTCTTCCGGAGGGAAGGGGTTAAGTCCCCATCCCCTACATGGTGGCTCATAACTATCTGTGACTACAGTTCCAGGGCATCCAGTGTCCTCTTCTGACCTCTCTAGCCACTGAATACACATAATGTACAAACATACATCGAGGCAAATCCTCATGCATACAAAATTTTAAACCAAAATAAAATCTCAATTATGATGGAAAATCTTAGGAAGGATTTTCATGATGTGGCCAGATGGTTTTCTAGAAATTGTTTTCAAAACTCTAGCAAGAGTCTCCTTCAAGTCCTGCTGACGAAAGCCTCATAGCAGTTCACGTTGACTGGCGGGTGAACAGGTCTGTCTCAACTGATTTCCACCAGACCCCAGCTTTTCTGCAACATTCTATTGCCAGCAAACTCTCCCAAGTTCACGTCTGCCCAGGCACCAAAGGGGTAACTCAGTGTTTCTTTCAACCCGGGCTGTTGGCTTCCTTGGCCACACTGCAGGACCTACTTTGCCCTTCAGTGCAGGAATTCAGCTGCTGAGGAAAACACTAATGGCCAAGGCACAGGCACAGGCACAGGCATTTTTTCTAGTGGTTAGAGAAGGTGCACCACGTGACGTGCACCAGCGAGAGCTTAGGTCCTTCCTCTTTTTTTTCTCCCGCACAGTCACACACTTTGAAATTTATTTTGTGTCATTTAAAATTGTTGTAGTGGATTTAAAATCGTTATACCTGCACTAGACTAAGGCATTAATTCTTAGATGAATACTCAATAATTCTCCCATAATATCAAAATATAAATTGTTATAGGTTATCAGTTTAGCCCTATAGTTTCCAAAGAAATATTTTAAGACTTAACTATTAGCCATGTATGAGGGGCAAACATACAGTAGAATCTTCTACATATGTTGTATTTTCTCCCATAGCATGGCTCTGCAGATCTTTCTTAGCATCTGTGTACTAACCAGGACTTATTTACAGAGACTCTGCATACCAAGGCCATGTTTGTTGAGCCTCAGCCACATTCATACTTAATCTACTTTTTTAAATTAGAAAATAGATTTTTTTTCACACAAGATATTTTGATTATGTATTTCACTAATTCCTCCCAGATCCTTTTTGTTTCTGCCCACCCACCCACCCCTTTCTTTCTCTCTTATTAGAAAACAAACAGGCATCTAAAAAAAATAAAGTAAAATAAAATAAAAAAGAAAACGAATTCCGTGGGACTTTTGTAGACTCTCTTATTGCTCTTTTTAAAACCTTACAGGTTTTGTGTATGTACAGTCTCTGGTGTTATAGCTTTGCATTTCTGTGGGTGTAGGTATGTGTTTCTCTGTGTTTATATGTGTTTCTTGTGCTTTTTCTACTGCTCTTTTTCTTCTGTTTGTTTTGTCTGTTCTTTCCCCTTAAGGATAGCATTTATCTCTGAGGACAGGCAGGACAGAACCTCACAATCAGAATGCCCACTGGGTCATTGGTGCCTTTACCTGCTGGATTCCTCTTTTCTGGAGTATTAGAGAGGGCCACAGTGGGGATTCTTGTAGGGATCTGCTTCTTGGCTGGGCTCCAAAACCCAACAGGAGGCACACAATACACAGGACCTAGGACCCTGGTGGTGATGGTGAGCAGGGGCTGCCAAGGCTCTAGCCAGGAGCCAAGGACAGTTGTTGACTTTAAGATTAGGGCAGGAACCACTGTGATTTGGGATAGTGGGAAAGGGGGATGACAGGAGTGTAAGGTGATTCCTAAGGGCAAAGATTTCTTCTAGGGTACAGACTTCAAAACTTGGTCAATCAGAGACTGCGGGTGGCATTGAATTTTCCAATTGTGTATGAGTGAGTGCAGAAGTTTTAACCTTGATGAAGAAGATGGAATCTACTGCTGTGTGTTAGTGTGAATAGATGATGAAAATGCAAAAATAAAACAAAACAGAAAAAACCAAAAAACAACCCACCATCATATAGAAAGGAACAGTTTGAAAACTGTGAGTAGTAGGGTTGTTGGCCTGCAAGTCTGCTCTGCCACAGGGCACTGCTGCTTGGGGAGGTGGGAAGCAGGGAGTTTGATGCATGTTCTGGGCCATAGGGAAGTGCAGAGGCACTGCTCTGGGGGTGGGAGAGCTCAGTCAGTCTGAGACCTGGGAAAGCCAAAGCTGGTTGGAGTTCCCTTGCAATGAGGCCTGGGCTGTGGGGTCCTCAGGGGCTTGCACATCCAGGTGCTGCTGGGAGTGGCTGCCTTCTGGAAAACAGTAGAGGAACATGCTAAGGTTTATGTGCCCTTTAATTTTTTTTCTTTGCCATACACCAGCATTTTTTTTCTTTGCTCTGTTGACTTTCTCTCTTCTTTGACAGCATTGAGAGTGTTGAATGCTGTGTATGAGTTACTTGTTTCCCCATGTGTGAGCATGCTTCATGCTTTTGTTTTATCTGTGATTCACACCCAGTGTTTCTTTGATTGTCTACCTGGTGGAAGAGTCCAGTCTACTCAAATATCCTTGCATGAAAACAGTCTTTGGTCACAGGTATTGCTTATGTTGCCTGCTCTTCTTTTTGATTCAAGCCTTATTTCAGAAATAGTGAAAATCATCTTGCTCTTCTTTGGGGACCTAAAAACAAATGGTAGATACTTTAATCTTTGATTACAACTCTAGTCCTGTATCCATTTTTAGTGTCAATTCATAGAATTGCTGAGGGAAATTCAGTATTAGTTTGAAAAGGCCAGTGAGTGGAATTAAATCAGAGTTCAACTTGAATATCTCCCAAACCAGTCAGCTAAGCTCCCCCTGTTAAATGTAGTGCTTTTACCTAACAAATAGGAAGAACACAACTTTCCCCTAGATGTTTAAAAACCTGACATATTTTACCTAGGATGTTTCAAAATTTGCTTACTAATTTTTTTTTTAGCAATCTAGAATTGTTTTTGTGTGTTTATAGTATGGGATGGGTACATGTGTGGAGACACATTCCTACAGATATGTGTGTATAGTTGCACATAGATGTGTGTGTGGGTGACAGAAGTTGACTTTGGGTGTCTTTGATCACTGTTCATCTTACATAATAAGGAATCTTCTACACTTCAATCCAGAGCTTCGTGACACAGCTTGTGTAACCAGCTAGCTTGCTGCAGGATACTTGTTTCTGCCTCTGAGCAATGGGGTTATAGGTGCGTCACCATGCTACTAACAGTCGCGTCACCACACTATTTGGCATTTACATGCATGCTAGGTGCCCAAACTCTGGTTCTCATGAGCAGTGTTTCTACTGAGCCATCTTCTTAGCCGCATAATATAATTTTTATCTCTGCTAAGCATAGTGACACACTGCTCTAAAATATTTATTTATTGTCTTGTTAATAAAGTTTCATTTAGACAGGGTCTCACTATGTAGCTGGGTCTTCCCTGCAACTCTTATATATCTCAACTTGGCCTCAAATTCAGTTTCTTGCCTCAATCTTACAGAGTTTGGATTCTAGGCCTGCATCATCAAGTTCAGCTTAAATTTTATTTTTGAACATCAAAATAGAAAACAAAGAATATGTTGTTGTGACTTATTATCAAGGATCAAATCAAATACTAAAAGAAGTCATCCTCACTAATTGCTTTGTCATCAAAATAATATCTTAATTCATCAAATATGTGAAAAATTCAGGTTATTTCCTTTATGGTGTCAACCCACAAATCTTATGAATGTACAAGAACAGAAGAATGGTACTATTTCTTGTGATGGAAAAATTAAGGTACTGAATATTTATCTTCTAAATGCCTTTTCTAATGTCACATAATAACCAAAAAAGAAATATTCTATATTCAGTCTGATAGCTATAACCACTGTACTATATATTAATATTTTTTTACTCCCATTTAAAGAACATTATTGTAAGAACCATGAAAGGGTTTCTGGGTACTGAACACAATTAACCACAGGAGGATACCTCACTCAAATTGCTACAATACAACCCATCAACTTAAGGCTCAGTAAGAGGACGTAGAAAAAAATTTAAGAGCCAGAGGATCAGTATATCTACTATGAGCTATTCAACATGCTAAGGAAGCTGCATACTTAGAATCTCAACAATATGGCTACCTAAACAAAACCACTACAATGATAGCACCAGTTGATATGCCAGCATCGTTGGAAATGTCACAACTCTACAACCACATGAAGAGCTACAGTCCATCTATGGCTGCTGAGAGAGGGGAAAAGTCAATCTTCTCTCCTGATATTTTATCCAGTTTCAAGTATTTAGCCTTAAGCATACATACAAAGGACACTAAGTAGATTCAATAAGTTACACACACACACACACACACACACACACACACACACACACACACACACAGTTATTTGTATAGATGAATATATAACAATGATAATTAATGAAAGAGAGGTCAGAAATTTGAGAGGAAGTAGTAGTGGGGAAACACAACAAAAGTTGGGGGAGTCTCAACTGAAGAATGAGTAAAGAAAGGGTGGTTGTCTTAATTACAGTGTGCATTGCTGTGAAGAAACACCATGACCGAGACAGCTCTTATAAAGGACATTTAATTGGGGATGACTTCAGGGGTCTATTCCATTACCATCAAGGCAGGAAAATGACAGCATCCGGGCAAGTACAATGCTGAAGGAGAGTCTCAAAGTCCACTCCCACAGTGACATACTTCCTCCAATGAGACCACACCTACTAATAGTACCACTCTCTGGGCAGAGAATATTTAAACCACCACAGAGGTTCATTACACAATGGAATACTCCTTAGCTATTAAGAACAAGAACATTATGAAATGTGCCGACAAATGGATAGACTAGAAAATACCACCTTGAGTGAGGTAAGCCAGACTCCAAAGGTCTTTTGCTTAATTACTGTATATTGATAGACATTTAAGGTTGTTTTGTTCAACTACTCTTTGACTATATTTTACATAAGCCATTTATTTTTAAATGTGATGGTTCTTTTTTTTTTTCTTTTTTGGGAGTTGGGAAATGTGATAGTTCTTATAATTATTTATATTGTGTTTAGACTGTTAATGTTAAAGAAAAGAAAAATTCTTAAACATAAAGGGAAATATGAAGTAGCAACTTCTGGTTTTTTGTAAAGTCAGCTATGTCAAATGATGTTTTGTTGGGTCATACAGGTAAAAGGATGTTTTTGCTAAAGCAGACACTGGAAAGGGTGATTTGCTGAAGCAGACACAGGAAATGATGCATGATATTCAGAAGGACTATAAATATGACCCAACAGACAGTGGACAATGCTGGATGGTATTGGCATACCTTACCATTGTTTATTGGTCATTGTTTGTCATGACTCCATACAGAGAAATGCACCATAAAGATTTTCTAGACTACTTGAGGTAGGAAGCCGTGCCCTGAATGTGGGTGGTACCATTCCACATGCTTAGATCCTGACCTAATAAAAAGCAATAATCCAGTTGGGCATCAGTAATAATCTGTTTCCTGATTGCAGATGCAGTGTGCCCAGCTGCCTCACATAAACTCTTGCTGGCATGAGATGTCTATTGTAACCGTAAGGCAAAGTAAACCTCTCCTCCCTTCCTAAGTTCCTTTTGTCAGGCGTATTTTTCACAGCAATGAGACAAGTAACTAAGACATAGACAGACCTGAGAAAAGTAGTAATGGATGTTAATATCTCTTCATATTAAATGGGGTCTTCTGTGAGCTGCACTCCTTACAGCTCATGGTGGCTTAGAGATGAAACAGGTGACTTTTCTAAAACACAAACTTCGAAATGGCTCAAGTTATGATTTCATCTTCACAGGTGCTCCAGATTGTATAGAGGAAGAGACGAACTGCGGTCCCATAGCACACCTTACCCTTTCAGTGCCAGCCTTGCTAGTGTCACGAGGCTCTGAAGGAGCAGACAGTTTTTCAACTGAGCGTAATTGCCCCAACTATAAAAGCAGAGTGTTATGCAGTAGACATTAAAAAAAAAGAAAACAACAAAAAACCTTACAGAAATATCTCTGTCCCCATGAATGTTGTAGAAAGCAGGTTCTGTTCAATTTTTGCTTCTAAGTAATGGCATCGTGAACCAAAGACATGATGTGACCAAACCCAGAATTTGAAGTAGAGATAGAATTGAAATACAGATACCAAATCCCACAAAAAGTTTGCATTTGGGGATTCAAAGCTGTGTCTTTCTTATATTGATGTTAATATCTTGCCTTCCCTTAAGGTAGAGGTTTAAGGTGTTGTTAATTATCTGAAAATTTGTAGGAAAATACCTGGGTAATAGCTTGGAAACAAAAGGAATTTGTGAAGAGTAATCTAAAAGAAATATGGAAAGTTCTTCCCATCTCTCCATCCCTGTATGCTTCCTTTCAAATACCTGTTTTCTGCCTCCATTCTTGCCTAGTATGAGCTAATATAGACACACTCTCACAGATCAATGGGATTGTTGGTGATTTCTTATATAAGAACACCCCTGATTCAGGGGCATGATTGAAGCTTAACAGGTGGTAGTTATGATGAAGGCAGGAGGCAGGGCCATGAGCCTATAGGCTGTGTGGATAGATGTTGGCAGACATCTCTGACTGAAAGGATGGACTTGGAGGTCCTGCAGATCTGAGCTAAAAGTGCCACATGTCTGAAAGACCCACAGGGCACAGCCATATTTTCAGTGGATTCTTGTCCCACTGTGTGATGGAAGGAGCCAGGTGGTGGGCTAGGGCTTAAACCAATTGTGGAAAACCTAACTGAGCAAACATGAAAATGAAAAGAGAATTTTCTGGGTGAATGCCCCACAGACCTTTAAGGCACATGAGTTATGAGTTGGAGGAAGTATAAATGAGGAAGCTGTGAGGCAAAGGGAGCAAAAACAGTAAGGGAGGGGGAGAAGTAGGGAGGGGGCAGAGAGGGACAGGTAGAGGGAAGCGAGAAAAGCAGCGATGTGGGGGGAGAATTCCACAGAATCTGTCAGTTGGGTGGAAATGGGCCCAATGCACCCATCTGTCAGTTGAGAGGATAGGGTGAGTTGCTTTATTGTTTTATAATAGAGAAAAAAAGCAAGTCTTCCAGGTCATATAATGTTGGCTTCTCCCACTAGAACATGGGTGCATCTATGTTACTATAAAATAAATCCACTGAGTAATGGAAGCCTTGTGTGGAAGGTAAAGTTGGCAGACAACAGCGGCATGTTACAGTCTGCTCAGTGTTCATTACTGCTAGTGCAATATCAATACTTAGCCACAGAAATAGCTATTGGATGTTTGAGAATCTGAATAAGTAACTAAACAACTACATTGCACTTTAAAGTTGCTGAAAGCAGGAAATTATTGTTTAACTAAAACATAAACTTAGAGATTTCCTTTCCATCTGTTAATGATGAATACCATAAACCCATGTGTGTGTACATTCTAGTTGTTACTCACAACCACTCTCTTAGTCAGAGTTTCTAGTCCTGCACAAAGCATGATGACCAAGAAGCAAGTTGGGGAGGAAAGGGTTTATCCAGATTACACTTTCACATTGCTGCTCATCACAAAAGAAAGTCAGGACTGGAACTCAAGCAGGTCAGGAAGCAGGTGCTGATGCAGAGGCCATGGAGGGATGTTACTAACTGGCTTGCTTCTCCTGGCTTGCTCAGCTTGCTCTCTTATAGAACCTAAGAGTGCCAGCCTAGGGACCACACCACCCACAATGGGCTAGGTCTTCCTGCCTTGATCACTAGTTAAGAAAATGTCTTACATAACCAACAGATTGGGAAAAGATCTTTACCAATCCTACAACAGATAGAGGGCTTATATCCAAAATATACAAAGAACTCAAGAAGTTAGACTGCAGGGAGACAAATAACCCTATTAAAAATGTGGTTCAGAGCTAAACAAAGAATTCACAGTTTAGGAATGCTGAATGGCTGAGAAACACCTGAAGAAATGTTCAACATCTTTAGTCATAAGGGAAATGCAAATCAAAACAACCCTGAGATTTCACCTCACACCAGTGAGAATGGCTAAGATCAAAAACTCAGGTGACAACAAATGCTGGCGAGGATGTGGAGAAAGAGGAACACTCCTCCATTGTTGGTGGGATTGCAGATTGGTACAATCATTCTGGAAATCAGTCTGGAGGTGCCTCAGAAAATTGGACATTGAACTACCTGAGGACCCAGCTATACCTCTCTTGGGCATATACCCAAAAGATGCCCCAACATAAAACAAAGACACGTGTTCCACTATGTTCATAGCAGCCTTATTTATAATAGCCAGAAGCTGGAAAGAACCCAGATGCCCTTCAACAGAGGAATGGATACAGAAAATGTGGTACGTCTACACAATGGAATATTACTCAGCTATCAAAAACAATGACTTTATGAAATTCATAGGCAAATGGGTGGAACTAGAAAATATCATCCTGAGTGAGGTAACCCAATCACAGAAAAACACACATGGTATGCACTCATTGGTAAGTGGCTACTAGCCCAAATGCTCGAATTACCCCAGATCCACAGAACGCATGAAACTTAAGAAGGATGACCAAAATGCGAATGCCTCACTCCTTCTTTAAAAGGGGAACAAGAATACCCTTGGGAGGGAATAGGGAGGCAAAGTTTAGAACAGAGGCAGAAGGAACACCCATTCAGAGCTTGCCCCACATGTGGCCCATACATATACAGCCACCCAATTAGTCAAGATGGATAAAGCAAAGAAGTGCAGGCCGACAGGAACCGGATGTAGATCTCTCCTGAGAGACACAGCCAGAATATGGGAAATACATAGGCGAATGCCAGCAGCAAACCACTGAACTGAGAATGGGCCACCCGTTGAAGGAATCAGAGAAAGAACTGAAAGAACTTGAAGGTTTTGAGACCCCATATGAACAAAAATGCCAAGCAACCAGAGCTTCCAGGGACTAAGCCACTACCTAAAGACTATACACGGACTGACCCTGGGTTCCAACCGAATAGGTAGCAATGAATAGCCTAGTAAGAGCACCAGTGGAAGGGGAAGCCCTTGGTCCTGCCAAGACTGAACACCCCCCACCCCAACTCCCATGAAAGTGATTGTTGGGGGGAGAAGACGGTAATGGGTGGAGGATGGGGAGGGGAACACCCATATAGAAGAGGAGGGGAAGGGATTAGGGCGATGTTTGCCTGGAAACCAGGAAGGGAATAACAATTGAAATGTAAATAAGAAACACCCAAGTTAATAAAGATGAAAAAAAAAGAATAAAAAGAAAATGCCTTACAGCTGGGACTCATGGAAGCATTTCCTCAACTGAGGCTCCTTTCTCTGTGATAACTTCAGCTTGTGTCAAGTTGATACATAAAACCAGCCAGTACACCGACTTTCCCCTAAAACTAGAAAAATTCAATGTTCTTGAATATGCTTTCTGGTACATCTATACTATAGTGTTTCTCAGGGATAGTTTTTAAATAGTCCAATATTAGAACAAAGGGATACTCACTTTTATTAGGCACCACCAAATTATTTTGCAAAATGTTGTACTACCAGTAGTGGATAAAAAATGTTTTCATTAGCCTATCTCTTGACTGACACTGTCCAACTTTTAAGTTGGCCAGTCTTGTGACTTTCACATTATATTGATGGTTTAAATAGTTATTTTGTAGTTAGAAACGAGGTGGAGTCTCATTTTGATGCTCTTACCTTTTGTCCATTTGTTGTGTTGGATTTGGTCTCCCATTGTAGCCCTGGCTGTCCTGAAACTCACTCTGTAGAACGGACTGAGGTAGAACTCACAGAGATCCACGTGCCTTTGCCTATCTTGGGGTTAAAGGCACGCCCATCTTTGTCCATTGAATTATTTTTTTACTTCATCATTGACCTTGCTGATTACATAAATGAGTACCCTGTATTCAAGACCTAAATTGTCCATATCTTATTTATGATAGACGTAGTCTGAATTTGCAACTTGATTTTTTATTTTTATTTTGCATTTTTTAAAAGAAAGGTCTATTCTTTCTCTCATTTTACATGTGTTATTTTGCATTTTTTAAAAGAAAGGTCTATTCTTTCTCTCATTTTACATGTGTTCATTGGAATTAATTCTAAAACAAATACACAATGTCAGAATGTTTTAAGGGCTGTAGCTGACCTCATTGGTACAGTTCTTGTTTGCATGACATGCTAGAGGCCTTAGGTTTAATCCCCAAGAAGGAATGAGCGAAATGGGAATAGATGTGGGATTTGTACAGTGACTAAGTTAGAGCTATGTTCCAGAAAATTTTACTTTTTCTGTTTGCTAACTCAAGGATAATGACATTTCCTTTTAGTGGCAATCAAGCAGTCTGAAAGTTAATGCCACAATAACAGGAGCCATACTTGTGGCTTTTAAGGGTAGACTTTAATGGAAATGCTAATTAAAGTGTTGTTTTCTTAAATGAACTAAAGACATTTATCACAGAATTTTAATGTAAATGTATTAAGTCTATCAAAAGGGAAACAATGTAATAATACAAATTTAGTTGGCATGAAAATGAAGGAAGGAGAGAGTTTTGAGTGGTGACAGAGATAACCAAGTTATACCCCGTGAAATTTAGAATAATAAATTCAATGCCTCTTTACACAATCCTGCAAAATCTACCACAACACCAATTTCACTTCTTTCAAATGTTTCTGACAGTTGACTAATACATCTCTATTTCATTCTGGACATGTTTAAGTTTACAACTCAATTGACAGGCAGGATTCTACAACAGTTTTCTAGAATTACTTATCCTCTATGATGAAAACTTCCATTTCTGTTGATTCTAGCAACTGACAATGCATCTACTTCTTTCTATGAGTTTGATCAGTTTAGATTGTTATTCATTTTTAAAGACTTTACTAATGTTGAGTCTGCCTAATTTTGCAGAGTAATAAAATCAGCAAGTTCCTTGCAATAAGTAAATAAAAGATTTTTATATGATATACTAATTTCTAGACTTTGAATTAAACATTCTTCTTTTTTAATCTGGAAATGCTTGTTTCTAGATTAATTTCCTATCATCTGCGGGCAAAGCTAGAGTCAAATTTTGTATGAGTCAGATATTTGTATCAAACTACTTGAGTTTAAATATTTGAAATTATCTTTTCAAAAAAAACCACTAAGTTCAATGAAGTTGGATTTATTTTTGCCATGTGAAAATAAGAATGACAAGAAAATGCTTCCATGAGCGCTCCGTGAGACAGTCCATGGGCACACATTCGGGCAGGTGGGATGGTTCAGGTCAGGTAAAGGTGCTCTCTGACAAGTCTGGAAACCAAGGTTTTTTCCCCAGATTCCACATGGGTCATTATGGAGCATAGTGCCCAGAGTGCCAGGGCAAACTGACTTGCAGGATGTGGCAATGTGTCTGAAAAGGGGTAGGGGTGGGGAGTTTTTGAGTCAGAACTCAGGAAACTGGGCAGGCTTAGCTGTAAACAACTGCTTCCAGGGGAGGCTGTCTAGAATCTATAGGTACACATCTCCTTAAGGTTATGTACTCTTTTCATCTTTATAAGATGCCTTCAGTTGTATCATGGCTCTGAAGTTACAATTTTATGAGGAACACTTTATTTTGGGGTGATTTACAGGTCAATTGGACTAAGCCAATCTACAGTATTTATAATTGTATGATTCTTTGTAAAATTTAGAACATCCAGTTTCCTTGCAGAACCAGAGATAGACTCAGATTCTGTGCTTTGGACCAAAAATCAGGCAAGAGTGTAGTCCAAAAGAAATTATAAAAACTTTCAGAAAGATCAGTAAAATAGAATTAACTTCTATGGCCAAGAGGGATATGAGAAAATCTTTTACTTTCACACCACAGACTTTAAAAGGGACAAGGAAGATCCAGGGGACAACGATGGCCAAATTATAGACCTCTGGGGCACAAGAAAGTCACCCATGACCCCAAGAGAGAAAAGACATGAGTACAGTCCTATTTTTTTTCTGGCTAACTGCACAGAGTTTCCATGACTATCTGAGAAAAAGTAAAGAGGCAGAGCCTGCACCTTACCTGCACTGGGGAGCCAAGGTGAAAATGAAGCAGCAGTGAAGCAGAGAGAATTACACCTACCAGGAGAGACTGGGATGTCTTCAGTGGTTAGTTCTCAGAATGTTAACTAACTGATAATCAGTGACAAACTGTGATAAAGCAGAAAAGAATCTCCCTAAGAGTGAGAGAGAGTTCCTGAGGCTCAGAGAAAGCTGGGAATTGTTTCCCAAAGTCAGACTAGAACAGTCCAAAATTCACTGATGAAACAAGTAAATACTCAGGAAGCTATTGCCTTTGTAAGAGGGAGTCTATGGAAGTCAGATTGTTTCACTCTAATGAAGCATTTGGAATCATTCCTTATAAAGATAAAACACTTACTTTCATTCATAGCTTTTAGGTATTTAAGTATGTAAAGGCTGCATGATTCAGCAGTCCTGTTGATTGCTGGGGTGCAGCCCCCTCAATACAACAGTGCAAGATGGAGCCAAGTCATTACATCACAGCTCAGGCTCCTACAAGCCTCCTGGAGGGAACCTGCAAAGGCTCAAGGAACTCTCCCGAGCTCTGACCTCTCAAGGGCACCAGTTCACTATCTTTAAATAGTGCCACCTCTGGTAACAAAGAATTGTCTCCCTGTGACCCGTGCTGGGATGTCCAGGGATGTTTCATGTCTCAAGCACAGAATGGAACAAGACACAGGAGAAGAATTAGTAAAAGACTAAAAGTATAATATTAATAATGAAAGTAAAAGCAAAAAAATACACCCCACATGCTCAGAGAAGACTCCAGGTAGCCGGAAGACTCAAGGACCCTGAGGTTTTATATGGTTGTTTTCTGAAATTTAAAAAAAAGTTGAGATTATAACATAATTTTATATAATTATTTACAAGTGATTCATATATTTTATGTTATATAATGTAATGATTTTTAAAGTGTTTTAGTTGAAAGAGAATTACATCACTCACCCCTTTATCACCTCTATCCACTCTTGACTATCCTGACTTAAATTCTCACCAACACCATGCTCCACCCCACCCCACACAAAGAGACTATCTGCTAGATTCTCTTCATGCATTTAAGTAGAGGAAAGAGTCAATACCCTGGTGAGGAAACTAGGGTGGGGGGTCCCTACACTCTTTGACAGATGGGTTTGCTCTCTTATGATGAATAGTGTGTGCATGTGTGGGCAATTCATTTCATAATTTGTCCTGTCCCTCATACCAGTGAGATGGTAATAGATGTCTTTCCCTGAACAGGAAGTGCCAGACCACAAATGACTCAAAGTCAGAGGCTGTGGATACAGGTGAAACTTGAAATAGTAAAATCGATGCTCTAAAGATTTACTAACAGGCTTGCTTAGAAATATGAAGGTATAAAGAGGAGAATTTCGCTGAAGAAATACTACTACTAATACAGCTTGAAGAAAGTCAAAGTACTAACAACATTTGTTAGAAATTGTGAGAAAGAAAAATCTGCACCACCAGTGAATTTGGTTTGCTGAGAAAGTTCTGTTAATGTTTTCCAACCAAGATGGACCACCAATGAGGCTCCACCCCTTAGCAACAGGAGATAGCCTGACTTCCAGCAGGCCACTAGGCCCATTCCCTCATCCAAGGCCATGCCTTCAAGAGGCAACTCAAGGGGTTACAAACATCTTTAAACCATAGGCTGCCGTGAAGTCCCCTGTGCTCTTGCCAGAAGTATAGGCAAGGTGAGCCTAGGTAACAAGTCTTCAAAGGAAAAGCAAGGTGAACTTGGGGAAGATTCTGGCAATACCTTTGCAGTTTAAATCATACAACTGCCCAAATAGCCAGACTTGGTTGTTTGTCACTGATTAAACTGTTCAAAGAGAAACTTGGGGTGGGGACTTGAAAGGGAGTTAAAGATGAGAGTATGTGTGGAATACATAAGCCAAAGATACAAACAACTTAATAAAATCTTTAATCGAAGCTGGCTTCTCTTTGAGCATTAGCCAGAGCAGATAAGCACTATTAAAGAGCTTTTCCTTCAATAACCTCTAACTATATGGAGTGACTTCTCATGGTCAGGCATATTATTTCTATAACAGTACTAATACTTTTACACGAATAAATTGGCAAATTGTTAGTGTAGCAAAGGACATTGATTTTTAGAGATGGGAAGGTCTTAAGGTTAAAATGTTATGGTGTCTGTAATCTAGTAAAGGAAACTGACCTACAGGACGGGAGATGCGGCTCAGCTGGCAGAGTGCTTACCCTTTATGCCTGAAGCCCTGGGCTTGATGCCCTGCCTGGCAGAAAACAAATGGAGTACTGCATGGCTTCAATTCAGACAGTGAGAAGGACAGGTGAGAGAGCCAGAAGTTTCAGGTCCTAGGCTGCTCTTCCTCCCCGACTCCCCCTTTGCTTTCCTTCCCATGTTCACATTTTTACTAGAAAATACTTTAATAGAACTTCTCTGAAACATACTCTCCAGAGTTCTGTCACTTTGAACACAGGGCTAACCACTGTTACAATTTCAATATTTTTATATGTCAAGGAGGACTGATAATACCTTCTGTTGGGAATGAACAAACGCTGCAAGTCTATTGATATAAAATGCACTTAAAATATGCCACAGAATAACATATACCTACCCTATTCATTTATGGAGTATGTGTTCTTAAAAATGGTGTTCATTGAGTCCATGAGAATACCACAACTAATGTCATGCCCCAGGCACTGAATAAATGCTGAGGTACTGAAGACGGATGTTTCTCCTATGATTAAATGGTGTTTATCTTTAGTGGTATTCAGCACTGTTAAAACTTAGAATATTTTATTTACATTATTCATTTGCTTTAAAGATACCAGGAAATATTCTTGAAACAACACCCCCGATTACTAACCAGGGTTCCAAATTATTATTTTGGATAAGCTTTCTTGATTTCTTTTTGTTTGGTTGTTTGGTTTTTTTTGTTTTTTTTATTAATTTTTTTATTAACTTAAGTATTTCTTATGTACATTTCGAGTGTTATTCCCTCTCCCGGTTTCCGGGCCAACATCCCCCTAACTCCTCACCCTCCCCTTTTATATGGGTGTTCCCCTCCCCATCCTCCCCCCATTGCCGCCCTCCCCCCATAGACTAGTTCACTGGGGGTTCAGTCTTAGCAGGACCCAGGGCTTCCCCTTCCACTGGTGCTCTTACTAGGATATTCATTGCTACCTATGGGGTCAGAGTCCAGGGTCAGTCCATGTATAATCTTTAGGTAGTGGCTTAGTCCCTGGAAGCTCTGGTTGCTTGGCATTGTTGTTCATATGGGGTCTCAAAACCTTCAAGCTCTTCCAGTTCTTTCTCTGATTCCTTCAACGGGGGTCCTGTTCTCACTTCAGTGGTTTGCTGCTGGCATTCGCCTCTGTATTTGCTGTATTCTGGCTGTGTCTCTCAGGACAGATCTACATCCGGCTCCTGTCTGCCTGCACTTCTTTGCTTCATCCATATTGTCTAATTGGGTAGCTGTATATGTATGGACCACATGTGGGGCAGGGTCTGAATGGGTGTTCCTTCTATCTCTGTTTTAATCTTTGACTCTCTATTCCCTGCCAAGGGTATTCTTGTTCCCATTTTAAAGAAGGAATAAAGCATTCACACTTTGATCATCCATCTTGAGTTTCATGTGTGCTATGCATCTAGGGTAATTCAAGCATTTGGGCTAATAGCCACTTATCAATAAGTGTATACACTGTGTGTTTTTCTGTGATTGGGTTACCTCACTCAGGATGATATTTTCCAGTTCCAAACATTTGCCTATGAATTTCATAAAGGCATTGTTTTTGATAGCTGAGTAATATTCCATTGTGTAGATGTACCACAGTTTCTGTATCCATTCCTCTGTTGAAGGGCATCTGGGTTCTTTCCAGCTTCTGGCTATTATAAATAAGGCTGCTAAGAACATAGTGGAGCACTTGTCTTTTTTATATGTTGGGGCATCTTTTGGGTATATGACCAAGAGAGGTATAGCCGGATCCTCAGGTAGTTCAATGTCCAATTTTCTGAGGCACCTCCAGACTGATTTCCAGAATGGTTGTACCAGTCTGCAATCCCACCAACAATGGAAGAGTGTTCCTCCTTCTCCACATCCTCGCCAGCATTTGCTGTCACCTGAGTTTTTAATCTTAGCCATTCTCACTGGTGTGAGGTGAAATCAGGGTTGTTTTGATTTGCATTTCCCTTATGACTAAAGATGTTGAACATTTCTTTAGGTGTTTCTTAGCCATTCGGCATTCCTCAGCTGTGAATTCTTTGTTTAGCTCTGAACCCCATTTTTTAATAGGGTTATTTGTCTCCCTACAGTAGAACTTCTTGAGTTCTTTGTATATTTTGGATACAAGGCCTCTATCTGTTGTAGGATTGGTAAAGACCTTTTCCCAATCTGTTGGTTGCCGTTTTGTCCTAACCACAGTGTCCTTTGCCTTAGAGAAGCTTTGCAGATTTATGAGATCCCATTTTTCGATTCTTGATCTTAGAGCATAAGCCATTGGTGTTTTGTTCAGGAAATTTTTTCCAGTTCCCATGTGTTCGAGATGCTTCCCTAGTTTTCCTTCTATTAGTTTGAGTGTGTCTGGTTTGATGTGGAGGTCCTTGATCCATTTGGACTTAAGCTTTGTACAGGGTAATAAGCATGGATCGATCTGCATTCTTCTACATGTTGACCTCCAGTTGAACCAGCACCATTTGCTGAAAGTGCTATCTTTTTTCCATTGGATGGTTTTGGCTCCTTTGTCAAAAATCAAGTGCCTATACGTGTGTGGGTTCATTTCTCGGTCTTCAGTTCTGTTCCATTGGTCTATCTGTCTGTCTCTGTACCAATACCATGCAGTTTTTATCACTATTGCTCTGTAATTCTGCTTGAGTTCAGGATAGTGATTCCCCCTGAAGTCCTTTTATTGTTGAGGATAGTTTTAGCTATCCTGGGTTTTTGTTATTCTGGATGAATTTGCAAATTGTTCTGTCTAACTCTTTGAAGAATTGGATTGGTATTTTGATGGGGATTGCGTTGAATCTGTAGATCGCTTTTGGTAAAATGGCCATTTTTACTATATTAATCTTGCCAATCCATGAGCATGGGAGATCTTTCCATCTTCAGAGGTCTTCAATTTCTTTCTTCAGAGTCTTGAAGTTCTTATTATACAAATCTTTTACTTGCTTGGTTAAAGTCACACCGAGGTACTTTATATTATTTGGGTCTATTATGAAGGGTGTCGTTTCCCTAATTTCTTTCTCGGCTTGTTTCTCTTTTGTGTAGAGGAAGGCTACTGATTTATTTGAGTTAATTTTATACCCAGTCACTTTGCTGAAGTTGTTTATCAGCTTTAGTAGTTCTCTGGTGGAACTTTTGGGATCACTTAAATATACTATCATATCATCTGCAAATAGTGATATTTTGACTTCTTCTTTTCAGATCTGTTTCCCCTTGACCTCCTTTGTGTCTGATTGCTCTGGCTAGAACTTCAAGAACTATATTGAATAACTAGGGAGAGAGTGGGCAGCCTTGTCTAGTCCCTGATTTTAGTGGGATTGCTTCAAGTTTCTCTCCATTTAGTTTAATGTTAGCAACTGGTTTGCGGTATATGGCTTTTACTATTTAGGTATGGGCCTTGAATCCTATTCTTTCCAGGACTTTTATCATGAAGGGGTGTTGAATTTTGTCACATGCTTTCTCAGCATCTAATGAAATGATCATGTGGTTTTGTTCTTTCAGTTTGTTTATATAATGAATCACGTTGATGGTTTTCCGTATATTAAACCATCCCTGCATACCTGGGATGAAGCCTACTTCATCATGGTGGATGATTGTTTTGATGTGCTCTTGGATTCGGTTTGCCAGAGTTTTATTGAGTATTTTTGCGTCGATATTCATAAGGGAAATTGGTCTGAAGTTCTCTTTCTTTGTTGGGTCTTTGTGTGGTTTAGGTATAAGAGTAATGGTGGCTTCATAGAAGGAATTCGGTAGTGCTCCATCTGTTTCAATTTTGTGGAATAGTTTGAATAGTATTGGTATGAGGTCTTCTATGATGTTCTGATAGAATTCTGCACTAAACCTGTCTGGTCCTGGGCTCTTTTTGGTTGGGAGACCTTTAATGACTGCTTCTATTTCCTTAGGAGTTATGGGGTTGTTTAACTGGTTTATCTATTCCTGATTTAACTTCGGTACCTGGTATCTGTCTAGGAAATTGTCCATTTCCTGCAGATTTTCAAGTTTTGTTGAATATAGGCTTTTATAGTAAGATCTGATAAATTTTTGAATTTCCTCTGAATCTGTAGTTATGTCTCCCTTTTCATTTCTGATTTTGTTAATTTGGAAACACCCTCTGTGTCCTCTGATTATTCTGGCTAAGGGTTTATCTATCTTGTTGAGTTTGTCAAAGAACCAACTTTTGTTTTGTTGATTCTTTCTGTTGATCGTCCTTTTTGTTTCTACATGGCTGATTTCAGCTCTGAGTTTGATTATTTCCTGTCTTCTACTCCTCCTGAGTGTATTTGCTTCTTTTTGTTCTAGAGCTTTTAGGTGTGCTGTCAAGCTGGTGACATATGCTCTTTCCTGTTTCTTTCTGCAGGCACTCAGAGCTATGAGTTTTCCTCTTAGCACAGCTTTTATTGTGTCCCATAAGTTTGGGTATGTTGTACCTTCATTTTCATTAAATACTAAGAAGTCTTTAATTTCTTTCTTTATTTCTTCCTTGACCAGGTTATCGTTGAGTAGAGCATTGTTCAACTTCCATGTATATGTGGGTGTTCTTCCCTTATTGTTATTGAAGACCAGCTTTAGGCCGAGGTGGTCTGATAGCACGCATGGGATTATTTCTATCTTTCTTTACCTGTTGAGGCCTGTTTTTTTGACCAATTATATCGTCAATTTTGGAGAAAGTACCATGAGGAGCTGAGAAGAATGTATATCCTTTTGCTTTAGGATAGAATGTTCTATAAATATCTGTTACGTCCATTTGGTTCATGACTTCTCTTAGTCTGTCTATGTCTCTGTTTAATTTCTGTTTCCATGATCTGTCCATTGATGAGAGTGGGGTGTTGAAATCTCCTACTATTATTGTTTGAGATGCAATGTGTGTTTTGAGCTTTAGTAAGGTTTTTTTTTTTTTTTACATATGTATGTGCCCTTGTATTTGGGGCATACATATTTAGGATTGAGAGTTCCTCTTGGTGGATTTTTCCTTTGATGAATATGAAGTGTCCTTCCTTACCTTTTTTGATGACTTTTAGTTGAAAATTGATTTTATTTGTTATTAGAATGGCTACTCCAGCTTGCTTCTTCCGACCATTGGCTTGGAAAGTTGTCTTTTTTACACTGGTTTCAAACTTTTTTCTTTCTGAGGTTTGCCTAGCTGTTTCCCTACCTGTTTCCATGCAAGTTCATCATCCCTCACCCCCTTCTTTTTTATTTTTTCCTTTTTTTCTTTATTAATTTGAGTATTTCTTATTTACATTTAGAATGTTATTTCCTTTCCTGGCTTCCGGGCCCACATCCCCCTAACCCCTCCTCCTCCCCTTCTATATGGGTGTTCCCTTCCGCATCTTCCACCCATTACCTCCCTCCCCCAACAATCACGTTCACTGGGGGTTCAGTCTTGGCAAGACCAAGGGCTTCCCCTTCCACTCCTCATCCCCTTCTTGAAGGAGAGCCTGATTATTGGTTCAAGGTAAGCAGAATGTGCATTTCATTCCTTCAACTGCAAGTGCCTTTACTAATGTCTGCATCTGAATTTTCTCTCCATGCCAGGCTGTGAGCCTGGGTATCTCAGGACAGAGAGTTTCACATAAGTCAAAATCCAGGTAGGACACACTTTCCCCACAGCAGCTGTGGGAGGTAGCCATCAGAGATAGTTTCTGATAAGGATTTGGTTCAATGCCTGACTCCTGGATCTCTGTAATGAAGAGCTTGCATTATGCTTAGTGGCTAAGCATCTTAGTAACTTGGCATTCAGGGACTAGAAAGGCCAGAGCTAAAGGGGAAGTGAGATAGAGTGGCTCGGTTAAAGGTTTCCTCTGTATTGCACAGCAGCAATGCCTGTGATGCCATAAATAAAGCTGTGTCACCTGCTTCATCTCCAAGTCCAGGAGCTGTAAGGACAGTCACAGGTCCATTTGATGTAAGGAAAAACATGAAAATCTAGCAATGTTCTCTTAAGGTTTGTCTGTAAATGCTAGTTTAACATTATAACCATAGTAGACTTGCCCATTCTATGTCCCATGTCATGTAGATTTTCCTGCCTAGACACTACCTCCTTGTGTATTGGTAATATTGAATACTCTGAAACGTCCTCAGACAGTTTTATATTTATTGGTAGATGGCTGTGGAGAATGCGGGTGTTAAACAATTTCACCTATATTAAAGAAGCACTTCATTAAAGAAACACACTGTCTGATACATTATCGAGAAAGAGCTAAATAGACTGATGTGCCTCTTGAACATGGATTTGTAACAAGAATTCTTGCTAGGTCACCAGGCCCCTGCAGACTTTATTGCCACCCGCGAAACCACCTGAGTGTCCTAACTGCCATCTTCCCACTGACTCTGCAAGTCTCACTTGCCCCTTTGCCACAACAGATGGTGCTGCACACCCAGGAATTTTGGCTTCCCCAAGCTGTCTTGATGGAGGGGCAACAGGAGTTCAGGTTCTAGCCTCCATTTCAGAGTTGGTGGTTCCCAAGAGCCTAGTTCAAGGCTAAACAGTAACAGGTCACAGGTCTTTCCAGAGCCCCTTCCAGTCATTTTTTCTCAGAACCTGGTCCCCTCTTGAGCTAATTCCAACTTCAGATTAAGGAGCCCTGAAGACAGACCTGACTTTGACCCATTATTTAAAGTCTTGCTAGATACAGTAAGGATTAGAGGACAAATGCTGGGAGATTGGATGGGGATGGGGGTGCTGGAGGCCACCTAGATCCATTTGTATTGGCTGGTGATTGGTTCTGAGGCAGCTGTGCTCCACTTCCCAAACTGTTCTTTCTGTAAAAAGCACCCACCACCTCGTGACCTCCTCACCACTTAGAGAGGCCCCATTAGTAAGGTAGGCTTTTCTCCTTGCCAAAAGCCATTTTGTTTCTGGGGTTTGAGGCCCGTTAAGAGAAAAGTTTCCATGACTGGTGAGTTTACAGGGAACTCAGCTGTTCTCAGGACTTATCACTTCAGTTCTGGTAGGACTTCCTGTAGTAGAATTGTGCAGAAACTTTTCAGCGTTCTTTAGTTTAGAAAATGTCCTGAGTAAGCTTGCGGTTCCATTGGGTGTGTCTGCAGTTCTCAGGTTAGTCAAAGATCAAAGTCAAGGAGAACAGATCGATGTAAGGGTTATTTTGCAGTTCTAAAAGAGGAAAGCCTCTAGTTAAAAATAGAAAGCAAAAGAAGGACAAAAAGGTGTAATATCCGTATAATCTACTGTTCTTTTTTTTTTTTTTTAGAAAACCTTTATTTAATTAGTCTTCTCCTAAAATGAACTAACCCGTGTCAGATTATGTGGAAATAGTCGTAAATGTCTCTTTGTGTCTGTGCACATCTCCAGTATAAAATCAGAGGCAGCAATACAGACACTGGCTTTGTTCAGCATGCTCTGCGGGTAGAGCCATGTGTACTAGCTTAGCTGGCCACAAATTTAAACTGACTCTTTTATTGCTTCCCCCACAAACCCCCATCATCCTAACTGCACCAGCACAGAACTCTTCTTCCAGGAACTACATAGTTGCAAATATATTTGATACTGTATTTCATTAGTTTTCTCCAACATCCTTCTGCCAGTTTTCATAGAAAATATCAAAGATATGTACTTTTAGCTCTGACCTCAAAATCCTACCTTTGGTATACCCATCTGTCCTGATCTGTCTATACTCTTGTCCTCCATATTAAAGCCTGAGTTACCCAGACTTCAGAATATCAAATCTCTTTGTCTCTACCCAGCCATGTTTTTCTTCAGCAGAACCAAACGACCAACCATGTGTTAAATAAGTATTCTCTCAATAACAGGAAATTTAGTTTGGTTTTATCACTAGATTTCTGGGAGGCCAGCCTGGATATTATCAACTGTCAAGCAGAAGCAGTGTACTCTTCTAGTTCCTTCAGCCTTCTGTACAAGAATTCTCTGCCTTCAATGCTAAGGCAATATAGGGTTACATTTTCAGTGTTGCTATAGTGTTCTGCAAGTTCTTAATTAGGTTTCCTTCTATGGGTAAAGTTATGTCTCAATGTGTCCTTCAATTACCATATTTTGTAAGATTTGCATGACTGTTTAGAAAAAGATTTGTTTGAGGCCATTCCAGGCAACCTAGCAAACTTGCCTGAAAAAGAGTTCAAGGTGCTACATGTATCACAGCTGTGTTAACATTTTGGTTTGTGAATGAATTGGAATTGATATTATTTGAGAGAAATTCCTTAACTTTCAGGGATGGTAAGTGATTGAGGGTTACATTGTTACAGCATCTCTAAGTATAATCTTGTAAAATTAAACAGCAGTGTGGGGCTTGGGATGTTTTCCACTGGTAGACTTCTTACCCAGCCTGGATGAAGTCCTGCCTTAAATTTTAAACATCATGTAAACCTGAAATGACAGCACACAATTGTAATCGTAGCACTTGGAAGGCACAAAAAATCAGAAGATCCGATTTCCACACTACTTTTAGCTTCATGAAATATTGACACATAATATAGGAGCTATATTAGTAAATTCACTAATTCTCACTTCTCTCTCTCTGTCTCTCTCTCTCTCTCTGTGTATGTGTGTATATGTATGTGTGTGTGTGTGTGGTGTGTGTGTGTGTGAGTGTGTGTGTGTGTGTGGTGTGTGAGTGTGTGTGTGTGGTGTGTGTGTGTGGTGTGTGTGTGGTGTGTGAGTGTGTGTGTAGTGTGTGTGTGTGGTGTGTGTGTGTGTGGTGTGTGTGTGTGGTGTGTGAGTGTGTGTGTAGTGTGTGTGTGTGTGTGGTGTGTGTGTGTGGTGTGTGTGTGTGGTGTGTGTGTGTGGTGTGTGTGTGTGGTGTGTGTGTGTGGGGTGTGTGTGTGGTGTGTGAGTGTGTGTGTGGTGTGTGTGTGTGTGGTGTGTGTGTGTGGTGTGTGTGGTGTGTGTGTGTGTGGTGTGTGTGTGTGGTGTGTGTGTGGGGTGTGTGTGTGTGGTGTGTGAGCGTGTGTGTGGTGTGTGAGTGTGTGTGTGGTGTGTGTGTGGTGTGTGTGTGTGGTGTGTGTGTGTGGTGTGTGTGTGTGTGGTGTGTGAGTGTGTGTGTAGTGTGTGTGTGTGTGTGGTGTGTGTGTGTGGTGTGTGTGTGTGGTGTGTGTGTGTGGTGTGTGTGTGTGGTGTGTGTGTGTGGGGTGTGTGTGTGGTGTGTGAGTGTGTGTGTGGTGTGTGTGTGTGTGGTGTGTGTGTGTGGTGTGTATGGTGTGTGTGTGTGTGGTGTGTGTGTGTGGTGTGTGTGTGGGGTGTGTGTGTGTGGTGTGTGAGCGTGTGTGTGGTGTGTGAGTGTGTGTGTGGTGTGTGTGTGGTGTGTGTGTGTGGTGTGTGTGTGTGGTGTGTGTGTGTGGTGTGTGTGTGTGGTGTGTGTGTGGTGTGTGTATGTGTGTGTGTGTGGTGTGTGTGTGGTGTGTGTGTGTGTGTATGTGTGTGTGTGGTATGTGTGTGTGTGGTGTGTGTATGTGTGTGTGTGTGGTGTGTGTGGTATGTGTGTGGTGTGTGTGGTGTGTGTGTGTATGTGAGTGTGTGTGTGGTGTGTGTGTGTGGTGTGTGTGTGTATGTGTGTGTGTGTGTGTGTGGTGTGTGTGTGGTGTGTGTGTGGTGTGTGTGTGTTAACTCTATTTCTCTTCTGCTCTTTCCATTTCTCTTAGAAAATCTTCTCAATAAAAATTCTCCAACAAGTATTCTCTGGAGTTTCTGTCCTGGAAAACAAAGGGTTAACTTCTCTAGAATTACATGTCCACATGGGTGAAATAAGGCTGACAGACTTAAGCTTTGTACAGGGTGATAAGAATGAGTAGATTTGAATTCTTCTACTTGCTGACTTCCAGTTGAACTAGCACCATTTTTTTGAAAATGCTATCTTTCTTCCACTGGTTAGTTTTAGCTCCTTTGTCAAAGGTCAACTGACCATAGGTGTGTGGGTGCATTTCTGGGTCTTCAATTCTATTCCATTGATCCACCTGCCTGTTTCTGTATCAATACTATACAGTTTTTATCACTATTGCTCTGTAATACTGCTTGAGGTCAGGGATGGTGATTCTCCCAGTAAATCTTTTATTGTTGAGGATAGTTTTCAGTATCCCGGGTTTTTTATTATTCCAAATGAATTTGCCAATTGCTCTTTCTTACTCTATAAAGAATTGTGTTGGAATTTTGATGGGAATTACACTGAATCTATAGACTGCTTTTGGCAGAGTGACCAATTTTTACTATATTGACCTTGCCAATACATGAGTATGGGAGGTCTTTCTATTTTCTGAGATTGTCTTTACTTTCTTTCTTGAGAAATAACGTGAGTTCTTTTTGTGGTAGATTCTGGCTAAATAAAGTTACTGAGGAAGTATGAAAATTGTGCCTTTAATGCCAACCTGGGCTACAGATCAAGGTCCACAGTAACCATGGCTATTCAATGATACTCTGACCTTCTATTGTGTTGAATGCTGTGGAAACAAAGAGATTATAGAAGAATTTTAACCAATTCATCAATATACTAGAAAAAATATGGTAGTTAAAATGATGATAAGACTTGAAATATATTCTATGGAAGCTGGTATTTTGAGACATCTAGTAAAAGTTACATTAATTCAACCTGCTTGTTGAAAACATATGCACATCAGAAATGAAGAGTCTATCTGGGAAATGAGGAGTTTGGGATTTTGTTTCTGAATCCATGTAAATCTCTAGTGTAATAATATTTACTGGTCTTTTGAGATACACTGAACTTTAAGGGAAAAAAGTTACAGTCTTTCTTTTTCTTCCTTCCTTCCTTGCTTTCCTTCTTTCTTTTATTTTATTGGCTATTTTATTTCCATTTCAAATGTTATCTCCTTTCTCAATTTCCCCTCCAGAAACCCCCATCCCATCCCCCATCCCCTGCTTCTATGAAGCTGCTCCCCACTCACCTATCCACTCCTTCTTGCCTCCCTGCCCTGGCATTTTCCTACCGTAGGGCATCTAGCCTTCACAGGACCAAGGGCCTCTCCTCCCATTGATGTCCAACAAGGCCATCCTGTTATATATGTGACTGGAGCCATGGGTTGCTCCATGTGTACTCTTTGGTTGGTAGTTTAGTCCCTGGGAGCTCTGGGGGTTCTGGCTGGTTGATATTATTGTTCTTTTTTGTTGTTGTTGTTGTTGTTGCAAACCCATTCAGCTCCTTTAGTCCTTTCACCAATTTCTCTTTTGGGGATGCCTTGCTCAGTCCAATGGCTGTATGTGAGCATCCATGTCTGTATTTGTCAAGCTCTGGCAGAGTCTCTCAGGAGATAGCCATAATAGGCTCCTATCAGCAAGTACTTCTTGGCATCCACAATAGTTTCTAGGTTTGGTGTCAGTACATGGGATGGATTCCCAGATGGGGCAGCTTCTGGATTGCCTTTCCTTCATTCTCTGTTCCATACTTTGTCTCTATATTTCGTCCCTTGAGTATTTTGTTTACCCTTATAAGAAGGACTAAAGTATCCATATTTTGGCCTTCCTTCTTATTGAGCTTCATGTGGTCTGTAAATTATATCTTTGGTATTCTAAGCTTTTGGGCTAATATCCACTTGTCAGTGAATGCATACTTTGTGTGTTCTTTTGTGACTAGGTTACTTCACTCAGTATGATATTTTTCTAGTTCCATCCATTTGCCTAATAATTTCATAAAGTCATTGTTTTTAATACTTGAGTAGTACTTCATTGTGTAAATGCACTACATTTTCTATATCCATTCCTCTGTTGAAGGATGTCTGGGTTCTTTCCAGCTTCTGGCTATTATAAATAAGGCTGCTATGAACATAGTGGAGCATGTGTCCTTGTTATATGTTGAAGCATCTTTTGGGTGTATGCCCAAGAGTGTTATAGCTGGGTCCTTAGGTAGTACTATGTCTAGTTTTCTAAGGAACCACCAGACTGATTTCCATTGTGAATGTAGCACCTTGCAATCCCATGAACAATGGAGGAGTATTCCTCTTTCTCTACATCCTTGAAACCATCTGTTGTCACCCGAGTTTTTTATCTTAGCCATTCTGACTGGTGTGAGGTGGAATCTCAGGGTTATTTTGATTTTCATTTCCCTGATGACTAAGCATGTTGAACATTTCTTTAGGTGCTTCTCAGACATTTGAGATTCCTCAGTTGAGAATTCTTTGTTTGGCTCTGTACACTACTTTTTAATAGGGTTATTTGGTTCTCTGGAGTCTAACTTCTTGAGTTCTTTGTATATATTGTATATTAGCCCTCTGTTGAATGTAGAATTGGTAAAGATCTTTCCCCCATCAGTTGGTTGCCATTTTGTCCTATTGACAGTGTCCTTTACCTTACAGAAGCTTTGCAATTTTATGAAGTCCCATTTGTCTATCGTTGACCATAGAGCATAAGCCATTGGTGTTCTGTTCAGGAAGTTTTCCTCTATGCCAATGTGTTCAAGGCTTTTCCCCACTTTCTCTTCTATTAGATTTATTGTATCTAATTTTATGTGGAGGTTCTTGATCAACTTGGACTTGTGCTTTGTACAAGGCAATAAGAATGGATCAATTTTCATTGTTCTACATGCAGACTGCCAGTTGAACCAGCACCATTTGTTGAAAATGTGTGAAGCAATCCCACTAAAATCAGGAAGTAGACAAAGCTGCCCACTCTCTCCCTACCTATTCAATATAGTACTCAAAGTCCTAGCCAGAGCAATTAGACAACAAAAAGAGACCAAAGGGATACAAATTTGGAGGAAGTTAAGATATCACTATTTGCAGACAATATGATAGTGTACATAAGTGACCGCAAAAGTTCCACCAGAGAACTCCTATACCTGATAAACAACTTCAACAAAGTGGCTGGATATAAAATTAACTCAAAAAATTCAATAGTTTTCCTCTACTCAAAGGATAAACAGGCTGAGAGAGAAATTACAAAAATGGTACCCTTAACAATAGTCACAAATAATATAAAATACCTCGGTGTGAATCTAACCAAGCAAGTGAAAGGTCTTTATGAGAATTTCAAATATCCCAAGAAAGAAATTGAAGATCTCAGAAGATGGAAAGATCTCCCATGCTCATGCATTGGCAGGATCAATATAGTAAAAATGGCCATTTTACCAAAAGCAATCTACAGATTCAATGCAATCCTAATCAAAATTATAACCGAGGAAACTGCAAAGTGGAAGAGACCACCAATACTGCCCACCCCTGCCCACACCCCTGGCCCAAGAGGAAACTGTATACAGTCTCTGGGAACCGGAAGATGGGGCACTGGAGCAGAAGGTCCCCCACAGTCCAGACACTGCCAGGACCTGAAGGGACACAGTCAACAGTTCTCACAAATCCCATGGGAGGGAGAGCTAAACATTCAGAGGGGCAGACATGCCTGGGAAGCCAGAAGAGACTACACTCTGCCCACATTTCTGACTCCAGAGGAAAACACCTAACACCATCTGGGACCCCGGTGCATGAGGGATCCCAGAAAAGGTGGCACAGGCCCTCCTGGTTGCCGCCCTCATAGAGAGCTTGAAAGCAGCCCCCCACGAACAACTTGAGCCTCGGACCACAGGTAAGAGCAACTTTTTTGCTCCAAGTGACCTGACTGGTAGACTCAGGACACAGGCCCACAGGAACAGCTGAAGACCAGGAGACAGGAAAGACTACACGCCCGAAAGCAGAACACTCTGTTCCCATAATTGGCTGAAAGAAAACAAGAAAACAGGTCTACAGCACTCCTGACACACAGGCCTATAGGATGGTCTAGCCACTGTCAGAAATAGCAGAACAAGGTAACACCAGAGACAACCTGATGGCTAGAGGCAAGCGCAGGAACCCAAGCAACAGAAACCAAGACGACATGGCATCATCGGAGCCCAATTCTCCCACCAAAGCAAACACAGAATATCCAAACACAACAGAAAAGCAAGATCTAGATTTAAGATCACATTTGATCATGATGCTGGAGGACTTCAAGAAAGACATGAAGAACTACCTTAGAGAAACCAAGGAAAACATGAATAAACAAGTAGAAGCCTATAGAGAGGAATCACAAAAATCCCTGAAAGAATTCCAGGAAAACACAATCAAACAGGTGAAGGAATTAAAAGTGGAAATAGAAGCCATAAAGAAAGAACACAGGGAAACAACCCTGGATATAGAAAACCAAAGGAAGAGACAAGGAGCCGTAGATACAAGCATCACCAACAGAATACAAGAGATAGAACAGAGAATCTAAGGAGCAGAAGCTTCCATAGAAATCATCAACACAACTGTCAAAGATAATGTAAAATGGAAAAAGCTACTGCTCCAAAACATACAGGAAATCCAGGACTCAGTGAGAAGATCAAACCTAAGGATAATAGGCATAGAAGAGAGTGAAGACTCAAGCTCAAAGGACCACTAAGTATCTTCAACAAAATCATAGAAGAAAACTTCCCTAACCTAAAGAGAGAGATGCCCATAAGCATACAAGAAACCTACAGAACTCCAAATAGATTGGACCAGAAAAGAAACTCCTCCTGTCACATAACAGGCAAAACAGCAAATGCACAAAATAAAGAAAGAATATTAAAAGCAGTAAGGGAAAAAGGTCAAGTAACATATAAAGGCAGACCTATCAGAATCACACCAGACTTCTCGCCAGAGACTATGAAAGCCAGAAGATCCTGGACAGATGTCATACAGACCCTAAGAGAACACAAATGCCATCCCAGGATACTGTATCCTGCAAAACTCTCAATTAACACAGATCGAGAAAAAAAGATACTCCATGACAAAACCAAATTTACACAATATCTTTCTACAAATGGTAAAGGATAATAAATGGTAAAGCCCAACATAAGGAGGCAAGCTACACCCTAGAAAAAGCAAGAAACTAATAGTCTTGGCAACACAAGAAGGAGAAGAAAAGCACACAAACATAATCTCACATCCAAATATGAATATAACAGGAAGCAATAATCACTATTCCTTAATATCCCTCAATATCAATGGCCTCAAATCCCCAATAAAAAGACATAGATTAACAAACTGGATACACAATGAGGACCCTGCATTCTGTTGCCTACAGGAAACATACCTCAGAGACAAGGACAGACACTACCTCAGAGTGAAAGGCTGGAAAACAACTTTCCAAGCAAATGGTCGGAAGAAGCAAGCTGGAGTAGCCACTCTAATATCAAATAATATCGATGTTCAACTAAAAGTCATCAAAAACGATAAAGAAGGACACTTCATATTCATCAAAGGAAAAATCCACCTAGATGAACTCTCAATCCTAAATTCAAGGGTACCTACCTACATAAAAGGAACCTTACTAAAGCTCAAAGCAAACATTGCACCTCACACAATAATAGTAGGAGATTTCAACACCCCACTCTCATCAATGGACAGGTCATGGAAGCAGAAATTAAACAGAGACATAAACAGACTAAGAGAAGTCATGAACCAAAGGAACTTAACAGATATTTATAGAACATTCTATCCTAAAGCAAAAGGATATACATTCTTCTCAGCACCTCATGGTACTTTCTCCAAAATTGACCATATAATTGGTCATAAAACAGGCATCAAGAGATACAGAAAGATAGAAATAATCCCATGTGTCCTATCAGACCACCACTGGCTAAAGCTGGTCTTCAATAACAATAAGGGAAAAATGCCCACATATACATGGAAGTTGAACAATGCTCTACTCAACGATAACCTGCTCAAGGAAGAAATAAAGAAAGAAATTAAAGACTTCTTAGAATTTAATGAAAATGAAGGTACAACATACCCAAACTTATGGGACACAATGAAAGCTGTGCTAAAAGGAAAACTCATAGCTCTGAGTGCCTGCAGAAAGAAACAGGAGAGAGCATATGTCAGCAGCTTGACAGCACACCTAAAAGCTCTAGAACAAAAAGAAGCAAATACACCCAGGAGGAGTAGAAGGCAGGAAATAATCAAACTCAGAGCTGAAATCAACCAAGCAGAAACAAAAAGGACCATAGAAAGAATCAACAGAACAAAAAGTCGGTTCTTTGAAAAAATCAGCAAGATAGATAAACCTTTAGCCAGACTAACGAGAGGACACAGAAAGTGTGTCCAAATTAACAAAATCAGAAATGAAAAGGGAGACATAACTACAGACTCAGAGGAAATTCAAAAAACCATCAGATCCTACTACAAAAGCCTATATTCAACAAAACTTGAAAATCTGCAGGAAATGGACAATTTCCTAGACAGATACCAGGTACCGAAGTTAAATCACGAACAGATAAACCAGTTAAACAACCCCATAACTCCTAAGGAAATAGAAGCAGTCATTAAAGGTCTCCCAACCAAAAAGAGCCCAGGACCAGAGAGATTTAGTGCAGAATTCTATCAGACCATCATAGAAGACCTCATACCAATACTATTCAAACTATTTCACAAAATTGAAACAGATGGAGCACTACTGAATTCCTTCTATGAAGCCACAATTACTCTTATACCTAAACCACACAAAGACCCAACTAAGAAAGAGAACTTCAGACCAATTTTCTTTATGAATATTGACGCAAAAATACTCAATAAAATTCTGGCAAACCGAATCCAAGAGCACATCAAAACAATCATCCACCATGATCAAGTAGGCTTCATCCCAGGCATGCAGGGATGGTTTAATATATGGAAAACCATCAACGTGATCCATTATATAAAAAAACTGAAAGAACAAAACCACATGATCATTTCATTAGATGCTGAGAAAGCATTTGACAAAATTCAACACCCTTCATGATACAAGTCCTGGAAAGAATAGGAATTCAACGCCCATACCTAAACATAGTAAAAGCCATATAGAGCAAACCAGTTGCTACCATTAAACTAAATGGAGAGAACTTGAAACAATCCCAATAAAATCAGGGACTAGACAAGGCTGCCCACTCTCTCCCTACTTATTCAATATAGTTCTTGAAATTCTAGCCAGAGCAATCAGACAAGAATAGGAGATTAAGTGGATACAGATTGTAAAAGAAGAAGCCAAAATATCACTATTTGCAGATGATATTATAGTATATTTAAGTGATCCCAAAAGTTCCACCAGAGAACTACTAAAGCTGATAAACACCTTCAGCAAAGTGGCTTGGTATAAAATTAACTCAAATAAATCAGTAGCCTCCCTCTATGCAAAACAGAAACAAGCTGAGAAAGAAATTAGGGAAACAACACCCTTCATAATAGACCCAAATAATATAAAGTACCTCGGTGTGACTTTAACCAAGCAAGTGGAAGATCTGTATGATAAGAACTTCAAGCCTCTGAAGAAAGAAATTGAAGAAGACCTCAGAAGATAGAAAGATATCCCATGCTCATGGATTGGCAGGATTAACATAGTAAAAATGGTCATTTTACCAAAAGCGATCTACAGATTCAATGCAATCCCCATCAAAATACCAATCCAATTTTTCAGAGAGTTAGACAGAACAATTGGCAAATTCATCCGGAATAACAAAATGTTAGGAGCAGCCTTGAGATGGCGAAAGCAGCCTTCAAGTTAAAAAGCAATTGTGTTCTAGCCTTATGCTAGAATAATAAGCAATAGTCTTCAGGTTAAAAAGCAATTATATTTTAGCCTTATGATAGAACAAAAAGCAATAGCCTTAGGTTAGATCAAAGCAGCACCTGCAGCTCTACATAAATTCAATAGATAGCATAAATCTAGGTGTCAGATCACTGAGTACCGGTGGTCAGGCACTGATGGTCAGGTCACTAAGCAACCCACCCTGCTGTTCCCCTGCTGGCCGATTTACCCAGGCAATATCCTGGTTATCAAGCCAGGCCCATTCTTTGTGGTCACCCAACCCCTCCCCACATTTTGCTTCTACCAGTATATCTTCAGCCTGAGAAAAATTAAAAATTGTCAGCTTGATCAGACTCTTGACTTGCTGTCCGTTCTTTGTGTCTCTTGTCCCCCATTCTCTCCTAGGTGGACCCCACACCCTGGTCGACTGCCCTGCGGGACGGGGCAACAAAAAACCCAGGATAGCTAAAACTATCCTCAACAATAAAAGGACTTCTGGGGGAATCACTATCCCTGAAGTCAAGCAGTATTACAGAGCAATAATGATAAAAACGGCATGGTATTGGTACAGAGACAGACTGATAGACCAGTGGAACAGAATTGAAGACCCAGAAATGAACCCACACAACTATGGTCACTTGATTTTTGACAAAGGAGCCAAAACCATCCAATGGAAAAAAGATAGCATTTTCAGCAAATAGTGCTAGTTCAACTAGAGGTCAGCATGTAGAAGAATGCAGAGCGATCCAAACTTATCACCCTGTACAAAGCTTAAGTCCAAGTGGATCAAGGACCTCCACATCAAACCAGATACACTCAAACTACTAGAAGAAAAAGTGGGGAAGCATCTCGAACACATGGGCACTGGAGAAATTTTCTTGAACAAAACACCAATGGCTTATGCTCTAAGATCAATAATCGACCAATGGGATCTCATAAGGCAAAGGACACTGTGGTTAGGACAAAACGGCCACTAACCGATTGGGACAAGATCTTTACCAATCCTACAACAGATAGAGGGCTTATATGCAAAATATACAAAGAACACAAGAAGTTAGACTGCAGGGAGACAAATAATCCTATTAAAAACGGGGTTCAGAGCTGAACAAAGAATTCACAGCCGAGGAATGCCGAATGGCTGAGAAACACCTAAGGAAATGTTCAGCATCTTTAGTCATAAGGGAAATGTAGATCAAAAGAATCCTGAGATTCCCCCACACAACAGCCAGAATGGCTAAGATCAAACCTTTAGCTATATCAGATATTGGCGAGGATGTGGAGAAAGAGGAACACTCTTCCAATTGTTGGTGGGATTGCAGACTGGTACAACCATTCTGGAAATCAGTCTGGAGGTGCCTCAGAAAATTGGACATTGAACTACCTGAGGACCCAGCTATACCTCTCTTGGGCATATACCCAAAATATGCCCCAATATAAAACCAAGATACGTGCTCCACTATGTTCATGGCAGCCTTATTTATAATAGCCAGAAGCTGGAAAGAACCCACATTCCCTTCAATAGGGGATTGGATACAGAAAATGTGGTACATCTACACAATGGAATATTACTCAGCTATCAAAAACAATGACTTTATGAAATTCATAGGCAAATGGAGGGAACTGGAAAATATCATCCTGAATGAGGTAACCCAATCACAGAAAAATATACATGGTATGCACTCATTGATAAGTGGATATTAGCCCAAACGCTTGAATTACCCTAGATGCACAGAACACATGAAACTCAAGGATTACAAAAATGTGAATGCTTCTCTCCTTCTTTAAAAGGGGAACAAGAGTACCCTTGGCAGTGAATAGGGAGGCAAAGTTTAGAACAGAGGCAGAAGGAACACCATTCAGAGCCTGCCCCACATGTGGCCCATACATATACAGCCACCCAATTAGATAAGATGGATGAAGCAAAGAAGTGCAGGCTGACAGGAACCAGATGTAGCTCTCTCCTGAGAGATACAGCCAGAATACGGCAAATACATAGGCGAATACCAGCAGCAAACCACTGAACTGAGAACGGGACCTCCGTTGAAGGAATCAGAGAATGGACTTGAAGAGGTTGAAGGGGCTCGAGACCCCATATGAACAACAATGCCAAGCAACCAGAGCCTCTAGGGACTAAGCCACTACCCAAAGACTATACATGGACTGACCCTGGGCTCCAACCTCATAGGTAGCAATGAATAGCCTAGTAAGAGCACCAGTGGAAGGGGAAGCCCTTGGTCCTGCCAAGACTGAACTCCCAGTGAACGTGATTGTTGGGGGGAGGGCGGTAATGGGTGGTGGATTGCGAGGAGAACACTCATATAGAAGGGCAGGAGTAGGGGTTTAGGGGGATGTTGGCCTGTTGGCTGGGAAACCGGGAAGGGGAATAACAATCGAAATGTAAATAAGAAATACTCAAGTTAATAATGATAAAAAAAATTTAAAAAGAGAAAAAAAAAGAAAAGAAAAAAAAAGAAATAAGAAAGAGAGCTGAGCAAGCCAGGGGAAGTAAGCCAATAAGCAGCACTCTTCATGTCCTCTACAGCAGCTACTGCTTCTTGCCCTGTTGTGAGTTCCAGTCCTGACTTCCTTTGGTGATGAACAGCAGTGTGGAAGTGTAAGCTGAATAATCCCTTTGCTCCCCAACTTGCTACATAGTCATGATGTTTGTGCGGGAACACAAACCATGACTAAGACAGTAGTTTAGATGCCCTCCCCCCAAAAAAGAAAATTATAACCGAATTCTTCATAGAGTTAGAAAGAGCAATTTGCAAAATTTATTTGGAATAACAAAAAACCTAGGATAGTGAAAACTATTCTTTATAATAAAAGAAATTCTGAGGAAAATCACCATCCCTCATCTGAAGGTGTATTACAGAGCAATAGTGATAAAAAAAAAACCCACAAAACTGTGTGGTATTGGTTCAAAGACAGGCAGATAGATCAATGAAATAGAATTGAAGACCCATAAATAAATCCACACACCTATGGTCACTTGGTCTTTGACAAAGTAGATAAAACATCCAGTGGAAAAAAGTCAGATTGGCTTCTTTTATACTTCAGAACCTTTTGCCCAAGGGTGGCACTGCCTACAATGGACTGTGCCTTCCTACATCAATAACTAATTTAGAAATGTCATCACAATATGCTGCCCTAGTTGGTAAATTGTCTTAATTGAGGTTCCCTCTTCTCAAAAGACTAGCTTCTTTGAAGATGACAAAGCACTAGCTAACTTATCACTTTACCCTCTTAGACCATGAGGAATGGTTGTTTCATTCCTTTTGACTTTATACTGTGCTTTCTACCTGCTATTTTCATGGTTACACTGACTTCTGTTGACAGTGGCTCTGTCTTGTTTGTGGCTTATCTCAATTGTCTAGCATGGTGTTCATGCTTACAAACATAGTGCACAATAAATGTTTGAATAAATGTGTCCTGGGAATGGCACAGCAGTATTCTCTGAAATACAGATCTACATATGCGTAAGTGCCATTAGTAGATAATGGACACATAACAATAGCAAATAAACACGTGTTAATTGTACCTTGATGCAAGTAACATGTCAACTAGATAATATATCCATACTGTTTTTGTTCATTTTTTCTTTTATTTTCAATTTATTTGTTTTTATGTATTTGAGTTACTTTGCCTGGAGGAATATCTGTGAACATGTGTGTGTGGTGACCACAAAAACCAAACAGGGCATCATATTTTCTGGCATTAGTTATGAGCTACCATGTGGGTATAGAAATTGAACACAAGTCCTCTTGACAAGGACTCAGGGCTCTTAACCACTGGTCCACCTCTCCAGCTCAAGTTTCTTTTGCTTTTAATCTTACATATGCCACTTCATGCTAAATATGTTTGAGTCAGTGCCTCTTCTTAATAGGGGAGATTCTCGAGCTCTCTGCTCCCAGACCCGGTGAGAGAGAGACCCAACCGCCTGGTCAGGTGGGCACTCCTGAGGCTGCAGAGCGGAAGAGACCACCAACACTGCTCACCCCTGCCCACATCCCTGGCCCAAGAGGAAACTGTATAAGGCCTCTGGGCTCCCGTGGGGGAGGGCCCAGGAGCAGCAGGACTTCTGCGCCTGAGACACCGCCGGAACCTGAAAGAAACAGACCGGATAAACAGTTCTCTGCACCCAAATCCCGTGGGAGGGAGAGCTAAACCTTCAGAGAGGCAGACAAGCCTGGGAAACCAGAAGAGACTGCTCCCTGCACACACATCTCGGACGCCAGAGGAAAAAGCCAAAGACCATCTGGAACCCTGGTGCACTGAAACTCCCGGAAGGGGCGGCACAGGTCTTCCTGGTTGCTGCCGCTGCAGAGAGCCCCTGGGCAGCACCCCACGAGCAAACCTGAGCCTCGGGACCACAGGTAAGACCAAATTTTCTGCTGCAAGAAAGCTGCCTGGTGAGCTTGGGACACACGGAAGCAGAATTTCTCTAGGACCGGGCACGTTCTGTGTTTACCGGAAGTTCCACACCCGCGGATCCCGGCCCGAAGCAGCTCTCTGCTCCCAGACCCGGTGAGAGAGAGACCCAACCACCTGGTCAGGTGGGCACTCCTGAGGCTGCAGAGCGAAAGAGACCACCAAATCTGCTCACCCCTGCCCACATCCCTGGCCCAAGAGGAAACTGTATAAGGCCTCTGGGCTCCCGTGGGGGAGGGCCCAGGAGCGGCAGGACCCCTGCCTGAGACACCGCAGGAACCTGAAAGAAACAGACCGGATAAATAGTTCTCTGCACCCAAATCCCGTGGGAGGGAGAGCTAACTAAACCTTCAGAGAGGCAGACAAGCCTGGGAAACCAGAAGAGACTGCTCCCTGCACACATCTCGGACGCCAGAGGAAAAAGCCAAAGACCATCTGGAACCCTGGTGCACTGAAGTTCCCGGAAGGGGCGGCACAGGTCTTCCTGGTTGCTGCCGCTGCAGAGAGGCCGTGGGCAGCACCCCACGAGCGAACTTGAGCCTCAGGACCACAGGTAAGACCAAATTTTCTGCTGCAAGAAAGCTGCCTGGTGAACTCAAGACACAGGCCCACAGGAACAGCTGAAGACCTGTAGAGAGGAAAAACTACACGCCCGAAAGCAGAACACTCTGTCCCCATAACTGACTGAAAGAGAGGAAAACAGGTCTACAGCACTCCTGACACACAGGCTTATAGGACAGTCTAGCCACTGTCAGAAATAGCAGAACAAAGTAACACTAGAGATAATCTGATGGCGAGAGGCAAGCGCAGGAACCCAAGCAACAGAAACCAAGACTGCATGCCATCATCGGAGCCCAATTCTCCCGCCAAAACAAACATGGAATATCCAAACACACCAGAAAAGCAAGATCTAGTTTCAAAATCATATCTGATCATGATGCTGGAGGACTTCAAGAAAGACATGAACACACTTAGGGAAACACAGGAAATCATTAATAAACAAGTAGAGGCCTACAGAGAGGAATGGCAAAAATCCCTGAAAGAATTCCAGGAAAACACAATCAAACAGATGAAGGAATTAAAAATGGAAATAGAAGCAATCAAGAAAGAACACATGGAAACAACCCTGGATATAGAAAACCAAAAGAAGAGACAAGGAGCTGTAGATACAAGCTTCACCAACAGAATACAAGAGATGGAAGAGAGAATCTCAGGAGCAGAAGATTCCATAGAAATCATTGACTCAACTGTCAAAGATAATGTAAAGCGGAAAAAGCTACTGGTCCAAAACATACAGGAAATCCAGGACTCAATGAGAAGATCAAACCTAAGGATAATAGGTATAGAAGAGAGTGAAGACTCCCAGCTCAAAGGACCAGTAAATATCTTCAACAAAATCATAGAAGAAAACTTCCCTAACCTAAAAAAAGAGATACCCATAGGCATACAAGAAGCCTACAGAACTCCGAATAGATTGGACCAGAAAAGAAACACCTCCCGTCACATAATTGTCAAAACACCAAACGCACAAAATAAAGAAAGAATATTAAAAGCAGTAAGGGAAAAAGGTCAAGTAACATATAAAGGGAGACCTATCAGAATCACACCAGACTTCTCGCCAGAAACTATGAAGGCCAGAAGATCCTGGACTGATGTCATACAGACCCTAAGAGAACACAAATGCCAGCCCAGGTTACTGTATCCAGCAAAACTCTCAATTAACATTGATGGAGAAACCAAGATATTCCATGACAAAACCAAATTTACACAATATCTTTCTACAAATCCAGCACTACAAAGGATAATAAATGGTAAAGCCCAACATAAGGAGGCAAGCTATACCCTAGAAGAAGCAAGAAACTAATCGTCTTGGCAACAAAACAAAGAGAATGAAAGCACACAAACATAACCTCACATCCAAATATGAATATAAAGGGAAACATAATCACTATTCCTTAATATCTCTCAATATCAATGGCCTCAACTCCCCAATAAAAAGACATAGATTAACAAACTGGATACGCAACGAGGACCCTGCATTCTGCTGCCTACAGGAAACACACCTCAGAGACAAAGACAGACACTACCTCACAGTGAAAGGCTGGAAAACAACTTTCCAAGCAAATGGTCAGAAGAAGCAAGCTGGAGTAGCCATTCTAATATCAAATAAAATCAATTTCCAACTAAAAGTCATCAAAAAAGATAAGGAAGGACACTTCATATTCATCAAAGGAAAAATCCACCAAGATGAACTCTCAATCCTAAATATCTATGCCCCAAATACAAGGGCACCTACATACGTGAAAGAAACCCTACTAAAGCTCAAAACACACATTGCACCTCACACAATAATAGTGGGAGATTTCAACACCCCACTCTCATCAATGGACAGATCATGGAAACAGAAATTAAACAGTGATGTCGACAGACTAAGAGAAGTCATGAGCCAAATGGACTTAACGGATATTTATAGAACATTCTATCCTAAAGCAAAAGGATATACCTTCTTCTCAGCTCCTCATGGTACTTTCTCCAAAATTGACCATATAATTGGTCAAAAAACGGGCCTCAACAGGTACAGAAAGATAGAAATAATCCCATGCGTGCTATCGGACCACCACGGCCTAAAACTGGTCTTCAATAACAATAAGGGAAGAATGCCCACATATACGTGGAAATTGAACAATGCTCTACTCAATGATAACCTGGTCAAGGAAGAAATAAAGAAAGAAATTAAAAACTTTTTAGAATTTAATGAAAATGAAGATACAACATACTCAAACTTATGGGACACAATGAAAGCTGTGCTAAGAGGAAAACTCATAGCGCTGAGTGCCCGCAGAAAGAAACAGGAAAGAGCATATGTCAGCAGCTTGACAGCACACCTAAAAGCTCTAGAACAAAAAGAAGCAAATACACCCAGGAGGAGTAGAAGGCAGGAAATAATCAAACTCAGAGCTGAAATCAACCAAGTAGAAACAAAAAGGACCATAGAAAGAATCAACAGGACCAAAAGTTGGTTCTTTGAGAAAATCAACAAGATAGATAAACCCTTAGCCAGACTAACGAGAGGACACAGAGAGTGCGTCCAAATTAACAAAATCAGAAATGAAAAGGGAGACATAACTACAGATTCAGAGGAAATTCAAAAAATCATCAGATCTTACTATAAAAACCTATATTCAACAAAATTTGAAAATCTTCAGGAAATGGACAATTTCCTAGACAGATACCAGGTATCAAAGTTAAATCAGGAACAGATAAACCAGTTAAACAACCCCATAACTCCTAAGGAAATAGAAGCAGTCATTAAAGGTCTCCCAACCAAAAAGAGCCCAGGTCCAGATGGGTTTAGTGCAGAATTCTATCAAACCTTCATAGAAGACCTCATACCAATATTATCCAAACTATTCCACAAAATTGAAACAGATGGAGCCCTACCGAATTCCTTCTACGAATCTACAATTACTCTTATACCTAAACCACACAAAGACACAACAAAGAAAGAGAACTTCAGACCAATTTCCCTTATGAATATCGATGCAAAAATACTCAATAAAATTCTGGCAAACCGAATTCAAGAGCACATCAAAACAATCATCCACCATGATCAAGTAGGCTTCATCCCAGGCATGCAGGGATGGTTTAATATACGGAAAACCATCAACGTGATCCATTATATAAACAAACTGAAAGAACAGAACCACATGATCATTTCATTAGATGCTGAGAAAGCATTTGACAAAATTCAACACCCCTTCATGATAAAAGTCCTGGAAAGAATAGGAATTCAAGGCCCATACCTAAACATAGTAAAAGCCATATACAGCAAACCAGTTGCTAACATTAAACTAAATGGAGAGAAACTTGAAGCAATCCCACTAAAATCAGGGACTAGACAAGGCTGCCCACTCTCTCCCTACTTATTCAATATAGTTCTTGAAGTTCTAGCCAGAGCAATCAGACAACAAAAGGAGATCAAAGGGATACAGATCGGAAAAGAAGAGGTCAAAATATCACTATTTGCAGATGATATGATAGTATATTTAAGTGATCCCAAAAGTTCCACCAGAGAACTACTAAAGCTGATAAACAACTTCAGCAAAGTGGCTGGGTATAAAATTAACTCAAATAAATCAGTTGCCTTCCTCTATACAAAAGAGAAACAAGCCGAGAAAGAAATTAGGGAAACGACACCCTTCATAATAGACCCAAATAATATAAAGTACCTCGGTGTGACTTTAACCAAGCAAGTAAAAGATCTGTACAATAAGAACTTCAAGACACTGAAGAAAGAAATTGAAGAAGACCTCAGAAGATGGAAAGATCTCCCATGCTCATGGATTGGCAGGATTAATATAGTAAAAATGGCCATTTTACCAAAAGCAATCTACAGATTCAATGCAATCCCCATCAAAATACCAATCCAATTCTTCAAAAAGTTAGACAGAACAATTTGCAAATTCATCTGGAATAACAAAAAACCCAGGATAGCTAAAGCTATCCTCAACAATAAAAGGACTTCAGGGGGAATCACTATCCCTGAACTCAAGCAGTATTACAGAGCAATAGTGATAAAAACTGCATGGTATTGGTACAGAGACAGACAGATAGACCAATGGAATAGAATTGAAGACCCAGAAATGAACCCACACACCTATGGTCACTTGATTTTTGACAAAGGAGCCAAAACCATCCAATGGAAAAAAGATAGCATTTTCAGCAAATGGTGCTGGTTCAACTGGAGGGCAACATGTAGAAGAATGCAGATCGATCCATGCTTATCACCCTGTACAAAGCTTAAGTCGAAGTGGATCAAGGACCTCCACATCAAACCAGACACACTCAAACTAATAGAAGAAAAACTAGGGAAGCATCTGGAACACATGGGCACTGGAAAAAATTTCCTGAACAAAACACCAATGGCTTATGCTCTAAGATCAAGAATTGACAAATGGGATCTCATAAAACTGCAAAGCTTCTGTAAGGCAAAGGACACTGTGGTTAGGACAAAACGGCAACCAACAGATTGGGAAAAGATCTTTACCAACCCTACAACAGATAGAGGCCTTATATCCAAAATATACAAAGAACTCAAGAAGTTAGACCGCAGGGAAACAAATAACCCTATTAAAAAATGGGGTTCAGAGCTAAACAAAGAATTCACAGCTGAGGAATGCCGAATGGCTGAGAAACACCTAAAGAAATGTTCAACATCTTTAGTCATAAGGGAAATGCAAATCAAAACAACCCTGAGATTTCACCTCACACCAGTGCGATTGGCTAAGATCAAAAACTCAGGTGACAGCAGATGCTGGCGAGGTTGTGGAGAAAGAGGAACACTCCTCCATTGTTGGTGGGATTGCAGACTGGTAAAACCATTCTGGAAATCAGTCTGGAGGTTCCTCAGAAAATTGGACATTGAACTGCCTGAGGATCCAGCTATACCTCTCTTGGGCATATACCCAAAAGATGCCTCAACATATAAAAGAGACACGTGCTCCACTATGTTCATCGCAGCCTTATTTATAATAGCCAGAAACTGGAAAGAACCCAGATGCCCTTCAACAGAGGAATGGATACAGAAAATGTGGTACATCTACACAATGGAATACTACTCAGCTATCAAAAACAACGAGTTTATGAAATTCGTAGGCAAATGGTTGGAACTGGAAAATATCATCCTGAGTGAACTAACCCAATCACAGAAAGACATACATGGTATGCACTCATTGATAAGTGGCTATTAGCCCAAATGCTTGAATTACCCTAGATCCCTAGAACAAACGAAACTCAAGACGGATGATCAAAATGTGAATGCTTCACTCCTTCTTTAAATGAGGAAAAAGAATACCCTTGGCAGGGAAGGGAGAGGCAAAGATTAAAACAGAGACTGAAGGAACACCCATTCAGAGCCTGTCCCACATTTGGCCCATACATATACAGCCACCCAATTGGACTAGATGGATGAAGCAAAGAAGTGCAGACCGACAGGAGCCGGATGTAGATCGCTCCTGAGAGACACAGCCAGAATACAGCAAATACAGAGGCGAATGCCAGCAGCAAACCACTGAACTGAGAATAGGTCCCCTATTGAAGGAATCAGAGAAAGAACTGGAAGAGCTTGAAGGGGCTCGAGACCCCAAAAGTACAACAATGCCAAGCAACCAGAGCTTCCAGGGACTAAGCCACTACCTAAAGACTATACATGGACTGACCCTGGACTCTGACCCCATAGGTAGCAATGAATATCCTAGTAAGAGCACCAGTGGAAGGGGAAGCCCTGGGTCCTGCTAAGACTGAACCCCCAGTGAACTAGTCTATGGGGGGAGGGCGGCAATGGTGGGAGGGTTGGGAGGGGAACACCCATAAGGAAGGGGAGGGGGGAGGGGGATGTTTGCCCGGAAACCGGGAAAGGGAATAACACTCGAAATGTATATAAGAAATACTCGTTAATAAAAAAAAAAAAAAAAAGTATTCTAGTCAACTTAGTTAATCTTTCCACCAAACTCATTTTACTATCAAATTAAAGTGTTCATATAATTTTTGTTCTAAAAAAAAAAAAATAGGGGAGATTCTCCATATATTTAGTGCACAGTTAACTAAATTTTACTAAATTCTTTTGTCAGAGCACACATCCATTCTTTCTTTTGATGCCTTGACTTTGTAGATAACCTTACCAACTTGCATACCATAAGGGTCACTATGCACTGAAATTTCTACTGGATTAGCAAGCCTGTAATTTTATGTACCAGTCATTACAGTGCCAAACAGAAAAATTTGTGCACACCAAAAGTCTGTGGTTTATATCTTTGCTTATTTCTCTCTTCTGAACCAATGGAAACCAAAGGATTATTATGCTCATAATCACATCTATTCTGGAATTTCATATGATTTAGAATTATATATTATATAACCTGTTGGGACTGACTCATAAGCCATTCAATCTTCTTCTGTATTTGTGGTTGACCAACTTGTATTTCCTTGTTAAAGCTTAATGCCAGATGTATTTACCCCTTTAAAAATATATATATTCATCTTTTAAAAAATCTTGTAGGTACTACTTCTTTCTGTAATTATTGATAAAACTAATAAAACCTTGGAATTCTAATAGTTCTAAAAATATATTTCTTTTTAAAAACATTTTTATTGTTTTTCTGTGAATCTTTCATCATGTACCTCAATCCCACTCATCTCTTCCTCCTCTCATATCTGCTCTCTACCCTTACAACAGCCCCTAAAACAGAGAAAACATATCTATATGGAAGCTGTTATTGGGTCACAGTGCTTAAAAGAAGAAAAAATTCAATGGTTCATGGTAGAAATGTGCCACACTTAAATAAGCTTTGTATGACATGAACTTCTGTTAAAAGCTTGTAATTCCTGGTGACTTTTCACTTATAAAAATACTACTTGCACGGGTTACTTGATTTATGGATATATGAAACCTCAGAACAAAAGTTTTTCTTTCTCTTAAACTATTCTTTTGTCAATCATTCAGAATTCTGTTATTCTGAAAAGTGTCCCTGTTGTATATGATAGTTTATTTGGGGGATTCTTTATAAGGTATGGGATGCTGCTGCCAGACTTTCCTGAGTAAGTGCTGGCGAAAGAGGACTACTAACTTGCCTGCATCTGTCTCTGACTAGGGACCAAGGAGTCTGCCGAAGGAAACTGAAGAGCTGTAACATTTTCACAGCTTGGAGAAGATAGAATCTTTATAAGTACAGTTGAAGCTTGATCAGTTATACAAGTGCACTGATGGTTCCTGTCTTCTCTGGTTCCTGTCATTTGAAACCAACTCCTGTTGTATATATGAAGAATCTGGGACACTCATATTTAAGAAAAAGTTGATGTCATTAAGGTGACTAAGTAGAAGGCTTAGAAAAATGCATTAATTTGCAAATATTTTGGCATAAGAAATTTTCCAACTGAAAAAATTATTTAGTAAGCAAAAGCTAAGATGTTTCATTGAAATCATAAGGCAGTTAATAATAAACTGAAGAAAACCAAACAAAAGTTTGGTTGATTTAGCCTGCAACTCACTCCTCTCTCTTCTTCTCCCTCCACCTCCCAGAATTCTTCCTTCCATTTTGATAGCCCAAATAATCTCCTTAACCATCTCCCTTAAAGTCTTTCTGTGTCTTTTCTGGCCTTTCTGCCTCAAAGTTCTCCTTTCTAGATCCTGTCTTTAACCATGCTCAATCCCATATGAATTTCACATCCAAATATTTTCAATGTGGCCTTTTTACCTATTCACTCTACATCCTGATACTTGCCCCCTTCCTGGGAGCCCCTCCCACAATCCTTCCCTCATTCTCCCTTCCCTTTCTACTCTGAGAGGGCTCCCTGGCTATCCCTCCACCCTGGCACTTCAAGACTCTGAGAGGATAGGCACTTTCTCTCCTACTGAGGTCACACAAAGCAGCACAGCTAGAAGAACATATGCCAGGAACAGGCAACAGCATTTGAAAGAGGCCACCTCCTAGAGCCAGGCAGAAACCCCAGTCACGCAACAGAGACACCAACCCACACACAAAACTTTCTTCCTGATTCTCGAAGCCTTCACCTGCTACCTACAGGGGATGTAGCCTCCTCTTTCCTGGGAACTTACTTAAGTGAGTACGTGGCCAGAGGGATTAATGTCACTGTAGCAAATGGCTCTATATGACCTGGTTCTCCTCCTTTTCTCTAGCCAAGACTCAGGATGCTTTCCAAACAAGTTCCTCCCTGTGAGCCCAGGTAGAGCTGAGGCAGAAACCCTTTCACTCTGGCTCCACCCATTAGCGAACCCTGTTGGATATGTGGTCCTGTACCCACCCGGGAATATTCTAAGGCGCATGAATAAAGAGGAACTTGAAGAGAAAAACAAAACCTGTTTTCTACTCAGCAACAGTTACAACTCTTCAACAGGAAAAACTTGCTCTGAGGTTATGTGTACTCTGGCCTTTGGGTAGCATCCTCTGTTTACAGCCAGTTTCCTGCCACCACAAAGGGGTGCATGAGGCAATCAATGAAGGCTGTGTAAGGCCCCTCCCACTGCCCCATCTCTTGCCTCACTTTTTCTGACCCTCTTCAAGCAGCAGTCTTCAGACTCCTAGTGGGAAGCACAAGGACAGGACCTGTTTCTTAGGTGAGTTACTTTTGGTTTGGGGGCCCAACTTGGAGCTTGGGAGGATTTATTTGCCATGTAATAATCCAGAAAAGCCTTATTCAGTGGGTGTCTGGGGGTGTGTGGCAGACGGGCACCCACATGTTGCAGTTCCTAAGAGAACAGCAGGCTCAGACCCACTTGTGTGTCATTTGCAGTTCTTGGGGGAGTCAAAGAATACCAGAGCCTAAGGGAGCGCATTTGGATAGTAAAACCTGGCAACCACCCATAAACCTGGTGGCTTACTTTAAGAAACATCCCTGAGCATGTCCAATACAGAGGTCAATGCTAGCAGCAAACCACAGAACTGAGAACAGGACCCCCTTGGGGGGAATTAGAGGAAGTGTTGAGAGAGTTGAAGGAGCTTGCAACCCCATAAAAACAACAACCAACAAGAGCTTCCAGGGACTAAACCACTACCGAAGGACATGGACTGACCCAGGGCTCCAACTGCATATGTAGCAGACAATAGCCTTGTTGGGGCACCAGTGGACTGGGAAGCCCTTAGTCCTGCCAAGGTTGGGGAATTCCCCCAGTGCAGGGGAATATGGGGGGGGTACAGTAAGAGGGATGTATAGGGGGAATACCTTTATGGGGGAGGAGGAAGAGAGGGAAAGGGGGCCTATGGACAGGAAACTGGGAAGGGGAATAACATTTGAAATGTAAGTAAAGAAATATATCTAATAAACAATTAAAAAAAGAAACATCCCTAAAATTAATTTTTTAGTGTCTAAATGTTGTGTGTAGCGATTATCCTCAAATGCATTTTCTTTTTTTCTTTTTTTAATCTTTATTAACTTGAATATTTCTTATTTACATTTCGATTATTATTCCCCTTCCCGGTTTCCAGGCCAACAACCCCCTAGCCCCCCCTCCCCTTCTATTCGGGCTTCCCCTCCCCATCCTCCCCCCATTACCACCCTCCCCCCAACAATCACGTTCACTGGGGGTTCAGTCTTGGCAGGACCAAGGGCTTCCCCTTCCACTGGTGCTCTTACTAGGCTATTCATTGTTAACTATGAAGTTGGAGTCCACGGTCAGTCCATGTATAGTCTTTAGGTAGTGGCTTAGTCCCTGGAAGCTCTGGTTGCTTGGCATTGTTGTTCATATGAGGTCTCGAGCCCCTTCAAGCTCTTCCAGTCCTTTCTCTGATTCCTTCAACGGGGGTCCTATTCTCAGTTCAGTGGTTTGCTGCTGGCATTTGCCTATGTATTTGCTGTATTCTGGCTGTGTCTCTCAGGAGAGATCTACATCTGGTTCCTGTCAGCCTGCACTTCTTTGCTTCATCCATCTTGTCTAATTGGATGGCTGTATATGTATGGGCCACACGTGGGGCAGGCTCTGAATGGGTATTCATTCTGCCTCTGTTCTAAACTTTGCCTCCCTATTCCCTGCCAAGGGTTTTCTTGTTCCCCTTTTAAAGAAGGAGTGAAGCATTCACATCAAATGCATTTTCTTGAGTGACCTTTCTAGACCAAAGATCCAAGACGGCAGTGGAAATAACCGATTTCCTTCTTAGGCATGTTAAATGTTTGTGGAGTGAAGCCATGTACTCTTGCATAGCAGGCTACAACAATAACCTGGTTTGAACTATTTGGTTGCTAACTGTATCCTAGGGCATGGAAAGCAGGAGAGGAAAGATAGGATAAAGGATTTAAATTTATTTTTCCCTGGGTACACTATGTGACTGCTGTGAAGATACTGCTGTAACATTTACTTCTTTGAAATTACTGTTTCAGTTAAAAAATCTGCTTCATCTCCAAGCCACCATGAGTTCTGAAGAGCACGAGTCACGGAAGGACCATAACAATTTAAAGGAATCCATGAAAATCAAGTACTGTTCATCTCAGGTATGTCTATAAACATGTGTGGACTTGTGATGTATTCCGTACTACTAGACTATATCCTCCTAGACTCTAGGCCACATAAACCTTTCTGTTAAGACATGGCCTCATGAATACTGGGAATATTTCATATGGTGAAATTTGTGGTGTTACAGAGCAAGAAGATGGCATCTCATCCCCTAAAGGTAGAGTTCCAGACAGTTGTGAGTTGCTTTGTGGGTGCTGGCAACCAAATCTGGCTCTCTGGAAGAGCAGTAACTCTTTTTTTTTTGGTTCTTTTTTTTTTTTTTCGGAGCTGGGGACCGAACCCAGGACCTTGCGCTTCCTAGGCAAGCGTTCTACCACTGAGCTAAATCCCCAACCCCAAGAGCAGTAACTGTTAACCACCAAGCTGTCTCTTCAGTCCTTGAAACAATAATGTTTAAAAGGGCAAGTGCTACATGTTAGAAATAACAACATTAGTACTACTTAAGAGTATGAGTATTTTACTCTGAGTGTGGCTAATGTATTGAATCTTAACAATCTATATTTGCATAGAGCTTTACAGCACATATATCCTTACCCTCACCTCATTAAGTGGGTGAAGGAGATTCTACCTCCAATTTGTTTATGGGGAGAAGGGACAAAGTTGGTTACCTGAAGTCAGTTCATTTTGCTTTATAGGCTCTGCTGACATGTCAGATTTTGTTTCTCTCCTGAGTCTAAAATGCTACTTGAATTCATAATAAGTGGTTAAGACTGCCAGTCCTTCAGCCTGCTTCCTCTTTTCTGAGATCTAGAAGGGTCAAAGATTCAAAATATATAGAAAATTCACAGGGTATTTTTTTTTTCTAGATCTGTCTCCTGCCCCAGTCCTACTCTGTGACAGAGCAAGTTAGTTACCACATCCTTTCAAAAATGTGAAGAACTCATGGTGACTCACACCTACAATCCAAGTAGTCTGAAGGCAGAGGCAGAGGTTTGCACATTTCAGGCCTGCTTGGGTGCCATTGTCTGAAATGCACAACACAAACAAAAAAAATTGGTGAAGTGTCTATATGCCTCCAAGACAGCATGCTACAGCATGCTATCAACGTCGTGCACAGATATTTCTGACAGCATTTAGATTAGGAGATGTTTCTGAGACTTTTTGTGCTTGCCTGCAGGACATTTATTTATATCACCTAACACTCCATTATATGTATAAAGCAGAGTATCAGTGTTGGGACAAATGAAGAGAAGCTTAATCTTTGCTATTTTCCACCACATGAATACAATGTGGGAATAGGGATGAAAGGCTTTTATTTTTGCTGACTTTTGTTATTTGATTACCCACATTAGTTCTCCTTTTCTCCTTCTTCCCTGCATTTTAAGACAGTGTCCTATACAAATGCAGACTTGGGTGCAAAATTTACAAATATCACTCATAGTCTAATGGGAGAAGGTATCAGAAAGTGTACTTGAAGTTCATGTGGCATGAGGAAAGGTACTTAGAAGATAATATTCTGATCATCAATTTCTCTATCAAAATGTGAGGCCATTCATAGGATTTGTGGATCTGTGCAATCAAGAAATACATGATACACCGGGTGAATCAATGTATTGATTTTTATGAGTAAGTAATTAAGCAATGATCGGTTGTTTAGTTTTTCCCCCTGACTAATAAATAAATCATAAAATAGCACCTGGAGAGACGGCTCAGTAGGTAAAACATTTGATACAGAAATGTGAGGAACTTAGGTCAGATGCCCAGAACTAAGTAAATACTGTGTGGTCATGATTCCCCACCTATAATACCAGTAGATGAGAAGAAGTGACAAGGGAAGTCTGGAACATGCTGGCTAGATTGATGTGATTAGAAAGTTCCTGTTTGAAGAGACTCTTACTCCATATATAAAATACATCATGTTCATAGAAGACACCCAACTTCAGCTTCTTACCTCCATGTGCTGTGCAAACATATGTGCCCACAGGCATATGAATACCCACATACACAGAGACCCAAAGTCCACAAACAAATGCATGTAAAAAGAAACAAAAATTTGACATAAAAATCAAATCACACTAGCATATCCTTATTAAAATTTTTAATGAGTTTTTTAAAGGTGGGTGTGGTGGTGTATTCCTAGAATTTTAGCACATAGGAAAGGAGGCATCATAAGTTTGTGGCCAGCCTCAGCTACATATTTTATTCTGGGGTTATCCCACCTATTGAATAAATTCTAGTTTCAGAAAAACTATAATAGGTGGCTGGAGAGAGAGCTCAGCTTTTAAATGAAAGTACTGATCTTAAGGAGAACATTAAGTAGTTCATTGGCCAGTTAGATCATGAGACTAGAATTGGCTGGAAATACAGCTCTAGGGGATCCAATGCTTTCAGTGTCTTTTCAGGCACTGCATTTACATGAACTTACCCACAATTACATATTTACACACATAATTCAAAATACAAGATAATCTCTTACAAAACAAGAAATTATTGAACAAATTCAAATTTATATATCATAATTTTGCTATGGTTGGCAAAGATAAAAACTCTTTTCCTGAAAATAAAATATTCAAAAATGGTTTTGTGGAAACTGGTAGGTAGTTAAAATCTGAGAAACAGTTACATTTCCTAACTGCCTATTTGTTTGGGAATAAAAGCCATTTGTAATATGAAAAGTTTATCTGTTGGATATGCTAGGTGGCTGAGCTTATAATTTGGATCCTGGGTTAAATCCTGACTTAAATATATTCATTAATTCTTTGAATTGCATACTAATAAGGGAAACAAAGGGTAAGAGTTGGAATTCAAATTTAAATTATCTATTATCTCTTTTTAGGTCATTCAAGAGAAGAAAAATGATCCCAAGATTTTGGGATCTCAAAAAAGAACAACTGAGATACCTAATACCCAAGAGCCAAGAATCCATTCTTCTAACCAAACTCAACAATTCTGGATGACTCTCCCAACAAAAATAATCAAAATAACCATCTTGGGGGTAAATGAACAGAAAGATATACAGATTAACATCAATATGGAGACAGGCAGCTTATATGAGGTACTGCACAAGCTGGACCCTCTCAAAAGAGAGATAGAAATCCAGCCAGGCAAAGAAATGCTGGTGTGTAGCATAGAAGGAATAGAGGGGTACATAAACCTTGGCATGCCCCTCCGTTGTATTCCAGAAGGCAGCCATATGGTCATTAAATTTTCTAAAACTGAAAGTAAAGAGAAAGAAAATAACCAAGTGTTTGGCTGCATTGACCAGTCATCTGCTGAGTGTGTTGTATTTTACATCCATGCAGTCGGGAATAGGGAGCAAAGAATTCTGAAGTGCAGGGAGCTTCACGAGGAGGGCACCAAACTCTGTGTGTATGGCTTCAAAGGAGAGACCATCAAGGCCACCCTGAGGAAAGATGGCAGGTTTCAGTGCTTTGTAGAGAGTGACCATTGGAAACTCATTAATAATGACACCATCATAGCAAACACGCAGCCAGTAGATGCATTAGAGGGCAAGCTCTTCCAGATTGAGGTTGAGATCAATAAGAGCACTTGGGCAGCAGTAGCCACTCAGACTTCTCAGTTAGAGGACAGAAGCTTTAGTGTGTTGGAAGGATACATTGTGGATAAGTATCCCACACTGATAGGAGAACGTGAGAAAATCAGAGCATACATTGAGGGGGAAAGTAAAAATAGGAAAGGAGGGTCACTTTTTAACATCCATAGAAGGGAGTTCAGGAAACTGACCAAAAACTCTACTCCAGCTAATGTAGTTACAATGGTTTCACAGTTCATTCCCTCAGTTGGCCTCATAGTTTGGGACAATAATGGACACAGAGGTAGTGCTACTTGCTTTGTTTTTAGAGGGTTATACATATTCACTTGTCGGCATGTGTTAAATGACATTGTGGGAGAAGGGATAGACCCACTTGCGTGTACAGACCTAATTAGTCAATGTGTGAGGGTGACATTTGCTTATGACTATTGTAAAGAGATGAGCTCGGACAGCTATTTTGGCATTGAACCTTGGTTTGAGATATCTGATATAACTCTTGACTACTGTGTCCTGAAACTGAAGGAAAATGGACAACAAGTACCTGCTGGACTGTACAATGGAATATCTACTGCAATTCCCAGTGGGTTAATCTGTATGATTGGCTATAGAAATGGACAACAGAAGTTTAGTGATGCTTGTACAGTGATCCCTCAAGGTAAACAGAAAGAGAAAGATCAGCAATGGGTTCATGGAACAGCAACAGCAGGTCAAGGCCATCCCTTTCAGTACCTCCACATGTACACTCAGAGAAGTTTCCAAAATATGACTGATAACCCTAATGATGTTACCTATAATACTTTTTATTGTGGGTCTTCTGGATCTCCAGTGTTTGACTGTAAAGGTTCTCTGGTGGCCATGAATACTGTTGGCTTCTCTTGTGTGTATGAACATAGAGATTATAATATTGTGGAATTTGGCACAAGAATGGAACACATCCTTGCTGATATTAAGCAAAAACATGAATTGTGGTATAATGAAGTTTGTGTATATCAGCAGGATGTAGAAATGTGTAGTGTAGACTTTTAGGGCTAAAGAGAATTTATTCCCTTTTGTGACTCTTGAAGAGAGTTGAGTTTTCTAAAGGCATTAACTTGTTTTTATAACATGCAAAGAATTGCTTTTAAGTCAAAAAGCAATGACTGGGAATACAGCTTAATTGTTGTGCACTTACCTACAATGCAAAAGGTTTTGGAATTTGTCCTCAATATAAATGAATATCACTACTCAAATGAATTTCCAAAATTTCCAGGAGCCAGCCCCAGCTGGGGTCTTCTTTCTTGTTAGTTCTTCTCTAGGCAGCAGAGGGGTAAGAGCACTGTAAGATTTTGTCTTATGAGATATTTAGGGCTGCTGTGTAATGATAAAATGTTGACTTATCTAAGTTACTATGTACTATAGCTTTCCTGCCTTCTGTGTTCCTCTGAGGCTGGAAACTGCAGTCTCTGAGACTTAGCACCTCTTTCTCAAAGGATTGAGTATATAGCCTTTATACTATCTCAGTGGGAACTGCATAGCTCTTTAACCTGCTAGTCAGAAGTTGAAAGAATAAAGATTTTAAGCTATCCCCCACTGATCCTGCTGTGAGGACAAGAAAAGAATAACATCACATGTTATGGGGAAGTAGTCCAGCCATAGACCACCTGGCCTCGACAAGGCCTGACTCGACAGTCCTGAGAAAAACAAGAGTTGGGGTCAGCTCACCCCAGATGCAGGGTGGCCTGGAGTTGAACTAAGACCAAGTTAGATCATGTGTGCCAATGTAAACAAACCAGTGAAATTGCTTTGCTTTGTGTAATTGTTGCCAACTACCTATGTAATTTTTCCTATAAATACCTTCCCCTAATTGGGCTTGGGGTCGACTCCTCTGTCTCCTGTGTGAGATACGTGTCATCCCCAGAGCTCTGGTTCCTCAAATACACCTCTTGTTTATTACATCAAGACTGGTTTCTCGTGAGTTCTTGGGGGTTGCGTCGTCTAGAGATTTGAGTGGGGTTCTTCCACACCCTGGTGGTCTTTCAAAGTCACAGGAAAAAAAAGGACACTTTGAAAAGTGATTATGTTTTTGATTGTGAGCCTAGCCTTTAACAGCTGAGCCAGCTATAACAAACAATGACTTCATGAAATTCATAGGCAAATGGAATGAACTAGAAAATATCATCCTGAGTGAGATAACCCAATCACAGAAAAACACACATGGTATGCACTCACTGATAAGTGGATGTTAGTCCAAAAGCTTGAATTACCCAAGATGCAATCCACAGACCACATGAAACCCAGGAAGAAGGATGACCAAAATGCAGATGCTTCACTCCTTAAAAAGGGAAATAAAAATATCCATATCAGGGGATAGGGAGGCAAAGTTTAGAGCAGAGCCTGAAGAAATGGCCATTCAGAGTCTGCCCCACATGTGGCATATATATATATATATATATATATATATCACCAAAACTAGATAAGATGGATAAAGCTAAGAAGTGCATGTGGAAAGGAACCGGATATAGATTTCTCCTGAGAAACACAGCCAGAACATGGCAAATGCAGAGGCAAATGCTAGCAGCAAACCACTGAACTGAGAACTAGACCCCCATTGGAGGAATTAGAGAAAGGATTGAAAGAGCTGAACGGGCTTGCAACCCCATAAGAACAACAATGAGCTTCCAGGGACCAAACCACTATCCAAAGACTATACATGGGCTAACCCATGGCTCCAGCTGCATATGTAGCAAAGGATGGCCTTGTTGGACTCCCAGTGTAGGGGATTGTTGGGGGGTGGTAAGGGGGTATTGATAGGGAGGGGAACACCCTTATAGAAGAGGGGGTGGGAGAGAAAATGAATAAAAAAAATAAGAAAGAAAAGAAAAGAGATTATATGGTGGCTCACAACCATCTGTAATGAGATCTGATGTCCTCTTCTGGTGTGTCTGAAGACAGCTACAGTGTACTCATATATAACAAATAAGTAAATAAATAAATCTTTTTAAAAAACGAAAAGAAAAGTGATTATAGAGTTTATTATAAGTTGTAAAAAAGTTTCCAATTAAAACCATCTAAGGGGAGAAGCAGAAAGATCCTAAACTGGGAAAGGGAAAAATTCTTCTCTCTTCTTTTTGTCCTCAGTATTTACACATCTTTCAGAATGTATGTTCAAGTGCTACCAAGTTCATCACAAATTCACAATTAATCAAATCATAAATTGAAATAAAAGTTCACGACAGAGAATGTTTGCACACATATCCATCAGGAGTAATTATCCGGCTAAACGTCCATCACCTGTCCCAGCTCCACAGGTTCTCTGAAAGCTTAAAACCATAACTAAGCTATTAGTGAAATTTTGTATAGATAAACCCAGTCAATATTTTATCTTCTGTCTAGCACCTGTAATAAATCAGTAGTTCCCTTTCTAATGATCTTCAGTTAATTGTTTTACAACCTCTTAGAATGAGCTCTGAGTAGGAGAAAATCTCGTTACCATCAAAGAGAAATTAACTGGTGACACTTAGGAGACTGGCAGAGTTCTCACTGCAGTTTTGCTTATCAGAAAAGGACCTAATAGCAATCCTACTATAGAAGATCTTAATAATCACATATAATTTTAGGAATGCTTATAGGATTATCATTGAGACTTAAGTCATCTATTTATTTATATAGCACCACTACAAGACAGTACATCTTCATAGATCTGCAGACTGCTCCAAATGGGTGGGCAGCTTAGTAATTGTTATATATGTTTAATAACAACAGGAAAACATAGTAAAAGCAGGAATCTTTCCCCTATGACCTCGTCTAATAAGAGTAAACTTGTCACAGATTATATAATAATCTGAAGCAGGCCATCTCAGGAAGATCACCTACTAGTTAGTTATTAGCTTGTCCCATTATGGTTTCTAACACAAAATCGTTGTCCTCTCTGTCTTTGCATAACTTTGAAGCTACCTCAAGCTGCCCATTTTTTCTTCTCTATTCAATATACTACTTGGAGTTGTAGTTAGAACAATAAAACAACTAAATGAGATCAAGGAGACAGAAATTGGACACGAAGAAGTTAAAGTATCACTATTTGCAGATGATATGATCATATAGATAAGTAACCCCCAACCTTCCCTTTATACCAAGTATTGTTTCTCAATCAGTGGAGCACATCCTTATGAAGGTGGTCCCATGTGCTTAGGCAAAAGGGCTTTACAAAGTGTTCCACTCTAGACTTTTATCCCGAGCATTATTTCTCAGTCAATAGAATGCATTTTGTGGTAGAGTTGACAGGCACTTTCAAAGACATTTTGATGTAGCCATGCCTTAAGCTTTGTTGTGATAGTTGTCACAAAGGAATATTTTTCAAAGTTGTATTATGTTTAAATATGTAAGAAATAAACTACTTGAACTCAGACTCCAGGAGTAACAGATTGGTTAACCAAGTTATGCTGAGCTGTGTTTCCTTCTTGCCTCTTGCTTTTTGTTTCTCTGTTGGCAGTTGAGCTAGCAGGAAATGCCACCCCCACCCTAGAAGTGAACATTTATGGCCAGACAGAAAGAGTGGTGGCTGTCTCTCTTCTCCATCTTCTGACATAAATGACAAGGGGAAACTAGCGTGTGGAAGTCACAGTATTGGTGTGATGAGCATCGTAAAACATGTTTTTGACATGTAAAAATATCTTAAATCAGGAACCCTATTACACCTGAGGGCATGTACCTGATAGGCAGGACCCAGTGACACCACTTACTTAAGGTAACCAGACACACTACTAGAACTCCATGATGCCACTGGACAGTATATGAGCAGAGACTGAAAGCAATGGTCTGCATATATTTAGAACTTTTAAGATTCTGGAGAGATACCATCTTGATCAACCCTGTAGCTGGAGAATCTCCTCAGTTGTGAGTGGGCATTCCACCCTGCAGCTCGAATGTGAGCACAGCTGCTGGAGTCGAAATGCTGGAAGGTTGATTGAGCCAACACCATGGGGTCCTGGGCTTCAGGGAATCTCTAAGCACCACTCTGGGACTGGGAAAATGCAGTCTAAGATGTGTGGGGCTGAAGGTGACATCCAGGCCTGACTCTCTGACATTTTCTATGAAAACTGGTGGAATGTTTGAGAAAACTAGTGAAATACAATATCCGATGTATTTGCAACTATATAGTTCCTGGAAGAACAGTCCTGTGCTGGCGCATTTAGGAGGATGGGAAAAAGACAATAAAGAATTGGGTTGAGTTGGTGGCCAACTAGGCTAATACACATGGCTCTACCCCCAGAGCATGCTGAAGAAACCTGAGAAAGAAGCTAGAGCTTGTAACTTAGTGCCTGAAATTTTATACTATAAAAAAGAAAAAAGCACAGACTAAAACATACATTCACAACTGTTTCCAGCATATGGGTTACTTCATTTTAGGAAAAGAATAGTAAAAAGACCGTTTTCTGAAAAGGAACAGTGGATCACACAGATACCAGTTCTTTTGGTCTTTCTTCTCCTCCTGCTACTCCCCCTCCTTAACTAGAGACATTCCTCCTTGAACACTGGGAAATAACCCTTACATCTGTACTCTTTGACTTTGATTTTGACTAACCAGAGAATTAGAGATGCCAACCAAAGGGAACCACATACTCACTCAGGACACTTTTGAAATTAAAAATGTTTGCAAGGTTTCTGCACAATTCTACTTACAGGAAGTCCTACCAGAACTGAAGAGATTAAGTCCTGAGAAGAGCTGAGCTCCCTGTAAACACACCAGTCATGGGAACTTTTCTCTCAGCAGGACATTTACCTCAAGCCCCAGAAATAAAATAGCATTTGGCAAGGAGAAAAGCCTACCTTACTAATGGGGCTTCTCTAAGTGGTGAGGAGGTCACCAGGTGGTGGGTGCTTTTAAAGAAAGAGCAGTTTGGGAAGTGGAGCACAGCTGCCTCAGAACCAATCACTAGCCAATACAAATGGATATAGGTGGCCTCCAGCACCCCCATCCCCATCCAATCTCCCAGCATTTGTCCTCTAATCCTTACTGTATCTACCAAGACTTTAAATAATGGATCAAAGTCAGGTCTGTCTTCAGGGCTCCTTAATCTGAAGTTGGAATTAGCTCAAGAGGGGACCAGGTTCTGAGAAAAAATGACTGGAAGGGGCTCTGGAAAGGCCTGTGACCTGTTACTGTTCAGCCTTGAACTAGGCTCTTGGGAACCACCAACTCTGAAATGGAGGCTAGAACCTGAACTCCTGTTGCCCCTCCATCAAGACAGCTTGGGGAAGCCAAAATTCCTGGGTGTGCAGTACCATCTGTTGTGGCAAAGGGGCAAGTGAGACTTGCAGAGTCAGTGGGAAGATGGCAGTTAGGACACTCAGGTGGTTTCGCGGGTGGCAATAAAGTCTGCAGGGGCCTGGTGACCTAGCAAGAATTCTTGTTACAAATCCATGTTCAAGAGGCACATCAGTCTATTTAGCTCTTTCTCGATAATGTATCAGACAGTGTGTTTCTTTAATGAAGTGCTTCTTTAATATAGGTGAAATTGTTTAACACCCGCATTCTCCACAGCCATCTACCAATAAATATAAAACTGTCTGAGGACGTTTCAGAGTATTCAATATTACCAATACACAAGGAGGCAGTGTCTAGGCAGGAAAATCTACATGACACGGGACATAGAATGGGCAAGTCTACTATGGTTATAGCTAGCATTTACATGTTAAACTAGCATTTACAGACAAACCTTAAGAGAACATTGCTAGATTTTCATGTTTTTCCTTACATCAAATGGACCTGTGACCTATCATTCTTACAGCTCCTGGACTTGGAGATGAAGCAGGCAACACAGCTTTATTTATGGCATCACAGGCATTGCTGCTGTGCAATACAGAGGAAACCTTTAACCGAGCCGCTCTATCTCACTTCCCCTTTAGCTCTGGCCTTGCTAGTCCCTGAATGCCAAATTAGTAAGATGCTTAGCCACTAAGCATAATGCAAGCTCTTTGTTACAGAGATCCAGGAGTCAGGCATTGAACCAAATCCTTATCAGAAACTATCTCTGATGGCTACCTCCCACAGCTGCTGTGGGGAAAGTGTGTCCTACCTGGATTTTGACTTATGTGAAACTCTCTGTCCTGAGATACCCAGGCTCACAGCCTGGCATGGAGAGAAAATTTAGATGCAGACATTAGTAAAGGCACTTGCAGTTGAAGGATTGAAATGCACATTCTGCTTACCTTGATCCAATAGTCTGGCCCTCCTTTAAGAAAGGGGTGAGGGATGATGAACTTGCATGGAAACAGGTAGGGAAACAGCTAGGCAAACCTCAGAAAGAAAAAAGTTTGAAACAAGTGTAAAAAAGAAATCAAGAAAGCTTATCCAAAATAATAATTTGGAACCCTGGTTAGTAATTGGGGGTGTTGTTTCAAGAATATTTCCTGGTATCTTTAAAGCAAATGAATAATGTAAATAAAATATTCTAAGTTTTAACAGTGCTGAATACCACTAAAGATAAACACCATTTAATCATAGGAGAAACATCCGTCTTCAGTACCTCAGCATTTATTCAGTGCCTGGGGCATGACATTAGTTGTGGTATTCTCATGGACTCAATGAACACCATTTTTAAGAACACATACTCCACACCCGCGGATCCCGGCCCGCAGCAGCTCTCTGCTCCCAGACCCGGTGAGAGAGAGACCCAACCGCCTGGTCAGGTGGGCACTCCTGAGGCTGCAGAGCGGAAGAGACCACCAACACTGCTCACCCCTGCCCACATCCCTGGCCCAAGAGGAAACTGTATAAGGCCTCTGGGCTCCCGTGGGGGAGGGCCCAGGAGCAGCAGGACCCCTGTGCCTGAGACACCTCCGGAACCTGAAAGAAACAGACGGGATAAACAGTTCTCTGCACCCAAATCCCGTGGGAGGGAGAGCTAAACCTTCAGAGAGGCAGACAAGCCTGGGAAACCAGAAGTGACTGCTCCCTGCACACACATCTCGGACGCCAGAGGAAAAAGCCAAAGACCATCTGGAACCCTGGTGCACTGAAGCTCCCGGAAGGGGCGGCACAGGTCTTCCTGGTTGCTGCCGCTGCAGAGAGCCCGTGGGCAGCACCCCACGAGCGAACCTGAGCCTCGGGACCACAGGTAAGACCAAATTTTCTGCTGCAAGAAAGCTGCCTGGTGAACTCAAGACACAGGCCCACAGGAACAGCTGAAGACCTGTAGAGAGGAAAAACTACACGCCCGAAAGCAGAACACTCTGTCCCCATAACTGACTGAAAGAGAGGAAAACAGGTCTACAGCACTCCTGTCACACGGGCTTATAGGACAGTCTAGCCACTGTCAGAAATAGCAGAACAAAGTAACACTAGAGATAATCTGATGGCGAGAGGCAAGCGCAGGAACCCAAGCAACAGAAACCAAGACTACATGGCACCATCGGAGCCCAATTCTCCCATCAAAACAAACATGGAATATCCAAACACACCAGAAAAGCAAGATCTATTTTCAAAATCATATTTGATCATGATGCTGGAGGACTTCAAGAAAGACATGAAGAACTCCCTTAGAGAACAAGTAGAAGCCTACAGAGAGGAATCGCAAAAATCCCTGAAAGAATTCCAGGAAAACACAATCAAACAGTTGAAGGAATTAAAAATGGAAATAGAAGCAATCAAGAAAGAACACATGGAAACAACTCTGGATATAGAAAACCAAAAGAAGAGACAAGGAGCTGTAGATACAAGCCTCACCAACAGAATTCAAGAGATGGAAGAGAGAATCTCAGGAGCAGAAGATTCCATAGAAATCATTGACTCAACTGTCAAAGATAATGTAAAGAGGAAAAAGCTACTGGTCCAAAACATACAGGAAATCCAGGACTCAATGAGAAGATCAAACCTAAGGATAATAGGTATAGAAGAGAGTGAAGACTCCCAGCTCAAAGGACCAGTAAATATCTTCAACAAAATCATAGAAGAAAACTTCCCTAACCTAAAAAAAGAGATACCCATAGACATACAAGAAGCCTACAGAACTGCAAATAGATTGGACCAGAAAAGAAACACCTCCCGTCACATAATTGTCAAAACACCAAACGCACAAAATAAAGAAAGAATATTAAAAGCAGTAAGGGAAAAAGGTCAAGTAACATATAAAGGCAGACCTATCAGAATCACACCAGACTTCTCGCCAGAAACTATGAAGGCCAGAAGATCCTGGACTGATGTCATACAGACCCTAAGAGAACACAAATGCCAGCCCAGGTTACTGTATCCAGCAAAACTCTCAATTAACATTGATGGAGAAACCAAGATATTCCATGACAAAACCAAATTTACACAATATCTTTCTACAAATCCAGCACTACAAAGGATAATAAATGGTAAAGCCCAACATAAGGAGGCAAGCTATACCCTAGAAGAAGCAAGAAACTAATCGTCTTGGCAACAAAACAAAGAGAATGAGAGCACACAAACATAACCTCACATCCAAATATGAATATAAAGGGAAGCAATAATCACTATTCCTTAATATCTCTCAATATCAATGGCCTCAACTCCCCAATAAAAAGACATAGATTAACAAACTGGATACGCAATGAGGACCCTGCATTCTGCTGCCTACAGGAAACACACCTCAGAGACAAAGACAGACACCACCTCAGAATGAAAGGCTGGAAAACAACTTTCCAAGCAAATGGTCAGAAGAAGCAAGCTGGAGTAGCCATTCTAATATCAAATAAAATCAATTTCCAACTAAAAGTCATCAAAAAAGATAAGGAAGGACACTTCATATTCATCAAAGGAAAAATCCACCAAGATGAACTCTCAATCCTAAATATCTATGCCCCAAATACAAGGGCACCTACATACGTAAAAGAAACCTTACTAAAGCTCAAAACACACATTGCACCTCACACAATAATAGTGGGAGATTTCAACACCCCACTCTCATCAATGGACAGATCATGGAAACAGAAATTAAACAGTGATATCGACAGACTAAGAGAAATCATGAGCCAAATGGACTTAACGGATATTTATAGAACATTCTATCCTAAAGCAAAAGGATATACCTTCTTCTCAGCTCCTCATGGTACTTTCTCCAAAATTGACCATATAATTGGTCAAAAAACGGGCCTCAACAGGTACAGAAAGATAGAGATAATCCCATGCGTGCTATCGGACCACCACGGCCTAAAACTGGTCTTCAATAACAATAAGGGAAGAATGCCCACATATACGTGGAAATTGAACAATGCTCTACTCAATGATAACCTGGTCAAGGAAGAAATAAAGAAAGAAATTAAAAACTTTTTAGAATTTAATGAAAATGAAGATACAACATACCCAAACTTATGGGACACAATGAAAGCTGTGCTAAGAGGAAAACTCATAGCGCTGAGTGCCTGCAGAAAGAAACAGGAAAGAGCATATGTCAGCAGCTTGACAGCACACCTAAAAGCTCTAGAACAAAAAGAAGCAAATACACCCAGGAGGAGTAGAAGGCAGGAAATAATCAAACTCAGAGCTGAAATCAACCAAGTAGAAACAAAAAGGACCATAGAAAGAATCAACAGAACCAAAAGTTGGTTCTTTGAGAAAATCAACAAGATAGATAAACCCTTAGCCAGACTAACGAGAGGACACAGAGAGTGCGTCCAAATTAACAAAATTAGAAATGAAAAGGGAGACATAACTACAGATTCAGAGGAAATTCAAAAAATCATCAGATCTTACTATAAAAACCTATATTCAACAAAATTTGAAAATCTTCAGGAAATGGACAATTTCCTAGACAGATACCAGGTATCGAAGTTAAATCAGGAACAGATAAACCAGTTAAACAACCCCATAACTCCTAAGGAAATAGAAGCAGTCATTAAAGGTCTCCCAACCAAAAAGAGCCCAGGTCCAGACGGGTTTAGTGCAGAATTCTATCAAACCTTCATAGAAGACCTCATACCAATATTATCCAAACTATTCCACAAAATTGAAACAGATGGAGCACTACCGAATTCCTTCTACGAAGCCACAATTACTCTTATACCTAAATCACACAAAGACACAACAAAGAAAGAGAACTTCAGACCAATTTCCCTTATGAATATCGACGCAAAAATACTCAATAAAATTCTGGCAAACCGAATTCAAGAGCACATCAAAACAATCATCCACCATGATCAAGTAGGCTTCATCCCAGGCATGCAGGGATGGTTTAATATACGGAAAACCATCAACGTGATCCATCATATAAACAAACTGAAAGAACAAAACCACATGATCATTTCATTAGATGCTGAGAAAGCATTTGACAAAATTCAACACCCCTTCATGATAAAAGTCCTGGAAAGAATAGGAATTCAAGGCCCATACCTAAACATAGTAAAAGCCATATACAGCAAACCAGTTGCTAACATTAAACTAAATGGAGAGAAACTTGAAGCAATCCCACTAAAATCAGGGACTAGACAAGGCTGCCCACTCTCTCCCTACTTATTCAATATAGTTCTTGAAGTTCTAGCCAGAGCAATCAGACAACAAAAGGAGATCAAGGGGATACAGATCGGAAAAGAAGAGGTCAAAATATCACTATTTGCAGATGACATGATAGTATATTTAAGTGATCCCAAAAGTTCCACCAGAGAACCTCTAAAGCTGATAAACAACTTCAGCAAAGTGGCTGGGTATAAAATTAACTCAAATAAATCAGTTGCCTTCCTCTATACAAAAGAGAAACAAGCCGAGAAAGAAATTAGGGAAACGACACCCTTCATAATAGACCCAAATAATATAAAGTACCTCGGTGTGACTTTAACCAAGCAAGTAAAAGATCTGTACAATAAGAACTTCAAGACACTGAGGAAAGAAATTGAAGAAGACCTCAGAAGATGGAAAGATCTCCCATGCTCATGGATTGGCAGGATTAATATAGTAAAAATGGCCATTTTACCAAAAGCAATCTACAGATTCAATGCAATCCCCATCAAAATACCAATCCAATTCTTCAAAGAGTTAGACAGAACAATTTGCAAATTCATCTGGAATAACAAAAAACCCAGGATAGCTAAAGCTATCCTCAACAATAAAAGGACTTCAGGGGGAATCACTATCCCTGAACTCAAGCAGTATTACAGAGCAATAGTGATAAAAACTGCATGGTATTGGTACAGAGACAGACAGACAGACCAATGGAATAGAATTGAAGACCCAGAAATGAACCCACACACCTATGGTCACTTGATTTTTGACAAAGGAGCCAAAACCATCCAATGGAAAAAAGATAGCATTTTCAGCAAATGGTGCTGGTTCAACTGGAGGGCAACATGTAGAAGAATGCAGATCGATCCATGCTTATCACCCTGTACAAAGCTTAAGTCCAAGTGGATCAAGGACCTCCACATCAAACCAGACACACTCAAACTAATAGAAGAAAAACTAGGGAAGCATCTGGAACACATGGGCACTGGAAAAAATTTCCTGAACAAAACACCAATGGCTTATGCTCTAAGATCAAGAATCGACAAATGGGATCTCATAAAACTGCAAAGCTTCTGTAAGGCAAAGGACACTGTGGTTAGGACAAAACGGCAACCAACAGATTGGGAAAAGATCTTTACCAATCCTACAACAGATAGAGGCCTTATATCCAAAATATACAAAGAACTCAAGAAGTTAAACCGCAGGGAAACAAATAACCCTATTAAAAAATGGGGTTCAGAGCTAAACAAAGAATTCACAACTGAGGAATGCCGAATGGCTGAGAAACACCTAAAGAAATGTTCAACATCTTTAGTCATAAGGGAAATGCAAATCAAAACAACCCTGAGATTTCACCTCACACCAGTGAGAATGGCTAAGATCAAAAACTCAGGTGACAGCAGATGCTGGCGAGGATGTGGAGAAAGAGGAACACTCCTCCATTGTTGGTGGGATTGCAGACTGGTAAAACCATTCTGGAAATCAGTCTGGAGGTTCCTCAGAAAATTGGACATTGAACTGCCTGAGGATCCAGCTATACCTCTCTTGGGCATATACCCAAAAGATGCCTCAACATATAAAAGAGACACGTGCTCCACTATGTTCATCGCAGCCTTATTTATAATAGCCAGAAACTGGAAAGAACCCAGATGCCCTTCAACAGAGGAATGGATACAGAAAATGTGGTACATCTACACAATGGAATATTACTCAGCTATCAAAAAGAACGAGTTTATGAAATTCGTAGGCAAATGGTTGGAACTGGAAAATATCATCCTGAGTGAGCTAACCCAATCACAGAAAGACATACATGGTATGCACTCATTGATAAGTGGCTATTAGCCCAAATGCTTGAATTACCCTAGATCCCTAGAACAAACGAAACTCAAGACGGATGATCAAAATGTGAATGCTTCACTCCTTCTTTAAATGAGGAAAAAGAATACCCTTGGCAGGGAAGGGAGAGGCAAAGATTAAAACAGAGACTGAAGGAACACCCATTCAGAGCCTGCCCCACATGTGGCCCATGCATATACAGCCACCCAATTAGACAAGATGGATGAAGCAAAGAAGTGCAGACCGACAGGAGCCGGATGTAGATCGCTCCTGAGAGACACAGCAAGAATACAGCAAATACAGAGGCGAATGCCAGCAGCAAACCACTGAACTGAGAATAGGTCCCCCGTTGAAGGAATCAGAGAAAGAACTGGAAGAGCTTGAAGGGGCTCGAGACCCCAAAAGTACAACAATGTCAAGCAACCAGAGCTTCCAGGGACTAAGCCACTACCTAAAGACTATACATGGACTGACCCTGGACTCTGACCCCATAGGTAGCAATGAATATCCTAGTAAGAGCACCAGTGGAAGGAGAAGCCCTGGGTCCTGCTAAGACTGAACCCCCAGTGAACTAGATTGTTGAGGGGAGGGCGGCAATGGGGGGAGGGTTGGGAGGGGAACACCCATAAGGAAGGGGAGGGGGGAGGGGGATTTTGCCCGGAAACCGGGAAAAGGAATAACACTTGAAATGTATATAAGAAATACTCAAGTTAATTTAAAAAAAAAAAAAACACATACTCCATAAATGAATAGGGTAGGTATATGTTATTCTGTGGCATATTTTTTGGTGCATTTTATATCAATAGACTTGCAGCGTTTGATCAGTCCCAACAGAAGGTATTATCAGTCCTCCTTTACATATAAAGAAATTGACACTGAACAGTGGTTAGCCCTGTGTTCAAAATGACAGAACTCTGGAGAGTATGTTTCAGAGAAGTTCTATTAAAGTATTTTCTAGTAAAAATGTGAATATGGGAAGGAAAGCAAAGGGGGAGTCAGGGAGGAAGAGCAGCCTAGGACCTGAAACTTCTGGCTCTCTCACCTGTCCTTCTCACTGTCTGAATTGAAGCCATGCAGTACTCCATTTGTTTTCTGCCAGGCAGGGCATCAAGCCCAGGGCTTCAGGCATAAAGGGTAAGCACTCTGCCAGCTGAGCCGCATCTCCCGTCCTGTAGGTCAGTTTCCTTTACTAGATTACAGACACCATAACATTTTAACCTTAAGACCTTCCCATCTCTAAAAATCAATGTCCTTTGCTACACTAACAATTTGCCAATTTATTCGTGTAAAAGTATTAGTACTGTTATAGAAATAATATGCCTGACCATGAGAAGTCACTCCATATAGTTAGAGGTTATTGAAGGAAAAGCTCTTTAATAGTGCTTATCTGCTCTGGCTAATGCTCAAAGAGAAGCCAGCTTCGATTAAAGATTTTATTAAGTTGTTTGTATCTTTGGCTTATGTATTCCACACATACTCTCATCTTTAACTCCCTTTCAAGTCCCCACCCCAAGTTTCACTTTGAACAGTTTAATCAGCGACAAACAACCAAGTCTGGCTATTTGGGCAGTTGTATGATTTAAACTGCAAAGGTATTGCCAGAATCTTCCCCAAGTTCACCTTGCTTTTCCTTTGAAGACTTGTTACCTAAGCTCACCTTGCCTACCTGAAAGGATTATACTTCTGGCAAGAGCACAGGGGACTTCACGGCAGCCTATGGTTTAAAGATGTTTGTGACCCCTTGAGTTGCCTCTTGAAGGCATGGCCTTGGATGAGGGAATGGGCCTAGTGTCCTGCTGGAAGTCAGGCTATCTCCTGTTGCTAAGGGGTGGAGCCTCATTGGTGGTCCATCTTGGTTGGAAAACATTAACAGAACTTTCTCAGCAAACCAAATTCACTGGTGGTGCAGATTTTTCTTTCTCACAATTTCTAACAAATGTTGTTAGTACTTTGACTTTCTTCAAGCTGTATTAGTAGTAGTATTTCTTCAGCGAAATTCTCCTCTTTATACCTTCATATTTCTAAGCAAGCCTGTTAGTAAATCTTTAGAGCATCGATTTTACTACTTCAAGTTTCACCTGTATCCACAGAGTCTGACTTTGAGTCATTTTTGGTCTGGCACTTCCTGTTCAGGGAAAGACATCTATTACCATCTCACTGGTATGAGGGACAGGACAAATTATGAAATGAATTGCCCACACATGCACACACTATTCATCATAAGAGAGCAAACCCGTCTGTCAAAGAGTGTAGGGACCCCACACCCTAGTTTCCTCACCAGGGTATTGACTCTTTCCTCTACTTAAATGCATGAAGAGAATCTAGCAGATAGTCTCTTTGTGTGGGGTGGGGTGGAACATGGTGTTGGTGAGAATTTAAGTCAGGATAGTCAAGAGTGGATAGAGGTGATAAAGGTGTGAGTGATGTAATTCTCTTTCAACTAAAACACTTTAAAAATCATTACATTATATAACATAAAATATATGAATCACTTGTAAATAGTTATATAAAATTATGTTATAATCTCAACTTTTTTTTAAACATACCATAAACAACCATATAAAACCTCAGGGTCCTTGAGTCTTCCGGCTACCTGGAGTCTTCTCCCAGTATGTGGGGTGTATGTTTTTGCTTTTACTTTCATTATTAATATTATACTTTTAGTCTTTTACTAATTCTTCTCCTGTGTCTTGTTCCACTCTGTGCTTGAGACATGAAACATCCCAACACGGGTCACAGGGAGACAATTCTTTGCTACCAGAGGTGGCACTATTTAAAGATAGTGAACTGGTGCCCTTGAGAGGTCAGAGCTCAGGAGAGTTCCTTGAGCCTTTGCAGGTTCCCTCCAGGAGGCTTGTAGGAGCCTGAGCTGTGATGTAATGACTTGGCTTCATCTTGCACTGTTGTATTGAGGGGGCTGCACCCCAGCAATCAACAAGGCAGCTTGATCATGCACTGAAACCTTAAAAGTGATGAACTAGGATAAGCATTTTTACTTTGTAAGGATTTATTCTGAATGTTTTATTTCAGTGATAATAATCTGACTTTCATAAGCCCTGTGTAAGGAAGACAGTAGCTTCCTGCATGTTGGACTTGACTCATCAGTGAATTTTGAACTGTTCTAGTCCAATTCCCAGATTCCTATGAGCCTCAGGATCTGTCTCCCCTCACTCTCCACGGGGATTCTTTTCTGCTGTATCACAGTTAGTCACTGATTATCAGTTAGTTAACATTCCAAGATCTGTCCACTGAAGACCTCTCAGGCTCTCCCTGCTTCACTTCCCTCCACCTGCCTACTCTGCCTCTTTACTATTTCTCAAATGGACATGGAAACTCTGTGCAGTGAGCTTACAGAAATGGGACTGTACTCATGTCTTTTCTCTGTTGGAGTCATAGGTGACTTTCTTGTGCCCCAAGAGGTCTATAATTTGGCCATCGTTGTTCCCTGGATCTTCCCTGTCCCTTTTTAAGTCTTTGTAAAGTAAACAATTTTCTCATATCCCTCTTGGCCATAGAAGTTAATTCTATTTTAGTGATCTTTCTGAAAGTTTCTAAATAATTTCTTTTGGACTACGCTATTACCTGATTTTTGGTCCAAAGCATGGAATCTGAGTCTATCTCTGGTTCTGTAAGGAAACTGGATGTTTTAAATTTTACAAAGAATCATACAATTATAAATACTGTAGATTGGGTTAGTCCAATTGACCTGCAAATCACCTCAAAATAAAGTGTTCATCATAAAGTTGTAACTTCAGAGCCATGATCTAACTGAAGACATTGATAATAGTAGACATTTTCTAATGGTAGAAAAGTCAAAATACTATTATTCCAAGAACTCAAAGGATGCTTCTGTTGAAGAAATGAAAGTTCTTACTGGGCTCAGGATATACATGGAATACTTGTGTATATAAACCAAGCTTTGCTATTACTGGTCAAGAAAGACCTAACTTTCTTGCATGTGGTTGATGAGCATGATGCGAACATCAATAAAGCAGATACAAAAACTGAATATTGGTATTAGCAGCAAAGTAGCCTATTTTCTATAATCGCTCCAAATTTTATCTAAATCTATCTGCTGTTAAGCATGTTATGAACTGTTTTCTAATGTATATACTTTTCCCAAAAATTTACTCATTAAGGGTGTGTGGGTTGGAGGGTGGGGTTAATTTCTCTAAGGGGCTTAGGTCTAGTAGGGCTAGGAATAAAACTGAGGTCTTCTGACTTGGCAGTGAGCACCTTTACCTGACCTAAATCATCCCACCTACCCAAATGTGCATTATTTCACCTTGCCTGTCTCACTGAGCACACATACATTCTTACGTATGAGTAAAAAGCAAAGTTTTAAGTTATTTTGAGTGTTTTAATTCAAGCAGTTGGATACAATTTTTTGACTCATAAAAAATCTTATTCCAGCTGTGCTCATTGGTAACATAATTGATCCAAGAACAAGCATTTTCAGACTAAAAAGGGAAGAATGCTTAACACAAACTCTAGAAATTAGTATTTCATGTAGAAGTTTGATTTATTCATTACAACAAATTTGTAAATTTTATTATTCACCAAAATTAGGTAGACTCAACTTTTATAAAGATCTTAAAATGAATAACACATCTAAACTAATCAAACACATAGAAGTAGAATACAGAGAGACATTCTGTAGAATACAGAGAAGAATGGAGGTATTAATCAAAGGGTACAATGTTTTCACCCTAGAGGAAAGTAATTCTAGATAACTTTTTGTAGAATAGTGCCTATAATTGAGTTGTGCCTATAATTGAGTTGTATACTTAACCATGCCCAGAATGGAATACAGAGGTATTAGTAAATTGTCAAACACATTTGAAAATGTGGTGAAAATGGTAAAAATATCTGACCAATTGGTTTTTATCTTGTGCTAGATTTTGCAGGATCGTGTATAAAAGCATTGAACTTATTACTCCAAGTTTTACTGAGTGTGATTTGGCCATTCTTGCCATCACCCTAAACTTCTTTCCTTCTTCTTCCTTCTACTCACATCTCCTTCATCCCTTCCTGGTGATTAGACCTAAGACCTCTATATGAACAAGAATATACCAACGAGGTACAGCTACAGATCTTAAAACACTTGATACTACAAATTTGTTTAGGATTTATTTGAATAAACACGTGGAAAATGAGAGAAAGAAGGTACATTTTTTAAATATTTTAAAAATGGAAAATAAGAATGAAAAATCAAGCCACAAATTCAAACTATGTCTAAAGTATATGCTGTATGAACAATTCAGGTCTTGAATACACACACAATACTTATATATGGAATTGGTAAGATCAATGAAGAAATAAAAAGTAATTCAGTTGAAAAAATGGGCAAAGAAGGGCATAATGCTACATGTATTTAATCCTAAAATAGGCAGAGGCAAGTGAATCTCTGTGAATTATATAGGACAGCGTGATTGACAGAGTGAGTTTCAGGACAGCCAGAAATGCAGAGAGAGACAAAATACAACAAAACAAAATGGACAAATGATAAACATCAAAATGGGGCTTAACCTCATTAGTAATTACAAAATAACTGTTTAAAGTATCAATATAATACAAAACTCACACTACTAACTCAAATGTTGGATAGTATTAGTCAATTACTTAGACATTAGTTAATGACTAAGTTATTGCTAATGACTTCGCCATTATTTTATTTTTAGTCATTAGGTAATGAAAACTTTCTTTATCCAGTAGTAGAAGTACACACTTGTGCACAGCCCTCCTTTCCATTGTTGTTCACCCATAGGAACCCAACTGAATCACTGACCCTCAAATGATGTTTGAGCATTTTATAGGAATAGAATTTTTGGTCATTTTCCCAAAGTGTTCCTTATGTACTTTGAATTAGGAAATTTTCCTCTTTCTCTTTTTACTTCACTGATGTATGCTCTGAGATTTTCCTCACTGTGGAGGGTATTCATCTACAATGTAGTCTTCTAGTTCAGAGAGGTCACTGTTCTCTAACCCGAATTCTGAATGACATATGTTGCCTTAGAGTTCTTTGTTAGCCCTGACTCAACCTGAAAAAGAATGCCTTCTAACTCATTAACTTGCTGAATATTTTCTTTTCTTCTTTTATTGGTTATTTTATTTACTTACATTTGAAATGGTATTCTCCCTCCCAGGTTTCCCCTCCAGAAAACTTCTATCCCACCCTTTCTCCCCCTGGTTCTTTGAGGGTGCTTCCCTAACAACCCATCCACCCACTCCCACCTCACTGCCCAAGCATTCCTCTACACAGGGGCATCTAGCCTCCACAGGATCAAGGATCTCCCCTCTCATTGATGCCAGATAAGGCCATCCTCTGTTCCATGTGCATCTGGAGCGATGGATCCCTTCATGTGTACTCTTTGGTGGTTTAGACCCTGGGAGCTCTGAGGAAGCACTTGCTGACAGGAGTCTGGTATTATTGAGTGCTTTCTAAGGTGCTGTCCTGTTTTTAATGAGTTTCCAGTGGTTATTCTCTATGAAAGAACAAAACCTGCCATCCTTACTCAAAGTATCCCTGATGGTCTCTCCTTGAAGCCATAGACATAGAATTTTTTCCCTCTTCATTAATTTTTCTACATTTCAGAATCCATATTTTGTCTTCCAAACTGCATGAATGTAAAATTGGACATAATTGGTAGATGCTTGGTCCTCTGGTTCAAACAATCGTTTATTTTCCTCTGTCTTACTTTTACATTGACAAAATGTAATGACCATGTGACTGCCTTCTAGAAAACAGCAGAGGGGCATGCCAAGATTTATGAAAACTTCAATTTCTTGTCTGATACACCAACATTTCTTTGCCCTGTTGACTTTCTCTCTTCTTAGGACTGAGAGTGTTGAGTTGTGCGTACAGGCTACTTGTCTCCCTACGTGTGAACACATATTTCATGTTTTTGTGTTTCCTAGAGTTCACACGCAAGGTGAATATAATTTTCATATTTGGGGGAGGAGTCTGATCTTGTTGACTCTTTGATAAAGAAGCCAAAACCATACAGTAGAAAAAAAAAAAGGAAGCATCCTCAACAAATAGTGCTAGTTTCAGTAGCAGTCAGCTTGTAGAAGAATGCAAATCAATCCATATTTATCTCTTTGTACAAAGCTCAAGTCCAAGTGGATCAAGGACCTTCACATAAAACCACATACAATAAAACTAATAGAAGAGCAAGTGGGGAAGAGCCTTGGATGAAGTGTCACAGGGGAAAGTTTCCTGAACAGAACACTAATGGCTTAGGCTCTAAGATCAACAACTACAAATGGGACCTCATAAAACAGAAAACCTTCTGTAAGGCAAAGGACACTGTCAATAGGACAAAATGGCAACCTACAGATTGTGAACAGATCTTCAGTATCCCTGTGTAGTGTTGTAGGCTCATGTCGGCTCTGTCACTTCCACTTGGTAGGTAGGTCAAGGGGAGTTTGACTTTGCTTATCACAAGCTGGGCTGTAGAGAGGCACTGAGGCCCACTTTGGGGTGTGGGAAAGCACTGAGATGTGGGAAAGTGGGAGCTGACTTGGGGTCCCTGGGCCTGTGATGAAGCCAGGGTTCTCAGTCTCTTGGACTGCCAGACATCAAAAGAGCAGAGAAAGGAGTCAGGGGACCTCAGGATGGGGCAGCAGCTATCCCAGGACTGGGAGATGGGGGAATTGTCCTTATCTCAGCAGTGGCAGGCTTGGTGGCAGTTGTGGCTGGAAGAATAAAGAGGCCTTCTACAGGAGATTAGGCTATGGTTCTGTAGGTGAAGGCCTTCTCCATGGCTTCCCACTTTGGATCTCAATGAAATGAGACAGTCCATGTTTTAAACAGTTTATTATCATGGTGGAAAATAGATGTGTAAAACCCTACTTCTCTGGGTGGGCCTGAGATTAAATACCTTTTGCAGGGAGGAATGTCTGGGAAGGAAAACTTATTGCCTAAGTCCTTTGGGCCTCCAAGTACCTCATTAGAATGGAGAACTCTGTTTTGGACTTATGTGACTATGATCATGTCTCTTTTTTGTGAGAAGCATGACAAGTCTAAGTCAGGAGTCTAGCAGAGAGCTGGGAGTTACCTAATTCTCAGGTGTGTGCCCAACGAGTATCCAGGTCTGAACCTCTCTGTCTTATCAAACTTCTTGGCATGATTTTACATCCTACAAACCTGCATCTAATATCTATGTCTAATCTGCAGCTAATATCCAAAATATACAAAAACTCAAGAAGTTAGACTCCAAAAATCCTAATTTAAAAATGGGATACAGATGTGAACAGAGAATTCTCAACAGAGGAATCTCCAGTGGCTGAAAAGCACTTAAAGAAATGTTCAACATCCTTAATAATTAAGGAAATGTAAATCAAAATGACCCTGAGATTTCACCCTACACCAATCAAAATGGCTAAGATCAAAAACTCAAGTGACAGCTCCTGCAGCAGAGGATGTGGAGAAAGAGGAACACTCCTTCATTGTTTTGGGTATACCTGGGTCCGCAGGTAGAACTATTTCCAATTTTCTGAGCAACCTCAAGAGTAGTTACATCAATTTTTAGTCCCACCAGCAATGAAGAAGTACTCCACTATGTTCATCACAACTTTATTTCTAATAGCCAGAAGTTGGAAACAACCCAGGTGTCCCATGACAAGAAGAAAAAATATAGAAAATGTGGTTTATTTATACAATGGAATACTACTCAACTATTAAAAATGAGGATATCATGAATTTTGCAAGCAAATGAATGGAATTAGAAAATATTATCTTGGGGCTGGAGAGATGGCTCAGTGGTTAAGAGCTCCGACTGCTCTTCCAGAGGTCCTGAGTTCAATTCCCAGCAACCACATGGTGGCTCACAACCATCTGTAATGGGATCCGAAAACTTTTTCTGGTGTGTCTGAAGACAGCTACAGTGTACTCACATAGTAAAATAAATAAAAATCTTTTTTTTAAAAAAGAAAGAAAATATTATGTTGAGTGGGGTGACACAGACCCAAAAAGACATGTATGCTATCTACTCACTGATATTAGCTGAAAAGTTGAGAATACCCGTGATACAACACACAGACCATAGGCAGCTTTGCAGGAGGAAGGCCCAAGTGTGGATATCTTGCCATTTTTGAGTCCACTTTTCTTTCAAAATACTGGGATCTTTCTGCTCTTCTTTAGAAACCTAAAAATAAATGGTAGATACTGTATAACTCAGACAACTCTACTTCTGTATCCATTTTTGGTGTCAACACATTAATTCATGTGAGAAATTCAATACCAATTGCAAAAGACCAATGAGTAAAATTAAATCAGAGTTCATCCTGGGATCCAAACTATCAACCAAACTTACTATCAAAGCAGTCAGAAAAGCTCTTTTTTGTTTCACATGGTGCATTTTTCTAAAAAACTAGAGAGCAGACATAAGTGTTGTTCAGATATTCTATGATCTACCAGCTTCCCTGTAGGGCATTTTTATTATTATTAATTATGCTTTATCTAACCCAAGCATAGGGTGTGTTGTGATAACATTTTATTATTAAGCTATTTATTTGCTTTTAAGATTCTTTTATTTTGCATTTAGGAATGTTTTGCCTATATTTATGTGTGTGTTCTATGTGTTTTCCTGGAGCCCACAGAGTTCTGAAGACAGAATCAGATCCCCTTGAACTGAAGGTACTTGTGTTTATGAATCACCATATGAGTGTTGGAAATAAAACTCGGTTCCTCTTCAAGATAAACAGGTTATCAATAATCTGTGATTTACTTAATAATCTGGGAAATAGAGTCTGCCTATGCAGTTAACACTTCCACAGAATTCACTTTATAGCCCAGTTTGCCTTCAAACTTAAATTTTGATGCCTTTAATATTGTGATTCAGGCAGATCCTGTCAAGAAACACATGCAAGCTATTCTCTTTTTTTTCTCCATCTTTATTAAATTGGGTATTTCTTATTTACATTAGAATTGATATTCCCTTTCCCGGTTTCCAGACCAACATCCACCAAACCCATCCCCATCCCCTTGTATATGGGAGTTCCCCTCCCCATCCTTGCCCCATTACCGCCCTCCCCCAACATTCATGTTCACTGGGGGTTCAGTCTTGACAGGACAAAGGGCTTCCCCTTCCACTGGTGCTCTTACTAGGCTATTCATTGCTACCTATGCAGTTGGAGCCCAGGGTCAGTCTTTGGATAGTGGCTTAGTAGCTGGAAGCTCTGGATGGTTGGCATTGTTGTTCATATGGGGTCTCAAGCCCCTACAAGCTCTTTCAGTCCTTTCTCTGAATCCTTCAACGGGAGTGCCGTTCTCACTTCAATGATTTGCTGCTGGCATTCGCCTATGTATTTGCCATATTCTGGCTGTGTCTCTCAGGAGAGATCTACATCTGGTTCCTGTCAGCCTGCACTTTTTTGCTTCATCCATCTTATCTAGTTTTGTGGCTGTATAGGTATGGACCACATGTAGGGCAGGCTCTGAATGGGTGTTCCTTCAGCCTCTGTTCTAAACTGTGCCTCCCTATTCCCTCCCAAGGGTATTCTTGTTCCCCTTTTAAAGAAGGAATGAAGCATTTGCATTTTGGTCATTCTTGAGTTTCATGTGTTCTGTGCATCTAGGGTAATTCGAGCATTTGGGCTAATATCCACTTATCAATGAGTGCATACCATGTATGTTTTTCTGTGATTGGGTTACCTAACTAGGATGATATTTTCCAGTTTCATCCATTTGCCTATGAATTTCATAAATATTCCATTGTGTACATATACCACATTTCCTGTATACATTCCTGTGTTGAAGGGCACCTGGATTCTTTCGAGCATTTGGGCTAATATCCACTTATCAATGAGTGCATACCATGTATGTCTTTCTGTGATTGGGTTAGCTCACTCAGGATGATATTTTCCAGTTCCAACCATTTGCCTACGAATTTCATAAAGGCATTGTTTTTGATAGCTGAGTAATATTCCATTGTGTAGATGTACCACATTTTCTGTATCCATTCCTCTGTTGAAGGGCATCTGGGTTCTTTCCAGCTTCTGGCTATTATAAATAAGGCTGCGATGAACATAGTGGAGCACGTGTCTTTTTTATATGTTGGGGCATCTTGTGGGTATATGCCCAAGAGACGTATAGCTGGATCCTCAGGCAGTTCATTGTCCAATTTTCTGAGGAACCTCCAGACTGATTTCCAGAATGGTTGTACCAGTCTGCAATCCCACCAACAATGGAGGAGTGTTCCTCTTTCTCCGCATCCTCGCCAGCATCTGCTGTCACCTGAGTTTTTGATCTTAGCCATTCTCACTGGTATGAGGTGAAATCTCAGGGTTGTTTTGATTTGCATTTCCCTTATGACTAAAGATGTTAAACATTTCTTTAGGTGTTTCTTAGCCATTCGACATTCCTCAGCTGTGAATTCTTTGTTTAGCTCTGAACCCCATTTTTAATGGGTTATTTGTCTCCCTTTGGTCTAACTTCTTGAGTTCTTTCTATATTTTGGATATAAGGCCACCATCTGTTGTAGGATTGGTAAAGATCTTTTCCCAATCTGTTGGTTGCCGTTTTGTCCTAACCACAGTGTCCTTTGCCTTACAGAAGCTTTGCAGTTTTATGAGATCCCATTTGTCGTAAACCGCATTTTTTAATAGGATTATTTTTCTCCCTGAAGTCTAACTTCATGAGTTCTTTGTATATTTTAAGTATGAACCCTCTATCAGTTGTAGGATTGGTAAAGATCTTTTCCCAATTGGTTGGTTGCCGTTTTGTCCTAACAAATGTTTCCTTTGCCTTACAGAAGCTTTGCAGTTTTATGAGATCTCATTTGTAGATTCTTGATCTTAGAGCATAAGCCACTGGTGTTTCGTTCAGGAAATTTTCTCCAGTGCCCATGTGTTCGAGATTCTTCCCCACTTTTTCTTCTAGTAGTTTGAGTGTACCTGGTTTGATGTGGAGGTCCTTGATCCACTTGGACTTAAGTTTGCAACAGGGTGATAAGAATGGATCAATCTGCATTGTTATACATGCTGACCTCCAGTTGAACCAGCACCATTTTCTGAAAATGCTATCTTTTTTCCTTTGGATGGCTTTGGCTCCTTTGTCAAATATCAAGTGATCATAGGAGTTTGGGTTCATTTCTGGGTCTTCAATTATTTTCCACAGGTCTATCTGCCTGTCTCTGTACCAATACCATACACTTTTTATCACTATTGATCTGTAATACTGCTTGAGTTCAGGGATAGTGATTCCCCGGGAAGTCCTTTTATTGTTGAGGATTTTTTTGTTATTCCAGATGAATTTGCCAAATGCTCTGTCTAACTCTGTAAAGAATTGGGTTGGAATTTTGAAGGAGATTGCATTGAATCTGTATATTACTTTTGGCAAAATGGCCATTTTTACTATATTAATCCTGCCAATCCATGAGCATGGGAGATCTTTCCATCTTCTGAGATCTTCTTCAATTTCTTTTTTTTTTTTATTAACTTGAGTATTTCTTATATACATTTCAAGTGTTATTCCCTTTCCCGGTTTCCGGGCAAACATCCCCCTCCCCCCTCCCCTTCTTTATGGGTGTTCCCCTCCCAACCCTCCCCCCATTGCCGCCCTCCCCCCATAGTCCAGTTCACTGGGGGTTCAGTCTTAGCAGGACCCAGGGCTTCCCCTTCCACTGGTGCTCTTACTAGGATATTCATTGCTACCTATGGGGTCAGAGTCCAGGGTCAGTCCATGTATAGTCTTTAGGTAGTGGCTTAGTCCCTGGAAGCTCTGGTTGCTTGGCATTGTTGTACATATGGGGTCTCGAGCCCCTTCAAGCTCTTCCAGTTCTTTCTCTGATTCCTTCAACGGGGGTCCTATTCTCAGTTCAGTGGTTTGCTGCTGGCATTCGCCTCTGTATTTGCTGTATTCTGGCTGTGTCTCTCAGGAGCAATCTACATCCGGCTCCTGTCGGTCTGCACTTCTTTGCTTCATCCATCTTGTCTAATTGGGTGGCTCTATATGTATGGGCCACATGTGGGGCAGGCTCTGAATGGGTGTTCCTTCAGTCTCTGCTTTAATCTTTGCCTCTCCCTTCCCTGCCAAGGGTATTCTTTTTCCTCATTTAAAGAAGGAGTGAAGCATTCACATTTTGATCATCCGTCTTGAGTTTCGTTTGTTCTAGGGATCTAGGGTAATTCAAGCATTTGGGCTAATAGCCACTTATCAATGAGTGCATACCATGTATGTCTTTCTGTGATTGGGTTAGCTCACTCAGGATGATATTTTCCAGTTCCAACCATTTGCCTACGAATTTCATAAACTCGTTGTTTTTGATAGCTGAGTATTATTCCATTGTGTAGATGTACCACATTTTCTGTATCCATTCCTCTATTGAAGGGCATCTGGGTTCTTTCCAGTTTCTGGCTATTATAAATAAGGCTGCGATGAACATAGCGGAGCACGTGTCTCTTTTATATGTTGAGGCATCTTTTGGGTATATGCCCAAGAGAGGTATAGCTGGATCCTCAGGCAGTTCAATGTCCAATTTTCTGAGGAACCTCCAGACTGATTTCCAGAATGGTTTTACCAGTCTGCAATCCCACCAACAATGGAGGAGTGTTCCTCTTTCTTCACATCCTCACCAGCATCTGCTGTCACCTGAGTTTTTGATCTTAGCCATTCTCACTGGTGTGAGGTGAAATCTCAGGGTTGTTTTGATTTGCATTTCCCTTATGACTAAAGATGTTGAACATTTCTTTAGGTGTTTCTCAGCCATTCAGCATTCCTCAGCTATGAATTCTTTGTTTAGCTCTGAACCCCATTTTTTAATAGGGTTATTTGTTTCCCTGCGGTCTAACTTCTTGAGTTCTTTGTATATTTTGGATATAAGGCCTCTATCTGTTGTAGGATTGGTAAAGATCTTTTCCCAATCTGTTGGTTGCCGTTTTGTCCTAACCACAGTGTCCTTTGCCTTACAGAAGCTTTGCAGTTTTATGAGATCCCATTTGTCGATTCTTGATCTTAGAGCATAAGCCATTGGTGTTTTGTTCAGGAAATTTTTTCCAGTGCCCATGTGTTCCAGATGCTTCCCTAGTTTTTCTTCTATTAGTTTGAGTGTGTCTGGTTTGATGTGGAGGTCCTTGATCCACTTGGACTTAAGCTTTGTACAGGGTGATAAGCATGGATCGATCTGCATTCTTCTACATGTTGCCCTCCAGTTGAACCAGCACCATTTGCTGAAAATGCTATCTTTTTTCCATTGGATGGTTTTGGCTCCTTTGTCAAAAATCAAGTGACCATAGGTGTGTGGGTTCATTTCTGGGTCTTCAATTCTATTCCATTGGTCTGTCTGTCTGTCTCTGTACCAATACCATGCAGTTTTTATCACTATTGCTCTGTAATACTGCTTGAGTTCAGGGATAGTGATTCCCCCTGAAGTCCTTTTATTGTTGAGGATAGCTTTAGCTATCCTGGGTTTTTTGTTATTCCAGATGAATTTGCAAATTGTTCTGTCTAACTCTTTGAAGAATTGGATTGGTATTTTGATGGGGATTGCATTGAATCTGTAGATTGCTTTTGGTAAAATGGCCATTTTTACTATATTAATCCTGCCAATCCATGAGCATGGGAGATCTTTCCATCTTCTGAGGTCTTCTTCAATTTCTTTCCTCAGTGTCTTGAAGTTCTTATTGTACAGATCTTTTACTTGCTTGGTTAAAGTCACACCGAGGTTCTTTATATTATTTGGGTCTATTATGAAGGGTGTCGTTTCCTAATTTCTTTCTCAGCTTGTTTCTCTTTTGTATAGAGGAAGGCAACTGATTTATTTGAGTTAATTTTATACCCAGCCACTTTGCTGAAGTTGTTTATCAGCTTTAGTAGTTCTCTGGTGGAACTTTTGGGATCACTTAAATATACTATTTTGTCATCTGCAAGTAGTGATATTTTGACCTCTTCTTTTCCGATCTGTATCCCCTTGATCTCCTTTTGTTGTCTGATTGCTCTGGCTAGAACTTCAAGAACTATATTGAATAAGTAGGGAGAGAGTGGGCAGCCTTGTCTAGTCCCTGATTTTAGTGGGATTGCTTCAAATTTCTCTCCATTTAGTTTAATGTTAGCAACTGGTTTGCTGTATATGGCTTTTACTATGTTTAGGTATGGGCCTTGAATTCCTATTCTTTCCAGGACTTTTATCATGAAGGGGTGTTGAATTTTGTCAAATGCTTTCTCAGCATCTAATGAAATGATCATGTGGTTCTGTTCTTTCAGTTTGTTTATATAATGGATCACGTTGATGGTTTTCCGTATATTAAACCATCCCTGCATGCCTGGGATGAAGCCTACTTGATCATGGTGGATGATTGTTTTGATGTGCTCTTGAATTCGGTTTGCCAGAATTTTATTGAGTATTTTTGCGTCGATATTCATAAGGGAAATTGGTCTGAAGTTCTCTTTCTTTGTTGTGTCTTTGTGTGGTTTAGGTATAAGAGCAATTGTGGCTTCGTAGAAGGAATTCGGTAGTGCTCCATCTGTTTCAATTTTGTGGAATAGTTTGGATAATATTGGTATGAGGTCTTCTATGAAGGTTTGATAGAATTCTGCACTAAACTGTCTGTACCTGGGCTCTTTTTGGTTGGGAGACCTTTAATGACTGCTTCTATTTCCTTAGGAGTTTTGGGGTTGTTTAAATGGTTTATCTGTTCCTGATTTAACTTCGATACCTGGTATCTGTCTAGGAAATTGTCCATTTCCTGAAGATTTTCAAGTTTTGTTGAATATAGGTTTTTATAGTAAGATCTGATGATTTTTTGAATTTCCTCTGAATCTGTAGTTATGTCTCCCTTTTCATTTCTGATTTTGTTAATTTGGACGCACTCTCTGTGTCCTCTCGTTAGTCTGGCTAAGGGTTTATCTATCTTGTTGATTTTCTCAAAGAACCAACTTTTGGTTCTGTTGATTCTTTCTATGGTCCGTTTTGTTTCTACTTGGTTGATTTCAGCTCTGAGTTTGATTATTTCCTGCCTTCTACTCCTCCTGGGTGTATTTGCTTCTTTTTGTTCTAGAGCTTTTAGGTGTGCTGTCAAGCTGCTGACATATGCTCTTTCCTGTTTCTTTCTGCAGGCACTCAGCGCTATGAGTTTTCCTCTTAGCACAGCTTTCATTGTGTCCCATAAGTTTGGGTATGTTGTACCTTCATTTTCATTAAATTCTAAAAAGTTTTTCTTTCTTTATTTCTTCCTTGACCAGGTTATCATTGAGTAGAGCATTGTTCAATTTCCACGTATATGTGGGCATTCTTCCCTTATTGTTATTGAAGACCAGTTTTAGGCAATGGTGGTCCGATAGCACGCATGGGATTATCTCTATCTTTCTGTACCTGTTGAGGCCCGTTTTTTGACCAATTATATGGTCAATTTTGGAGAAAGTACCATGAGGAGCTGAGAAGAAGGTATATCCTTTTGCTTTAGGATAGAATGTTCTATAAATATCTGTTAAGTCCATTTGGCTCATGACTTCTCTTAGTCTGTCGACATCACTGTTTAATTTCTGTTTCCATGATCTGTCCATTGATGAGAGTGGGGTGTTGAAATCTCCCACTATTATTGTGTGAGGTGTAATGTGTGTCTTGAGCTTTAGTAAGGTTTCTTTTACGTATGTAGGTGCCCTTGTATTTGGGGCATAGATATTTAGGATTGAGAGTTCATCTTGGTGCATTTTTCCTTTGATGAATATGAAGTGTCCTTCCTTATCTTTTTTGATGACTTTTAGTTGGAAATTGATTTTATTTGATATTAGAATGGCTACTCCAGCTTGCTTCTTCTGACCATTTGCTTGGAAAGTTGTTTTCTAGCCTTTCACTCTGAGGTAGTGTCTGTCTTTGTCTCTGAGGTGTGTTTCCTGTAGGCAGCAGAATGCAGGGTCCTCGTTGCGTATCCAGTTTGTTAATCTGTGTCTTTTTATTGGGGAGTTGAGGCCATTGATATTGAGAGATATTAAGGAATAGTGATTATTGCTTCCCGTTATATTCATATTTGGATGTGAGGTTATGTTTGTGTGCTTTCATTCTCGTTGTTTTGTTGCCAAGACGATTAGTTTCTTGCTTCTTCTAGGGTATAGCTTGCCTCCTTATGTTGGGCTTTACCATTTATTATCCTTTGTAGTGCTGGATTTGTAGAAAGATATTGTGTAAATTTGGTTTTGTCATGGAATATCTTGGTTTCTCCATCAATGTTAATTGAGAGTTTTGCTGGATACAGTAACCTGGGCTGGAATTTGTGTTCTCTTAGGGTCTGTATGACATCAGTCCAGGATCTTCTGGCCTTCATAGTTTCTGGCGAGAAGTCTGGTGTGATTCTGATAGGTCTGCCTTTATGTGTTACTTGACCTTTTTCCCTTACTGCTTTTAATATTCTTTCTTTATTTTGTGCGTTTGGTGTTTTGACAATTATGTGACGGGAGGTGTTTCTTTTCTGGTCCAATCTATTTGCAGTTCTGTAGGCTTCTTGTATGCCTATGGGTATCTCTTTTTTTAGGTTAGGAAAGTTTTCTTCTATGATTTTGTTGAAGATATTTACTGGTCCTTTGAGCTGGGAGTCTTCACTCTCTTCTATACCTATTATCCTTAGGTTTGATCTTCTCATTGCGTCCTGGATTTCCTGTATGTTTTGGACCAGTAGCTTTTTCCGCTTTACATTATCTTTGACAGTTGAGTCGATGATTTCTATGGAATCTTCTGCTCCTGAGATTCTCTCTTCCATCTCTTGTATTCTGTTGGTGAATCTTGTATCTGCAGCTCCTTGTCTCTTCTTTTGGTTTTCTATATCCAGGGTTGTTTCCATGTGTTCTTTCTTGATTGCTTCTATTTTCATTTTTAATTCCTTCAACTGTTTGATTGTGTTTTCCTGGAATTCTTTCAGGGATTTTTGTGTCTCCTCTCTATGGGCTTCTACTTGTTTATTTATGTTTTCCTGGAATTCTTTCAGGGATTTTTGTGTCTCCTCTCTATGGGCTTCTACTTGTTTATTTATGTTTTCCTGGAATTCTTTCAGGGATTTTTGTGTCTCCTCTCTATGGGCTTCTACTTGTTTATTTATGTTTTCCTGGAATTCTTTCAGGCATTTTTGCGATTCCTCTCTGTAGGCTTCTACTTGTTCTCTAAGGGAGTTCTTCACGTCTTTCTTGAAGTCCTCCAGCATCATGATCAAAAATGATTTTGAAACTAGATCTTGCTTTTCTGGTGTGTTTGGATATTCCATGTTTGTTTTGATGGGAGAATTGGGCTCCGATGGTGCCATGTAGTCTTGGTTTCTGTTGCTTGGGTTCCTGCGCTTGCCTCTTGCCATCAGATTATCTCTAGTGTTACTTTGTTCTGCTATTTCTGACAGTGGCTAGACTGTCCTATAAGCCTGTGTGTCAGGAGTGCTGTAGACCTGTTTTCCTCTCTTTCAGTCAGTTATGGGGACAGAGTGTTCTGCTTTCGGGCATGTAGTTTTTCCTCTCTACAGGTCTTCAGCTGTTCCTGTGGGCCTGTGTCTTGAGTTCACCAGGCAGCTTTCTTGCAGCAGAAAATTTGGTCTTACATGTGGTCCCGGGCTCAAGTTTGCTCGTGGGGTGCTTCCCACGGGCTCTCTGCAGCGGCAGCAACCAGGAAGACCTGTGCTGCCCCTTCCGGGAGCTTCAGTGCACCAGGGTTCCAGATGGTCTTTGGCTTTTTCCTCTGGCGTCCGAGATGTGTGTGCAGAGAGCAGTCTCTTCTGGTTTCCCAGGCTTGTCTGCCTCTCTGAAGGTTTAGCTCTCCCTCCCACGGGATTTGGGTGCAGAGAACTGTTTATCCGGTCTGTTTCCTTCAGGTTCAGGCGGTGTCTCAGGCAGGGGTCCTGCCGCTCCTGGGCCCTCCCCCACGGGAGCCCAGAGGCCTTATACAGTTTCCTCTTGGGCCAGGGATGTGGGCAGGGGTGGGCAGCCTCAGGAGTGCCCACCTGACCAGGCGGTGAGGTCTCTCTCTCTCACGGGGTCTGGGAGCCCAATTTCTTTCTTCAGAGGCTTGAAGTTCTTATCATACAGATCTTTCACTTGCTAGGTTAAAGTCACACCAAGGTATTTTATATTATTTTGGACTATTCTGAAGTGTGTCATGTCCTAAATTTCTTTTTCCGCTTGTTTCTGTTTTGTGTAGAGGAAGGCTACTGATTTATTTGAGTTAATTTTATACCCAGCCACTTTGCTGAAGGTGTTTATTAGGTTTAGTAGTTCTCTGGTGGAACTTTTGGGATCACTTAAATATACAATCACATCATCTGCAAATAGTGATATTTTGACTTCTTCCTTTCCAATCTATATCCCTTTGATCTCCTTTTGTTGTCTGATTGCCCTGGCTAGGATTTGGAGAACTATATTTAATAAGTAGGGAGAGAGTGGGCAGCCTTGTCTAGTCCCTGATTTTAGTGGTATTGCTTCAAGTTCTCTCCATGTAGGGTAATGTTAGCTACTGGTTGCTATAGTTGGATTTTACTATGCTTAGGTATGGGCCTTGAATTCCTGTTCTTTCCAGGGCTTTTATCATGAAGTGGTGTTGAATTTTGTCAAATGCTTTCTCAGCATCTAATGAAATGATCATGTGGTTATTATCAGTCAGTTTGTTTATACAGTTGATGGTTATCTATATATTAAACCATCCCTGCATCCCTGGAATGAAGCCTACTTGATCATTATTGATGATTGTTTCGATGTGCTCTTGGATTCAGCTTGCAAGAATTTTATTGAGTATCTTTGTTTCAATATTCATAAGGGAAACTGGTTTGAAGTTCTCTTTCTTTGTTGGGTCTTTGTGTGGTTTAGGTATTAGAGTAATTGTGGCTTCATAGAAGGAATTCAGTAGTGCTCCATCTGTTTCAATTTTGTGGAATAGTTTGGATAGTATTGGTATGAGGTCTTCTATGAAGGTCTGATAGAATTCTGCACTGATCCCATCTGGACCTGGGCTCTTTTTGGTTGGGAGACCTTTAATGACTGCTTTTATTTCTTTAGGAATTATGGGGTTGTTTAAATGGTTTATTTATTCTTGATTGAACTTCAGTACCTGGTATATGTCTAGGAAATTGTCCATTTCCTGCAGATTTTCAAGTTTTGTTGAATATAGGCTTTTGTAGTTGGATCTGATGATTTTTTTGAATTTCCTCTCACTTTTTTGTAATGTCTCCCTTTTCATTTCTGATTTTGTTAATTTGGACACACTCTCTGTGTCCTCTGATTAGTCTGGCTGTGGGTTTATCTATCTTGTTGATTTTCTCAGAGAACCAGCTTTTGGTTCTTTGTATAGTCCTTCTTTTTTCTACTTCTTTTATTTCAGCTCTGAGTTTGATTATTTCCTTCCTTCTACTCCTCCTGGGTGTGTTTGCTTCTTTTTCTTCTAGAGATTTTAGGTGTGCTATCAAGCTCCTGACATATGCTCTCTCCTGTTTCTTTCTTCAGGCACTCAGAGCTACGAGTTTTCCTCTTAGCACAGTTTTCATTGTGTCCCATAAGTTTGGGTATGTTGTACCTTCATTTTCATTAAATTCTAAGAAGTCTTTAATTTCTTTCTTTATTTCTCCCTTGACCAGGTTATCATTGAGTAGAGCATTGTTCAACTTCCACATATATATGTGCATTCTTTCTTTATTGTTATTGAAGACAAGCTTTAGCCCGTGATGGTCTGATAGAATGCATGGGATTATTTCTATCTTTCTGTATCTGTTGAGGCCTGTTTTATGACCTATTATGTGGTCAATTTTGGAGAAAGTACCATGAGGTGGTGAGAAGAAGGTATATCCTTTTGTTTTAGGATAGAATGTTCTATAAATATCTGTTAAATCCATTTGGTTCCTGAGTTCTCTTAGTCTGTCTATGTCTCAGTTTACTTTCTGTTTCCATGATCTGTCCATTGATGAGAGTGGGGTGTTGAAATCTCCTACTATTTTTGTGTGAGGTGCAATGTGTGCTTTGAGTTTTAGTAAGGTTTCTTTTATGTATGTAGGTGCCCTTGTATTTGGAGCATAGATATATTTAGGATTGAGAGTTCATCTTGGTGGATTTTTCCTTTGAGGAATATGAAATGTTCTTCCTTATCTTTTTTGATGACTTTTGGTTGAAAATCGATTTTATTCTATATTAGAATGGCTACTGCAGCTTGCTTCTTCAGACCATTTGCTTGGAAAGTTGTTTTCTAGCCTTTTACTCTGAGGTAGTGTGTGTCTTTCTCTCTGAGATGTGTTTCCTTTAGGCAGCAAATTGGTGCGTACTCATTGTGTATCGAGTTTGTTAATCTGTGTCTTTTTATTGGGGAATTGAGTCCATTGATGCTGCGAGATATTAAGTAATAGTGATTGTTGCTTCCTGTTATATTCTTGTTTGGATGTGAGATTATGTTTGTGTGCTTGTCTTCTTTTGTTTTGTTGCAAAACAATTAGTGTCTTGCTTTTTCTAGGGCCTAGCTTGCCTCCTTGTGTTGGGCTTTACCACTTATTATCCTTTCTAGGGCTGGATTTGTAGAAAGATATTGTGTAAATTTTGTTTTGTCATGGAATATCTTGGTTTCTCCATCTATGTTAATTGAGATTTTTGCTGGATACAGTAACCTGGGCTGGCATTTGTGTTCTCTTAGGGTCTGTATGGCATCTGTCCAGGATCTTCTGGCTTTCATAGTCTCTGGTGAGAAATCTGATGTAATTCTGATAGGTCTGCCTTTATATGTTACTTGACATTTTTCCTTTACTGCTTTTAATATTCTTTACTTTGTTTTGTGCTTTTGGTGTTTTGACTATTATGTGAGATGAGGAGTTTCTTTTCTGGTCCAGTCTATTTGGAGTTTTGTAGGCTTCTTGTATGTTTATGGGCATCTCTTTCTTCAGGTTAGGGAAGTTTTCTTCTATGATTTTGTTGAAGACTTTTACTGGTCCTTTGAGTTCGGAGTCTTCTCTCTCTTCTATACCTATTATCCTTAGGTTTGATCTTCTCCTTGTGTCCTGGATTTCCTGTATGTTTTGGGCCAGTATTCCGTTTTACATTATCTTTGACAGTTGTGTTGATGATTTCTATGGAATCTTCTTCTCCTGAGAGTCTCTCTTCTATCTCTTACATTCCATTGGTGATGATTGTATCTATGGATCCTTGTCTCTTCCTTTGGTTTTCTCTATCCAGGGTTGTCCCCCTTTTGTGCTTTCTTTCTTGCTTCTATTTCCATTTTAATTCCTTCACCTGTCTGATTGTGTTTTTCTGTAATTCTTTTAGGGATTTTTGCATTTCTCTCTATAGGCCTCTGCTTGTTTGTGTTTTCCTGCAGTTCTCTAAGGGAGTTCTTTATGTCTTTCTTGAAGTCCTCCATCATCATGATCAAATGTGATTTTAAATCTAGATCTTGCTTTTCTGGTGTGTTTGGATATCCAGTGTTTGCTTTGGTGGGAGAATTGGGCTCCAATGATACCATGTAGTCTTGGTTTCTCTTGCTTGGGTTCCAGCGCTTGCCTCTTGCCATCACATTGTCTCTGGTGTTACCTTGTTCTGCTATTTCTGACAGTGGTTAGACCATCCTATAGGCCTGTGTGTCAGGAGTGCTGTAGACCTGTTTTCCTGTTTTCTTTCAGCCAGTTATGGGAACAGAGTGTTCTGCTTTCAGTCATATAGTCATTCCTGTCTACTGGTCTTCAAATGTTCCTGTGGGCATGTGTCCTGAGTCCACGAGGCAGGTCACTTGGAGCAGAAAAGTTGGTCTTACCTCTGGTCTCGGGCCTGGAGTCGCTTCTAAGAGCCGGGTTTTAGCTCTCTGTGAGGCCAGCAACCAGAAGTGCCTGCCCCGCCTTTGCTCGGGATCCTGTGCACAGGTGGCCCAGATGGCACTAGGCGTTTTCCTTTAAATCAGAAATATGGGAAGAGAGTAGTCTCCTCTGGCTTCCCAGGCGTGTCTGCCCCTCTGATGGTCTAGCTCTCCCTCCTACGGGATTTGGGTTCACGGAGATGTTTGACCGGGTCCCTTCAGATCTGGGTGGTGTCTGGACCACAGCATTAAGTGCCCCTGTCTTCCTGTTCCCAGAGCTATTCTCTTTATTATACAAGTTCTATATAAATGAATATGATCACATGAAATAGCTGGTTACTCACTATGGGATATGTGAGAAGAAATTGTTCTCTGTCCTTGGACAGAGAAATTGAGATTACAGAATGTTCTCTAAGAATCTTTTCTAATATCACAACAGTACCCATAACATAAATGGATATATACCAATACACAGTGGGTTTTAATAGATAATCTAATGTATTTTTTATTGGACTATATGCCAGGGACCATCCCTGATGGTTCTTCTTTCTTGGTTCCTCTTGAGGTCACACAGGTGGAAGAGCATTGATGGGGTAAATCTTGGTCTTGTGAGATATTTAAGGTTTCTGTTTAATAGTTTACATATGTGCACACACATATGTCTAAAGTATAATGCCGTATAATTTCTAAGTCATTCTATTCTGCATTCCCTTCCAATCTTGCTCTCTCCTCATGCTCTGATGTAACAATGTCCTTGTTCCTAATGTCTACTCCCAATGCCTTTATTCCAAATGCTATGTTCCCAATGTTATGCCTGCCAATGCAATAATCTTTGTACTGTTTCTAGGAGAATAGATAACATGATTTATCCAAACATCTTTTTTTTTTCAAAAACAAAAATTCACTAGAAGTTCAAACATAAATTCAAATCATAAATTGAACAAAAAGTTTACAGGAGAATGTTTACATGCATAGTTATTAACACTAATTACCTGGTTAAACATTCATTATCTGTCACTAGCTCATAGAAAGTTAAAAACTGTAATTTTTGTGACTAATTTATTAGTGATGTTTTGTTTAGATAAACCCAGTTGATATTTTATCTTCTGTACTTGAACCTATAGTAAATTATTAGTTCCCTTTCTATGACTTTTGGTTAATGGTATTATAACCTCTTAGAATGTGCTCTAAGTTAGAGATGTCTCTTGCTATCTCACAAGCAATTAACTCACGACAGTTGAAGGTTGGCAGAGTTCTTATTGCAGTTTTATCGTCAGAAACCACTTAATAGCAGCTCTATTGGACAAGATCTTCATAATTACTAATATAATTTTAGGAATATGGATATACTGTAGTAGACCTCTGTATATTTAAATATTCTTGGATATAGTCTTCTTTAAAAAGGATGTGTCTTTCTCTTTTTGATGTATTATACAGTTCACTCTGGTCTCAAATTCACAATCTTCTATTCTGTGCCTTGAAATGGTGGCATTACATCATTGTGCCACCGTTTCTAGCCTGATGTATTGAAACTGAAAGAGAGATCATATGTGTTCCTCAAGCTTGTTGTTACAGAGTAGGAGAGAAAAAGAAAACACATCTCCACTTGTCAAGGATTTTCTAGCTATTTTGATGCCTTGCTTTGTAAAACCTGGACACACACACACACACACACACACACACACACACACATGCATGCATGAACACACACATACACACACATATGCACACACCCATACATATGCACACACACCCAAACAACAATAACAACAACAAAAACAAAGAAAATTGTAAATTGTAAAGTATTAAACAAATATAGGCTGTTATGCCTAAAAAGACCAATCATACAACATTTTGATGCTATTTAACAGTATTAATTTTTTGTTTGTTTCACAGGTTTGTATGACATACTACATTTAATCAGTTTTATTAATATTTTAGATATGATTGTAATAGATATTTTTTATTAAACACTGCTTTGATAGGGAATTGTATTACAGCTTTCAGCCCTATCTTCAATGCCATTTACCAAACTAAATAAAGTAAGTGACAAAGATCTAGAGTGTGTCATTGTCCTAGTCAACATTGCAGCAGTTTCTTGGCAGTAGATCCTATGCGATCTAGAACCCATGGTGGCTAAGATAGCTATTAGTATATCCCACAAGCAACATTTATAGGCATACCTGAGAGAAATAGCCATTGATATTTATTTATTTATTTTCTGCATTAAGTGTGCTCTTCTGTGAACTGTGCTCCTTACACCTCATGGTGGCTTAGGGATAAAATAGATGTCTCAACTGAAACACAAATTGCAAAATGGTTCAAGTTGGGTAGAAATTTACTTCAGTAGTAGATTGCTTGCTTAGCAAGTACAAAGCCCTGGCTCAGTCTTTGATCTCCAGGAAGGAAAAAAGTGTTTCAAGTTATGACTGTTTTAGCAACAGAGTAAAAAATGAACTGGGTGGCAAAAGTCACAAACTGGGTGGCCCTTTGAGTTGGTAATCTTCATTCTCTTCTATACCTATTACTTTCAGAATTGGTATTTCATTGTGTCCTGGATTTCTTAAAAGTTTTGAGATAGGAGCGTTTTGCTTTTTGTATTATCCTTGATTGTTGTGTCTATGTCCTCTATTCTATCTTCTGCCACTGAGATTTTCTCTTCTATCTCGTATTTTGTTGGTGATGCTTGCATCTGTGACTCCTGTTCTTTTTCCTAGGTTTTCCATCTCCAGGGCTGTCTGCCTTTGAGTTTTCTTTAATGATCCTGTTTATATTTTTAGTCCTGGACAGTTTTGTTCAATTCCTTTACCTGCTTGATTGTATTCTCCTGTATTTCTTTAAGGGATTTATGTGTTTCCTCTTTAAGGGCTTCTACTTGTTTACTTGTGTTCTGTATTTTTTTAAGGGAGTTATTTCTGTCCTTCTTAAAGTCCTCTATCATCTTTGTGAAATGAGAGTTTCGATCTCAGTCTTGTTTCATTGGTGTCTAGGGGTATCTAGGACTTGCTGGGGTGAGAGAACTGGGATCTGATGTTGCTTATGTTACTTATGTTCTTGCCATCTGGTTATCTCTGGTGTTATCTGGCCTCCCTGCCTCTGACTGGAGTCTGTCCTTCCTACAAGCCTTTGATCCCATTATCCTGGATATGTCAGGATACCTGGAGATTTGAGCTGCAACTGGGGCTCGGGCTGTGTGGGATTGGTTCCGGTGCCAAGGCACTGCTTTCAGCACAGGTGGGAACCGTTAAGCATGTGGGTCTCTGGTTCGGTCTGGGTTCCCAACTGATGGCATTTTCCTCTCCATCCATTCCTCCCAGTCCTTCTTTCTGCTCCTCTTCTCTCCCAGATCCAGTTCTCCTCCACCACCATCACCATCTCCCAAAAAGGAGCAAGTCTCCCAGAAATGGCTTAACAAAATGTATTAGGACAAAATGTAAAAGGACAATACTCAATCTCGTACGGAAAATCAAACAAACAAAAAAACTCAGGATAACTAAAAACAATCCTGTACAATAAAGAATATCTGGAGATTTCACCGTCCCTGATTTCAAGCTGTACCACGAAACTATAGTTAAAAAAAAAAGACCCACATGGTAATTGTATAGCAATAGACAGGTTGACCAATGGAATCGAATCAAATACCCAGAGACTAATGAAAATGGTCCTTTTTATTCACTGCTCCTTGCTGTGACACCTTCTTTCCAGCAGCTGCAATTCCAGTCTCCTTGAGGAAACAGAATCTGTCATTTGGCATCTTTGTTCACAGGGTGGAGGGATTCCAGATTGGTCTTTTTACTGGCCATAAGCAGATATGGATCAATCCACATATGGTGATCTCAGAGGGCAGGTGGAGACCTAAGGGAGTGCTTCTGCCCTGGTCCTTGATGGACATTTGGTCAAAGCAACCGGGCGCCCATGAGTGAGTGTGAACCTCTCCAGGGATCCCCCCAGAGGAGTGTCCATAGAGTGTCTCCACTCGGCTTCAGGGAGGTGCGCTAGTCCAGGCATTTCCCACCATCGCCATCTGGACTAGGGAGAAGTGCCCAGGCAACAGAACCCAGACCGCAGTGTCAGGACTGCAGTGCTCTGCAAGTTGGAAGGAAGTGGATGAGGAAGGCTGAAAGACTCAGGGCCTTTCTAGGGGCAACAACCCTACAGCCAACCAGCTTCCATATCAGGAAAAAAGCTGTAAATCTTTGCAAAAGACAGGTGGGTCTTTTATCCTTAACTTTTAGAAGTGCATTATATTTATTTATTATTCATTTGTGTGTATTATTATATGTGTGAGCATGGTGTGTGTCACAACTTTAAGGAGTTTGTTCTTCCCTAGTATGTGGGTCTGTTGCATGGATCGAACTCAGGTCAGATTTGGAAGCAGGTGGTGATATTGTGTGAATCTTTTGCCCATTTTTACTCATCATATAAAGGCTAGAGCCTGTGATTGGGCAGGGAATGTGAAAGTGGGATGGGTGGTCTAAGAGAGAAGAAAAGAGGAAGAGAGTGAGGAGAGCAGGAGGAAGAGAAGATGGGGCAGAGAACTACTTGGCTGAGAGAAATTGTAAGTAGCAAGTGTATCATAGGGGGGATAGGCTGATGTGATGATGCAGCTGCCCAATGTAGGTTGCAGCTCATAAAATAATAACCAGAGTGTGTGTTTTTATACAGGTTTATTAGGGGTGAAAATTACTGCAGCCAAAGGCTGGCTCTTAAACGATGATTAATCTGTTCCCTGATGGCTAACATGACAATAGAGAGGATATACCTGGTGCTTGCTGCTCAACCAGCAACCGAACTCCATGATAGCCAGAAATCACATGCTCACTGAGTGCCAACAGAACTGGACAAACTAGAGCCACAAAGTTCAGGACTACACCATACCCAAGAAACCAGAACTGGGACAGGGTTGGGAAGGGTCAAGGTTCTTCATCTTCTGACGAGCCAGCTCTCTGTGAACATGCCTTAAACTTCACTACCCTGCAATGCAACTACAATTCTCAGTTAAAGACCAACATGTTTACCATCATGGGCCTAAGTTTCTCCCTTTTTCTATTCTTTTGTTCATTTTCATCTGTTTTCTTTTCTTTTCTTTTTTTTTTTTGGTTCTTTTTTTTGGAGCTGGGGACCGAACCCAGGGCCTTGTGCTTCCTAGGCAAGCACTCTACCACTGAGCTAAGTCCCCAACCACTCATCTGTTTTCTTTCCTCACATGCCCTGTCCTTGTCTCTGTTTGAAAAATCCCTGGACACTCGCCATTCACCATTATGTACTGAAAGTGAATCTTTCTACCTCAGCCTGCTTTAGATGGAGGTAATTAAAATATACATTCCATATAAAACATATCCTACACATTCATGCACGCGCACATGTGTATGTGCACACATCAGCCACTTCCTCACACTTTGTGAAACAGTCAATGGAGTCGTTATCACTCCAGTTACTGAATCAGAAACCCAGGGATCATCATTTCTTCTGGCTGCTGTCTCAGAATTTAGAAATGACATTTATTCTAGAAACTATTATAATTCCCGCCATCTTATTTTATTTTTTTAATATTATGGTATTATTTTGATAATGACAGTTCTACAGTTACTCCCTCCCGACCCTGCAGAGCCCAGAAGTTAAGCCACATAGTGGCTTCACTGTGTGTTTTACAGTAAGCTTAGAAAAGCACACCTGGTGACCCCCATACCACCATCAACCTTTAAACAAGCATGTGTTTGTCCTCCAATGATCCAAGTCCTCTCAGTCACTTTATGAGAAACACTTCAGATTCATTTCCCTGTGTTTGAATGTTGTGTGCGACAAATATTCACAAATGTGTTTTCTTGACTGTATTTTATTTCAGAACGAAAATATACAGCATGGCAATACTAATTTCTTTTACAGGCAGGGCCAGCATTTTGCATTGCAGAAACATTTACCCACGAATAGCTAGACTCAGTGGAGGGTTCTTGCCTGGCTTCAGGCAGGTCCAAGGATTCCCTGCCACCAGGACTAGGCAGGAAAGTCCAGGCAGCAGGTACTGCAATGTCATCTGTGGCTGCAGGCAGAAAATGGATGAGCTAGGAGGAGGAAGGTTAGCCCTCCAGAAACATTCTATCCCAGGGACTAGAAACCTGCTCTCACTTGTTAGCAAATAATGGACTCTTAATGTGACTTTCATTGAGTTATACTGTCCTGTGTCTCCCGTGGATACACTGCCACCCATTCAGATAGCCCACACATACAAGCTTATTTGCAGTAGCTGCTTCTTGTGCTGTTGTGTGTTGGAAAGAGCCAGGTGGTGGGCTGGAAACAGGCTTAGGTCAACTGTGATAAAGTGAGAGGAAGATATGGATAGCTTAAACAAAATTTGACTTAAGAGAGAATAAGAAGTAAAGAAGGTGGGAATAAATGGGGAGGAAAGAAAATGAGGGATGAGCAAGAAGTGGGGAAGGAAGAACAGAGGAAGAGAAAAGATGGAGTTGGGAAAGCAAGTACTTCATTCAAGTCAGTAGTGTAGCATCGGTTTTGCCATCTCTAAAATGGGCTGGCTGGGTGTCACATAGTATTTTAATATAATGTGATTCAGGACAGATGCTGGAAATGACTTGTGAGAGAGATGGAATGTTTTCTTAGCCTGTGGGTCCTTTCCATTTGTGTACAAGCCTGTGAGCATTACAGTGTCTATTACTTTCTGCTCACTTTTTTAAGTGCCCATAGAATAAGTGATTATCAGATGCAGGACTTTATGTGTTCTGACTGACTCGAAAGTATGAATTTCTCCCTTCAGAGATGTAAACAGTCATTGTCCGGCCACTCCCACAATTTTTGCACCACTTTTACCCCAGCCTATCTTATAGGCAGGACCAATTATAGGTAGAATGCTTTGTGGCTAGCTTAGTGTCCCAAACTGGGAATTCTTGCCCAGTTACAGAAGATGGCTGGTTCAAGCTCTGTATCTGCCATTGCTAGGGTCACCCCATAGATTCCTGGGAGCTTCCACTGCCCTAGTTCTCTAGCCTGGCCTAAACATCCTCCATCTTGCCCTAGAACAGTTGTCTCCCCCCCATCCCTGATTGTCTCCCTCCCTCCCTCCTCCTCTTCCTCCTATTTTAAAAATTACGGTTCATATTTCTGGAGTGGACACTGTCTTTATGGGTAGAAAACATTTACTCCCAATGATGCACATCTGGACAATCCATTCATTATGTCATCAAAATGACTTAGCACCTGATGCCAAGTCTGACTGAGTTTGAGCCAGGAGACTCACACGGTAGGTAAGAACCTGAATTCTTGAAAGTTGTGACATGTGGCACGCACCGACATACCCATAATACACACAAATAAATAATAAATTTTTGAAAAACGATTTGCAGTGTCTTCCTGATTTGTTCAAGTACTGAAGCTGGTCTGCTGTAGGTATGTTACTCCCTAGAAAGGCCCAGAGTCCTCCCAGCGCTCTGTCTGCAGCCAGAGGGCACTGCACTAACCGGCTGCCAGGTCTCTCTTGCTTAGTTCAAGTGGCAGAAAATCCTGGACTTGTCTGAAACCAGGCAGGAAACCCACATCGGGTCCTGGCTCCTCCGTTTTCCAGAGTCGGGTTAACATACCTAATTTGAGGAGGCTCTTAAGAGAAGATCGGTGGAGAGTAGAGGTCCACACCCACTCAGTGGGCGGTCCTCGTTGACTCTGCCGCCCGCCCTTAGAGACTAGAGGGGAAGCACTCAGCACTTGCTGTGGTCGGGACCGCGCTCTGAATGCAGCCAATGACTGAAGCACAGCTTTTGCTGTTCAGCCCAGGGACCAATCCGCAGTCTCTCCGCCCCCTAAACGAAGCGGTTAAATGATCTTCTGGTTCTGTTTTTTCAAAAAGACGCGGGATTCTAGCGGCTGGAGAGAAGGTGCCAGTGTGGAAAGATCTGGTAAGTAAAAAGCCACTTTAAGATGAATTTCTTCAAGCCAGAATGTTGGGAGCAGCAAATATTCACCAATACATTTGTCGAGTCTGTTTCATTTTGGAATAAAAATACACAGAGTAAGTGACAAATACTAATTTCTTTCTCAGGCTTACCTAGCATGCAGAGTGGAAGCCATACATTTTCAAGTAGGTGGTTAATACATCAACCTAAATTGCCTCTATGTTTCTATCAACATAATCCAGTATGTTCTGCTGAGGTCTAGAAAGTACCAGTCATCTTTAGTGTCCTTTAAGGGCATTGTGACGGTTTCCTCAATAAAACCAGACTTAATGCTAGATGTTGGGCTCAAGTATAGCAGGTCGTGGCTGTGAGCCAGGGAAGGTGGCAGGTCTATAAGCAAACTGTGATACTCAGAAGAGTGGGTGAAATCTGAGGCACACTGCTGCTGTGGGGGAACTCCAGTGCTGAAAAGCCCTTGGGGCAGAGGCAGAAGTGCTATCCATTTGAAGGGCCCAGGGAGCCCAGGGTTGTTTTCAGTGAGTTTTTCTTGCCTCAGAATGCTAATGGCATGGTAGTGTAGGAAGAGGCTTAGATCAACTGTGGTCTTTACCTCTGGAAGACCTCTCTGAGAGAAAAGTAAGTGGGCAGAATGTGCACATGGCTAGCCAGAATTAAAAATTAAAAAAGAGCCTTTAAGGGAGGGAGAAGTGAAGGAGGGAGAGAGAGGGACACAAAGGGCTGGGGAGGAAGTTTTTTGGCAATAAGGAGGGGGGATGTGTGTGCTGAACGCACGGAAACATAGCGGGTGGGGAAGTTATTCAGAAATAGGAAAGAAGAGCGAGAAAGGCCAGGGGAAAGAAAAAGGAGGCAAGAGAAAGGGGAAGAAGATGGAGAAAGCAAGTCCAGGGAGCTCTCAGAGAGGCTGAGGATGGGAATTTTCATACAGTCTGTATTGTTGTATTGTTCTCCTGAAGGAAGGTAGCAGATGTAATTAGCTTAGTAGACTTTGCCTTCTCAAACTATAGAGTGGGTTGGTATACTCTGAGGAATTTGTATTCACACCATTCTAACGGAAAAGGCAAGAAGGAGTGGAGGCAGGAGGGCATCATACAATGAACTTCCAAATACCCGTCATATAGCGAGGATTCTTTTCTCTAATTTATATGTCTTGGATTTGTTGTTGTTGTTTGACTTTTTTTGAGAGAAAGTCTCATGAGGCTGGCTGTGGACATTGGGACTCCTGATCCTCCTCCATGCTTTAATAGAGTGTGACTCAGCATGGATTCTGAAAATCGTTTGTGTGGGCAACATATGGAATGATTCAGAATTGTTAAAGCAAGTGCCAGTGAACTGCAAAATCCATATTTCTTGCTGCTAACTTTTATGTTTTATACTATGAAGCATCAACAGACAGGGAACCTCAAATTGCTTTTCTGGTTGAACAATTATCTGCCTGCCGCGGTCACATAATCCAGACCAGTTCCTCAAGTACTTGTGCACTTTCATTTCCTACATTCCGAGGAGTGTCCCTCTGGTTAAGTATTGGCACTGAACCTAGCGGGAATGTTCTCTGAGCAGTCTTTCACACATGGCTGCTGTCTGAAGACTTTACCTGCATTACATATTCTTCAATCTTCACAGCAGTTGAGGATGACTCTGCCACTCCTTTTAGGGTGAGGAAGAGGCAGAAAATACACAGTATGCCCAGGTCCATGGGGTCTCAAAATGGCTGCCTGAGCTGAGCCCTGTTCTTGGCACTCACTGTGCTGTGCATGTTCTCATAGGACATTCCTGCCATATTTTCAGTTGCTTCCGCTTCTCACAAACAGGAAAATAGGTCCAGGGAGACTAGTAGACTTCCTTAACAGTTCATTAGCAGCAGTTACTGGTAGAAATCAAGGACTCAGGTTCCACAAAGGAGGTCATGGACAATGGAGGGGTTAAGGTCATGGAAACAGTCTTTAGATGGCTCCCCCTGGGTAGGTGCTTCAATTACACATAGAGAAAAGCAGCAAGCCATGGGTGACTGTCTACAGACAGCCTTTCTATTTTCTTCTGATCACTTTCTCTGTGGAAACCGAGTGAAAATGCATAATTAAAGGGGTTGGGGATTTAGCTCAGTGGTAGAGCGCTTGCCTAAGAAGCACAAGGCCCTGGGTTTGGTCCCCAGCTCCGGGGGGTGGGGGGGAGAAAATGCATAATTAAATTGGATGTGGTGTGCTCACTTGCATCCACTTGCTCTGAGGAGGGTGAGGCTGGAGGAAGGCCAGTTTGAGGTCATCTTGGGCTACAAAACAAGACAGGCTTTAAAAGGAAAAAAAAAAAAACACGTTAAGGTGATGTCTGTATCTTGGTTGCATTTTGATGTGAATAAATTGGCATTGTAAGTGTACAAGGAAATGTTCCTAATTTGTAGAACCACCTCCCTGTCTTTTTGGTTAGAAAATAATGTAAATATAAATTCTCCAAAATGCTTGTTGAAAGAAAGTAGTCCAAGCTCTATAGAAAGAACTCAAGGTTTTTTTTTTTTCTTCATCTTTATTAAATTGGGTATTTCTTACTTACATTTCGATTGTTATTCCTTTTCCCGGTTTCTGGGCCAACATCCCCCTAGCTCCTCCCTCTCCCCTTCTATATGGGTGTTCCCCTATCCTTCCCCCATTACTGCCCTCCCCCCAACAATCACGTTCACTGGGGGTTCAGTCTTGGCAGGACCAAGGGCTTCCCCTTCCACTGGTGCTCTTACTAGGCTATTCATTGCTACCCATGAGGTTGGAGCCCAGGGTCAGTCCATGTATGAACTCAAGCTTTTTTTTTTTTCCTTTTTTTTTTTTCCGGAGCTGGGGACCGAACCCAGGGCCTTGCGCTCGCTAGGCAAGCGCTCTACCACTGAGCTAAATCCCCAATTTTTTGGAGCTGGGGACCGAACCCAGGGCCTTGCGCTTCCTAGGTAAGAGCTCTACCACTGAGCTAAATCCCCAGCCCCGAACTCAAGCTTTTTAAGCAAGCTTTTGAGAACTATCTGATGCAGCTTATGGAAATCAGGTCACTGCCTACACCACTCATTCCTCAAATGTGCCTACATAACTGAAGTGTTAGGATCTGCCATGTGCTAGGCATTGCTCTGACGGTGACATACTGAAGAAGCATGGGCTTGTTCTCCTTCATGGTGTATGGCCTAGTGATTCTTAGCTCTAGAAGGGCCCCAAAGGCAGGCAACAGAGTCAGAAACTCTCCCATCATTGGAGGCCTCAGTATTGCATTTAAACTAATTTTTTCTCTTGCTGAGACAGCAGGAGGAAATGCTACTTCAAACAAAGGACCTAAAACAGTAACTAATGCCCTTGTCATCTTGGACAAACTTTCCATATTACTTTTTGATATTTCTTACCAATTTCTTTTGTTTTCAGGGCACTATTCAGGAATCTTCATGCCTCTTTGCCTGACCTTATCATCTCCATGCTAAACAAACAGCAGATTTTAAGTTGGAAGTAGAACTTATTTTTGAATTTCCAAGCTGCAAACCCTTTTTGCAGGTTTGGCATTTGAGTTCTCCGTTTGCTTCTGTCTGTGGGTTTGGATGCATCATTGCCCTTGTCAAGAATACCCTTTCCCCAAAACGAAGTCTTTATAGAACCTGCTTTCTGTGGCAGTGGTGGGGGTTAGCTAATACAGATGATTTGTGTTTGGTATACAGTGTTTGGTACAGTGCGAGACATGCTCGTGGGACAGGGGGTACTCTGCTCTCCTTACTTGGGTGATTATCTTGGCAGATAAATTATCTGCTTGCAATGTTACTGTCCTTGGACAAGCAATGCCAAGATGCCAAGATGAAGGGGAAAGAAAGGACCCAGGACCCACCCAATTCATCTCCCCTGACCAGTGTTTCAGGTCTTACTTTTTATTTATTTTAATTAAATAAATTAATAATCAAGTAATTAATTAATTTTGCATCGCTGACACAGGCTCACAAACCTGCTCTTTTCCAAGTCCTTCCTCCTTACCTCCTCTCCCTTTCATTCCCCATCTATTTCTCCTCCTTTTCTCTTCAGAAAAGGGGAAGCCTACCATGAGCATCAACTGACCCTGGCATATCAAGTTGTAGTACAACTAGTATCCTCTCCTACTGAGGTTACACAAGGCAGCCCAATAGTAGAAAAGGGTCCCGAAGTCAGACAGCACAGAGACAGCTCCTGCTATCACTGTTGGGAGTCCTACATGAAGACCGAGCTATACAACTATAATATATATGCTGGGAAGCCTAGGTCTGTCCCATGAACACTCTCTGCTTGGTGGTTCAGTCTCTGTGAGCCCCTGTGAAGCCATGTTCATTGATTCTGTAGTGTGCTTGGCCCATTTGGCCTCTACAATCCTTCCCCCCACCTCTTCCACAGTTCTCCAGGCTCCACCTGATGCCTGACAGTGAGTCTTTGCATCTGTTTCCATCAGCTGCTGGGTGAAGCCTCCCTGATGATGATTAAGCTAGGCTCCTGTCTGCAAGTATAGCAGAATATCATTAGCAGTGTCAGCGGTGGACTCTTTCTTATGGCGTGGGTCTCAAGTTGGACCAGTCATTGGTTGGCCAATACCTCAAATTCTGCTCCTGTTTTACCCGCAGAACATTACTTAAGCAGGACAAATTTTATGAATGTTTGGTGGCTGTGTTGGTGTCCCATTCCTTCCATTAAAAGCCTTCCATGGTCACAGGTTCAGACTTCATATCTCCCAGTGCTAGGAGTCTTCGCTAGGGTCACCCTCATAGATTCCTGGGAAGTTTGATTGTCCTGTTTCTAGCTAGTCTCGGAGTTCGACTTCCAATTCTAATTCTCTCCTAGTACTCGTTCCCTCTGTCCTTCCCTGACCTGATTGATCCCTCCTGATTCTGTCCTTATTGGATTCCATTCAATACTCCATTATGTAAATGTATTACATTTTACCTATTTTTTCAGTTGAGTGACATCTTGGTTATTTCCAGTTTCTGGCTATTACGAATAAAGCTGTTATGAACATAGTTGAACAAGTGTCCTTGTTATATGGTGTTATGTTCTTTGAGTATATGTCTAGGAGTGGTATAGCTGGATCTTGAGGTATAATGTCTATTCCCAATTTTCTGAGAAATGTCGAATTGGTTTCCAAAGTGGCTGTACACTTATGAACTCCCACCAGCAATGGAGGAGTATTCGCCTTGCTCTACACCGTCTCCAGCATGAGCTGTCACTTGAGTTTCTGGTTAGCTATTCTGACCATTCTGACAGGTATAAGATGGCGTCTCAGTTGTTTTGATTTCATTTGCCGGATGCATAAGATGGTGAACATTTCTTTAAGTGTCTCTTAGCCGTTAGAGATCCCTGGGTCAAGAATTCCGTTTAGATTTAGTTGTACCCCACTTTTATATTTTTGGTTGTGAGCCTAGCCTTTAACGGCTGAGCTATCTCTCCAGCCCTGTACCCCACTTTTAATTGGATTATTTGCTTTGTCGATGTCTACTTACTTGAGTTCTCTATATATTTTGGATAATAGTCCTCTTCAGATGTGGGATTGGTGAAGATCTTATTCCATTTAGTAGTTTGCTGTTTGTCCTTTTGATAGTATCCTTTGCCTTACAGAAGCTTTTCAGTTTCATAAGGTCCCATCTATTAACTTTTGGCCTACTGGCTACGTTCCATTCAGGAAGGTTTTTTTTCTTTGCCAATGCATTCAAGGATATTCCCCACTCTCTTCTATAAGGTTTATTGTACTGATTTTTTTGTTGAACTCTCTGATCCACTTCGACTTGACTTTTGTGTAGAATGATAGATATTGATCTATTTGCATTCATCTACATGCAAACATATAGTTAGACCAGCACTATTTGCTAAAAATGCTTTCTTTTATACATTGTATAATTTTGGCTTTTATTTTTTTGGTCAAAAGTCCTGAGTATGTAGGTGTATGGATTTATATCTGTATGTTCAATTTAATTCTATTGATCAGCCACTTTTTTTTAAAATGCCAATGCAGTTTTTATTGCCATTGCTTGAGATCAGGGTTGGTGATATCTCCAGAAGTTCCTTTATTGTATAGGATTATTTTATCTGTCCTTGCTTGGTTTTTTATTTTTCCAAATGAAGCTGGGTATTGTTTTTGCAAAGTATGTAAGGAACTATATTCAAATTTTGATAGGGATTACCTTGAATCTGTAGAAGGTTTTTGATAAGACTGCCATTTTTACCGTTAGTCCTTTAGATCTATGCACGTAGGAGATCTTTCCATCTTCTGATATCTTCTTCAGTTTCTTCAGAAATTCATCTTCTCATACAGGTCTCTCACTTATTTGGTTAGAGTTACACCAAGATATTTTACATTATTTGTGACTATTGTAAAGGGTATTGTTCTCTAATTTCTTTCTTGGTCCGCTTATCATTTATATAATTCAAGGCTACTGATTTTTTTTTTAGTTAAATCTATATCCAGCTACTTTGATGAATGTGCTTATCACATGTAGGAATTCCTGGTAGAATTTTTTGGGTCGCGTATATGAGCTATCATATTATCTGCAAAAGAGATATGTTGACTTCTTCCTTTCGAATTTATATCCCTTTGATTTCCATTAGTTGTCGCATTTCTTTAGCTAAAGCTAACAGATTTCCATATGTCGAGCCATCACTGTATCTCTTGGATGAAGCCTACTTGCTCATGGTGTATGATGTTTTTGATGTGCTCTTGGTTCGTTTCTTGAGCATGTTGTTGAGAATTTTTTGCATCAATGTTCATGAGGGAAATTGGTTTGAAATCCTCTTTCTCTGTTAAGTATGTGGTTTAGGTATCAGGGTGACTCATAAAATGTATTTGGCAATGTTCCTTCTCTTTCCATTTTGTGGAATAATTTGAGGAGTATTGATATTAGCTCGTTTTTGAAAGTGGTAAAAATCTGCCTTACAACCATCTGGCCCTGGGCTTTTATTGGATGAGAGTCTTTTAATGACTGTTTCTACTTCTTTAGAGTTTAGGTATATTTGAATTGCTTAACTGTAGTAAATGATAACTATCAAGAATAGATAGGTGGTCTGGTTCTTTCAGATTTTTCCAAGTTTGTGGAATACAGGTTTTTGAAGTAAGACCCAGTGATTCTTTGACTTTCCACAGTGTCTGTTGTTATGTCCTCTTTTCATTTCTAATTTTGTAATTTAGATCTCTCTCTCTCTCTCTGATTTTTAGTTAGGCTGAATAAGGACTTGTCTTGTTTATTTTATCAAAGAGACAACTACTTCTTTCATCGACTGTTTTTTGTATTGTTCTCTCTATTTTTATTTTATTGATTTCAATCCCGAGTTTGATTATTTCCTAATATCTACGTGTCTTGAGTGTATTTCCTTCTTTTGTTCTAAAGCTTTCAAGTGTGCCTTTGAGTTGTCAGTTTGAGATCTCACTAATTTTTTATGAAGACACTAAGTGCTATGAACTTTCCTCTTAGCGCTGCTTTCATTTTGTCCAATAAATTTGAGTATGTTGTGCTTTTATTTTCATTGAATTCTAGGAAGTCTTTAATTTCTTTAGTTTTTTCCTTGACACAGTAGTCATTCAGTAGAAAGTTGTTCAGTTTCTTTGAGTTGCTTCTGTTTTTGCTGAAGTCTGACTTTAATCTATGATAGTCTGTTTGGATACAGGTGGTTATTTCAAATTCCTTGTATCAGTTGAGACTCACTTTGTGACACAGTATATGGTCATTTTAGAGATGCTGAGAAGAAGGCATATTCTTTTGTGTTGTCTGTGGATATCTCTTAGGTCCATTTGAGTCACAATACATTTTAGTTCCATTATTTCTTTCTAGTATATTTATAGAGTGGATTTGTGAACAGATACTGTTTAAATTTGGTTTTGTTTTGGAATATCTTGTTTTTTCCAACTATGAGTATTGAAACTTTTGCTCAGTATAATAATCTGGGCTGGCACCTGTGGTCATTCAGCATTTGTAAGACAACTGACCCATCCAGTTGTGGGTCCTTTCAGAGGCTCTCCTGAAACACGTGTAACTCTAGCAGGTCTGCTTTTATATGGCCCTTTTATTTTGCAGCTTTTCATTTTCTTTATGCTGTACATTTAGTGTTTTATTATTATGTGGCAGAGGGTTATTTCTTTTCTGGTTCAACTTATTTGATATTCTGTAAGCTTCTTGTGCATTTATAAGAATCGTTTTCTGTAAGTTGGGGAAGTTTTCTTCTATGATTATTTGTTGAAAATATTTTCTTGTCTTTTGAGCTCACAGTGTTCTCCTTCTTCTATTCATAATATTCTTAGGTTTGGTCCTAGTGTCCCAGATTTCCTGGATGGTTTGTTTCAGGAACTTTTTAGATTTACATTTTCTTTGACTGATATATCCATTTCTTCTATCATATCTTCTATCTCTGAGGATCTCTCTTTTATCTCTTATATTCTGTTGGTGATGCTTGTATCTGTAGTTTCTGTTCTCTTACCTAGATTTTCCATCTCCAGGATTCCCTCAGGGTTTTTTTTTTTGGTTGTATTTCCATTTTCAGGTCTTGAAAAGTTTTATTCCTGTCCTCACCTGTTTGTATTTTTCTGGACTTATTTAAGGGATTTATTCATTTCCTCTTTAAAAGAGTCTACTATCTTCCTAAGGTTGGATTTAAGGTCATTTTCTGTGTTTCAGCTGTGGTGAACTATGCAGGGCTTGAGGTAGTAGGATAGCTGGGCTCTGGGGGAGCACATTCTGGTTCTTGTTGATTGTGTTCTTACACTAGCCTCTAGTCCTTTGAGTTTGGAGTTTTTCTAGGTTTAGGTGCTAACTTCTAACTTTATCTTTGTTCAGTGGGTGTTTCTGGATGTTTTCACCCCCCTTGGTTTCTGTTTCTTCTCTGGTCTCTTTGACTGAGTGGAGTGGGGTTCTGGTGATGAACAAGTCTTCAGGTACAGTAGGGTATCTCTGCTTGGGTTTTTGTGACCTGTATGACCTCTGTGGTTTCAGGTGCCAATGTTGCCCCCAGGGTTCCAAGTACAGGGTGATCTCTGGGGTTCTGGGTATCTGCTTGGTCTCTGGGGTTCCTAGTACTTTGTGGCCTCCAATAAAGCAGCCAAAGTTCTGGGCTACGATATGGATCCCAGGTGATAGGGTACAGTTTAGGACTGTTGGATGTACTTTAAGGGGAATTTACAGGCAGTGGAAAATGACTTACCTGGGAGTCCCTGGTGTCTGGGAAAGCAATTGGAGTTCTGGGATGGAATATGGAGCCCAGGGGTTATATTGAGCTGTCTCTAAGAAGAGTTAGAGGCCAGTGGGTAGTGTTTTACATGGGGTCCCTACATCAGTACCTACATCTGGAAAAGTTTGTGGGCCAGAATATGTAGCCCAGGGGAGAAGTAAAATTTGGGGCTGTTGCCACCCAGTTCATTGTTTGCTCTGTATGCAGATATTTCCATAACTTAAACCTTTTTTTTTTCTCTTTTGGAGGTTGAGGACAAAGCCTGGGCCTTGTAATTGGTAGTCTACCACTGAAGTCAATTTCTACCCCAACTTGAACCATTTTGGAGTTTGTGTTTCAGCTGAGCCATCTATTTCATCTCTAAGCCACAATGAGTTCTAAGAAGCGCAAATCACAGAAGATCCCATTTAATACCAGGAAAAATAAAAAAATCAAAGACTATTTCTCTCAGGTATGTCTATAAGTGTTGCTAAAGCGTTATGCTAATAGCTGTCTTAGCGAATATAGGTTCTAGGTTGCATAGGATCTACTGCCAAGAAACTGCTTCATTATTGATTGGGACAATGACACACTCTAGATCTTTCTCACCTACTTTATTTAGGTGAATGGCCTCGAAAATAGGGATTTGTATTACAGCTTTCAGCCCTATCAAAGCAGTGTTTAATTAAAAAAATACCTATTGCAATCATGTCTAAAACATTAGTAAACAGATTAAATATAGTATGTTATACCAACCTGTGAAACAAACAAAATGAATACTGTTTAATAGCATCACAATGTTGTATTATTGGCCTCTTCAGTCATAATAGCCTATATTATTTTAGTGCTTTACAGTTTACAAAACTGTAAATTGTATATTTATTCTTAGCATAAAATTTATAGGCAAGTGAGGAAGGGTTTTGGTTTCAATTTGTTTATGAAGAAGAAAGAGAGTGTGGAGTTGCTTGAGCCTGTGATGAAGACTTGAGCAAGTTTACTGAGACATTTGGAGCCTAATACTCTCAGACTCTGTCATGACTAACGATTGTGTCCTCCTAATAACATGTTCCTTTATTACATCAAGACAGCTGAGAAGTGTCAGGCATTTGAGGTGCAATGCCAAAGCCTTTTCTTTGTTTCTTTGTGTCCAGGTTTTGGAAGGCAAGGTATCCAAATAGCTAGAAGTTCCATGACAAGCTGATGTCATGTGTTTATATGTGCTCTACTTTATAATAGCAAGCTCAAGGAACACGTGTGATCTCTTTTGCCCTTTCAAATGTGTCAGGCCAGTAACAGTGCTGTAATCCCACCATTCCAAGGCATAGAATTGAAGATTTTTAATTTAAGACCAGAGTGAACGTATAATACCTCGAAAAAGGGAAGGAAACATCAAAAAAAAAAAGCCATCATCTATCCAGAAATATTTAAATATATGAGGTCTATTGCAGTATTACCATTTGTACACAAATGATGCTTCTGACTACAGAAAAAGTATATATAAACTGCAGAGATGTGTTTTGAGAGACTCTATGCCTGGATAGAGTAGATTTATATTGCTTTGCATTCTTTTTTCTGTCTGTTTAACTGAGAAATGAGTGTCATTACAAATGATGACAGACTGTCTTTAGACACACCAGATCCCATTACAGTTGGTTGTGAGCCACCATGTGGTTGCTGAGACTTGAACTCAGGACCCGTGGAAGAGTAGTCAGTGCTCTTAACCTTTCAGCCATCTCTCCAGCCCAAGGGTGGATTCTTGGGTCGGGGAATACCTTTATACAAAAAGGGGGAAGGGACATGGGATAGGGGTATATGGACGGGAAACTGAGAAAGGGGATAAAACTTGAAATTTAAATAAAAACTCCAATTAAAAAAAAAGAATACTCACACAAACAACTAACATGAAACAAACAACAACAACAATAACAAAAAAACAAATGATGACAGGCTTAATTTTTAACCAAGCTCAAACATTGCTACTCCCATTATTACTGAGTGACTTTGCTGTCTTCTCATGATGAATATGACTTGGGACTAATGAGTCTTTTGGGCAAATTAAGACAACTGCTGTCTTAGTTCCTTTTTCTGTCACTGTGATAAAATGACCAGACAAAAACAAATTAAAATAGGAAGAGTTTGTTTGGGTCACAGTTTGTGAGAACCATCATGGGAAAGAAGTGTTAGCAGCAAGACCTTGAGCGAGTTAGTGTTGATCTGCAGTCATTAGTAGAGAACAGTGAACGTGCTCTGTTCCCCCATTATCAAATTAAACAGTCCAGCGTCCAGCTTAGGGAATGTTGCCAACATGTTTTTAGGCTAGTTAGAACTGATGAAGAAACACCCCACAGATGTTCTCAGAGACCCTATCCCAGGTCATTTGAGGTACTGTCAAGCAGACAGTTAACAATAACTACCGCAATCAATTTTAGTTTTTATTGAGTTGTTCATATTTCTGGAATTTGAATTATATCCTCCCATTTTCCCCCTTTCTGATTCTTAACATAAAGTCTTATAAAATAGGAGATGACGAAATTTACAAAAAAAAATGTGTAGTCCAATACAAAAGACATGAGACTTTGTATTAGAATCCACTATGTATTGTTATCTATGTTCATAGAATGTGACAAGCATATTTCATGTAGTTATATTAATTTATAGGGAAAGTATATAATAAAGAAAAAGCTCGCATGGGTTTTATTATACATGCAGCCTGAGTCACAGTATTAAGAAGATATGAAAATTGTGAAGACAAACTGGGCTGAATACTGAATTCCATGGAAGTAATAATTGCAAAGCCAGATTCTGTTTCACAAATTATTAAATAAAGCACAGATTATTAAGCACCTTTTGCTGTTGATGAGGAACTGGGTTTGATTTTCATCACCCACATGGTGATTCATAAACACTAGTAACTCCAGTTCAAGGAGATCTAATGCTTGCTTTCAGACCTCTGTGGGCACCAGAGTTACACATGGAGCACAAAGACATTAGGTAAAACATTCATATACATAAAATGAATAAATTTTAAAAGCAAATTAATGTTATAAATTAATGTCTTAATAATATGTTATTGTAACACACCTTATGCTTGGGTAAGATAGTATGTATATTAAAGATAATAAAAATGATTTGACATGCCATACGGGGAAGCTGGTAGACATTTGGGTCTGAATAAAACTTGTGTCTGCACTCCTATTTTTTAGAAAAATGCAGCATGTGTAACAAGGAGAGCTTTTCTCTCTGACTTGATAAGTTGAGTTTGTATTTTGGATCCAAAGATGAACCTTGATTTAATCCTACTTATTGGTCTTTTGAAATTGTTTCACATATGAATTGTGTGTTGACACTAGAAACGGATACAGGACTAGAGTTGTCGGAGTTATAAATATCTACCATTTATTTTTAGGTTCCCAAAGAAGAGCAGAATGATCCCAGTATTTCTCAAGTAAAAGTGGACTCTAAAAAAATGCCAAGGGATATAACCAACACCAGGAACCAAAGACCACTTTCACCTAAGAAAACTCAACAAGATCAGACTCCTCCCCTATATAAGAAAATTCTGGTCACCTTGGGTGTGAACGCTAGGAAACACAAAAACATGAAACATGTGCTCACAGATAGGGAGACAAGTAGCTTGTATGCAGCACTTAACAGTCTCAGTGCTGTCAAAGAAGAGATAGAATGCCAAAAGGGCAAAGAAATGCTGGTATGTGGCAAAGAAGGAATTGAAGGATACTTAAACCTTGGCATGCCCCTCTGCTGTATACCAGAAGGCAGCCATGTGATCATTACATTTTGTCAATGTAAAAGTAAGACAGAAGAAACTAAACAATTCTTTGAACCACAGGACCAAGCATCTACCAATTATGTCCGATTTTACATTCATGCAGTTGGGAGTAAGAGGAAAAAGATTCTGAAGTGTGGGGAACTTCACAAAGAGGGGAACAAAGTCTGTGTCTATGGCTCCAAGGGAGAGAACATCAGAGACACTCTGAGGAAGGACGGCAGGTTTTGTTCTTTCATAGAGAATGACCATTGGAAACTCATTAATGACCTGGACACTATCATAGAAAACACTCAGCCAGTTGATGAGTTAGAGGGCAAGCTCTTTCAGGTTGCAGCTGAGCTACCAAAGAACCCTAGAGTAGTCTCTGTCATGCAGAATTCTGGGTTAGAGAACAGAGACTTCCATAAGCTAGAAGACTATATTGTGAATGCGAACCCTACATTGAAAGAAGAAGGAGAAAAACTCAGAGCATACATCAAGAAAGAAAGTAAAAAAAGTTCCTTATTCAAAGTGCATAAAGAACACTTTGGGAAAATAACAAAAAATTCTACTCCTGTTAAAGTGCACAAACATCTTTCGAAAGTCAGTGATTCAGTTGGGTTCCTATGGTGGAACAACAATGGAAAGGAGGGCTGTGCCACCTGCTTTGTTTTTAAAGGATTATACATTTTGACTTGCCGGCATGTGATAACTAGTATTGTGGGTGAAGGCATAGATCCATGTCAGTGGGCAAGCTTAATTAGTCAGTGTGTAAAGGTGACCTTTGGTTATGAAGAGTTCCCACTAGTAGAAGACAAGTTTTTTGAGGTTAAACCTTGGTTTGAGATATCTAATGAAAGCCTTGACTATGCTGTCCTAGAACTGAGGGAAAATGGACAAGAAGTTCCTGCTGGACTGTATAATGGAATAGGACCTGTGCCACTTAGTGGGTTAATATATCTCATTGGCCATCCTGATGGAGAAAAGAAGTCTACTGATGGCTGTGCAGTGGTCCCTCAAAGTCATAGAGGGCAAAAATGTCAGGAAAATTTTCAAGAAAGAGAGAAAGCAAACTACTGGATTTCTACATCTTTTTTCCCTATATACACACAAAGAAGTTTCCACGAAGTCTTTCACAACCATGATGTGGTTACTTATGACACCACTTTTTTTGGTGGGTCTTCTGGATCCCCAGTATTTGATTCTAATGGTTCATTGGTGGCCATGCATGCTGCTGGCATCACTTGTACAGACCAGAATGGAGTTTTTAATATCATTGAGTTTGGTTTTACTATGGAATCCATTCTTGCTAATATTAAGCAAACTAAAGAGTGGTATGATACCATTTTTGTAAATGATCGGGATGCAGAAATGCTGAGCACAGACTCCTGAGGACTGGAAAGGGTGTATTCTAGTTCACAACTTTATGGGAATTGCCTAAGGTGTTTTTCTTCAGATAATAATGTTTTATGAACTTTCAAAATGATTAATTTCACCCAATAATCATAGTTCTAGAGTGTATCTTAACTATCAAGCATTTTCATGGTTTATTAAAACAAACAATCAAAAACAAAACTATCAATTGAACTATTTGTGTAAAGTAGCATGAAAAAGAGGATTAAGTGCTGATGTGGGATCCGAGGGTCAGGAGATGCTAAGATGTGAAAAAGTTGAGAGCATAAACTGGAGTTATTAGCCAGAAGACTCATGGAAAAGAAAGAAGCCAACCACGTTCCTTGAAACTTAAACCAATTTCAAACTCACTCATTTGGTTCTACCCATATCTTCCTTCTCTGCTGACCAGAGCTCAGCCAGGACACCGAATCACAGCGACTTAACCCTCCTAGGTCCCTGAACATGGTGGCATTTCTTCCATTTTGTCTTTTTAACTTAAGACTTAGATCTGAAATGAACCCACATGAAGTGGCATGGAAATCATTGAGCAAGCAAGGAGCTGGTCTCTGCCACAGAATGCATGTACCTGAGACTTTCTGGACTTGAGTTGTGGAGAGCAAACATGGGAATAGGTGGTTTCTACTTGATACGATTCACAATGGAGAGTGCTAGGAGGATATTGGACACAACCTAGGACAATTCTCAGCAGTGTGACACTCAAGTCTTGGTCCTTTGAAGAGAAAGAAAACTGCGTTCAAGAAGTAATCTCATCAAAAACAGAGTCAAGGAGAATTTATGAACAGAAGGCCAGAGATCTTAGATTATTTGAGAGAAAGTAGGAGTAGATGAGATGCTGAAGGAATGTTGCTGGGATCCAGCGATTGCTTCAATTCTTCCTTTATCATAACTGAAATATGTCCTGTATGAGAGCTAACATGATCCTAATCCACAACTCCCCTTATTTTCCAGACATTTCCTAGTGCTATTGTGTGATATTTTGTGTCCCCTGCCCAATGTATTTTTCCCAAATCAAATACAGGTGAATCAATTAAAAAACAGTGTAATATCTGTAGTAGGTTTTGAAATATAAGATGAAAAAATTATTTGTATGGCATTCCCATTGTTTTGGCCCAAATACTCATTCTCAATATTATAAAGTAATAAATGTTGTTTTTACAGCTATTTTCACTAGTTTATGCATTTTTCTGTTTGTTTATAATTTATAAGTAACTCTTAACAGCCAAAAATCCTCATTCTTTTTAGGTTCTGTTGGGAATGAAGGAGGGGTCTGTCCCTGCAGGTTTCCTGACTAACAGGGAAGTGAACTGCAAAAAGGTTAGAATGAAAATTTGGTGCAGCTGGATTGTGTCAGTCAAATGGGGATCAAATTTGGAGAAAATAGCTCAATTTTCTTACACATTTAAACATAGAAGAACTTTGGGAAAGTAGTTTCCATGTGACAGTTCTCATAATAAAGCCTTAGAAATGGGTGTTTCATTGAACTCTCCTTGCAAAATACCCTACTATAGAAAAGTATCTAAGACCTTTATCATAAGAACAGGTTATATTGACTGGGATACATATAGTGCCTGGGGCTAGGGCCTGCAAAGGAAGAAGATTTAATCATCCTAAGGATGGATCCTCCCTATGGAGGGTGCAAAATACATGGGGCCTTTTTGATAAGGGTGAATTCTATTTTCTGAGAAACAAAGCCCACGATTAGGGCCTAAACAGTTCTCAAGGTTTGGGGAAGTTCAGGTGGCTGCTACTCCTAATAGGACTAGCACAGGATCACCAGGTTGATCAGTTTCACTCCAGCATTACAAGTGATTAGGCATTCATTTCCCTGAAGAAAATAGGCCTGCATAGTTAACAATCCTTGTTTCTCCAATGCTTACTCTAAGCTGTGCTTTCTACAAAATTCCATATTTGTTCCTTAAAATTAATTTGTAAGCATCCCAAGTCAAATTCTTGTAATGTTTCCTGTCATTTGTGCACAGGATTGATTTGCCTGCTACACTCTTCTCTACTGAGAGGCGTGTTCTTTTTTTTTTTTTTAATGGGTGCATCGAACTTTATTGATGGTATTCAAGAGAGTAGAGAGGGCTCCTGAGGCCCCTCCTGTTATTATGGGGGTCTGGGATGGAATTGTGAGGGAGACGCTCAGTGTTGGGGGCTGAGTTGGGATGGGGACTCCTCAGCAACAGTTGGCATTTTTCTTGCTCTCAGTGTCCTTGCTGGAGTGGGGTGGGTGGTCCAGGGTTTCTTATTCCTTAGAGTCCATGAAGGCCGTGAGATCTACCACCCTGTTGCTGTAGCCATATTCATTGTCATACCAGGAAGTGAGCTTTACAAAAGTTGTCATTGAGAGTAATGCCAGCCTCAGCATCAAAGGTGGAAGAGTGGGAGTTGATGTTGAAGTCAAAGGAGACAACCTGGTCCTCAGTGTAGCCCAGGATGCCCTTTAGTGGGCCCTCAGATGCCTGCTTCACCACCTTCTTGATGTCATCATACTTGACAGGTTTCTTCAGGCAGCATGTCAGATCCATAACAGATACATTGTGGGTAGGAACGTGGAAAGCCATACCAGTGAGCTTTCCATTCAGCTCTGGGATCTGGGATGACCTTGCCTATAGCCTTGGCAGCACCAGTGGATGCAATGATGATGTTCTGGGCTACCCCACAGCCATCACACCACAGCTTTCCAGAGTGGACATCCATAGTCTTCTGAGTAGCAATGATGGCATAGACTGTGGACATGAGCACTTTCACAGAGCCAAAGTTGTCATGGATGGCCTTGACCAGGGGGGCTAAGCAGTCGGTGGTGCAGGATGCACTGCTGACAATCTTGAGTGAGTGGTCATATTTCTCGTGGTTCACACTCATCACAAACATGGGGGCATTGGGCGAAGGGGCAGAGATGATGACCCTTTTGGCCCCACCTTTCAAGTGAGCACCAGCCTTCTCCGTGGTGGTGAAGACACTAGTAGACTCCATGACAGACTCAGCACTAGCCATCACCCCATTTGATGTTAGCGGGATCTCACTCCTGGAAGGTGGTGATGGGCTTCCCCTTGATGACAAGCTCCCCATTCTCAGTCTTGACTGTCATTGAACTTGCCATGGGTAGAGTCATACTGGAACATGTAGACCATGTAGTTGAGGTCAGTGAAGGGGTTGTTGATGGCAACAATCTCCACTTTGCCAGATGCAGAGGAGAAGGCAGCCCTGGTAACTAGGTGCCAAACCTGGCCAAATCTGTTCACATCAACCTTCACCATCTTGTCTACAGGACAAAGCTGGCACTGCACGAGAAGAGGCCCTGTCCCTGGAACAGGGAGGAGCAGAGAGCCAAGAGGCATGTTCCAACTCCTCAGTTCTCAAGCAATGAATTATCTTAGACTTATTTATTTTATTTTATATGTATAGGTGTTTTGTCTTTGTGTATGCCTACACACTAGGTGTATGCCTGGTGCCTGGGGAGTCCAGAAGAAGGCATCAGATCCTCTGGAATTTGGAGTTATAATTGGAGGGTTGTGAGTTGCCATGGCTGGTCTGGGAATTGAACTTCAGGTTGTCTGGAAGAAATGCCCATAACCCTGGAACCAACTCTCCAGCTTGTCAACATATAACCTATCAAGGACTCTCTTTTACATTAGACATTCAGCTCTGTACATTCCAGAACCCGAGAGGATTCCCTGAGATCTGATCAGATTCTGTCAACCAAGAAACAAATGCAGTGGGCAAAGGAAGGGGATTAAAAGGCCCCACTGTTATATAGGCTAATAAGTCTGATTATGAGGTAAAGTTGAAGCTAGCGATCCAAATGGTTCTTTGCTGTTACTCAAGTTATTCTCTGCAAAGGAGAAGGAAAGGATGGGCTGTTACAGTGGGCAAGCAAGCCCCATGGCTTTGCAGAAAAGGGATGTAGCTACGGCTCCTGGATACATACATGCCTTACCAGCATGGAAATTAATCATGCCAGCAATAAGGGACTTCTGTGGTACATAGCTTTGGGTGAACCAAATCATTAGAAATTAGAATTAATGCAAACTAGTTAATCCAAAACTGAAGATAGAATCATGTAGGTGATTTTTTTCTAACTCTGAACCCACTCTTTGTCCACCTCATCCTTAGCTGCTTTTGGGAAGAGAAAGATAAAGCATACCTCTGAGAGATTTCTATCCCAGAGGTGTTCTGGAGGTCATGCAAAATCGTATACCCATGTCGGGAGGAATTCAGAGAGGGGCTCAACATTATTATTTTGATTGATTCAACTAAGTCACAGTATCCCTCACTTTCCAACATGGAGAAGAACGTCAAACAAGACCAAAGTCTGGTCAGTTTGACAGAACCAGTGGGAGGAAGCATGATACAAGCAGACACCTGAACCAGGGTATTCTGTAGCATTGTGATTGGAGAGAAAAAAGTGCTGACAATAAAATTTCCTCTATCTCCCCACTGTTGTACTTCTCTACTCTAGCTGTCCCTTAGCAGAGTCTCTGATTTCCTGGTTTGCTAAGCGGGAGCATATGGTAAAAGCCTCTGTTTTTCATTTTGATTCTGTCAGTGGGAAGGAAGCAATAACATCAAACCAATGTAGCTTAGGTGATATTTTTGATGGGGAAGGAAAATAAAGAGAGTTCAAAGAATAGGATCATTTGGGTGGATTCAGTACTTAATGTAGAATGGAACCTCTTGTTTGACATCTGCTCCACTTGGAAATGCAGATTGCCTTCTGGGCCTGTGTGTAGGCTAGCAAAGTCTAAGTCTGTTAAGGAGAGTGGGAAAGCCCAGCTGTGTGTGGTGAGAGACTCACATCTGCAAGCCTGCTTAGAGAACATTTCCTAACACAACATTGCCACCTATTGGATGGAGGTGACAGGTACATTCTTCCCAAACAGGCAGCCAATATCCTGTGTCAAAACAGACAGGAGATTTTCTTCTCTTGGCATCCTCTTTGGGCGATGACTCAACTGATATTTAATAGCAAAGAAAGTATGTCATTGGGGTTGGGGATTTAGCTCAGTGGCAGAGCGCTTTCCTAGCAAGCGCAAGGCCCTGGGTTTGGTCCCGAGCTCCGAAAAAAAAAAAAATAGAAAAGAAAGTATGTCATTTAAATATGTCCTTCATTCAAGAGTTTAGCCTGCATAGATTTAGTGTTATTGACTTAACCAAAAACAAACCAAGCAAACAAACAAAAACATGAGAGACTTGCTGAAGGCAGTGTCAAGTTTTTCACTCTGAATTCACTAAATAGAACACATCAGAGCCCCTGGAACACAGGCATTTCATATGGAAAGCGATCAAACCCAAGGATAATCAGGATATATGAACACCAGAGTTATCCTAGGATCTTTATCCTAGATGGTAAAGGGACGTTATCAAGTCTTCCACACCTTACTAGGAAAGATGGATGCTACTTGATAGATTTTGGGTCAGTAAGGAGGACAGGAATGTGGCTCCCATTCAAATGCTGTATCTGAGCCTTTCCTGTTACTTTTTTGACCATATCTGATGGCTCACTGACAGTTTTATCCACTTGAGGAAAGCATGGCAGACAAGGTCTCAGACAGCCAAGGAAGAGAGATTTGGGTCATGACACCATAGAAGATGCCAACACAGGAGAAATTCAGGATAAAGGGAATGGACAGCGTCAGAGAGATGCAACTGAGATAAAGTCATGTGATCAAATCACTGTATACAGAAAAGCCATTGGCAAAATTAAACAGTGTCACAAGCACTGTCAGCAAACTAGAAATAGAACTTAAATTCCCAGGATGATAAAGAATTTCAAAAACCCTATGCCCATTTTGATATGCAATGGTAGGAGACCTAAGTGCATTCCTGCCAAGATCAAACAAGAGGCAATGATGTTTACTGTCACCACTCCAATTCAATACTAGAAGTCCTAGCTGATGTAATACAAGAAATAAATAACATGAGGATTAAAAAGGAAGGGAAAGGCTCTTTGCAGAATACAGGTTTGTCCATGTATCTCCTTTAAAAGTCCTTGAGCAACAGCCACAGAAACTTGCTGTAACTGATGAATGAGTGATTTAGTTCATTATTGATTTTATAAAAAGCACGTGAGCCCAGCGTACTTTAGTTTTGTTTGTGAGTCAACAGTATATGCTACCGAGAGGAGGTGAACACATATATCAATAGAATTGAGTAGAGAAATTGAAAATGGATAGATTCACAGGAATATTTCCAGATGACTTTGACAAAGATACCAAAGAAATTCAGACAAAAATTTTCCATAAATCACACTATAATGATAAGTCCTCAAAATCTCAACAGAGGGAAAAGGCAGGGAGGGAGGGAGGGACAGATCATTTTTCACGAGATAATTAATTTAAAACGTATTATAGATCTACATATAAATTGTAAAATCATAAGCCTTATAAGGAAAACAGAAAAGTCATCAAATCTGAGGTGGTCAAGAAATTCTTACATTTAATACAGAAAATGGAAGTCAGAAAGTTGTGAAAAGCAAAACCCTGTTAAGGGTGATGAGGCCCCAGCTTGAGAGAAGATATTTTCAAGTCAAGTATCCAAAGGTTTTCATGGAGGATAATTTTTAATGTTCTCACTATATTTAAAAAGTATCCAAACACATGAACAAACATTTCACAAAGAAGACGCAGAAATCAAGTACTCACATAGGAAAACACTAAACATCACTATTATTAACATACAGCATGTTCATATTATTAAAAGCTCAAGACATATCATGACACCCCTAAGAGGAACACTAAAATAAAGTATACCTATAATAGGATTCACAAAATGGCTCACTGGCTTGCCACACACCAAATAGCCTGAGTTCAATGCCCAGGACCCTCATAATGATAAAGGAGAACTGACTACAAAATTGTCCTCCCCTCCATATACACACAATGATGATGATGATGATGATGATGATGATGATGATGACGACGACAACGATGAGGACAACGACAATGGATATGAGGAGATAGAGACTAGATGTTGAGTACATTATTGGGTAAAAAGGAGAAACAGCACAATCAGACTAGAAAACTGGCTCCAAATCAATGGTTGGGGAGGTCCTAGATCCTAGGGTAGAAGATGTCGCTGCTATTTCCTAAACCGTCTTCTGCTCAGACTTCCTTTTAAATATTTATGTTTATGCCCATAGACCTAGGCAGAAGCTTCTTTTAAAAAGTGGGTATTAATCAACGCAGAGACTCATACTTGGTCAAAGTGTTGAGAATAAAACAGAGTTCTCAGCCCTAACTGGGACAACTGTATCAAGTTCTTATCAAGTTCTGAACAGTAACCAAGAGATGTGGAATAGCCTGTAATGCTTTGGGGGGGTTTTGTGGGCAGCTTTAAAGAGGTAACTCACACCTGGCACTAGGCTTTTCATAATAATCAATTCTGGGGGTAGGTCTACTTAAACCTATTTTGTGCATGTACACATATTAGACAACATCAAATATAGGGGTCTATTTCTTTGTTTCGTATTGGCTTTCAAACAGGTAGTACATTTCGTCCTGCTCTGATTTCTGCATGGACAGCATAAAGGTTATACCATAAACACTTGTATCCCTTGGCATTGACTCTCAGTGGTTACAGCTGTGTGGCATTTGACCAGCAGAGAGCATGAAAGCTCTAGGGAGCTGATGCAAGCTGACGGGGGGCGTGGCTTTGCATATTTGACACACCTCCAGGATTCAGGCCTGGATGAGGTAATAGGCGGCCAGAAGAAGAAGGAGTGGGGCTGTACGTGTGCGTGTGCGTCAGTGTGGGTTTGTCAGTGCGGGCAAAAGCCCTGGTGAGACACGCTTGTAGGAACCCGGGCCGCGGATACTGCCGGCGCTGCGCTGAAAAGAAACAGACAGAAAGTTAGTAGCTGCAAACTTGGGTCGCGGCGGTGGCCGCTGGGACCAGAAGGGCGCGCGTGCTCTCTGCACCAGGGGACCAGAGAAACTCCGCGGGCGGGAGCTCACTTTGGCGCTCTGCCAGGGAGGGGCGACTTCTGGCAGCCACTGGCAGCAGGGACCGGGAGCTGTGCCAACGCGGTCGCCTTGCTCCTTGCGGAGAGAGGGCAGAGGGCGTGACCGTGGGGCGCGATCCACGCGGTCACCAGCCAAGCCCAAGGCGCAACTGGTGCGAGGGGGGGTGTAGCGTCGCGGTCGGGTTGCGCTCCCCGGGTGGGTTTGCAAGGCGGGATGGCGAATACGTAGGGCCGGGCCTTTGCCTGAACCTGCTGACCGAGCTGCGGCGGTGCGGAGCCGGGCGGCGCTCAGTCGGAGGCGGGCGGCCCCGGGGTCCGGGTCCCGGTACCTAAGTGGATGCGGACTCCTGGTTAGGCCGCGGCTGAGGCTTCCGGGGAGGCGGTGGCTCCAGAGGCCGGGTGTGCAGAGCCGGGACCAGGGCTCTGCATGTTCCAGACCTCAGCCCTGGACCCTAGTGGTGTGGGAATGGCTGAAAGAACATGGCCTCCGGGCGTCCTTACAGCCCTGCTGTGAGCCACTATTTCAAGGCAGTGTGCGCTGGTCCTTGCGCCGGGGGGCGCAACGTGGTGCTGGCCAGATGGACAGCCAGCTTGCCCCCTACATCATCGACCTGCAGGCCATGAACCAGTTCTGCCAAGACACGGGTGAGCCATCCACATCCCTGGTCTGTCCACTGTAACTCACTCAGTGGACAGCTTTGCTTACTGATGTCAGTGATAGGTGTTGAGGTGTTGAGGGCAGGTGCTTTCCTAACCTAAATCTCATATGATCCCAAGACCACCTCCAAGTAAATGTCCTTGCAAGTAGTTTAAAGTTTATGCAAACCCAGCTTCAGCCCATCTGCAGGAGACCCCTTTATGCCCACTCAGCCTCTAGTGGCCCTTTGTGCAGGAACTCTAGGGCTTAACAGCCCCCCAAGAAATGCTGACTCTTCAGCAAGATACTGGTGGAGCCCCTTGACTGCTCACACCTTAGCTGACTCTGCTCTGCCTCCAGCACCTTTGTGGCTACCATAGACCTCCCCCTCCCTTTAACCTGGTTGACTCTGGCCCTCTTCTATGGACCCTGCCTTTTCACTGACAGCTTTAAGACTTGGGAAGCCATAGGGATCCCAAGTCTCTAATTACAGGCTAGTGTGTGAAAAGTGCTGGAAAATTACTGAGAGGAGAAATTGGAGGCAGGGATTCCAGAGGTGGAGCATCCCAGATGTGGTAAAAGGCTAGGGTAGGGGGTGGGGGTGGGAGTGGGGAGTGGAGACGGGGCTCTGGAATGCCTGGCAGAGAAGCTGCTCCCTTTGTCCACAGAATTCAGGGCAGAGTGAACATTTTTCAACTCAGCCTGCAGAGTGTGGAATGAATGTCTTTGCCAGCTATGCCTCAGACAGGGGCTTGGCATCTAGAATATATAAAGAACCACAATAATTCAACTCCAAAGTGGCCAACCAATAAATCGGTCAGTGAATGGGAGATAAGGTTTGCAAAAGCAGAACCACAAATGGACACCAAGGATTACAAAGGTGTTCAGCATTCTTAGTTACGAGGGGAATGAGAATTGAAGCCACACTCTGTTTTGGATTCCATCTCACCCCAGTGACAATTACTACGATAAAGAAAAGAGAAAACAGGTGCTGTTCAGGATGTAAGGAAAGAGGAAGTATTAGTCCCTGTTGGCGGTAATGTAACCTAGTACAGCCATTATGTAAATTAGTATATGTTTCCAAAAAATTAAAAAACAGAACTTCCCTATGACCCAGATATACTTCTGTGTATGTGACTATATTATATATACATAATATATATTCTATTCTACCACAGAGATACCCATACATCAACGTTTACTGGTGCTCTTTTCACAATAGCAAAGGAATGGAGCCAGCCTAGAGGGAGCCAACAGATGAATGGATAAGGAAAATGTGCCACATATATAAATGGAATTTATTCTGCTGCAAAGGGAAAAGGAATCATGTAATGCCGGGAAAAAGAATGAAGATGGGAATTAGATAAAAAACAAAACAAACAAACAAACAAAACCCTCCAGATTTAGACAGACAGCACATCTCTCATGTGGATCCCAGCTTATAAAGTCTGTCTGTCTGTATATAAATTGGAGTGAATTCCATGATTGTGGCCTCTGAAATCCAAAAAGAGTGCACAAGGAGGGAAAGGAAGTGTTGCAGAAGCGGAGGGAGAGCAAAGGGGAGATGAATGTGGAAAGGGAGGGTGTGAATAAGGTACAGTGATGGGTGAGGGCATGGGGGGACAAGAGAGATGAGGCGATTCAACAAAATAAATTTTGTCTGAAACTGGCACAATACATCTAATCCTGTGTGTTAATTATTAATTAAAAATAAACTATTTAAAAAATAAAACTATGAAAAACTGAGTGTATATACAAAGATGCCTTTTGTGTTGTTCTTTTAAAATAATAGCAAGATTTTGGGGTGTCGTAAAGTTCCAAACAGAAAAATGGTTAAATAAATCATGAATTTCTGCATCATAATTCTGATCATTATGCAAGCATTAAAGCTAAGTCTAAAAATAATTTTCCTTTCCCTTCCTCCTTTTTCTCCCTTCCCTCTCATCTTCCCAATCCCTTTGGAACATAGTTGCAAAGCTTTCAGTTACCCCAATACCCAGACTTCTTGCTGGATGCTATTACTCAGAGGAGTCACTTAAGGGGTACTAACATCAAATTTTGAACCCAAAGAACTGATTTCAAATTTTTAGTGCTTCAGTGGGATTTTTTTATAATGTTCATAATGCTGTGCGAAAGAAAAACTGAAGAGCTATCCAAACTTTGCTGTGCTAAAAATCACAAGGTAAGTGAGGTATGGGAGTTACTGTTGCCTTCGATTTCTGTATCTTACTGGACACTAGCAAAACTGAGCAGTGTTCAAATCACTGACCAGCAAACCATTGACTAAAGTGGCTTAGTTAAGCGCTTACACTTGAGAGAGGGTTGCTGGTAGAGTACCTGCCATGTAATTAGGATGTCATCCCCAGTACCCAGATAAATGCGGGACACAGCTAAGCACGCTTGTAATGCCAGCACTGGGAAGGGGGAGACAGGAGGAGCTCCGAGGACTTCTGCCCAGCCAGTCTGACCAAATTGGAAAGTCTCAGGTTCAAAAAACAAGGTAGAGAGCCATGGAGGAAGAAACCCAACTCTGGCTTCCATATGTATACACAATGGCATAAGCACTCCCCACTATGCAGAGGAATATGGACACATACACACACACACACATTTACATTTAAGTAGCAATGATCACCTGCAACTCTGAGAAAAAGAAAGTGTATTTATATGAGACTAATTGATACCGACCCTTGAGAAAAGGGATGTATTATGTTTTGTTTTCTGTGGACACATATACCCATATATATATATTCACATATATTCACACAGACATGTTGTAAAGTCTGCATACCATTGTTTTAATTATTGTACGTGTGCCATGTAGTAGTGCTAAATATATTCACAGAATTTTGCAAATATCCCTATTATCTACACCCCAACTATATCATAACTCCCTAACGTGACCTCTTTACCTATTAAACAATAATTTCTAACCTCCTCAGATCTTGGTAACCTCTATTCTACCTTCTGTGTCTATGAATTTGCTTCCTGTACACCTATCTCATAAGTGGGATCATACAGCATTTCTCTCCTGTGTTTAGCTATTTTCACTTAGTACAATGTAGTCAGGATTTATGATAGCTGTTTATGCCTTTATGGCTAAATAATACTCCATCACATGTGTATAACCACATAGCCCCTAACTCCTGGTCAGCTGGTTTCACAGCTCGGTTTCTGAGTGTGAATGAGATTTCTTGGAGGAAAAAGGTGTCCAGCCTTTTGGGAAAGAGCCCCAAATGTACACAGTTAACTTCTGAGTTACAGAGCAGATTCTGGAACAAGGACCCTAGAGGGAGGGGCCTGATATGACAGTGTTTTGAGTTTGCATAGCTTAGTACACATGTTCTAAGAACTTCCGCTTAACGGTTTCCTAGAAGCCAGATCAAAGCACCCCTTAGTCCCTGTACTCTGAGGGTAAGCCTCATCGACAGGATCTATTGCTGCTGCTTCTCCAGCTGGCTTCTGTAGAGACTGACAGAGACAACTTTGCAGGTGAGGACCAGGAGAAAATGACACTTGGGGATGCCTCATCTTCTTTCGGCTTTCCACTGAAGGGGATGATTCAAAATATTCCTGATGGACACGATAGAAATTGTTAGAACTCTTTGGTTATGGAAATTTTGTAAGGGAAGAAAGGAGGTGTTTTATTTAGTAAGATTTAGGGAACCGTCAAATACAGAGCAATCTGCTGGGATCTGTGAGAAATTCTTGATTGAGTGGAGGAAGGATTTATTATGAATTGATAAATAAATATGAAGAAACTGAAACCAGCTATTTGTAGATCTGTGTATTTGAGACTGGAAAGAAGTGTGCTAATTCAGGTAATATTTATTTGAGACTGTGTGTGTGCGCGCGCACATGTTTTATAGATTGCTTTTGAATTACTAATATCCAGATAAATGAATCTCCTACATAAAATCACAAAGATACTAACACTTTGAAAATGTGAATTGATTACCCAAACCATAAAAGATATGCATTTACAAACCCTTATCTATAATACAACTCTATTACTAAGGATTCCTAGTTAAAAATATCTACCACCAAATCTATGAATGTAGGTAGAGTGTGACATGTCTCTGTTTTGTACAATCTTTTTCATAGAGACCTTTTTTACATGAGTTGTGTTCTTTGGATAAATATCAAACACAGAAGTGGTTTCATAAAGAGTCTCCAAATGCCATTTACAAGAGGACTTTGCTCATGGCCAGCAATGGCAGTTCACCAATGTGTTCCTGTTCCCTTTCTCCTATATTACTTGAGCAATGTTTCTGTTTCAGGGTGTGGGTGTACACATGCAGAAAGCTGGTTCCAAATATACTCAGGAATACTTGATAGTATTCATGCAGTACTCTAATATCAAACTTCAGTTTGCTTCTTATTTCATACAGTTTCTGAAGTTCTGTCACCAGCACTGAAAAAGAGTACAAATTTAAACAAAGCAAAACAAAACGAATACGAACCTTTCCAAATCCACTCTGCCTCTGCACTTCTGGCTAGGACTTTTTCTGCGGTTAGGATGTATTGTATGAGAGAAGAATAAAGAAACAGAAAAAAAAAAGGAAAGAGTGTTTTCTACATAGAGAGTACAAGGGTCAGTGAAAAAGACCTGCCATTGTCCATTGTAGTTGGTGAACAAACAGATAAAGGGTCACACAGAGAGTCTCGTTAGTCCACATATTTCCCAACATGTTAAAGCAACAAGATTAAAGACAGGGTGAGATCTTTGGTCATTGGAGCCAATAGAAGCAAACTTGCCAGCACTGTGTATGTGTGTGTGTGTGTGTGTGTGTGTGTGTGTGTGTGTGTGTGTGTGTGTGTATGTGTGTGTTTATTCTCTGCAACCATGCAAAGAACCAGTGTTCTAAAGGGTCAAACTAAAGACGGGAAGTCTCTGAACACACTGACCAGAGATCTGGAAGTCAGAGCAAACAGGGAAGAAGCCAGCTGATAAATTAGTTCATGGACACCAAAACCAGGTCAAGGGCCATTTATAATTGCCAGTAAAGTAGAAGGAACAGAGAGGGAAATGATTTAGGACAAATGTGGTTTTGTCTTGAAAGGCTGAGCTGTGAAAACCACACACCAAAGTCTAACAACTATTCAAGTCCAACAAGATGGTTTTTCTTCATTGCTTCTAACAAGATACCCAGTAGTTCCATGGAGTATGGTAACTAGTGTGCTTTTTAACGGCCTACTCTGCTTAATTGCTGTTTTGCAACCTTGGAAGTCCCTGCAGACTTTATACCAAGCATCTCCTTCTCGTGAAATCCTGCTCAGGCAGAACACTTGACATGGTCATTGGTCACAGACTTTGTTCGATCATTTCACTCAGTGTTACAATTCAACCATTTCACAATTTCTATTTGAAACATAGGTCGTAATGCAGAAATACCATTTTATGTTACTTAGTTAATACACCGTGTGAACATCAGACCCATAGGTCTCTTTTAAGATGGAGTAAGAGTCAAGAAAATCTTGTGATTAGGGTAAAGATGAGTGAGTAGGCTACAAACGCTACCCTGTAATAGAACAAACAGTAACGATATTTTCAGTTAACAGAAAATATTCCATGCCAAAGGCTATTTCAAAATAGAAAGGAGCTGGCAAAGCTGTTTGTTGGATGAAGGTGCTTGCCACCAAGGTTGATTACCTGAGTTGGAACTTGCCTGGTAAAAGAAGAGAACTGACTCCCATTTTGTCCTCTGGCTTCTCCATGTGTACATGGCATGCATCCCCCCCAAGTAAACTGATTAAAATGATGGCATCTATAGCACCAGTAGTTGGAAATTTGTCACTATAATTTAGCCCTATGCAACTGTGCGCTGTTTAAGAGGTTCCTACATGGCTGCTTCTTCCTGCCTGATGCTTGAGATGGAAGCACTCAGAGAAAGCACTTGGAAAAAGAGAAATGGACATGAAGTACGAGAGAATGTAAACAAGAACTCAAAGGGGATAGACAAATCTGTCCTTTCAGACTCTGGCTTCTTCAGTGGTATCCTTTTGCTTCCTTTTTAGTGAAGCTGAACACATACACAGCAAGAATGACAGGGAAGTCCCGATGATACAGATCTGAGAGGAGAATGATGTAATTGTCAGGAACCTAGATCTACTGCTTTTTGGAACGAAATGAGTGAAAACAACCAACCCAATCACAAAACACACAAGAACAAACACAGAAATTGCTGTTCCTAATGTTATCTCCAAATATTTGTTCTTGGGGCTAGAGAGATGGCTTAGTTGTTGAAGAATGTGTTGAAGAAGCATGAGGTCTTCAGATCCTCAGCACCCATCTAAGAAGGCACGCACAACATACATCTATCATCTTAGTGCAAGAAAGGAATATACAGGGGAATCACTGGGGGATTATAACTGAATTGATGGAAATTCCTCATAGCTCTTGCTTCAAAAAACTATGTTCCCAGAGCTGAAGAAATTTATCAGTGCATAAAGTACTTATAAGGCAAGAATGAAGACCAGACCAGAGAATCCCTGTGAATTCAGATCCCTAGAATTCACAGAACAGTTGAAATTCTAGCATGCCAATGGAAAACTGAGAGGCGGAGACAAGAGAAACCCTGGGAGCTCACAAGGCTACTCTGGCAGATGAACAGGAAGAAGCAAGAAACCTTGCCTCAGACAAGATTGCCTTCTGGTAGGCACAGGCACTTCTACTCACACACATATGCAAACACAGATATGATCATGAGCATGGACATGGATGCTATACCCACATGTGTGGTCATGTATATATAGAGAGAGGTAGGAGGAGAGAAGAAAAGAAGGAAGGAAATGAGAGAAAGAAAGAGTGAGAGAAAGAAAGAAAGAGTGAAAGAAAGAATAAGATTGAGGAAAAATGCAGAAGATACTCAACGTCAATCTCTCTGATCTCCATTCACACTGACTCACACATTCACACAATCTATTCTGTGGTCCACCCTAAGAAGGAAGGGACTTTAGAGACAGTTTTGTTTAACCTCAAAAAATTAATTCATTCTATAGGATTCCCCCTACCTCCTACCTCCAGAGGTTCCTGTTTCTATTCTTTCTGCTGTTCCTCAGGGCTCCACTCCTGTTTCCCTACCCCCAGTACCTGATCATGTTTCCCCTTTCCCCTCCTTGTCCCTTTTTCCACCCAGGTCCCTCCCTCCCTCCCCTTCCTGTGGTTTCTTTCTTCTCTGTTCCAAGTCGGGGGATTGAGGCATCTTCACTTGGACCCTTCAGCTTGTTAACCTCCTTGAGTTCTGTGAATTGTATCCTGGGCCTGTACTTTTTTTTGTTTGTTTTTGCTAATAACCACTTATAACTGAGTACACACCATGCATGTCCTTTTGGTTCTGAGTTAACTCACTCAGAATGATATTTTCTAGTTCCATCTATTTGCCTGCAAAATTCATGATGTCCTTGTTCTTAATGGCCGAATAGCAATCCACTGTGTAAATGAACTTCATGTTCTGTATTTATTCTTCTGTTGTGGGACATCTGGGTTGTTTCCAGTTTCTGGCTACCACAAAAAGGCCACTATGAACATAGTGGAACACATGCCCCTGTGGCATGGTGGGGCATCTTTTGCATCTATGCCCAAGAGTGGTATACATGGGTCTTCAGGTAGACATTTATTTCCAATTTTCTGAGAAACCTCCAGATTGATTTCCAGACTGACTGTACCAGTTTGCAATCCCACCAACAATGGAGGGGGTGTTCTTCTTTCTCTACATTCTAGACAACTTGTGACAACGTGTTACCCATTCTAATTGGTAGTAGGTAGATTCTCAGGGTCATGTGATTTGCTTTTACCTGATCTCTAACGACTTTGAACATTTCTTTAAGTGTTTCTTGACCATCGAGATTCCTCTTTTGTGAATTCTCTGTTTAGTTCTATACCCCATTTTTTGATTAGGCTTTTGTTTGTTTGTTTGTTTTTGTTGTTTTGTTTTTGTCGTTTTTTTGTTTGTTTTTGGAGGTTAGCTTCATGAGTTCTTTATATATTTTCGATATTAGCCCTCTAACAGATGTGGGATTAGTGAAGACTTTTTCCCAATCTGTGGATTGCTGATCTGTCATATTAACTATGTCCTTTGCCTTACAGAAGCTTTTCAGTTTCATAAGGTCCCATTTACGAATTCTTGATCTTGCAGCCATTGGAGTTCTGTTTAGAAAATCCACCCCCCACTGCCCCTGTGCCAATGTACTAGAGACCTGGGAGGGGAAAGAAGATCAATACTCAGAGGGAGGTGAAATGTTCTACAGTGGGGAGAGGTAACTTGTAGAGTCCACCTCCAGTAGAAATATAGGACACCAAGTGGAGGGATGGGATTGCCATCTCACAGTCAAAAACTCTGATTCAGAATTGTTTCTGTCTAAAAGAACTGCAGGGACAAAAATGGAAAAGAGTCTGAGGGAAAGGGGGTCCATAACTGGCCCAAATTTAGATCCAGCTCAAGTGGAAGCTCCAAGGTCTGACGCTATTACTGGTGCTATGGTGTGCTTACAGACAGGAGCCTAGCATGGCTGCCCTCAGAGAGAGGCCTAAGGAGCAGCTGAAAGAGTCAGATGCAAATACTTATACCCAGCAAATGGAAAGAAGCTGGGGACCCCTCTGGTTGAATTAGAGAAAGGCTAGAAGAAGCTTAGGAGGGGTGACCCCATAGGAAGACCAGCAATCTCAACTAACCTAGATCTCTGAGATCTCTCAGACACTGAACCACCAACAGGCAGCATACGCTAGCTGATATGAGACCCCAACACATATACAGCAGAGGACTGCCTGGTTTGGCCTTAATGAGAGAAGACTTATCTAACCCTTGAGAGACTTTAGGCCCCAGGGAGTGGGGAGGTCTGGTGGGATGGGGTGGGAGGAGGGAATGGGAGAGATGGGATGAGGAACTGTCAGAGGGTGGAGCAGGAGGGGGATAATGACTGGACTTATTAAAAGTTTATCAACAATAACAACAACAACAACAACAACAACAGCAACAACAACAAGAGCAAAATTAGTTCATGCCCAAAACAGTTGGTGCTCATCCATGATTCATTATGTGAAAGAATGAATGCAAAAACATATAGACATTGAATTCTCATGCTGATGACAAAGTAAACTTTTAATGAGGCTGTAGCATTTTTTATCAAAGGAAGATATAATTTAAAGCTTAGGTAAGAAGAGGAGATTTTTTACGTACATGATTATTGCACAGCCGGAGGAAGGGACAATTGTAACAGAGGCATCTCAGACCCTAGGATCTGCAAACATCTGAGAGGCAGGGAAGAGGTTTGTTCTCTTAAGCAGTTACTCTCTTGTTTTCTTCAAAGCAAGCCTATGGCAAGTCCTCATGGCAAAGAGGAGGCTTTGAACTGAGAGTGTTGACTCAGACTGAGAGTAGGCCAAAGTTCAGTCAGGTGATGAGGGGAACATTAACTGAAGCCGGGTCAAGTTGGTTAACACAAACTTTGTTCTTACAGATTCATGGAGACAACAGTTCAGCTATTAACAGAAATCAGCAGAGCCATAGAGAACTTTGTGCAGGGTCATGGAAAGCGCAGCCACATCCATCATGGATCCGAGAACATGTCCCCCCGAGCTCTGCCTATTGGAGTGGAAGCTGTTAGGGGAACGGGGTGTTGTGTGCTCAGCAGGGGAAGTAGAAAGTTTGACCTTTTTGGTTAATAATTAGTTTCTGTTTGGATAATGAATTTAGCTCATCATTTCTGAAGCAAAGAATGAGGTTTTTAGATGGTCTGTATTTATCCCTGTCCTAGGTGAACATGGAGGGCCTATGGAGACCCACTTGACTCATGGAACGATGGTCCTTGTATTGTGCTGTTTACCAAATACAGATTGGGTTGCAAGGATTTCCCTGTTTTGTTTGCCCGCTTGCTCGCTCTCTTGCTTTATTTTTGACAGAGATAGATAAGAAGTTACTTTATAACATACAGATGATGTGACTTAAAGAGAACAGAAACACAAACACGGGCAATTATTAATTTGATTATAAGACAAAGGTGTCCTTATTAGCAAAGATGGCACCTTGCACGCCATCCCCCCATCTCTTAGATCTGTCTCCTTTAAATTTCAGCATAACTTGCAGGTGGAGGGAGACTCTATGATTATTTCATGATTAATCTGTGTGACTTTTGTTTGATTCCTCTCCTCAGAGGTTTAAGGCCATGGAGACTTAAAAGATTTAACCCACTTTATTTTTTGTATATTGTATTAACTTTTTTGTTTTTTTTACTTATTTATTTTACAATCTGCTCATAGCTCCTCTCCTGGTCACCCAATCCTACAATCTATCGCCCATTCCCCTCTCCTCTTCTCCTCTGAGCAGGTAGGGTCCTCCAAGGTATCTCTCCACCCTGGCAATCAAGTCTACAAGGCTAGGCAAACCCTCTCTCACTGAGCCAGGCAAGGCAGCCCCCCACTAGGACATTTCCCACAGACAGGCAACAGCTTTTGAGATAGCCCCCACTTGTTGTTCAGGACCCACATGAAGACCAAGCTGCACATCCTTACACATGTGTGGGGAGGCCTAGGTCCAGGCTGTGTATGTTCTTTGGTTTGTGGTTCAGTCTCTGAGAGTGCCAAGGGTCCAGGATAGTTGATTATATTGGTCTTCCAGGAGGAGCAGCAGAATCAACTAACATGGACCCTTGTGAGGATTTCAAAAACCACATTTTCTGCTGATTCACAGTGCTTAGGTACAATTCAGCATAGCCAATCCCTTGAAAAGTTGATCTGTTGAAATATATGTTGGCCTTAACTGTTTGACCTACCTTGGTAGCGAGCCCTGTGTGTTTTACTGTGAAAAGCTAATGATTTACTAATGATTCTTGATTATCAATGCATAGACATGTGCTTACTATTTTGGAGAAGTGACAATAAGATTCTTGCATTATAAAGTTATTACATTATATTAAAGTTATTGTGCATTCACTTTGGACAAAAGACAAGCACTTACGTATGAAGTCAAATATGCACAATATAGCTCTAGATATGAAAGATGATCTCATGAATGTGTACATTTACTAGCATAATTATTTTACTAATGACTTCCTATAAATCATAACAGACCAAGGGTCCATAGGAAGATTAAAGGATAAAGAAGCTCTGATTCATGCATACACGAATACTATCCACTGGTAAATGTACTGCTGAAAATATGTACTGTCAAAATATGTTCTAATACACCATATATTGAAAAACACAACACGATGTTAATATAGATTTAATATATAAATATATATTGTATAATTCACATATTATTGAAGGAGAATTTTAGAGACAGAAAACTACTGATGATTTCTTGGGCTAAAGAGTCAGATAAAGGGATTGATGGAAATGAAATGAACATTTTGATAGTGTGGAAATGGTCTGCAGTATTATTAGAATGCTGATTATATAAATGTAGACAATTACCAAAAGTATTAAAATGATTTGCTAAAAATTGGTAAGTTCTATCATATATAAGTTATTGCTACTCCTTCTATGTAGAAAAGGAATGTATCAAGGTTAAAGAATATCTATCATCTATCTATCTATCTATCTATCTATCTATCTATCTATCTACCTATCATCTATCTAAAATCTGTGAATCATCTACCTATTTACCATCCATCCATCTACCTATTGATCTATTTATTTATTTATATGTAAATTTTTAATACCATCAACTGTTAGTGGTTCACTATAGCATCATTATAATCCATATGGAAGAGCTCAAAGAAAGCACTTTTTGTTTTTCATTATTGTTAATATCAAGAAAAAATGTGATTCACTTAGGCAATAAGTTAGGCAGAAGATTGCAAGCACGCATATAGAGCTGAGTACATAATGACTTCATTTACGATGAGCTTGTGACACAGATAACCTGGGAGCATCTTAATCCTTTTAAATTTGCTTCAAATATACATGTATTTGTGTAGAAGAGTCACACAATGGAATAAGTAGTGTATGTATCTGAGAGGTAGAGTACTTGCTTAGCATGCATAAAGACCTAGGTTCAATCTTCAATATTAATACACGCACGCACATGCGCACACACACACACACACACACACACACACACACACACACACACACAAGCAAAAGTTGCCCATATATGCTTTGAGCATAGATTTGTTAACTTCCTAAACCCTTTATTGCTAGAATTGTAGATGGTACAAAAATGAAAATAGAAACTTCAGAAATATTTTTTAAGTTTGAAAAATTATGTCCATGATCATGTCATACAGAAGCACCTCTCATTTTTCCATGTAGTGAGAAATTTAGTAGAAAAGGCACAAATGAAACAGCAGGAAAATAGCTCATTATGAACTAGAACTGCCCATTATGTCTTCATGTCTTCCAGTTATTCTCATTCTTTGATTTACTTTTTCAAGTCTTAGAAACTTGCTTATATGAGTGCTATGTTTACATAATTTCCTCTCCCCCTCATTCTTCTCATGCCCCCAGGCCCCACACTAACTCTTTCTTAAATTCATGCTCTCTTGCTCTTTATTATCATTAAGTATATACACAGGCTTGGCCATATATATGGAAATTTGTAAACATAACCTTCTGCATTTGTTTAATGTTGTTCGAATTTGTTTAGGGCTGAACTCTTGTGATAGGGTAACCTATCGAGGGGACTCATTACTGGAGATGACTGATTCCTCCTTTCTTATCAGCCATTGATCATCTGTAGAGCTTCATCTAGGGAGATTCCCTGTGAGAATTCCTCCAGTCACACTAGCATGTCAGTTGACATTGTCATCGTTTTTAGGTCTTGTTTTAGTAACCATATTGTTGGTATTTCCTAGGTATAGCTTCCCTTTCATGTATTGTCTTAGTTGGTGTTGTGTTGCTGTGAAAAGACACCATGACCATGGCAACTCCTATAAAGGAAAACATTTAATTGGGGCTTGCATACAGTTTCAGAAATTTAGCCTACTGTCATCATGGCAGGGAACATGAAAGGATGATGTTCATGATCACTTTAGACAAAGGTACCTGTACCTTCTTCCTCACGGTGAGAAGTTTAGTAGAGGAGGCACCCACAAAACAGTAGGAATCTACCTCAAATTATGAAATAGACCTGCTAACAATGTCAGACAAGGTGCTGGAGAAGTAGCTGAGAGTTCTACAACCAGGTCCACAGGCAGCAGGGACAGTAAGGGTAAGTCACTAGGCTTGGCTTAGGGTTCTGTAACCTCAAAGCCCACCGCCCGTGGCATACTTCTTCCAATTAAGGCTACACCTCCTAATCCTTCTAAGTAGTTCCACTCTCTAATGAGTACGTATTCAAAACTATGAGCCTAAGATGGCCATTCTTATTACTATCACCACATACATAGACAACACTATTTCACAGTAGATATCTTTAACATTTCTTAATTCTTTTAGGATAAGGTAGCTATCAAGATGCTCCATTTGCGAAGTTCACAGATGCTGCAGATGTTGGAGAGCTCCTTAAGGAAATACCTTCCTGAGTCCTTAAAGGTGAATGCAGAGTGATCTCAGGGAAATGGACTATTAAGTGTCTAAGAAAAAGATGGGAAGGAAAAGAAGACTTACTGAATTGTGTTCTGGGTCAGGTATTGACTTTGTGGCCTAAAATTTAGTCGATGTCATCCCAAGGCAAGGGATGCAAGCTATACACATTTAACTAAAGAGAAAATAAAGCTCTGTTGTGACAAAGCAGGACCACATCATAGTGAATGGCAGTGTGGTGATTTGACCTAGATGATCTTTGCTGAATCAAGGACATTCCCCTGTGCTCGCACAGGAATTGTCTTATATAACACTGGATGTTTCTCAGAGTTGCAAGTTGACAAAAGCAAGTGCATTGATGTTTAATATTTTCCTAACTGACCACATGTCTGACAAGAGATTAACCACCTGATTCTTTCTCAAAACAAATAACAAATCAATCCCTATTTTGCCAATTCTCAAAGAATTACATATAATTTTGGTTAAGCAAAAAATTATGTTTTAGGAATGAATCAATAACTTTGTATAAGATAGATTTCCCCATAACTATTTAAATATATTACAAATGGACTAGAATATTACTAGGGATAAGGAATATCTTTGTATTACAGTGAACATGTTAATTTATTCAGAGGACACATAACCAGGTAGAAATTACACTCATAGAAATGAAGACTCAGCACATGAGAATAAAGCTGGTAAAACTGAAAGGATAATAAACCTACAAGTAAAATTGAGGGTAATACTCTTCCTTTCATCATTTGTAAATGTGATAGAAAGATATAAACAGAGTGAAGATCCAAGAAACATTAGGAGCTCACTGTCTAAGTGCCTCTTAAAGAATACTTTCCACATTCTATTCAAGTATTCAAAGGATCTAACACAGATCCCCCCAGCACACACACACACACACACACACACACACACACACACACACACACACACACACACACCAGAAATTTAAAATTATTCAAATCATATTAAATGCGTTCTTTGGGGTCTATGGAGATGGCTCAGTGAGTGAGTGTGTTTTCTTTATGTGTGTAAGAAAGGGCGTAAGGAATCCCTAGCATTCAACTAAAAGGTCACCCATGGCCATGTACACCTATACCACCACTGCTCTGTGGTGAAGAGACAGGAGGATGACAGAGACTACTAATTGCTAGCCTAGCTTCAGATTCAGTGAGAGACCCTGGCTCAAGGGGTCAAAGTAAAGGAGAGTCACAGTGCAGCACACTCAATATCCTCTTCTAGCTCTCTCACCTCTGCAGACATATCGTTGTATACATCACACACACCTTCATACACACATGTGCATAAATGCACTCAAGGAATTAAAGCTAAAATTGAAAATTATACATGTAAATTGTATGCAAATGGTTACAATAGTAATAAATAAACTATGCATAAAATAAAAAGGGAATTTGGTCTAGGGTAATTGAGTCACAATGGAGGTACAATAGCAACTGAAGCATTGATTAGTGGGAAATACATAGCCTTAACTTGGTTGGTTCCTACCCCAGAAACTAGAAAAAAATATAGAACAAATAAACTCACTTGCAAGCAGAGAAAAGTCAATCGTAAAAGGAAAAACATGCAACAGAAAGAAATGAATCTGAGTGATAAAAACTTAAGGAAATAAAGTTATAACCATACTGATCTAGATTAGGGAAGATAAACATCTCCTAATTGAAGTACATGAAGCGTCACTAAAAACCCAATGAACATCATAAACATAACAGGAATGTTGGGTAATTGACAATGTATTCATAGATTTCAGATACACTTTTGTTATGTGAAAAGCACAAATTAACAAAGTTTGTTAAACAAGAATATACAATCTCAATAGCCTACATATGTATATGAAAACATTGTGACAAAGGAAGTGCTTTCTCTAGATGGTTTTACTGGATACTTATATAGCATACATAAGAAATAAATAATACCAACCACACAGAACATTAGTCAGCGTGTAACTGAGGGTGTGTAACAGAGAGTGCTCCCAAATTCATTTTATGAAGTCAGAGTTACCCTAATAACAAAAACAAAATTGTGTATCAATAGAAAACTATAGATCTAAACTCATCATTAACATAATACAAACATTCTCAAAAATACTATCAAGATATCAAGACATTTAAATTTGACTTGATTAAATTTGATTCATGCTTAATCAATACAATCACCATGCCCATACGCTACTGAATAAAAATCATATAATCACTTTTTGCTTGTTTTCTGAGACAGAATTTCACAGTGTAGCCCAGACTGCCTACAACTTACAAGTAATTTACAATGGCCTCAAACTCATGGCAATTCTCTGCTTCAGACTAAAAAATGCTGCAATTAGAGGTATAAACCTCCACAACTAGTGAGACACAGTATCACCAAGTAATCCAACCTGGCCTTTAACTCACCATCATTTCACATCATTCCTCTGAGTGCCTAGATTACAGGTGTACAACACCACACCTAGCTTGATCTTTATTAATAGGTAAGGAAAAATGTGACAAAATATACTATCTTGATGAATATGAAACTCAGCAAAGTAGGAAGAAAGAGAATTTGTTGAACTTGACAAAAAGCATGTAGGCATGATGTACAGCTCCTTTACAGCAAAGAAATGGAATATTTTTGCTTTAGATGAATAACTAAGTGATATTATCCATTTTCATTAATCTTATTTAATGAAGCATTGGTGACCTAACCATCATATAAGACAAGAAAAATAAAGTAATACCTATTGGTGGAGGGAAGAAGTAAAAAAGTGTGATCTCAAAGGTCATGATAATCTAAAGGGTCTACAAAACAGTTTTCTGGACATAAATTTAACAATGTTAAAAGATTCAAGATCAATATACAAGTAATATAACTCAATTTTATTTGTATATATTAGCAATTAATGAATAATTAGAGTCCAAATTTTAAAATAAGTACCATTTACAATAGCATAAAACAAAACAAACAAAAAACCAAAAATTCCTATCAAACATCAACCTGCCAAAGCATTAGATAGGGACTCCTGTTACTTTACATTTTCTTTTGTTAACTACTGCCATACCTAGATTCTTCTAGACAATAGGAAAAAGATATGTCTAAAACAACTATTACACTGAGTATGAGGATGAGAAATATGACCATCATAGTTTTCTATTTACTTTCGCAGCCTTTCTGACAACCTGCATAGATGTCATTTATAGACTAAGTCACGTGAGTTTTCTGCAATCCCAAGTCATTGCTCCTTCTGATTAGACAGGAAAGGCACCTATCAAAATGACAGAGCACATGATCTAGGTTTAAATTCTTTGACCAAAAAATTCTTTGGGCCATATCCAGAAGCTCAATAAAGTCAGAAGTTAGTATGTTTGCATGCAAAATGAGTAGAGGATTAAACATTTTTGTAGTCCTTTTAAATCAATATTATTAAAGTCTCAAGTAGCAAAAAGATACAGGTATTATAACTAGAAACAGTCTCTTTCTAAACAGTGAATATTGAATAGTTTAACACACATCAACTGAAATTCATCCTAAATATTAAATATTAGGCAATTAAGGAAACATGTAAATTTCTGTTTATTGACATGAAAACATGTCTTTATATATCATACATGAAATTCATACATATTAGGAAAGTCTCTTGTTTATACATTTATATGTGCATATACGTAAATAGAAAATTATAGGAAAACTCAATGATATAAGACTGAATTATTACTAATTTAATTTATCTGCATACTTAACTATATAATAGTCTCATAATTTTGTTTGAAAATTCTATCTACTTTGAAATAGTAAAATATTACTTTAAGACTGAACTAGAACTAGGTATTATATGATTTATACCTACTAATTTCATAGAAATCAACATTATTCTGGTATCAAAAGCAAGGCTTTTACTGTTCCTTTGTAATGAGCTGACATTCAGTTGTTGAAATATTTAGGTTTATGGGACTGTCTTCCACATGAACCAGGGAAACCCATTCAAGCTCAAGGCTCTGGTGGACAAGTGGCCTGATTTTAATACAGTGGTTGTCCGTCCTCAGGAGCAGGTAAGTTATATCATGGAATGAATGTGACTCTAAGTTTACAATTGCTCTATGTTTAACATGAACCTGGAAATGTGCAGGCTATAAGGAAACAAAGATGACCCCTGATGATGCCAGGGTCCCTCTTCTAGATGAAAACAAGATTAGCACATGAACTCTAAATTGAAAAACCACAAAGAGAGATAAGAGATGAAGAAAAGAACGAGATTAAAAACAAAAAAGAAGAAATAAATTACAAAATGTGAGTAATAAGTTCCTTTCTTATCCTCAAATGTAAATGGATTAAATGGGACCTCACAAAGATCTGGAACCCTATAGGTGTCTGACCTAGGTCCCCTGCATATATGTTATGGCTGAATAGTTAGGTGTTCTTGTGAGATCCTGGTGGTGAGAAGCAGGGTGGGGGGAGGCTCTTGGCTGTCTCTGACTCTTTTGCCTACTTCTGCAACGCTTTTCCTCCTACTAGTTTCCCTTGTCCAACCTTGATGTGATGGTATATGCCTGGTCTTATTGTAGATTGTTGTGCAGTATTTGGCTGATGTCTTTGGGAAGCTCGATCTTTTATGAGGGGAGGCAGAAGAGAAGGGTTGATCTAGGGAAAAGGATGGGGAGAACCTGGAGGAAGTGGAGAGAAGGGAGGTAAGGGAGATTACAGATATACAATTTATAATCTGAGATATATATTATATATATGAGAGAGGAATTAAAAAATCATTTTTAATAAAAAATTCTCAATCTAAAGATGAAGAGTAGATTTTAAAAATCAATAATACATTGCCCAGGTATAGGGTGCATACACGAGACTACATTCACTTTCAGAAAAAACACATTGGATATGGACAGAAATAAAAAAGTAGTTTATGAATACTAGAAACATATAAAGAAATATTAACAAAGTAAGAACAACATATCAATTCAATAAGTGTAAAAGGCATCAATGCCTCACCTTCAACAAGAAGTAGACAGGTCAACAAGGCACAAAATGACTATGAACACTGTTTTTGTATTAAATTTTAAACAAAACAGTCCTAAAACACGCCAAACTTTCCTTCCCACCACAGCAGGGCACACATTTCCTCTAGTACTCGTGAAAACACTCTCCATAATACTCCACACACTAAATTAAAATCATATTAAGAATAATTTCAGACTATGCTGTTCTGAAAATAGATATTAAAGAACCAGTTGTAAGGGGAAGTTCCTGACAATTTTATATGGGAAAGAATGAACACAAATAAATAGTTAATATTACATTCTACCAAACACTAAAAAAAGAACACTTTAGATCCCAATTGGTTGGGGAAAAGAAATAACAAGTATCCAAAAAGAAATAGATCAGAGAATACAAAATTCACTGAAATAATGTTGTTTAAAAAAGTTTGCTTTCTGAAAATATAAACAAAACTTGTAAATTTTTGACCTGTTTGAGGAGAAAAGAGAGAAGATACAAGCGAATGGAGTGAAAGTGAAGGTACTACAGCTGACATCATAAATGAACGGAGACATGAGGAACTCGATCTTGTGAATATGCCTCTCCCTGGGTGATCCAAAGGATGTAAACTGTTTGGAAAGATACATCCTCCAAAGACTGAATGGAAAGCAAATAGAAAGCTGAAGAGACCAATACCAAATAGAAACTGAAGGCAATAAAAACCTCCAAACATCTTTCCAAAGAGGAGGTAGAAAGTGATCCCCCCAAACAGCATCTTCCAGACAAAACAGGGCTGGTATTCATATGAACTCACAGAGACTATGACAGCATACACAAGACCTGCACCAGTTTAAGCCAGACAAAACCCCACCATGGAAAGCAGACAAAGGTCCCAACCCTTATTAATGATCTATCTGCAATTGATACTTCTTGGGAAAGGGAAATACCTATTTTCTTTAATGGCATGTTATATTAACCACACTCCAGGATAGGGCGCTGGTACTTGCGCAACACAAAACAGACTCCATGGGTATTTTATGTTTTGTTTTGTTTTGCACGCATTTTGGGTTTGTTTTGGTCATTGTTTTCTCTTTTTGTTGTTCATTTGTTTGTTTTGATCTTCATCCTTTTCATGTGGCTTTTTATGAAAGAGAGAGACAGAGAGAGACACAGAGATGAGAGAGAGCAGAGAGACAGAAAGAGACAGAGAGAGAGAAGAGAGAGAGACAGAGACAGAGATGAGAGAGGAGAGAGATAGAGAGAGGAGAGAGACAGAGAGAGGAGGGAGACAGAGAGAGAGAGGAGAGAGACAGAGAGAGAGGAGAGAGACAGAGAGAGAAGAGAGACAAAGAGAGAGGAGAGAGACAGAGAGAGACAGAGATGAGAGAGAGAGAGAGAGAAAGAGAGAGAATGAAGTTGGATGAGTGAGGACATGAAAAGAATCTGGGAGGAGAAAGAATATATTGTATGTAAAATATATTTAATAGAATACATAGTATTGTATGAATAGTGTATGACTACATACAAAATATATAAAATATATAAAAATATATTGTATGTACAAATTTTAAAAATATAGAAAACATAAACAACAACAAAAAGCCTAAGCAAGCCACAGCATAACAGCAAATGGTTTATTGCTAAGTACTACAAACGTTCAAGAAGGATCAGCACTAGTCCAGCGTGGTCTGGAATCATTGTATATTCCAGCCTGTCCCTAAATTATTGTTCCTTCAGTATCTGCTTCACAAGTCTGGGATTACAGACATGCCCAACATGCACCACGCCTAGTTTACTATTGTTTATTACAAAATATAGAACGAGGTGAATTCTTCGTGTATTTTATGAAGTCACTCTCACTTTTGTAGTTATAAAAGACAAGAAAATTGCCAGTCATTTTTCTATGAATATTAATGCAATATTTGATAAAATATTAACTATCTTGTGAAGTTGGCATAATCTATGCAAATGAGCAGATGTGGTCCGTCACAGTATGACATGGCCATTTATTTTTGTCAAAAAATAAATTTTTGACAAAATGTATTACTTTTTTTGGCAAAACTTCTTGAGTCTACTTATAAGAGGAAAGTACCTTAACACAAATGAAGATCTGTCATTTGTCCTAGTAATCCCTCTCCTGGGCATAGATGGTCTTGAAATAGCACCACAAGTATCTATACTGCTACATGTATTGTAGTATTTATAATACATAAAATGCAGAAATAATAACCTCGGAACCTACAGATAGATGAATGGGCACAGATATCAATATACAGAACTGATTATTATTCCTTAGCATAAAAATGATAGCTTACTGTTTTCTAAAATATAGATTAACTAGGAAGATGTTGTCATTGAATTGGGAAGTCACAGGAAAAAATACTCTCACTTAATGTGAAATAAAAATATCAGATGTATAGAAAGCAAAACGGTGATTGAACTATGTAACTGATGGTGGTGAATGAGGAGATACATACATAAGGCATCAAAGAGGCTCAAAGATCTACTGTGCAACATGAAATTTTATTGTATTTTCTGCTAAATTAGTTTCTTGCTACTATTTCCAGTGAAAGAATAATAATTATGTGAGACAATAGGTCTGCTAATTGACTTCAGTATAATAGTAAATATTTATTATTATTGTGATTATTATATGTGTATTTTCATAATATTGCATATTCTTTATACATATACAATAGCAGTTATTATTTTACAAACCCTACCCACATCCTGACCAATGCAGAAGAGGATGCTTGAAGCTAACCATCTGACTGATCACAGGGACCCCAATGGAGGAGTTAGGGGAAGGAGCTGAAGAGGCCTTATCTGGCATCAAAGGGAAGGGAGGCCCTTAGTCCTGTGAAGGCTTGATGTCCCAGTGTAGAGGAATGCTAGGGCAGTGAGACAGGAGTGGTTGGGTGGGGGAGCACCCTCACAGAAGCAGGGTAAGGGGGGATGGGATAGGGGATTGGCAGAGAGAAACAAGGGGATAACATTTGAAATGTAAATTAAGAAAACATCCAGTTAAAAAAACTCACCATAAACAGTATAAAATATAAAGTAAATTTACTCAAAATATAAAAATGGAATAATATTTGTTTTTCAGATGTCAGTTGTAGTATTGCCTAGCTGCAAGGGCATTGCTATGCTATATTTTCTGGCCAGTCTGACCAAGTTGAATATTTGTCCTTCAGTCCCTTCCTTTAACTTCAAAAAAATTCCAGCTGTCATTTATAAACTTTGAGAAGAGATTTTTGAAGAAATTGTGTTATGATTTTTCCAGAAATAACCTTTTTTTTTTAAAAAAAAAAGATGGTACTTTGTGCTTTACAGTTTAAAGATATCAGGTGTTATTTTTGTATGGCATATATATGTATATATGTGTATATATATACACATATATAATCATCTTGTCAACTTCAATATTGTCATCTTGAACATATATGTATGGTCTGGAGAGAAGGCTCAAGGGGTAAAATATTTTCTGTGCCAGTTTGAGGAGTTAGGGTTCAGATCCTTAGAAGCTCCATGAAGCTCTACACTGCAGTGCATGTATATAATCCCCTCATGCTTACAGGGTGGTAGAACTTGGGAGATGGGAATTTCTAGAGTTTTACAAGCAGCTAGACTGGCAGTGGCGTCAGCAAAGAAACTTCCCTGTCTCAATTTGGAAGGTGATAACTGGCCCTCTCACCTGGTCAAAGATGCCCTCTGACCTCCATCCACACCCCACGTTCTTGGACAAATATGCTGTACACACAGGTGGAAATAAAGCACACAATTGTTTTGAGGCTCTTCAGAACAAGAAGACTCGTTCTTACAAGGCCTTTGACCTTCTCACTTCTTTTTCCTGAGTATTACTAACTTAGGAAAGAATGTTTCATAAGCCATCCTTAATTGATTTAAAATCACAATGATACCCATACAAAACACATAATAAAGTTTAATAAAAATCATTCCTGTAAATTAAGGAGTGGTGCTGGCATGTGAAGACAACATCACTGTTTACGTTCCATTCATGAGTTTGAAATTTCCAGCAGGGTTGGGAAAGAGGTTCTGCTCTGGTTGAAGCTAATGGCTGCTGAGGGAAGGGAAGGTCCATATTCTTGTAGGTGATCCTGCATCCATATGCATTTGGACAGCACCAATTGGATTCAATGGTCATTTAAAAATATATGTAAAGTTGGAGAAGAGGAGGAGTTTGGAGGATGAGTTTGGAGGAGTTTGAATGACATAGTGGGTGAACATGACTAAATGCATTATACATATGCAAATACATATACATATACCTGAAGTTTTAATTATTAAAAATAATAGGTCAAAGAGTGTAATAAAATTTTAAAATATTGAAATTACATGATACAGTCATATTATTTATTCCACATTGCCCAACCAAATAGGACATGGCAGATGACCTTGATCACCACACCAACACTTACCAGATCTATTCTAAAGATCCTAAGCAGTGTTTGGCATTCCTCGGCACACCAGATGTCATCAACTGGAAGCAGCATCTGCAGATCCAAAGTAAGGGGACCGGGATGTGTGCTTGCTGCTGTGACCCTCTGTGTGCACATCTCTAGGATCACTCTCTGTCCTAGCACCTCGCTCTGTCACCTCTTTTAATTTCTTCGAACTTCCAAATCCCAATCTAATGGTCATTCCTTGGACTGTCTTCCATCACCTCTACAGTGGATTCAATTTCAAATATTGAAGACTATAGCATTGTTAGAAGAAACAGCAAACTAGGTAGTTTTTGGTTAACTGATATTTCAAATATGAATTCAGGAGCTCTGAGGACAACTAGATAGGAGACAAGGTATGGCCTCTGACACATTCCATTACAAGAATAGCAGTTTATTGTGACTTGCCAGGTCACCAAGGTGTATATCAAATGTAGTTACAAACATGCCCTCTGAAGTTAAAGCCACAGGGGACTTCCTGGTTCTGCCTCCAAGTTGTGACTCTTGAGCAAATGACCTTTCCATTACTCAGTATCTTCATATGTAAAAAAATTTCTGATACTAAAAGATCCTAAAATGTAGAATAAATGACAGGATTACGTGAGGCATAAGATCAATGCCTGGGCATATAACATACTCAAACAAGGTTGGATATTACTTGAATATGCTCCTTCTGTTGAGGGAGACATAGTGGCATTTTTTTTAGTATTCTGCCATACCTGAGAATAAACATGTCCAGGGAATAACTTTAGGAACAGACACATAGGAGGTACAATCAAGGCAAAGTTTTCTGATTAAATCTTATATACATCTTTGGACCACTTCTTCGATCTACATGGACAGTTACTTACTGCCTGTTTCACTCCCTTCTAGGTTCACAATCCAGCCTAAACGAAGCAATAACGGACTTTGCAGCTGGTAAGAAGGTCAAGGTCAAGAGAACACAGTGTATTCTCTACATGATGCCTGAGACAGCAAAGAAACTGGTTCCTTTCCTGTTGGAGGATACAGAGAACTTAGATCGTAACCCTGGCAGACCCCGGGCTATGTGAGTTGGATGGAAGATGCTTTAGTCCACCTACATCTCTCATAAAAGTAGCTCCAAACTTCTCTTCCTACACAGTCCTTTTCCAACATGATTGTTAAAAAAAAATGTAACAGATGGTGCACTCTGTCTCTGCAAATGCCACCGTTCTTTAATCGTTTTCAGGTTTTAACCAGTCTTTGTTTTCATGATTTCTTCTGTTTGTGCATATGTGTTTGTTGGTGTGTTTGTTGGTGTGTTTATAAGTATGTATACACACATGTGGAGGTGAAGGGACAACTTCAAGTATTGTTTTCCTGAGCACCATACAGCTTGTGGTTTTGTTTCTTTGCTTTTTTGAGACTGAGATTCACATGTTTTGGATAGGCTGTCTGGCCACTCAGGTCCAGAAATACAACTGTCACCAGAGCTATTTATGATTGCAGACTTGTACTTCTATACCCAATTAAAAAAAAAACATGGGGTGTGGGGATCAGAGTGAGGACCCCATGTTCTATGTGCAGCAAACACTTTTTTGACTGAACTATTCCCTAATCCTGTCATTAATTAACTCAGTACATTTTGATGAAGTTCAAACTTACTCTGGTCCCCATAAGACATAGACTCATCCCTTGTTGGACATCTATCCCCCTCGCACCAGAAGCTCTGTCCTTCTGCAACCTGATCCTCATGTGTTCACACATGCCTCTGGAAGAGTGCATTTGCTTTAAGCTTGTTTGAAATGTCCTCCCTTCCAATATTCACACATTTTCCTCTCCTCTTTTGTGGCCATTGTTTCTTCATAGTCTCATTTTATTTCCCTTATGACTTCTTTTCAGAGGTCTCCGTCAAAAGATACAATTATTATGAGACATTTCATTTCCTTTATTGTACTTTCAATAGCTAGAAACATCTTTTTTTAAAAAAAATATACCTACCAATGTGCTGCTAGAAGCTGCCTACAAGATTCAGAATTCCTTACAGGCAAGAGTTTCAAGTAAGTAAGATGACCTGAGTTCAATGCTTAGGACCCACATAGTAGAAGGAGAGAACCTACTCTCACAAGTTGTCATCTGACCTCTACACATGTGTCCCTGACAATACATAAACAAATGTAAGGTTTTTTTAAAGAATGAGGATCCTTTTAGTATTGTTCAGGGAGAGATTCTCAATATAAGTCAATATAATAATTTCCTTCCTTTCCTCTTGTGCCTTGTTTGCTCCTTTTCACATCTATGGATTCTTTTTCTTTAACCATTACTATTACACAATATACAATGTGCTCAATCTCTTTAATGTTACTTGTATGTATGTGATTTCAGAGCTGACCAACTGCTATAAAGAGGTTTATTTCTAGGGAAGACTCTTCTGCTCTTAGTGTTTGTTAGTTGACTGCAGTTTGTTTGTTTGTTTGATTTGTGAGACAGGGTTTCTCTGTATACTGGTTCTGGCTATACCTGGAACTTGATTTGTAGACAAGGCCAGCCTCAAATTCACAGAAATCCCCCTGTCTCTGCCTCTCAAATTCTGGGATTAAAAGTAACAATGCCTGGATATGTGTAGTTCTTTAAAGGTATAGCACCATGAGCTTTTTCGCTTTTCATGCTAGCATGTCAATTGATGTGGTTCTTAATAAACATGCATTTAATCAATCTACTTCACAGAGAAAATGTTTTCCAATTAAGAACATTTGGGCAAAGTCTGTATTTTCCCTGTGGATTTCTAGAATAGCACAGAGCAGCAGTGAAATCTGATGATGGGAACTTGACATACAGATGCTCAATTCCACAGGCCCTGTGGTTCAGAGAGCCTGGAGTGAATTTCCTCACACTGTGAAAGGCATTGCAACCCAGAGAGCACCTTCTCACCCAGAGTAGCACTAAGTCTGTTTCTCGGGGGATAGTCAAGAAATCTCTAACTTTATTTTATGATTCATAACAGAAAGTAGGCTCTTACAGTGGAGTGGCTTGCTTGCCATGAGGATGATGAAGGATGTTACTGTGACCAGAGTCTGGACCTTCTGGTTATGCATCCTGAGTAGAGTATTTACCTCACTGCAGGAGTCCTCTTGCTTTGATATACACAGAAGGAGCTGTCTGTGTACCACATTGTTGGCCATTATATTCAATATGGCAAAGGATTCTCAGAAACCAATATTGAAGATTTCATGCTGTGAGGTTTAGGGAGAAGGCTTAATCTGTTAAAGTACCTGGTATGCAGTTCTGAAAATTTGAATTAAAATTCCCTAAAATATGCATGAAAAGCCAGACGTGATATTGTGCTGGTTTTTCCAGTACTGCTGTGGTGGAGTAAAAACTATCACCCAAGATCACTGGACAGCTAATGAATTGCTGAACTCCAGATTTAGTAAGTGAGGCTGAGCAAGACTGAGAAAAGCTCACAACATCTACACAAACACATGCACACACACACACACACACACACACACACAGATCTACACACACACACATACATACATACACACAGATCTACACACACACATACAAACATACACACAGATCTACACACACACAATCTACACACACACACAGACACACACAGATCTACACACACACACAGACACACACAGACGCACAGACACAGACACACACAGACACACGCGCACACACAGATCTACACACACATACATACATACACACAGATCTACACACACACACAATCTACACACACACAGATTTACACACACACAGACACACACAGACACACAGACACACACAGACACACAGACACAGACACACACAGACACATGCACACACACAGATCTACACACACACATACACACACAGATCTACACACACACACAGAGATCTATACACACACAGATCTACACACACACACACACACACAGAGAGAGAGAGAGAGAGAGAGAGAGAGATGATTTCATGATACTAAAGTCTTGTTTTGCTTATTGCTTTTGAGTACTTATTTTTTATTCATCCATGTTTTCTATCCTTATGATGTCATCTACTATATTTTCTGTGGAGGGTAAGTGGGTCAGAACAATGTTGAGAATAGCACAGAGTTTTTATAAAGATTTAATTGCTTTTGTGATACTGTCCTGGGTACTTGTAAGACAAAACCTTTTATAATATTAATTTCTGTCTTCTGACAAAAATGACTATTAGCCATCCCTTTTAAAGAGGATAACATGGAGGCAGAAAAACATTAAGTTAGGTTATCTGCCTAGTCTTACAAGGCCAGCCAGACAGTGCTGAGCTGACGCATACCATTACTGGTGCTCTCATGCCTCACAATAGCCTTTTGTGGGGGAGGGACAAGTATTTCACACTGTATATAATACTTAGGGTTGCCCTTTTTCTTTTTTTTCCCTCAGTGATCAAGAAATGTTTAAACTCTCATCACTGGATGTTACCCATGCTGCCTTGGTGGATAAATTCTGGCAGTTTGGTGGCAGTGAGAGGAGCCAACGATTCATTGAGCGCTGCATCCAGATCTTTCCTAGCTCATGTCTTCTGGGACCTGAAGGGACTCCTGTGTCCTGGGCTCTGATGGACCAAACTGGAGAAATTCGAATGGCGGGCACAGTGCCTGATTACCGGGCACAAGGCCTTATCTCTCACATCATTTATGCTCAGACTCTGGTTATGGATAAACGTGGCTACCCTGTGTATAATCACACAGAAAAAGCCAACAAAGTCATACAGAAAATGAGTCATACTCTAAACCATGTTCCCATGCCCTGTGACTGGAATCAGTGGAATTGTGCACCTCTGTGATTCTGGTGCTCAACACAAGGCTGTGTTGGGTAGGCCATAATAAATCTGGAGGAGAGGAAAGTGGTCATTAAGAAAATACATATTATAATGAACAATAAAGGAATGGCCATTGCTTAAGCTCTGGGGAAGCAGTGTGAATAGTTAACACTATACCATGATCCCTGCCCTCATGTTACCTTTTATATCCAGCAGACCTGTAATGGCCAAACCTCTCCGCTGAGCCACCATCGTTGTTCAGTTTTCTACATTCTGGATATCAGTGACACATGTATTCAGCTGCACATTACTATCCCCATGTGGATTATTGCCCATAATCAGTTTTGTTGGGATGTGGTGCTGATGGGGGACTAGTATATGCTTTTCTCCAGCACTCCTTTGTTTAGGACCTAGGATACTTCTCATCAACAGGTACTTTGAAATGATTGCTTCACTGGAAGACCTTTTATCTCTGTTTAATAACCATGCAAAAAATGCATGAATAAATACATGGCAGTAGTTGGATGACACCTGGAAAACTAATTTTTAAGAAAATTTATTGTGCATGTTAAGTGTGTACATGAGGCTTTGGAATTATGGGTAGATAGTGAAACAAATTCACAGATCCATCACTTCAGATAATTACCATATTTTGATTTGACATTGAGAAAAACTTTAGTATTAATCTCATACAGTTCAACGTTATTATGTTTTTCATGTTATAAGCAGATCTCTAGGTTTCCTTATTAACATGTCTAATGTTTTGTAATTCTGTGTCACACATATACCTCATCCTTAACCTTGGTGACTACCATTTTGTTGTTTTAAATATGCAGCTGAAATTGTGTGTTAGCTTTTTCTGTGTAGCTTGTCTCATAGGGCTTTTCTTAGATAGCTGTCTCATCCCCCACATTAATTCACTTTATGGAAAATGGTAGGAACTAGTTATTGTAAAAGATATTATTACCCTGTGATATGTAATTTTTTTAAAGGAATACACAAAGTTGTGCAAAATTTATATGCAAATACATAAAAATTTATATGCAACTTTACATAAAGGTCTTGAGCATTTTTACAGTAAGTTACACAACTTTGTTGACTACTGATAAATAATAGCTCTAATCAAAATAATAAACAAATACACAAATAATGGGTACTATAAAATAATGAACATGATACAATTTTGTGAAAATGTGAACACACAAATTATGTAAGATTTTTTTCTGGTAGGGGATTTTAAGTAGTTGGTTTAGTGAATAGTCATTCACTGAAGAGATGATGCAGTTAGTTAACTTTGAGGTATTTACACCGTAACGCTTTACAGACAAGAAAACTTCTGTATATATTAAAGAAAAATTGTTAAATATATTCAATATTATAGAATACAGATTTTTCTGAACAGCAAAAAAAAAGACATAGAAGAGAGTGGTCAGTACTATAATTATTATTAACAAACTGTAGTTCATTGCATTTATGTATGGATTTTGATCTTAATATTTACCAGGTTTTTTTTGTTGGATTTTTTTAATTTATTTAATACTTAATAATAATTCTTTGGTTTCCGGGCAAACATCCCCCTCCTCCCTCCCCTTCCTTATGGGTGTTCCCCGCCCAACCCTCCCCCCATTGCTGCCCTCCCCCCAACAGTCTAGTTCACTGGGGGTTCAATCTTAGCAGGACCCAGGGCTTCCCCTTCCACTGGTGCTCTTACTAGGATATTCATTGCTACCTATGAGGTCAGAGTCCAGGGTCAGTCCATGTATAGTCTTTAGGTAGGGGCTTAGTCCCTGGAAGCTCTAGTTGCTTGGCATTGTTGTACATATGGGGTCTCGAGCCCCTTCAAGCTCTTCCAGTTCTTTCTCTGATTCCTTCAACGGGGGTCCTATTCTCAGTTCAGTGGTTTGCTGCTGGCATTCGCCTCTGTATTTGCTGTATTCTGGCTGTGTCTCTCAGGAGTGATCTACATCCAACTCCTGTCGGTCTGCACTTCTTTGCTTCATCCATCTTGTCTAATTGGGTGGCTGTATATGTATGGGCCACATGTGGGGCAGGCTCTGAATGGGTGTTCCTTCAGTCTCTGTTTTAATCTTTGCCTCTCTCTTCCCTGCCAAGGGTATTATTGTTCCCCTTTTAGAGAAGGAGTGAAGCATTCACATTTTGATCATCTGTCTTGAGTTTCATTTGTTCTAGGCATCTAGGGTAATTCAAGCATTTGGGCTAATAGCCACTTATCAGTGAGTGCATACCATGTATGTCTTTCTGTGATTGGGTTAGCTCACTCAGGATGATGTTTTCCAGTTCCAACCATTTGCCTACGAATTTCATAAAGCCGTTGTTTTTGATAGCTGAGTAATATTGCATTGTGTAGATGTACCACATTTTCTGTATCCATTCCTCGGTTGAAGGGCATCTGGGTTCTTTCCAGCTTCTGGCTATTATAAATAAGGCTGCGATGAACATAGTGGAGCACGTGTCTTTTTTATATGTTGGGGCATCTTTTGGGTATATGCCCAAGAGAGGTATAGCTGGATCCTCAGGCAGTTCAATGTCCAATTTTCTGAGGAACATCCAGACTGATTTCCAGAATGGTTGTACCAGTTTTCAATCCCACCAACAATGGAGGAGTGTTCCTCTTTCTCCGCATCCTCGCCAGCATCTGCTTTCACCTGAGTTTTTGCTCTTAGCCATTCTCACTGGTGTGAGGTGAAATCTCAGGGTTGTTTTGATTTGCATTTCCCTTATGACTAAAGATGTTGAACATTTCTTTTGGTGTTTCTCAGCCATTCGGCATTCCTCAGCTGTGAATTGTTTGTTTAGCTCTGAACCCCATTTTTTAATAGGGTTATTTGTCTCCCTGCGGTCTAACTTCTTGAGTTCTTTGTATATTTTGGATATAAGGCCTCTATCTGTTGTAAGATTGGTAAAGATCTTTTCCCAATCTGTTGGTTGCCGATTTGTCCTAACCACAGTGTCCTTTGCCTTACAGAAGCTTTGCAGTTTTATGAGATCCCATTCGTCGATTCTTGATCTTAGAGCATAAGCCATTGGTGTTTTGTTCAGGAAATTTTTTCCAGTGCCCATGTGTTCCAGATGCTTCCCTAGTTTTTCTTCTATTAGTTTGAGTGTATCAGGTTTGATGTGGAGGTCCTTGATCCACTTGGACTTAAGCTTTGTACAGGGTGATAAGCATGGATCAATCTGCATTCTTCTACATGTTGACCTCCAGTTGAAACAGCACCATTTGCTGAAAATGCTATCTTTTTTCCATTGGATGGTTTTGGCTCCTTTATCAAAAATCAAGTGCCCATAGGTGTGTGGGTTCATTTCTGGGTCTTCAATTTAGTTCCATTGGTCTATCTGTCTGTCTCTGTACCAATACCATGCAGTTTTTATCACTATTGCTCTGTAATACTGCTTGAGTTCAGGGATAGTGATTCCCCCTGAAGTCCTTTTATTGTTGAGGATAGTTTTAGCTATCCTGGGTTTTTTGTTATTCCAGATGAATTTGCAAATTGTTCTGTCTAACTCTTTGAAGAATTGGATTGGTATTGTGATGGGGATTGCATTGAATCTGTAGATCGCTTTTGGTAAAATGGCCATTTTTACTATATTAATCCTGCCAATCCATGAGCATGGGAGATCTTTCCATCTTCTGAGGACTTCTTCAATTTCTTTCTTCAGTGTCTTGAAGTTCTTATTGTACAGATCTTTTACTTGCTTGGTTCAAGTCACACCGAGGTACTTTATATTATTTGGGTCTATTATGAAGGATTTCGTTTCCCTAATTTCTTTCTCGGCTTGTTTCTCTTTTGTGTAGAGGAAGGCTACTGATTTATTTGAGTTAATTTTATACCCAGCCACTTTGCTGATGTTGTTTATCAGCTTTAGTAGTTCTCTGGTGGAACTTTTGGGATCACTTAAATAAACTATCATATCATCTGCAAATAGTGATATTTTGACTTCCTCTTTTCCGATCTGTATCCCCTTGATCTCCTTTTGTTGTCTGATTGCTCTGGCTAGAACTTCAAGAACTATATTGAATGAGTAGGGAGAGAGTGGGCAGCCTTGTCTAGTCCCTGATTTTAGTGGGATTGTTTCAAGTTTCTCTCCATTTAGTTTAATGTTAGCAACTGGTTTGCTGTATATGGCTTTTACTATGTTTAGGTATGGGCCTTGAATTCCTATTCTTTCCAGGACTTTTATCATGAAGGGGTGTTGAATTTTGTCAAATGCTTTCTCAGCATCTAATGAAATGATCATGTGGTTTTGTTCTTTCAGTTTGTTTATATAATGGATCACGTTGATGGTTTTCGTATATTACACCATCCCTGCATGCCTGGGATGAAGCCTACTTGATCATGGTGGATGATTGTTTTGATATGCTCTTGGATTCGGTTTGCCAGAATTTTATTGAGTATTTTTGCGTCGATATTCATAAGGGAAATTGGTCTGAAGTTCTCTTTCTTTGTTGGGTCTTTGTGTGGTTTAAGTATAAGAGTAATTGTGGCTTCATAGAAGGAATTCGGGAGTGATCCATCTGTTTCAATTTTGTGGAATAGTTTAGATAATATTGGTATGAGGTCTTCTATGAAGGTTTGATAGAATTCTGCACTAAACCCGTCTGGACCTGGGCTCTTTTTGGTTGGGAGACCTTTAATGACTGCTTCTATTTCCTTTGGAGTTATGGGGTAGTTTAACTGGTTTATCTGTTCATGATTTAACTTCGGTACCTGGTATTTGTCTAGGAAATTGCCCATTTCCTGTAGATTTTCAAGTTTTGTTGGATATAGGCTTTTATAGTAAGATCTGATGATTTTTTGAATTTCCTCTGAATCTGTAGTTATGTCTCCCTTTTCATTTCTGATTTTGTTAATTTGGACACACTCTCTGGGTCCTCTCGTTAGTCTGGCTAAGGGTTTATCCATCTTGTTGATTTTCTCAAAGAACCAACTTTTGGTTCTGTTGATTCTTTCTATGGTCCTTTTTGTTTCTACTTGGTTGATTTCAGCTCTGAGTTTGATTATTTCCTGCCTTCTACTCCTCCTGGGTGTATTTGCTTCTTTTTGTTCTAGAGCTTTTAGGTGTGCTTTCAAGCTGCTGCCATATGCTCTTTCCTGTTTCTTTCTGCAGGCACACAGCGCTATGAGTTTTCCTCTTAGCACAGCTTTCATTGTGTCCCATAAGTTTGGGTATGTTGTACCTTCATTTTCATTAAATTCTAAAAAGTTTTTAATTTCTTTCTTTATTTCTTCCTTGACTAGGTTATCATTGAGTAGAGCATTGTTCAATTTCCACGTATATGTGGGCATTCTTCTCTTATTGTTATTGAAGACCAGTTTTAGGTCGTGGTGGTCCGATAGCACGCATGGGATTATTTCTATCTTTCTGTACCTGTTGAAGCCCGTTTTTTGACCAACTATATGGTCAATTTTGGAGAAAGTACCATGCGGAGCTGAGAAGAAGGTATAACCTTTTGCTTTAGGATAGAATGTTCTATAAATATCCGTTAAGTCCATTTGGCTCATGACTTCTCCTAGTCTGTCTATGTCTCTGTTTAATTTCTGTTTCCATGATCTGTCCATTGATGAGAGTGGGGTGTTGAAATCTCCCACTATTATTATGTGAGGTGCAATGTGTGTTTTGAGCTTTAGTAAGGTTTCTTTTATGTATGTAGGTGCCCTTGTATTTGGGGCATAGATATTGAGAGTTCATCTTGGTGGATTTTTCCTTTGATGAATATGAAGTGTCCTTCCTTATCTTTTTTGATGACTTTTAATTGGATATTGATTTTATTTGATATTAGAATGGCTACTCCAGCTTGCTTCTTCTGACCATTTGCTTGGAAAGTTGTTTTCCAGCCTTTCACTCTGAGGTAGTGCCTGTCTTTGTCTCTGAGGTTTGTTTCCTGTAGGCAGCAGAATGCAGGGTCCTCGTTGCGTATCCAGTTTGTTAATCTATGTCTTTTTATTGGGGAGTTGAGGCCATTGATGTTGAGAGATATTAAGGAATAGTGATTATTGCTTCCTGTTATATTCATATTTGGATGTGAGGTTATGTTTGTGTGCTTTTCTTCTCTTTGTTTTGTTGCCAAGACGATTAGTTTCTTGCTTCTTCTAGGGTATAGCTTGCCTCCTTATGTTGGGCTTTACCATTTATTATCCTTTGTAGTGCTGGATTTGTAGAAAGATATTGCGTAAATTTGGTTTTGTCATGGAATATCTTGGTTTCTCCATCTATGTTAATTGAGAGTTTTGCAGGATACAGTAACCTGGGCTGGCATTTGTGTTCTCTTAGGGTCTGTATTACATCTGTCCAGGATCTTCTGGCCTTCATAGTTTCTGGCGAAAAGTCTGGTGTGATTCTGATAGGTCTGCCTTTATATGTTACTTGACCTTTTCCCCTTACTGCTTTTCATATTCCTTCTTTATTTTGTGCATTTGGTGTTTTGACTATCATGTGACGGGAGGTGTTTCTTTTCTGGTCCAATTTATTTGGAGTTCTGTAGGCTTCTTGTATGCCTATGGGTATCTCTTTTTTTAGGTTAGGGAAGTTTTCTTCTATGATTTTTTTGAAGATATTTACTGGTCCTATGAGCTGGGAGTCTTCACTCTCTTCTATACCTATTATCCTTAGGTTTGATCTTCTCATTGCGTCCTGGATTTCCTGTATGTTTTGGACTAGTAGCTTTTTCCACTTTACATTATCTTTGACAGTTGAGTCAATGATTTCTATGGAATCTTCTGCTCCCTAGATTCTCTCTTCCATCTCTTGTATTCTGTTGGTGAAGCTTGTATCTACAGCTCCTTGTCTCTTCTTTTGATTTTCTATATCCAGGGTTGTTTCCATGTGTTCTTTCTTGATTGCTTCTATTTCCATTTTTAATTCCTTCAACTGTTTGATTGTGTTTTCCTGGAATTCTTTCAGGGATTTTTGTGTCTCCTCTCTATGGGTTTCTCCTTGTTTATTTATGCTTTCCTGGAATTCTTTCAGGCATTTTTGCAATTCCTCTCTGTAGGCTTCTACTTGTTCTCTAAGGGAGTTCTTCACGTCTTTTTGAAGTCCTCCAGCATCATGATCAAATATGATTTTGAAACTAGATCTTACTTTTCTGGTGTGTTTGGATATTCCATGTTTATTTTGGTGGGAGAATTGGGCTCCAATGATGCCTGTAGTCTTGGTTTCTGTTGCTTGGGTTCCTGTGCTTGCCTCTCGCCATCAGATTATCTCTAGTGTTACTTTGTTCTGCTATTTCTGACAGTGGCTAGACTGTCCTATAAGCCTGTGTGTCAGGAGTGCTGTAGACCTGTTTTCCTGTTTTCTTTCAGCCAGTTATGGGGACAGAGTATTCTGCTTTCGGGCGTGTAGTTTTTGCTCTCTACAGGTCTTCAGCTGTTCCTGTGGGCCTGTGTCTTGAGTTCACCAGGCAGGTCACTCGCATCAGAAAAGTTGGTCTTACCTGTGGTCCTGAGGCTCAAGTTGCTCGCGGGGTGCTGCCCACGAGCTCTCTGCGGCGGCAGCAACCAGGAAGATATGCGCCGCCCTTTCCGGGAGCTTCCGTGCACTAGGGTTCCAGATGGCGTTTGGTGTTTTCCTCTGGCGTCCGAGATGTGTGTGCAGGGAGCAGTCTCTTCTGGTTTCCCAGGCGTGTCTGCCTCTCTCTAGGTTTAGCTCTCCCTCCCATGGGATTTGGGTGCAGAGAACTGTTTATCCTGTCTGTCTTCTTCAGTTTCCGGCGGTGTCTCAGGCGCAGGGGTCCTGCCGCTCCTGGGCCCTCCCCTATGGGAACCCAGAGGCCTTATACAGTTTCCTCTTGGGCCAGGGATGTGGGCAGGGCTGGGCAGTGTTGGTGGTCTCTTCCGCTCTGCAGCCTCAGGAGTGCCCACCTGACCAGGCGGTCTGGATATTTTGTATTTACATTTCAAATGTTATTCCCTTTCCTGGTTTCCCAGACAAAAGCCCCTTACCCCATCGCCCCCCCTTCTTCTATAAGTGTTTCCCTCCCCAACCACTCCCCTTTCTACCCCTCTGACATTCCCCTACACTAGGGGGTCCAGCCTTGGCCAGACCAAGGGCTTCTCCTTCCATTGGTGCCCAACAAGGCCATCCTCTAGTACATATGCAACTGGAGTCAGGGGTCAGTTCATGTAGTCTTTGGATAATGGTTTAGTTTTTGGGAGCTCTGGTTTGTTGGCATTGTTGTTCTTATGGGGTTGAAATCCCCTTCAGCTCTTTCAATCCTTTCTCTAATTCCTCCAATGGGGATCCTGTTCTCAGTTCAATGGTTTGCTGCTAGCATTTTCCTTTGTATTTGACATGCTCTGGTTGTGCCTTTCAGGAGACAGCTATATCAGGCTCTTGTCAGCATGCAGATTTCATGATGACCTTGTTTTTAATAGCTGAGTATTCCATTATGTAAATGTAACACATTTTCTATATCTTTTTGGAGGGAGTTTGAGGGACATCTAGTTGTTTCCAGTTTCTGGCTATGTGAATAATGCTATGAACATAGTGAAACAAATGTCCTTGGGCTATGGTGGAGCATCTTTTGTATATATATCCAAGACTGGTTGGGTCTTGAGGTAGAACTATGCCCAATTTTCTGAGAAAATACCAAATTGATTTCCAAGTGGTTGCACAAGTTTGTACTACCATGAGCAATGGAGAAGTGTTTACCTTGCTCCACATCCTTGCCAGCATGTGCTGTCACTTGAGTTCTTTGACCTTAGCTATTCTGACTTGTATAAAATGGAATCTCGGAGTCATTTTGATTTGCATTTCCCAGATTACTAAGGATATTGAACATTTATTTAAATGCTTCTAGGCTATTTGAGATTCCCATGTTGAGTATTCACTATTTATCTCTGTACCTCATTTTTAAATTGGGTTATTTGGTTTGTTAGTGTCTCCTTTCTTGAGTTCTTTGTAGATTTTGGATATTAGTCTTTTGTCAGATAAAGAGTTGGTGAAGATCCTTTCCAAATTTGCAGCCTGACATTTGTCCTATTGATGGTGTCCTTTGCCTTGCAGAAAATGTTCAGTTTCATGAGGTTCCACTTATCAATTGTTGATCTTAGTGCCTAAGCTATTGGTGTTCTTTTCAGGAAGTTATCTCCTATACCAATGCATTCAAGGCTCTTCTCCACTTTCTTTTCTAAGAGATTTAGTATATCTGGTTGAGGTCTTTGATCTACTTGGATTTGAGTTTTGTGCTGGGTGATAAATATGGATCTATTCATTCTTGTACATGCAAACATCCGGTTAGTTAAACCAACAATATTTATTGAAGATGCTTTCATTTTTCCACTGTATGATTTAGGCTTTTTTTGTTAAAAATCAAGTGTCTATAGGTATGTGGGTTTATTTCTGGGTCTTTATTTTGATTCCATTGATCAACAAATCTGTTGGGGTTTTTTTTGGTTTTTTGGTTTTTTGCCAATACCATGTGATTTTCAATACTACTTCTTTGTAGTCTAGCTTGAAATCAAATATAGTGACACTTCCAAAAGTTATTTTATTATACAGGATTGTTTTCACTAAACAAGATCAAGAAGATAGAAATTGGAAAGGAAGAAATCAAAATATGACTGTTCTCAGATGATATGATAGTATACATAAGTGGCCCCATAATTCTACCAGAGAACTCTTACAGCTGATAAACACCTTCAGCAAAGTAGCTAGATACAAAACTAACTCAAAAAATCAGTAGCCCTTCTTTATACAAACGTGATATGAACTGAGCAAGAAATTAGGGAAATTTAGGACAATGAGGAAACACCATTCACAATAGCCACAAATAATATAGAATGTCGTGGTTGAACTCTAACCAAACAAGTGAAAGACATGTATAACAATAGCTTCAAGTCTCTGAAGAAAGAAATTAAAGAGGGTATCAGAATGTGGAAAGATTTTCCTCAATCATTAATTAGTAGGATTAACATATTAAAAATCACCATTTTACCCAAAGCAATCTACAGATTCAATGCAATTCCCATCAAAATTGTAGGACAACTCTTTATAGACCTTGAAACAGCAATTCTTAACTTCCTATGGCAAAATAAAAAACCCAGCATAGCTAAAACAGTCCAGTACAATAAAAGAACTAGTAATTTTGTTTTACAAATTATGTTAAAATACCCATACAATTTCCCATAGCATCTGTACCAATCAACAGTCCTAAAAACCATGCATAACAGCTCTCCCTTTCCATACCCAAGCCTACAGGCTTTTTTATTCTTTGAAAATTTCACTCATGTATACAATGTTCACTGATAATATCTGCCCCAAGTCCCTCTCTCCAACTGCATTTATTCCCCCAACATACCTGCCTCCCAATCATCAAAGAATTAAGAGGCATGTCCAAAGGAAGAGGGCAGTGAACACATTCCTTGTCTTTTGACTATCTATATATTTAAGTAAGTAAGCTGAAGAAGATAGAAGAGAAAGTGTCTGCTTCTGGAATTAGGATAAACTGAACCCGACTCCTTTGTTGTAGTCAGCCTTTGTGGTTTACATTATTGATGGATTTACACTATTGATGGTAACAAAACAACTCAATGTAGTTTGTTATAAAGAAAGTCAAGGCCAGTCATAATGGCTTCAAACCACAAATGATGGGAATGGGAATTGATCATGTACCTAGAAGACCCAGGGTTCCAAAAGAATACAAACAAAAACAAAAACTAAAAAAGATGTGTAAGCTTGCATAGTGCCAGTCCATTGAATGAAAGAATACACAAGCTCTTTTTGCTATCTATGTAGATAATAGCTACCTACCCCTTCTCTGGTCCTCTAGTTTGAGCATCTCTTCTCTGCTTAGCAAAAGCCTCAAGTAGCTGGGAAAATAGTACTGATCCAAAGGACCCTAGATTGTCAAACTTCCCTCCATAGTGGAAGATCTGGGACTGAAAACTTTTTAATTATCTTGTCTGTTCTTAGAGAGAAGGAGCAAGTATTAATATGTGTTGACGGGTTACTTTTAAAAAAGCCTATATCATCAGGAAAATGTAAATCAAAATAACATAAAGATTCCATCTCACTCCAGTTAAAATGGCTACTTCAAGGAATTAAACAGAAATTCCTGTCAACAATGAAGTGAGCAAGGAACTCTTATACACTGCTGGGATCAATGAAACTACTTCAGCCATCACAGAATTCAATCTGGATGTTTCTGGAGGAGACTAAAAACAACTCCACATGTTCCATCCAAACTATTTTCAGGGACATACCCAAGAATCAAAGCTTACTACACGGATTCCTACATACCTGTATCTACGACTACACTATTCATAATAGACAAGGTAGCCATCAATAAATGAATGGATGAGGGGAATGTGTTATATACACTTACAAGAAAGCATTATTTAGTGATAATTAGAAATATAATTACTTTGCTTATAAGAAAATGTGCAAAACTGGATGGAGGTCATCTGTGAAAGAGGCAGAGCCCTAAAGATAAGTATTTTCTGTCATATCCAGAAGCTAGAAGTGAGAATAAAACAGAGGTATGATAGGAGATTTGGAAAAGGAAAAGGAGGAGGAGATAAGAAAGGGAACTAGAGGAAGCTAATATAGAAGATCATTTACTATTGTGAAAAAGTCAAAATGTATTAAATGGGAATTTAATAAAGCCCTTTTGTTGAATTTTAAAAATAAAATTCAGTAAAAGATCTATGGACTAAATAGTCTTTGTTTTCTCTCTCCATAAAAGCGATAATAAGAGTTAGTTGTTTGGTCCAGAGAGTAAAGGTGCCTGCCAGTGAGTCTGAAAATGTGAGCTTGGTTCCCTTGGTCCAGGGAACCCTGTAGTGAGAGCACCAATTCCCACAAACTGTCTTCTGTCCTCTGCACATGCTGTTGTTTCCCCATATCACGTAAATAAATAGATTTAAATTTGCCTTAATATTAGGTTAAGATGTCTCTATACTAAATCCTTGGAAATTTAACTGTATCTTCAAAATTTTCAGAGCAGAACTACATTTTGCCCTGAGAAAAAGGGATTCTTACTGTGTTAACACTGCAGGCAAGTCTCTTTCTGGCATGCATAGAAAAAGAGATATAATGAGAGATATAATGTTGAGCTTTATGAATCAGACCTCCTGCCTTCTTGCTGTTGCAGATATTTAATGATAAGAATGGGAAGGAAGGGGAACACCCTCACAGAAGAAGGGGGAGGGGAGATGGGATAGGGAGATTATGGATGGGAAAGTGGGAGAGGGGATAACATTTGAAATGTAAACTGAAAATCCAATAAAATAAAATATTCACACACACACACACACACACACACACACACACACACACACACAGGAACTGGAAGAAAGAGGGTATTGCTTACCTAACTACCCCTTTCCACCCTGCTGGCTCATGGTAACTTTGGTTTGCATATTAATGGCAAGTGGGGACAAAGAGCAAGGTGATGTTTGGAAGAGAGAAGTTCATAGGGCAAATGTCACCCTCATCTTGCAGAGCCAATTCCTAAAGCAGGAGACCAGCAAAGGAAGGAAGGATTAGATTCTGGAGAGCTGACAACCAGAAGTTTTTGTCAGTGTACTTAGAGCAAGGTCCACATTTCCGGTCTCAGTTCAGTTAATTTCTGGAAGAGACACCAAAGCTCACTCACTCTTCAGGTTCTCACTGAACCTACTGTATCGGAAGGGACTTCACCTCCCAGAAGTCCATTTTTATGAAGACTGTTGAGACAGCTTTCCAGGTGAGGATTTGTCTCAGAGTAGCAGATCTGTAGGATGAATGAGTTTGGAGGCCAAATGAACACACAAGAACTCTAGATCATAAAATGGTTGTATGTGATAGAAAATGAATACATGCTAGCTGTTCTTCAAAAATATCATCTATCTATCTGTCTATCATCCTTCTGCCTGTCTTCCTGTCTGTCTGTCTCTCTGTTTTATTGGGGGCACATGTGCTACAGACCATTTGTGAAGGACAGTAGAGAGACAACTCTACAGAGTTGATTCTCCCCTACCATCTTTTTGTGGTCTTTGGAGATCAAACCTGGATCACCGAACTTATGCATAAGCACCTCTACCTGCTGAGCCCTCTTCCAGGCCAGGGTGTCATCTGTGCTAGCCAAACATACAAACAAGATTATCCATATCTATTGACATAAATGTCATTTGCTTCACTTTGACAACACACACACACACACACACACACACACACACACACACACACACACACACACACACACACCATAACAATGTGATTTTTAGAAGTCCATTGTTGCTTTTTAACATTTTTGTCCTCTCAAGTGAATGATATAAAAATGATCATACTACATGAATCCCAGAATATGTACCAAAAAATGTCTAAGGGAAAAATACTAATTTCACTTGAAGAAACACATGGCATGCATGTCTTCTGTAAAAGGTACTTTGTCAAGTGCTATGGAAAATTCTTAGATGTTTCTTTTGTGCAAGGAAGTGTGGAAATATTTGTGTGGTTTTTGGAAGTGGGTAAATATAGGACCTACCGTATGGAAGTACAACGTCACTGTGCTCACTCCTCCCATTTTCATTACAGGTAGGTAGGTTTCTCTGCACCTGATGGACAAGAGGACTATTAAAATTAAAGTCAGAGAGGAAAGCGAGAATTCATACCACAGTGTTTTAATTAGTAGTCAAATGGCAAGAAAATTTTATGTTCAAGGTTGCATCTGAAGGCAGCCTAATTTTGAATTTACCTGTTTTTTTCTTTAAAACTCGTTTTTTTTTTGTGTTATTTAGAAGCTATTTTATGTCCTGTACTGAACGTTTTGATTGTACTTTGATACTTTCTCTCTGTATATCACTCCTGCAGGTATGGGGTCAATGCTGTAGAGTTATGGTATTTTGTTAGCTTATATTTAAGATTGCTTCCCCTATACCTGAAAGCTGAAATTTTATTCAACTGTGTTTTATACCTGTGTTTGTGTAACTTTATAAACTTCTGTTTAGGGCTGTTCTGTTCTTTTACAATTCTTTCATCCTTTTAATTTCCACTCCTGGAGTGGCAGGGTCAACAACTCCAGAGTTCATTTATAAGTTGATCAGTGCTACTGACTACAGTGTGTCAGGCTTCTTGAAAAATGTCACTATAGGCATATGAATCCCATGGCTTTGAATCCATCCTGTTTACTGGGCTCCATGATTGGTACTTCCTCAAAATTGATTCTAAATCACACCATGCACAAAACCCAGCGATTTCACACATCAAGGATTTAACATAAAGCTATACTGGCATCTTAGTCTCATGTAACTCCTGGTATAGCCAGTGGTGCTGAGAAAGCCCATGAAAGAGACAGTGCTAAGATTTGGGAAGTCAAAGTGAATGGCCTCATTCTTTAGTGGTTCAGTCTGTTGACAACTTCTAGCTGTTGCCTTTCTGATGAAATGGGTTTCTTTTCTGTCCCTGCAAGAGAAACAAGCTAGGTGAAGTACGGTGTACCTTCAACAAGTATGTGTGTGGGCCTTGAGATGAGAGCTTTGGAGAAGCACCCAAGGGGACTATTGCAACTCCAGCTTGTGCCCTGCCATAATTTGTGTGATTCTAATATGTTTCTTCATGCAACATGGAAGGTATAGAAGTAACAGCTGCAGGGGTTGGGGATTTAGCTCAGTGGTAGAGCGTTTGCCTAGTGCAAGGCCCTGGGTTCGATTCTCAGCTCCGGAAAAAAAGGAAAGAAAAAAAAAGTAACAGCTGCATGTGAACTAGATATGTTGCCTGGGACACGGTACTGGTTACATTTACAGATGATCTTTCTTTTGGTCTTTGCTGAAACTTGATTGTTAGATACGATGTTAGGTTCATTGTTCTTGGTCTTGGTCTGACTACATTATGGTCATATAATGGCCTTATCTGATATTACTTTTCTGTTAAAACATTGTTTTCTTAAATTTTTAAATGTGGTGGTTGGTATTGTCATTTTGGCAGAAACTAGAACCATGTGGAAGATAGACCTTGGAGTATTCCTGTGCGGATTATCTTGATTACGTTAATTAATTCTGGATGGGACTAGGTAAGGTATCCTGGGCTGTACGTATAGAAAAAGAACTAAGCACCGTACATGTTTTCTGCTTCTTAAGTGTGGATATAATGAGATCATTGCTTCACTTTCCCACTGCTGTGGCTTCCCTACCATGTTGCACTGTATCCTGATCAGGGAACCAAAACAAAAATATTCCCCTCTCAGTCAATTTTGTTGAAATCATTTATCATACCAACTGAAGAAGAATCTAAGACTATAAATTACAGAAAATAAAATAGGAAGCTTTGTTTAAATTAATGACTCAAGAGGACCGAAAGAAGTATAAGAGCAAGTCGATTCAGTCTTTCTCTCAAAACTCACAGTGGAAAATTTCTCACTATCTGAACCCAATAGTAGTCACCCTGACTACTTAGCAATGGCAATCGGCACCAACTGTTGAAAGTCTAGTGTTGTACCTCACCCAACTGCTTAGAAGTCTTCAATCACAGTGTCCGTGCAAAATACAGCTGTCACTTCAAAGGGAGTAAAAGAGAATTATTGAGTCAAATATGTGTCCATGATCTGGGACCATCAATTCATGTTACAAATAACATGTTCTGACATAGAAGACATTTCATGAAGTCCTTTAGTCACATTACTTTAAAGGTCATAAGTCAAAGCAATTTCCACGTGTGTGAGTGAAAACATCATATAGGCTTGGTCACAGCAAAATGGAGCCATTTCTGCTATAGGTCTCAGTTGCTATCTGATTACAATCATAGCTTTTGGGTTCGAAGATGTCAGAGTCTCCTACATTAATAACAGTCCCCAAAGTTTTCCCGACAGTTAACACATCAAAAGAGTCTTAGATCAGACACAGCAGTAAGAAATGTGTGGCTGCAAGAGTTCTAAAGATAGCTAGAGATAATTTTGACTCTGAATTTACAATATCTCTGTTCTCCACAGCCACAGAGTTCTGATTAGTCATCCAGTCTTGTGGAGTATTTAATGTAGGTGTGGTGTTTTTCTTAGAACTTCTGTTTACAACTATGCAGCCTGTTCTGGACTTTTGATTTTATTCCATTGATCTATTTCTTTATCCTACGCCAAGGTATTCTGTCTTGTTAACTTTAGCTTTCTATTAATAGTAAGCTTACACTTACGTGAATTTTATCATCCCTGTCCCATAACTAGAACATGAGGGTTTCATGATTGATTAGAAATATTTGTAGGTAAGCAACATTTTATTTTATTTTTATTTAAATGTGTTTGTTCATGTGTCACATGAATGGATCCCATGTAGGTGAAAGGGAGATGTCAGATCCCTTGGAACTGGAGGTAAAGGCCAATGTGTGCTGATAAGAGTGCTGTAAACTGAATTTGGGTTCTCTGGAAGAGCAGTTTAAGTGCTGAAACTCCTTTCCCTATCTTTACAATTAAGAGTCTCAAAATTCCCTCTCTGTGCTCCTCTGTAGATACTGTCAACAATGTCTTTGACTATTGTTCTTTCTCTGTCCCTGTCTAACCTGCTGCTAATCACATGCTGTGTGTTTTTGTGTTAAATGTTCCATTGTTTTCAGTTTCATGAGTTCTGTCTTGGTCATTTAAAATGCTTTTTTATTCTAGGTTTTGTTTTTATTTATTGTTTTAGCTAGTGTTCTTTCTTCTTTTCTCTTCTGTCTTTCTGTCTTTGTCTGTCTGTCTCTGTCTCTCTCTCACACACACAAATCACATACACACACACACACACACACACACACACACACACACACACACCACTCAAACTCCAATTTCCATATACTCAAGTTATTTCTTTCCCCAGTGACTTTGCTTTTCCCCAAGTGACTGAAACTGTACACTTCTTTAAAAATTAAGCTGATGCAATTGGTTGTGGGAAACAGAGTCCAGAGCCTGATACATGCTAGACAAGGAGCTTGGCAAGTAAACCAACATTTCTAGCCTCTTGTCATTTTCCTTTCTCCAAGATCATACTACTATGTCATCTGGCAACTTGTATGCCAACCTTCAACCCAGTCTAAAATCATCTAATGGAAACTGCTCAGATCACACTGGCTTGTGAGCATGTCTATGGTAAATAACATTTACTCTTAATTGATGAAGGAGGGCACCTCACTGTGGGCCATACCATTCCCTGGGCATTGGTCATGGAATGGATAAGAAAGCATGAGCCTGTTAGCAAGTCATCAAGCAGGATTTCTCCATGGTTTCTGCTTCAATTTCTTGCTTGGGTTTGTGCCCTGACTTTCCTCAGCTTTTGACAGTAACTTGAAAGTTGAAACAAAACCGTTCATTTCTTGAACTTGGTTCATTGCACTTGGTTGGAATGTTTTACCATGATGACCAAAATCAGACTAGAATATTATTTGACTATTTTATGTAGAAAGATAAATCTAGATCCTAATGCTCAAAAGCAGAAAAACTTTTCCCTGCTTTTAAAAACCCACACAGTTGCCTTGTTGGCCAGTTTCAATACTAATTCTTTCCAGTGTACTTTCTTTTTGTCTTTACTGAGAAGTTATTTTTCTGTATTCCAAATATCACTATTTCATTACATAACATTGTGACATACATTTCTTTCCCCTTCTAAATAGTTAGGCCGCTATGGGACCAACATGATGTGGTGAGTCAATATTGATTGATCAATTGATTGATTGATTGCAGATGATGCTCATACTCCAACATCCAGTTGAAGTAAAAGTAGAGCTTGCTTATGGGAATTGATTCTCTTTTTTCTACTACGTGGATCCTGGGGATCAAACTTAATCATTAGCAAGCATCTTTCTCAATGAGCCACCTTGTAAGCCTTTACATAGTATTTTCTAGTATATATCATAGACTCAAGGATGAGGCTTAGAACTATACATGAAAACCACAGAAAAATGATAGGATGAGAATAGCCATTGGAATGCAACCATTATAAAACTTTCTTGTTTATATCTAAAATATGTCAAAGAACCCTACATTAAAAATTAGATCAAAACGTCATGCAATATTAACTCACATGAGAAGAAAGAGGAGGAAAAGGAACACTGGCAATAAAATAAAACAGTAGAGCATTGCTTACATGACCGATTCTTCTGATATATTGTATGTTAGTTACTCACTCAATTCAGCCCCATAAACACTCTGTGAGCCAGATGGTGCCATCATCCCATCTACCTTCTATGAAATCAAGGTTAGGGGACTTCCTGAGTAACACCATTACTGGAGATGCCAGTTACATTAGTCAGGGTTCTTTAGAGTCACAGAAATTATGGGTAGTCTCTATATAGTAAGGGGAATTTGTTGATGACTTACAGTCTGTAGTCCAACTCCCCAACGATGGTCAGCAGCAGTTGTGAATGCAAGTCCAAGGATCTAGCAGTTGCTCAGTCCCACAAGGCAGGCAGGCGAAGAAGAGGGGGGATCTTCCTTCTTCCAATGTCCTTACATAGGTCTCCTGCAGAAGGTGTGTTCCAGATTAAAAGTGTGTACCACCACGCCTGGATCTGGGACTTGCTTTGTCCCAGATGACCTTGAACTCTTTGCCTTAGTCTCCTGGGATTCATAGCCACTATGCTTCAAGATCTCCATGTCAAGATCCAGGTCAGAAACTTGTATCTCCCAGTCTCAAGATCAGGATCAAAGGTGAGCCTTCCAATTATAGATTGTAGTTCATTCCAGATATAGTCAAGTTGACAGGCAGGAATAACCACTCCACCAGAAGAAACACTGATACAACAGAAACTCAAAAGAATAGAATTCATTCAGTATACAATGAATCCAAGGGCAGAAGGGGGAACTGAGAAGTCAGAGAGTGACTCTTGTGTTCCCTGAAAGTCTTATGTTTCTTTGGAGCTGGTAAGGATGTTATTGAAGGGGAGATTTGGCTATTTATACAGAACATTTGTCCCTGTCATTAATGAATGTCCACTTATTATTTCTTTAGGCTAAAGTGTCATCATGATTGTTCCATTACAAGGTGCACAGATGCTACAAATGCTGGAGAAATCCTTGAAGAAGTACCTTCCTGAATCCTTAAAGGTGACTTAGAAAATGCTAAGGGCAACAAGGATAAAGTGTATGCAAAAGAGCTTAACATTTATGTTTCACTATGTGTGTGCATGTATGGTGTGATTGATATGTGTGTGAATATGCATGCATGTATGATGTGACTAATGTGTGTGTATGTATGCATGTGTGGTGTGATTAATGTGTGTGAATATATATGCTTGTACGGTGTGACTAATATGTGTGTGTGTACATGTATGGTGTGATTGATGTGTGTGTATATACATGCATATGTAGTAAGATTGATGTGTATGGTATGTACATGCATAGATAGAAAGTGTGTATACACAAGGAGTCCCAAGGTTTATGTCCAGTGTTTTTCTTCATCACTCTCCACCTTATCTATTGAGATAGATTCTCTTGATGAACTTGGAGCTCAGCAATTCAGCTAGTGTAGCTAGTCAGGTTGTCCAGGAAATTTCCCTGTCTGTGCCTCACAAGCTATGGGATTCAAGTAGGCCATAAGAACTACTAGGCTTCTTTGTCGGTACAGGGGTTAGAACTCTGAGCTCTAATCATCACCCTTGTATGGTAAGCACTTTATCCACTGAGCCATCTCCCAAATTCCTATGTGATTTTATTTTGAGCAAACCTATATCTCAAATTTTCCCACTTAATTTATGATTTTCTTTTCAATATATTTTCTACTCTCTCTATGTCACTGGTTAAGAATATGGAGATGCAGTCAGGTACGATAGTACCTAACTTTAATTTCAGCACTTTGGAGTTAAGAAAGAGGTGGTTTTCTGCGAATTCAAGGCCATTGTGTCATAGTGAGTTTGAGGCCAGCTAGAGACACATAGTGAGACCTTAACTCCATAAAAATTAATATGGAGATATAAATAAGTAATTTAACATACTATGGATTATGGTAGTCAAGACAGCTTGGGAGACAGGTGCCTGCCTGCAAACCTGACAGCTTCAGTTTGAGCTCTAAATCCCATTTGGTGGAAGGAAAGAAGTAACTCCTATGACAGACACATATCTCACAAATAAATAAATAAATAAATAAATAAATAAATAAATAAATAAATAAATAAATGTAAGACTAAGAAGGGGCAGCTTTTCCCCCATGTCTCACCAGCAGTGAGTTGCAGCACAGTCGTGTGCACACATGGACTTTACCCTCTGCTCTCTGAAGTTTTTCTGCTGCTTCTTCTCAAGAACCCCTCCTTAACAACCCTTAATATTTCCTGGAGTTTTCCACCACAGTTGACTGAGGGTACATATTAATGTTTAATTAGTTCATTTCATGTTGTTGTAAAAATATAATAAATATAAGAGGTATAGGTTGTCTTTTTCCTCGCTAGGTCTGCACCATGGTGCCATAAGATACCTGCTAGGTATCTTGGCAGAAACACATCCCAACTCCTCGGCAGCCCAGAGTCTCCTGCCACCACACACTTTCCTACACTCAAACCATCACATAAAAGAACACACAACACAATAATCCTTGACCCAATTGATAAGATATAATTGCCCACTTAAACATACAAGACCTGGTACCATCCATCCCTTAGGAACATTCATAACAACCTGTAAATACACAGAGCAGAATCTCTGCCACATTGTCAATACATCACCTGCCATAATGTCCTGCCACGGCTTCTCTCCTTCTCCTATCTCCTGTCTCTTCCTTTCTCCTCTAATCTCCTCCTCTTCCTTCAAACTTCTCTCCCGCCCATCCTTCCTTCTCCTCCAATGACAGGCCTCCTTCTATCCTGTACCTGCCCCTCACCTGTACTTTACAAATTCAATGGGGAAGTGGTTCTGGTGAAGTCACCTGAGTTCTGAGAAAGTGACTAGGCAGCTGTCCTTGGGGCAGTGGAATTAGCAACAAAATACAGATAACTTTAGGGCAAACCACAACATTTCCCCATTTTTGTCCAGTAAAAAAGCCTTTTTACTTACATATAAATTGAGTACAATTACTACCATTCTATAATTTATAAAGCATATGATATTTTCAGTACCCAGTCCATCACTATTTCAGTTAAACAGAATGTTTAATTATCCATTCTAGCTTAAGAAAGGCTTAAAATCTATATTATATCTTGGCTAGCTTGTATACTATCTGATAATTATCCAATAATATATGTATATGTATATAAAATATGTATATGTATGTAGCCTGGTAGGCTATGAGACTGTAATCAGTCTTTAACCCTGTCAGAAATCTGAAAATGACCAAATATCTATACACATAGAAAGCCTAACACGGCTTCTAGAACTGAGAGGTTATAGAGACAAATCTCTACTAGCACAGTCCCCTGTTAGCAACATGTGAGCACAAGTCTTCAGTCTTCTGGCCCAAAATCAACTGACAGACTCTTGAAATGAAGATTTTGAAGGGCTGATCACCCTGTCTTGGCAGGGTTTATCAGCAAACTATTCTGCATAATTTGTCCTTTTCTGGACAGTATTAGTCTGCAGATGAAACAGGCAGTTTTGTCCAGTGGCTGTCTAGCCACAAAGTATTGCCTCATCCAGAGGTAGAGATGTTCAAATTCTTCATTAAATCTGCCAAAAGGGAACTGTTAGGATCAGATATGTCTTAACAAAAGATAAATAACTTTAAATCTCAAATTTTGTGGATTTCTGACGTTTTTGAAAACGATCTACTATATAAGACAATCTGTACTATTGTCTTTATATCCTAATATCTTGAAAGTGCTCTCACAATATGTTTGCTATTTGGCCCTTAACTCACATGTGTAATCAACTCAGAAGTTTGTAATGTCATCAATAGAAAGACTGGCTCTAAACCTTGTACTTTTAAACTCTTTTAACAAATTCTATATCAAAACAAAGATATGATTTATCTTAGTTACCAAATGAGATTATGCCTGTACAACTCAATCTAGCTAATTCCTCCCTGTTAAATTACAACCAATTACAAATTCCTCATAAAAACAACTTTAGAATAACCACTTTCAGCCTCCCCAAAGTCCAGGGAATTGGGGCGATGACTCCTCCATAACTTCTTCAAGCTGTACATGGGCATTGAGATATCCTTGGGAGTAGGGTGTAGGAAGAATGAAGCAAATGTTGTAGCCGATGTGTCCTGACTGGACCCAGATGAAAGTCCTTGAGACCAGGAATCCAAGTAGGCACACTCTGTAAAATACAACTCTCAAGACAAAAGTTTAGAATCCAGATATCTTTTTGTTTGATTCTCCTGAATAAATATTTTAGGCTGTCTACCTCTATCAAATCTGATCAGTATGATTCTGTAAGGTTTCCAGAGCCTAATCACACTTTTTAAAATACAAAGACAAAATCTTTCTCCCAAAATACTGTGTTCCTTAGTCTGAAACCAGAAAAGTTTGTATCTTGCTCTCTCTCCCAGAGTAATAATATAACCATAAAACTCAAAGTCACACCCATCATGAAGACTAAGCAATTTTTTCAAAAAGAAGTAAGCTAAACAATGAGCCTGATAGGCTTTTGTGCTCTGTGATATCAGGACATTAGCCCAAAATTCCCATGGAGCCCACGTTAAGAGAATCTGAGCTTCCTGTTCTGGTAAATATCAAAAGTAACCACAAACCCTCGCTAGCCAGCATCAACGAGCCATATGGACTTTAGGGGGGTAATTTATAAAACAAACCAAATACTTTCTATCAATTCCAGTATCAATAAGCAACATATCAAACCAGGACTTTTGCCCAAAATATCTCAATCTGTTAAGCTCTCTACCTAGAGCTACAGATTTTTATTTAACCTTCATAACTTCTATAATATATGTCTGCATTCACTCTCCCTGGTGTTACAGACATTTATCACAACTCTCAACTTGGAGGTAGTGACTAATTTTTCCCTATCTAAGTTCTGAACTGTGGATGAAAATCCCCACCTGATTCAGGTAATCTCTTTACTCTCTTCTTTCTAAAAACAAATTTAATCACCTTTTAATAACATCTGTAATTAAGAAGCAGCTTGTCTAAGTAGGATTTCAATGCAATATTCCCGTGGAGCCCACGTCAAAAAGAATATGAGTATCCTGAATGACTTTCTAAACAACTTTTTTAAAAAAGAAGCTTTTAATCTCTAACTCTCTGACAATTTCAGAAGAATGTTTGCCATGTGAAAGGTAAACCATATTGAGTGTATTTGAAGTTAGTCTGTGCTCTGAACTTAATGTATGTCAAGCTGTTTTGGGGTTACCTACTGTTTTTCCCTCCCCCTCCAAACCCATTACAACTTATTAAAGACGGGTTTACCAAGTCAAGTAGAGATATAAATGATTACATTTCTCTAATGGTGAGTTCAGTTCCTTGATTTTTTTTTGTGAAATGAAGTCAACTCCAGTGAAGCTTCAGTAAATTGTGTTTGTGTATGCTGTGTATGTGTGTGTGATGTTTCTATATATATATACATATATATATGTTTGAATATGTATACTTGTGTGAGTGTTTATATGTGTGTAAGATAGTTCAAGTGTATTTCATTTGTATGTATATTTCTGTGTCTTTGTGCCCATGTGTAAGAACATACGAATGTTTGCTTTTGTGTGCACGCATGTGTGTTCCTTAGAGAAAAAATATTTCCAGATTTGTGCTACTCTATAAGAAAACTTTCCTATAAATGTATCACCATCTAACATAAGATGAATGAATTAATCTCTTTCTCTAGCAGATTGGTCACTGCCTTTTTATAAAGTAGAAAAATATTAGCATCCCTTTATTTGTAGGTTGCTTTTTAAATTTTTTTAATTCTTTAACTTTTTTTTATCCAGACTTTATGTCCCTCCCAGTCCATGCTCTGACTGTTCCACATCTCATACCTTGTTCCTCCCCACCCCCAGTCTCCAAGAGGACATCCCCACCCTGTGGCCTCCAGTCTCTTGAGGGTTAGGTGCGTCTTCTCTGACTGAGTCCAGACCAGGCAGTCCTCTGCTGTATGTGTGTTGGGGACCTCATATCAGCTGGTGTATGCTGCCTGGTTGGTGGCTCACTGTTTGAGAGATCACGGTGGTCCAGGTTAGTCGATACTGCTGGACTTCCTATAGGTTCACCCTCCTCCTTCTTCCAGCTTTTCCCCAATTCAACCACAGGGGTCACCAGCTTCTGTCCATTGGTTGGGTAGTAAATATCTACATCTGACTCTTTCAGCTGCTTGTTGAGCCTTTCAGAGAACAGTCATGATAAGACCCTGTTTGAAAACACACCATAGCATTAGTAATAGTGTTAGCCTTCGGGCCTCCCCTTGAGATGGATCTCAATTTGGGCCTGTCATTGGTCCTCCTTTTCCTCAGGCTCTTCTCCATTTTTGTCCCTGCAGTTCTTTCATACAGGAACAATTCTGGGTCAGAGTTTTCTTTTTTTTTTTAAGATTTATTCATTTATTATATATAAGTACACTGTAGCTGTCTTCAAATACACCAGAAGAGGGCATCAGATCTCTTTACAGATGGTTGTGAGCCACCATGTGGTTGTTGGGAATTGAACTCAGGACCTCTGGAAGAGCAGTCAGTACTCTTAACCACTGAGACATCTCTCCAGCCATGGGTCAGAGTTTTTGACTGTGGGATGGCAACCATATCCCTCCACTTGATGCCCTGCCTTTCTACTGGAGGTGGACTCTACAAGTTCCATTTCCGCACTATAGGGCATTTCATCTAAGGTCCTTTCTTTTGAGTCCTGAGAGTATCTCACCTTCCAGGTCTCTGGTACATTCTGAGGTTGTCTGTTTCTATATTTTCTGCTGGCCCTCAGGGCTTCACTCCTGTTCCCCTCCAACACCTGATCATGTTCCCCTCTTCCTCTCCCTGTCGCCTTTCCCACCCAGGTCTCTCCTTCTCTCCCCACATACTTTGATTTCGTTCTTCTCCTTCCAAAGTGGGATTGAGGCATCCTTACTTGGGCCCTTCGGCTTGTTAACCTTTTTGAATTCTATAGATTGTATCTTGGGTATTTTGTACTTTTTTGGTTAATATCCACTTATCAGTGAGTACATACCATGCATGTCCTTTTGGGTTTGAGTTACCTCACTCAGGATGATATTTTCTACTTCTACCCATTTCCCTGAAAAACTAATAATGTCCTCCTTCTTAATAGCTGAGTAGTATTCCATTGTATAAATGAGCCACATTTTCTGTATCCATTCTTCTGTCGTAGGACATCTGGGTTATTTCCAACTTTTGGCTATCACAAATAAGGCTGTTATGAACATAGTAAAACCCATGCCCTTGTGGTTTGGTGGGGCACCTTTTGGGTATATGCTCAAGGGTGGTATAGCTGGGTCTTTAGGTGACTCTATTTCCAATCTTCTGAGGAACCTCCAGATTGCTTTCCAGGGTGGTTTTATTAGTTGGCAGTCTCACCAGCAATGAAGGAGTGTTCCTCTTTCTCTACATTCTCGACAAAATGTGTTGTCACCTGAGATTTTGATTTTAGCCATTCTAATTCATGTAAGGAGGAAGGGTACAGAGACAGGCATGTTGATCAATGAAATAGAATCAAAGAGTGAGAAATAAAACCACACACTTATGCACACTTGATCTTTGACAATGAAGCCAAAATTATACAATGGGGAAAAGAAAGCATCTTCAATAAATGGTGCTGGTCTAACTGGCTGTCTGTATGTAGAAATAAACCCTTATTTGGCACCTTGCACAAAGGTCAAGCCCAAGCGTTGAACTCATTTAGTGAGATATGGTGGCTTTCTCAGCTTCTCAGATTTCATAAGGGAATGCTTAATTCTTTAGTCTTACTAGTCACATACACTTTCTCTTAAAGGCAGTGTGAGATTTTTCAGAGAAAGTTGTTCTTAAAAATTGTTCATTTTATTTGTTTATTATATATGTTACTATTCATAATTGAAATTTTTTTCAACAGAAGTTGAAAGAAATAATGTGTGAGATTGTTTGGCCTGTATTCTTCCTTAGCTCCTTGTAATTACGAACTGTTATAATTTCATGGGAATAACTTCTATCCTGATTACGGAAGGTAGGTTCATTCCTCTCAGCAAACGAACATCTTACCTACTTGCAGGTCTATGGGACCATCTATCATGTGAACCATGGAAACCCATTCAATCTAAAAGCCCTAGTAGACAAGTGGCCTGATTTTAACACAGTGGTTGTCCGCCCTCAAGAACAGGTAAAGTGACAGGTGTGGAACAAATAAACTTTTGTGGTCATTCATGTAGAATCTAACAGAGCCTATCGTGTGTTATATTTAAGAATATACATGTATATAAATATACATATGTACACCTAATAAAAATTAATGAAAAGAAGAGGCGATGAATTTGAAAAAAAAAAGAAATACATGGGAGGATGGGAAAGAGGAAATGGAAGGAAATAATGTAATTATATTATAATCTCAAAACAGATATGATTCCATAGAAGCCAAGAGTATAAGAGTATAATGATAATTTCTGGAGACTGAGGTGCTACTCAAAATTGGGATAATATTCATGAAAACTTATAAAATTACAGTTAATGAGAAATAATAAGTTAAAGAGATCTATTTACAGCATTTTGACTGATTACATGTTATTCTGTTATGGTGAGAAAGATGAAAAGGGTTTATAACAAAAGTTTTACAACTGTATATTTTAATTAGCTATACACACATAACCGTATATTCCACAATGGCATTTCAATTTATGGTAGACCAATTGTACGGCAATAGCCCAATCAAAATAACATTGCCTAGGATGGGAGTGATAGCTATGACAGCATGAGGACCAGAGTTTGAGCCTCAGAACCCACTCAGAAATCCCAGGTGTGTGCTTGTAATCCTAGGGTGAGGGAGACAAGACAGGAGGATCTATGGGCTCATTGGCCAGCCACATAATTTGCTAGGCATGTTCTAGGCCAATGATAGAGTCCAGGGGAAAAACATGGTTGACACCTAAGGAAGGGCACCCAAGGTTTTCATTTGTCTTCCACACATAACTACACACATGTACAGCACACACACACACACACACACACACACACACACACACACACACACTGAGAGAGAGAAAGAGAGAGAGAAAGGCACACAATCTCTCTTTCAATAGCATTATAACCATATTACAATCATTTTGACTTGTGTAATCATAATCTGTGCTGCCCATCCAACAAAAGTATCTGTCATCTCCCTTCTCAGAAGACCATTGCCACTCTTAATCCTTGTCTATACTTCAAGATGTGCATAAAACTAATAAATAATTTGATCTATAATTTCAGAACATCAAAAGTTTAAAGGTATGACATACAAATAAAGATAATATAAAATATAAGCATGGATTATGTCTTTAGTATGAAGTAGGATATTGATAAGCACCTATATTCAACAATCAAAGAAATTCGCATTAATAGTAAAAACAAAACTGAAGTAAAACTATTTAATTTTGTACCTGAACTAAAGTAACAAAATACATCATATTATTGCTGACTTGTAAACGCGTTTGCTTCTGCAGCTTTAATATTATTTAAATATTTTTTTAATTCTACCCTAATTGTGTTAATGTTTTCCTCTTCCACCTTGTAGAATTTGTAAAGGGAATGTTTATTATTGTACTCCTGTTTGGTTTTATTACATACATACCTTTTTTAACTCAGAATTATCTGCGCCAAATTCAATGCTAGAATGTTCAGATTTATATGTTCTGAAGATATCTGACTTACAGTAAAATTTCCTCTCACAACAGAAGCTTTCCTTCAATCTTCCAACAAAAACAAAAATCTAAATGTCTGTGTTCTTGATTCTGTGCTCTTGATTTAAATGTTAATGTAATACATTTGTAGCAGATGATATTATTCTGTAATGTTCTAACCTTATTTGAAACTTTGATCTTGATCTCACAATTTAAATACTTCAGAAATAATAGGATCATACGAATAAAAAGAACAATCTTTTATTATTTAAAATCATTACAATATAGAGCAGCAGAGATGGCTCAGTGCTTAGGAGCACTGACTGCTTTAATAGAGAATCCTATTTCATTCTCAGCATATACACGGTGGCTCACATGTGTAACTACAGTTGCAGGAAATGCAAGCCGTCTTCTGTCCTCCTTGACAATAAGCATGCATGAAGTGCACAGACACTCATGCAGGCCAGGCACCCACACATAAAATAATAACATAAAATAAACTTTAAAAATTTAAACTATAGTGGAACTAGCACTACAATCATGAATGATAAACAATGTGTGTTATTTTTCCTTTCTCTGTGATAACAGGAAATGAAAGATGACCTTGATTTCTACACTAACACTTACCAAATCTACTCCAAAGACCCCGAGAACTGTCAGGAGTTCCTGGGCTCCTCAGAAGTCATTAACTGGAAACAGCATTTGCAGATTCAAAGTATGAGCAATGGGAAATGGGATTGTGACCTTCTTCTGTGTCTTGTCTCACAAGGTTTCTGTGCTTCCCCCACCAAGTACCACATCCTCAGACAGATGTGCATCATCATTTCTATTTGTAAAAAGGAAACTGCTAGACAGGATTCTTCAGAGGAACTGAACCTGTAGAATACATAAATATTTGTATATAACAAAAGGAGACTTCTTAGCTTGGTTCACATGAAAGGGACTATGTAGTCCAATACTGGATTTCTAAACTTGGAGAGGCAGAGAAGTCAGTAGCTACCCGTCAGGTTATGGGTCCCACATCTGCTCTCCCACAAGGCACAGCTGCTCAGGGAGGCAGGACATGGGAGTTGATCGGGCTTACCCCACATTGTCGCTGGGCGGGTGTTGGGCCTTAGGGAAACCTGGGGACACTGCTCCAGGGGTAGGGAAGTGCAGTGAGGCGCCAAACAGCTGGAGATGGCTTGGGGTTCCTGGGCCTACAAGGAGGCCAGGGCTGTGGGAGTTCCTAGGCTTTTGGACATCCAGGCACCGCTGGAAGCTAAGGAAGAGCTGAGAATGGAGTGGGGGCCCACAGGCTGTATCTAGCCCAGGCCAGAGGAAAAAGGGGGAGCTCCTGCTGGTTCCCCAGGAAGAGTCTTTGGCTTGACAGCGGTGAGCTTGGGTTTGGCTTGGTGATGTCATGTCTGGGAGCACAGAGAGGCCTTCTACAGGAGATTAGATGAAGAGTCTATAGACAAGGCCTTCTCCATGGCTCCCCACGGCAGATCCCGATGAAAAGAGGCAGTCCATGGTTTTAAGGCATTTATTGTCATGGCAGAAAGTGGATGAGTAAAACCATACACCACTTCTCATGGTGGGCCTGAGATTAAATACCTTTGGCAAGGAGGACTGTCTGGGAAGGAAAGCTTATTGGCTTAGCTCTCCAGGCCTTTAGCTACCTCATTAAAATGGAGATCTGTCTTGATTGTACATGACCACAGGCCACATCCTCTACATGTTGAGGGGTTTGGGGTGTTGCCCTTACATGACTGTTAGCCATAAATCTATGGGGAGCTGCAGTTAGTTACAGGGACCTAGTGCCTAGGAACAGACAAGGTGTTCTGCCATCCCTTCAGGGTCTCCGGGGTTTCTAGCCTTAGCTCAACTGGGAACTAGGGCGCTTTTCACTGTTCCACAACTACCCAATTCACAAAGGTACATACTGTGACAATTGAAATTCAGTGTTGCTAGATTGGAAGGTACCGTGTTCACTTTGGAAGGCTGAAGAGACCAAGTCTGCTGTCAACAGAGGACAATAGCAACAATGGTAGACAGTAGACTTTACTTTTTTCTGAGACCTCTCTTCATCTGCCTACCCATAAAGGTGTGAACCACTTTGAGAGCTAGTCTTCCTCCCTCAGTTAATACTCTTCCAGACTCTTCCAGAGGTATATCTTTTAGATGGTTCTAATTTTTGTCAAGTTGACAACTGAGGCAAACCGCCACAATAATTCCTATTCCCAGAAATGTGTGGCATATTTTATAGACGAATCCAGAATCCTTAGGAAAAGTAGGTCTAACAGTGAAGCTTGACCTTTGGAATCCCACATCAGTAGTGAGATTGACAACTCATGGTGTCTCAGGTCACCAGTGACAACAACCCTGGTGATAATCATGCTCTTAGAGTCAGACTTCCTAAGTTGGTATGTATCTGTTCCTCTCTATCTGATCCTTATGCCTTGCCCCTCTCTAAGACTGTGTCTTTGGACATAAATATCAGAGTAATAACAGTTCCAAAACACAAGAACAGGAAGAGCGTAATGTAATGACTGGTGTCCTGGTTGCTCTAATTGCCAACTTGATACAAGTCAGAGTCACCTGGGAAAAGTTGCCTGATTTGGGTAATTGCCAAGATCATATTGGCTTTGTTAATTAATGTAGATGTGCCCAGGCCACTGTGTGTAGTACCATCCCGAGACAAGTGATCCTGGAGAGTATAAGAAACTAATTGAATGTGAGCATGTGAATGAGCTAGAGAGTAATCCAGCAAGCAGTTCTTCTGTGGTTCCTGCCTTGAGTTCCTGCCCTGACTTCCTGCAGTAATAGATTGTGACCTGAAAATATAAGCCAGATAAACCCTTTGACTCAAATTGAGTTTCATTATGGTGTTGTGTCACATCAATAGTATGAAACTAGAATGGGGGGGTAGGTCAGTTAATGTTTGCTATAATAGAAAATTCATACTGAGGTGAAGCATCAATTCAGTTTGGGCTTTGTGAGCAGTCTGTAGTACATTTGTTCATGTATCATGTGCTATTGGATGACTCTAAATTTGTTGCTTCACCATAGACCTATTCAGATGTCTAGATGTTGGTTCTGGCTGTGAGTCAGTGCCATCTTTTTGTTGTGATGATGCCACAATGTGTCGCTAGCCAGATAGCCTAGGTTAATTTAAACAAAGCTGGTCTTAAGGTAATAGGATCAAAAAGAGAAAGGTCCAAGTTCTAACACTGTTAAGCTTCTTTTTGCATAATTCTATTTTTTATGTTTGTCATATGAGATATAGAAGTAGAGTACACCAGGAAACAGATACTAGGAATTATGGTTAAATCCTGAATCATTACTTCAATGATCTGTAACACTGAGGTCATAACTCAGAAGATGAGCTATCATATTTTAAAACTTAACCTCTTTGATTTATTAAATCTATACAATCTAGTAGCTTAAAAACTTCATTCCAGCCTTAGTCTGCTCACAAAGTGACTATGAGTTATTTTATTCCCTTTTGTGTTTTCAATTTTGTAAGACAGGGAGCATATGTCAGCCATGACTATATATGGTCATTCTCACTGCAGCAGCGACAGCACAGCTACAATCAATCAAGATGTTATCTTAAATCTCACACTTCTACCCCATTAGAGAGCCCACTGAATGCACCAACCATTGCTTCTCTCCTTATCAGTTCACTGTATGTTTCCTTATAACCCCATCTAGGTTCCCAGTCCCACCTGAATAAAGCAATACAAAATCTTGCAAGCATCCATTCTCTCCAAGTCAAACACTCAGAAAACATCCTCTATGTGGTATCAGAGACAGTTAGGAAACTGTTCCCTTCCCTGCTGGATACAAAGAATTTATCACCAGGAAGTGGCAAGCCCAAGGCTATGTGAGTTTGAAAAGACCTGCTGTATATTCCTCACATCTTTCTCCTAACCTCACTGCCTGACCCTAATTTTTCTCTGATCTTTGCTGCCCATGCTCTAGTAGATGACCCCCATCTATGCTCATGCCAGCAACTCTAATTAAATTTAGTTGCCCACATCTCCCCACCACACACAAGAAATAAAATTTACTTTTTGTAAAGATGTCCACTAGAGTGTGTGTGTATGGGCAGGGGTAGAGTGAAGGTAGCTAACAGTGTGTAAAAACCAACATATGTCTCTCTCTCACACATATTCATAAACATACATGGAATTATAAATAATAAGCTTTTTAAATATTGTAATTATAATAGTGCCAGCAAGATGGTTCATCAAGTAAGGGTTTTGATGGACATGGTTGACTACCTGAGCTAGTGAGTTCAATACCTGGGATGGACATAGTGAAAGGAGAGGACCATCTCCCACAGTGTTCTGATCCCCAGTATGTGTATATCCATCTCCTCATACCTACCACTCCAATCATTACATAATGGAAAGGAAAAAATGATCAGAATAATTATTAAATTAATTAATTAAAAATGATCAGAATAAGTATAATTCAGGACACATTCCTCCTTGTTTACATCATTATAAGAGCAAAGTCCACTGTCCACTACTCTGAACTTTATCATTTTCACTCATCTCCTCCAACCATACTTGTCTTTCTGTCCCTCTAGTATAAGCCTGTCTATATTCCAGGACTTTGCATTTGTTGCTTCCAATGCTCTGTTTCTCAAGATAATAGGGATAGGATGACATATACCCTTCTACTCACAGACTTTGCTTTTTCTTTTTGGGTCCTCTATAGCAATCAAGAGATGTTTAAACTTTCATCTTTGGATGTTACCCATGCTGCATTGGTGAATAAATTCTGGCTTTTTGGTGGCAACGAGAGGAGTCAGAGATTCATCGAACGCTGCATAAAGAACTTCCCAAGTTCCTGTGTCTTGGGGCCTGAGGGAACCCCTGCATCTTGGACTCTAATGGACCAAACTGGAGAGATGCGAATGGGAGGCACCGTGCCTCAGTACCGGGCCCAAGGTCTTGTCTCCTTTGTTATCTATTCACAAGACCAGATTATGAAGAAACGTGGCTTTCCTGTTTATTCTCACACTGACAAAAGCAATACTGTTATGCAAAAAATGAGTTACTCACTGCAGCATCTCCCCATGCCCTGTGCCTGGAACCAGTGGATATGTGTACCTATGTGAAGCTGGACTCAAACACAAGATGATGTCGGGTGGGCCGGGGGATGTAATTGGATGGTGAGCAAAGAGTGAAGGTGATTGAAAAGAGAGAATAAATGGCAGCCAGCTGCAAAAGAGAGCTGCTGTCTGTGCTCTGGGGAAGCAGTGTGAATGGCCAACAGATCTCCATAACTCCTTTTTGTCAGATTGCTCCTAGACTTCCCTTAAGTTCCTGAGTTTGAAGCAGGCCTATACCCTTCGGTACTGGACTCATGTAATTTAGCCCCTTCATATTTCTAGGATTTATGTAACATTCCTTTATCATCTGCTCCAAATGGCTCCTCCTAGAAACCATAGTACAAAATTTGGAAACTTCTGCTACCCTTACTAGCAATAGGGAGAGTATGTTTTCTGACTACTGTGCCTATTCCCCTCTGTCTATTGCCTTTCCTTCAGTGATCAGCAAGTGAATTCTCCTTATAATGTCTTAAGGAAGTAGCTGCCCCTCTGTTGGGTGCTTCATAGATATGTTAAATACATCATTATACATGGATCATATACTTTATCAGATTAAACACAATATATATAAAACATCAAAAGAAGACACCAAGTAACAGCCTAATTTAGGTTTTCCAGTCGCTTCTTTGCCCTGAGAAAATGATGCAATGTGGCTTTCAAAGGCTTGGCTTCCCAACCTATTGCCAACCTGAAGGACTAAATGAAGTCTGCAGTTGATTGCACAGGCATGGGCTAAATGGTTTGTGCTAAGGACAGCAAGGGGTAAGTAAGTTACTGAGAGTACAATATGGATGCATCAGGGTAGGAGTTGAGGACAGAAGCCAAGCCTGGACATTTATTGTCCCATCTCTTCCTGCTACATTACTTCTGATGCTTGAAGTCTATTAAACATAGAGAGTTGTGTCAAGGAAAGTGTGTTGGTGGACATCTTAGTTATGGTTTTATTGCTATGAACTCTTATAAAGAAAATCTTTTTTTCTTTGTTTACATTTCTTTTTTTTTCTTTTTCCTTTTTTTTTATTAACTTGAGTATTTCTTATATACATTTCGAGTGTTATTCCCTTTCCCGGTATCCGGGCAGACATCCCCCTCCCCCCTCCCCTTCCTTATGGGTGTTCCCCTCCCAACCCTCCCCCCATTGCCGCCCTCCCCCCACCAGTCTAGTTCACTGGGGGTTCAGTCTTAGCAGGACCCAGGGCTTCCCCTTCCACTGGTGCTCTTACTAGGATATGCATTGCTACCTATGAGGTCAGAGTCCAGGGTCATTCCATGTCTAGTCTTTAGGTAGTGGCTTATTCCCTGGAAGCTCTGGTTGCTTGGCATTGTTGTACATATGGGGTCTCGAGCCCCTTCAAGCTCTTCCAGTTCTTTCTCTGATTCCTTCAACGGGGGTCCTATTCTCAGTTCAGTGGTTTGCTGCTGGCATTCGCCTCTGTATTTGCTGTATTCTGGCTGTGTCTCTCAGGAGTGATCTACATCCTGCTCCTGTCGGTCTGCACTTGGCAGGGGAGATACCATGATCACGAAAGAAAATCTTTTAATTAGGGCTGGCTTACAGTTTCAGAGGTTCAGTCCATTATCATCATGGTGGGAAGACTTTGTTTTTTGTCTAAATCAGAAGTCATGTTTACCAGATTCATTTCCAGTTAACTGACAGAATATGCTGAATGTCATCTTTATTGCTACATCAATAATTTCCTAAATTTAAAGGGGAACTATTAAAGCTGATTATCCTGATTTACAAACTATTTGTATCTTAAATTTGTATCCTCATATATGTCTACAGCATCCACCCAGAGCTGTTGTATACATAACAGAGCTACGGCTAAAACTGGCTGGCATTATGATGAACACATAATACACACTATAGTGTGAGCTATGCATTATCAATAACTCTTATAGAAAGGTTTGGAGGCAGGCATCAGACTACCTTCATTTTGGTGTTGGGTAACATAAGATGATGGATAACATTTAAGCAAGGAACTTCAGTTACGAGCCAATTTCTCCAAGAAAGAAAGAGTCTGTATATAACTGTGCAAATGCAGCTGTTCTCAGAACCCTAGATCTCATGCCAGAAGCCATACATTTTCCTCAGGATTAACTTTCCTGTTTGTGTGTTGCTGAAATGCAGCCTTTATCCACTGCTTATTCTAGGCATTCACTTTTAAATTAATTGTTCTATTGTGCAACTGCATGCACCAAGCTTTGGAAATGGAGACAATAATTTCGAGACAATAATTAAGTGAAATAAAAAAAAATCAACCTAAATGTATCAACATTGTTTAAGTTGAATAACACTTTGATTGGATTTAAAGTTTGGCTCAGTCTGAAATTCTGCATGATTCTGAATTATTTTTCCAATTTCTTTGTTAACAAATTACTTAATGTAAAAAATGGGCACAGTGACTAATCAATTTAATGGAGTTTTAGAGGATTAAATAACTACACATGATTCACCTAGAGCATAACAAAGAGATACAAGCTATGAGACTTAAAGCTCTTATTAGGGCTTGGGTATATGGCTCTGTGAGTAAGAGGCTTTGAAAGCAAGAGGACCTAGGGTCAAATTCCCAGCAAGGAAGTAAAAGCTTGGTATGGCTATGTGTTCCTGTGACCATAGCATTGGAGAAAGAGGAGAAACTCACTGCCAGTCATCCCCAGCCAAGTCAGTTATGTTCAGGTTTATTGAGAGATCATGCCTCAAGAAATAAGGTGGAGAGCAATAGAGTGTGGGTGCACACACACACACACACACACACACACAGGCATGTGATGTGATCTTGGATGAGTCACTTCCTATCCCTGTCCAATCTATTGGGGTTCTGTAGGCCACTTGTAGGTTTATGAGCATCTCTTTCTTTAGGTTAGTGAAATTTTCTTCTATAATTTGGTTGAAGATATTTACTTGCCCTTTAATTTGGGAATCTTTGCTCTCTTCTATACCTATTATCCTTAGGTTTCATCTTCCTATTGTGTCCTGGATTTCCTCAATGTTTTGGATTAGTAGCTTTTTGCATTTTACATTATCTTTGATGGTTGTGTTGATGTTTTCTATGGTATCTTCTGCCTCTTAGATTCTCTCTTCTATCTTCTCTATTCTGTTGGTGATGCTTGCGTCTATGACTCCTGATCTCTTTCCTAGGTTTTCTATCTCCAGGGTTGCCTCCCTTTGTGATTTCTTTATTGTTTCTATTTCAATTTTTAGATCCTGGATGGTTTTGTTCAACTTTTTCACCTGTTTAGTTATGTTTTCCTGTAATTCTTTGAGGGATTTTTGTGTTTCCTCTTTAAGAGCTTCTATATGTTTACCTGCTTTGATCTGTATTTTTATTCCTATATCTAGGCATCTAAGTTTTGGATGATCGTCTCAGTGTTGATATCTTGCCTTGTCTTTTTGCCTTCTTGAATGGTTTGTTGTCGGGTTGTTTTTCTTTCTCCTCCTCCTCCTCCTCCCCCCTCTTCTTAGACTCTTGACAATGTTCTGTATTTTTTAATTTATTTTTTTCACTTTACATCCCAATCACAGCCCCCTTCCACCTCCTCACAGTTCCACCCTTACGAATTCCTCCTTGTATTGACCCCTTCCCTTCCCCTTAGAGAAGGGAGAGAACCCTTGTGTGCTACCCCACCCTGGGAGATCTAGTCCCAGTAAGACTAGGCACATCCTCTCTCACTGAATTCCAATCATGCAGTCCAGGTAGGGGAAAGAGATCCAATGACAGAGAACAGAGACCAAGGTCCTCTCCATTTGTTAGGCGACCCACATTAAGACTAAGCTGCACATCTGCTACACATGTATAGGGGGTATAGGTCCAGCATCTGAATGCTTCCTGGTGGGTGGCTCAGGCTCTGTGAGTCCTTGAGCTCTCTGGACCCAGGTTGGTTGACTCTGTGAATCTTCTTGTGGTATCCTTGACCCTTCCAGCTTGCTCAATTCTATCCCCATTCTTCCATGAGACTGAGTTCCTCTTGATGTTTGACTGTGGGTCCCTGTATCTGCCTCCATCCACTGATAGATGAAACCTCGCAGGAGACAATATGTTAGATGCCCGTCTGCAAGCATAGCAGAGTATGATTTATGGTATCTGAGGTTAGCTCTCTCACATGGGATGGGTCTCAAGTTGGGGCAGTCATTGGTTGACTGTTCCCTCAGTATCTACTCTAACTTTATCCCTGCATAGCTTGTTTTTCTTTCTTGCATAGACAAGACAAATTTTGGGTTGAAGGTTTTATGGGTGGATTAATGATGTCTCCCTCTCTGCTCTGGAAATCCTGCCTGACCACTAGGTGGCCACTTCAGTCTCTATATTCCCCTCTGGTTGGAACCTGAACTAGGGATGTGGTCTTCAGTTTCTGTTGCCCTATCTGGATCTTAGGACCATGTGATGGCTGTGGGTATTTTGGTAAGGCTGCTCTTGATTTCCTTCCAAGTGTGATCACTGGGGTCCCAGGTAGAACTTGTCTTTCTGTATTGGAAGCTGACATGCAGGAATGGGGATGGGTTAAGCAGGGTGTAGGCTGAGATGGTCCACTAGGGGGAGAAAAGTTGAGTTGGCCATGAAGAACTATGGAATCCTTAGGGAATAAAGGGAAAGAAGGAATGGGTCCCTGAGGGTGATGTGCTATATGGCAGGTGATGAGACTGGTGAATTGGAATTGTACTATGGAAAGGAGAGTGAAATTTGCCTACCTGGTTCCATGGCCAATGTGCCCAGAAGATCTCTAAGGAGAAAAGTTAGGCATACATTAAGGGCATCAGAGAAAGATTGGCTTACTCTAGGAAGGTAAATTGAATGTATAATTATGGATAGATAGTAGGATACTGGAACAGGAGGGTCAAAGCAAAGAGAAAGAGGGGGAGGAGCAAGAGAATATGGGGAGGGACGGCTAAAACTAAGGGCATTTTAAGGGTTGTATGGAAACCTAATACAATAGAAGCAACCTAAACTATATGCATATATGGATATGAGCTAAAGGAAATAATGAAATATCAGGGGAGATAAAGCCCCAAGTCGACATCTCTTGTCACCAAATGCAGCTACCAGTTTCATGAATGGGCTACATCTAATTGAGTTGTTCACCAAAGAGGCCCCATAGGAACCCCCAACAACTCATGTTGCCAATGATATTGGCAGCTCTCCACAAATTGATGGTAAGATCAACATTGCTGAAGCCAACACCTATATAACACATTGAACTTGGAGAAGCCAAGGTGTTGCCAACTTAGAGTCTTCATTCTTACTGACTAGGAGGACTGGAAAGTACTTGGCATGCTACCAAAGGAGAAAGATAAACACCAACCCAGCCACAAACCTTTGAACTTTGATCTACAGTGGTGACCTGCATGTAAGATGTACTCATACAATAATGGCACAGAGCTTGTAGGACTAGTGAATATCTAATTGTATTTAAAATTCACTTCCAGAGGTAGAACTCATACTTGACAATTTTACTCAGCCAAGATCCTGAGACCCAGGGACCTAGGGATACTATTGTTCTGGTAAAGGAATCTAGCCATAAAAAGATTCTTAACCACATTCTACTATTCTCATAGATCAATCTCTTACTCAGCAATCATCGTGGAAGACCCCTGCTACAGTGATGGTAAGAAATACAGAGAGCCATGGCTAAATTTTGTGCAGAGTAAGAGACCTGGAAATATCCTAAACAAGATATCATCAATTTTCTCCTCTCAGGGCTCATAGAACTTGTGGAAGAGAAGGCAGAGTGCTAGAGCCAGAGGGTCTGAAAACGAGGTCCTCTAAATCATTGTGATTGAAGCTCATGTGAACACAGAGACTGAGGCAGCAAACACAGGTCCTGCACAAGGTTTGGCTGTTATGATAACTTTGTTGAGAGTAGAAGTGGACACATACCCACATCCCTAGCCAAGAAGCTATCTTCAATTGATAACCACTCATGAATGAAAAATTCATTTTTTCTAATTGATGAACTCTCACTGGGTAAATAAACCACTCTTAAGCCTTAGGACCAGCAGTAGCTGGCCAACACAAAATTAATTTAGTAGCAATTTTGTATTTTTTTCTCATGCCTTATCAAAAAGACTTCTTTTTGGAAGATGATATCATTACAGAAAATAACAACCAATTAAAATACAGAGTTGTGGATCTCAGTTCCAGTGGACGAAGCTAGAAAACAACTCTCATACTTAAAGGCTCAGGGAACATTGCAGAAGAGGGGTTGAAAGATCGTAAGATTCGGAGGACCAGGGAATTTATTGTGAGTTTGTGTCTCCTAGTAATGTCAGAAGCTTCATCCATAATACCTCACTAACGACTGTCTAAACACTAGCTGAACAAGGACAATACTAATAAATATGCCCAAGTAGACACCACAAAGCCCAATCCTGTACAAAGAACTACAGACAACTAAGGAATGCTGAGAGTAGGAGAAATATTCATGCCCAGGGAAGAGAACACTCGTTGGTTATCCCACACCAAATGGCCAACCTTGAAAACATAAGTACAAGTAACATTTTACAGACTGAGCAGGTTGTATTTAAGAATATATGTTTACGTATACACATACCCCAAACAACAATTAATGAGAAGAGAAGTCATGAATTTGCAAGAGAGCAAGGAGAGGTTTATGGGAGGATTTGGAGGGAGGAAAGGGAAGGGAGAATGACTGTGATTGTATTATAATCTCAAAATAAAACAAAATAAATAAGAGTAGACAAGTTAAAAGAAACATTTAAATTTTACAACAAATAGCAATCCTTGTTAATTATGCTATACATTATTTCAAGATGTAGGATTGTGTTAGTCATTAGAATAATGTAAACATTCAACTAATAAGGTGACTAATAGTGTCACATTTATTGGTATATTGACATTTACGCTTTATACTTCATTTGACTATTTTTGTGAGTATATTTATGTATTTGTCTGCAAACATGTGTTTGCTGTTATACAAGCATACATGGACAAGGGTCAGAGTTCAACCTTGAATGTTGTTCCTCACTCTACTATTTACATTGGTTTTGAGGCAAGGTTATTCACTGGCCTAGAACTTGCTGATTATGCTAGGGTGATACAGGGTTGCACCAGATTCTACCTCCTCTGTGCTGGAATAATGAATGTGGAGCACCATAGTATGGATTTTTGTTTGTGGTGAGGCTGGAAACTAAACTCAAATTCTTACATTTTCTCTACAAGTACTTCAGTAAGACTTTGCCTCCAGGCTGTTTTAATATTAAAATACTATGAATACAAGTCTACCCTTAATTAGATTTATTCTTTTCATTTTTATTTTTGCTATCTTTGTATAATATGCAAATTAGAGTGTAAAGATAGGAAATTAAGTAACCTATAGTTCATGGGTTCGTATTTTTAGATTGTTCTGTTCAATTGTCCATTTCTTTGTTTGTAGTCTAAATTTAAACCATCATGAATACTTAAGCTTCATAACAGTTTATAAGACTGGGAAGTGTGGGACAGCCTATTATATTTTCATTTCAAAATGATTAGGACTAGTAAGTTCTCAATGCAATTCAACATACATTTTTATACCTGTTTATAGTTTGTTTCTCTAGGCTGGGCACTGTCATTTTGATGACTGGTTCATGATCACAATGGAATTCCTTGTGGAATTCCTTAGCAGTGCTGAGTTTTCCAATTCATGAACAAAGGATGCATTTACATTTATTAAAATATTTTATGTCAGCATTTTATGGTTTTCAAGCATATGTCTTATAAATGCTTGGCTACATATATTGTTGAATATTTGAGTAGCTTTGCCTGTTTTATTTTCTTTGGTTTTGTTTGTATTTTTGTTTTTGTTTTTTGTTTTGTTTTGTTTTGTTTTGTTTTGTTTTGTTTTATACAAGGTCTTATTGGGAAGCCCAGTTATCTTAGAAGTCATGATATAGGTTGTCATTGAACTGATGGAGATTCACCTGGCTTTGTCTCTACTTGCTGAATAAATGTGTAGGCTACTGGGAATAGTTTGTTAATGCTTTAAATGGAATAGCTTAAGCTTTTTTGAGTATTTAATGTGCACAGAAGGAAAAAGGTGATTTGGAGGGTCTTAAATAGTTTCATTTCTAAAATTTTACTTAAAATATCTTTTTCTTTTCTTCTTTTATTGGATATTTTCTTTATTTACGTTTCAAATGGTATCCCTTTTCCTGTTTCTCTAGCAGGAACCCCATATCCCATACCCCCAACTCCCTGCTTCTATAAGAGTACTCCCCCACCCACCTACCAACTCTCTACTGCCTCCCTGACCTGGCACTCCCCTACACTGGGGCATCAAGCCTTCACAGGACCAAGGACCTCTCCTCCCTTTGATGCCCTACAACACCATCCTTTGCTACATATTCAGCTGGAGCTATGGGTCCCTCCATGTATGTATACTCTTCGGTTGGTGGTTTAGAACCTGGGAGCTCTGGGATATCTGGTTGGTTGATATTGTTGTTCTTCCTAAGCTGTGGCAAACCCCTTCAGCTCCTTTAGTCTTTTCCTATCTCCTCCACTGGCAATCCATTCTCGATCCAATGGTTGGCTGTGAACATCCTCCTCTGCATTTGTCAGGCTCCTGTCAAGATGCACTTTTTGGCATCCAAAATAGTGTCTGGTTTGGTGACTGTATATGAGATGGATCCCCAGGTGGGACAGTCTCTGGATGGTCTTTCCTCATGTCTCTGCTCCAAAATATGTCTCCATATTTCCTCCTGTGAATGTTTTGTTCCCTCTTCTAAGGAGGACTGAAGCATCCATACTTTGGTCTTACTTCTTCTTGGTCTTCATTAGGTCTGTAAATTGTATCTTGGTTATTCCAAACTTTTGGGTTCATAAACATTTATCAGTGATTACATACCATATGTGTTTTTCTGTGATTGGGTTACCTCATTCAGGATATTTTCTACTTCTATCCATTTGCCTAAAAATTTCATGGAATCATTGTTTTAATAGCTGAATAGTACTCCAGTGTGTTAAGGTACCACATTTTCTGTATCCACTCTTCTGTTGAAGGACATCTAGGTTCTTTCCAGAATTGGGCTATTATAAATAAGGCTGCTATGAACACAGTGGAACATGTGTCTTTGTTGTATTTTGGAACATCTTTTGGGTATATGACTAGGAGTGGTATATTTGGGTCCTCAGTTAGCACTACTTCCAATTATCTGAGGAACCTCCAGAATGATTTCCACAGTGATTGTACCAGTTTGCAATCCCACCCAACAATGTAGGAGTGTTCTTCTTTTGCCACATCCTCCCCAGCATCTACTATCACCTGAATTTCTGATCTTGGCCATTCTGACTGGTGTGAGGTGATATCTCAGGGTTGTTTTGATTTGTATTTCCATGATGACTAAGGATATTGAACATTACTTTAAGTGCTTCACTTCCATTCAATATTCCTCAGTTGAGAATTCTTTGTTTAGCTCTGTACCCCATTTTAATAGGAATTCTTGAATCTCTGGAGTCTAGTTTCTTAAGTTAAGTGTATATGTTGGATATTAGCTCTCTATTGGATATAGGATTGGTAAAGACCTGTTCCAAATCTGCTGGTTGCCATTTTGTTCTATTGACAGTGTCTTTTGCCTTATAGAAGCCTTGTAATTTTATGAGGTTCCATTTGTCTATTGTTGATCTTAGAGCATAAGCCACTGGTGTTCTGTTCAGGAAATGTTTCCCTGTGCCCATATGTTTGAGGCTCTCTCTGACTTGCTCTACTATTAGTTTCAGCATATCTGGTTTTCTGTGGAAGTCCTTGATCTACTCATACTTGAGCTTTGTACATGGTGATAAGATTGAATTGATTTGCATTCTTCTACATGAACCACATACCTATTGTCAATCGATCTTTGACAAAGAAGCTAAAACCATACAATGAAAAAAAAAAAAAACGACAACATTTCCAACAAATGGTGCTGGTTCAACTGGAGGTCAGCATGTAGAAGAATGCAAATTGACCCAGTCTTATCACCTTGTACAAAGCTCAAGTCCAAGTGGACCAAGGACCTCCACATAAAACTAGATACACTGAAACTAATAGAAAAGGTGGGGAAGAGCCTCAAACACACAGGCACAGGGAAAAATTTTTGAACAGAACACCAATGACTTATGCTCTAAGATCAAGAATTGACAAATGGGACATCATAAAATCGCAAAGCTTCTGTAAGGCAAAGGACACTGTCATTAGGAGAAAATGGCAACCAACAGATTAGGAAAAGGTTTATTACCAATCCTACATCTGGTAGAGGGTTAACATCTAATACATACAAAAACTCAAGAAGTTAGACTCCAGAGAATCAAATAATCCTATTAAAAATTGGGGTAAGGAGCTAAATAAAAAATTCTCAATTGAGGAATATTACATGGTGGAGAAGCACCTAAAGAAATGTTCAACATCTTTAGTCATCAGGGAAATGCAAATCAAAGAAACACCAAAATACCACTTCATACCAGTCAGATGGCTAAGATGAAAAACTCAGGTAACAGTAGATGCTGGGCAAGATGTGGAGGAAGAGGAACACTTCTTCGTTGTTGGTGGAATTGCAAGCTGCTACAACCACTCTGGAAATCAGTCTGGTGGTTCCTCAGAAAAATTGGACATAGTACTACCAGAGGACCCAGTGGTAACTCCTTGTCGTATAACTAAAAGATGTTCCAACATCCTGAGTGAGGTAACTCAGTCACGAAAGTACTCAAATGGTATGCACTCACTGATAACTGGATATTAGTCCAAAAGCTTGGAATATCTAAGAAAAAATTGCAGATCATATGAAGCCCAAGAAGGAAGACAAAAATGTGGATGCTTAATTCCTTCCTAAAAGGAAGAAGAAAATACTCACTGGAAGAAATACAGGGACAAAGAGTAGAGCTGAGACTGAAGAAAAGGTCATCCATAGACTGTACCACCTGGGGAAACCATCCCATATGCTGTCACCAAACCCAGTCAGTATTGCTAATTCAAAGAAGTGCTTGCTGGCAGGATTCAGATATATGTGTCTCCTGAGAGGCTCTGCTAGAACCCACAGATGAGGATGGTTGTAGCTAACCATTGGACTGAACAAGGGGACCCCAATGGAGGAGTTAGAGAAAAGACTGAAGGAGCTGAAGAGGTTTGCAACACCACAGGAAGAACAACAATATCAACAACCAAACCCTATCAGAGCTTCCAGGGTCTAAACCACCAACCAATGAGTATACATGGAGGGACCTATGACTTCAGCCACATATGTTGCATAGGATGGCATTGTGCAGCATCAATGGAAGGAAAGCCCTTGGTCCTGTGAAGGCTCATTTCCCCAATGTAGGGTAATGCCAGGGCCTTGAGGTTGGAGTGGGTGGGTAGGAATAGGAGCATCCTCATAGAAGCAGGGGGAAGGGGGCAGAGGTATGGGAGAGGGGGGAAAGGGGTAACATTTGAAATATAAATACATAAAATATGCAAGAAAATAAAATTATTTAAAAAAGAAACCATTGAGCATTTATGGATCTATGGAACTATGTAGCATCTACATCACAGTTCTTTACCTAAGGCTCAGGGAGCATTGCTTAAGAAGGGTTAAAGAACCAGAGGTCATTGATGTTTGCAAGAAAACTGCATTTCCTGAACATACCAGCACCATTGCATAAAGGAACTAACAGCATTTGCGCCTGCATACACATGACGTGCACAGAGTGTCAGCCCTGATGGGAAAAGAGCTGAGGAGCTTTTGGTAACTAATAGCTGCTGATGGAAAAAGGAAAGTCAGTTATCTTCAGGGAAGTGGCCCCGAAAAGCTACCCATGCTCCAGTAGGTGGTTCTGCACTCATGCACACATAAGTGTATAGGCAGCACTAAGTGGACTCAGGGGGAAATACAAAAACAAAACAAAAAAACTAAAGCAAGGCAGAAAACAAAAACAAAACAAAACAAAAAACTAGCACATGGTGTTGAGAGGGGAAAGGGAAAGTGTTGGAGGAGATAGGAGAGGAATCAGAGGTAGAGGAATGGAATGGATTTGATGAAAACACAGGACACGACCTTCTCAAACAATTAAAAAAAAAACAAGGAAAAATATCAAGTCATCTAAGAGTAGCTTTAATTTCATTTTGTCCTTCTTAATTGCATCTTTTAATTGATTTTTTTAATGGTTTGCTCTGGATAGATGCTTCTGGAACAGTTTGAGCAGAACAGATGAGAACAAGGGTGCTTATCTTGTGGGTAAATTCACACAACAGGCTGCTTTCCTTTCCCCCTTACTAGTTTCATGAGCGTCATACTGGATAACCCATTAAATTTTCCAAACGGAGCTAGGGAGATGGATCAGTGGGTAATAGCACATGCTGCACTTGTAGTGGACCCAAGGTCTCTCTTGGAGTAATATTAAGTATGAGATTTAATAAGTGTTTTTATAATTTGTGAAATTTACTTTTTTCACGAGCTGTCTGACCAACTTTATCTTAAAAGAAAATATTTACATAGCTATATCAATCATTCCTTAATACGTTTATTGTATTTCTTTTCTCTGTGTTCTATCAATTTATATTGTTACATGGCTGACTTTTATATATTACTGTACATTTACATTCCTTGGAACAAAAATTAGTGGTCTGTAACAGTCTTAGTTACTGTTTTATTGCTGTGAAGAGACATCACAACCAAGGCAATTCTCATAAAAGAAAGTGTTTAACTGGAGACTTATAATTTTATATGTTTAGTCTTTGACCATTATGGTAAGAAGCAGACAGACATGATGCTGAAGCAGTAGCTGAAAAGTTGGACTTTTGAAACCTCAAAGACCACACCCAGTGACACACCTTCTCCAACTAGGCCATATCTCCAATCCTTCCAAACAGTTTCACTACATGGTGACTTAGCATTAAAATAAAACAGCCTATAGGGACCACTATCATTCAAACTAACGCAGAAAGTATGTTTAAGCACTAATGAATTTCTTTTTATATTTTTCACTGCTAAATGCATATTAAAGGGAGATATTTAATCTAATTTCTCTGATATTTTTAACTGGAGTTGGTATCAGGAAATGCTGGCTTCGAAAATGAAAAAGGAAGGGTTTCCTAGGTAGTGTCTGCTTTCATTCAAAAAAAATGTAAAATCAGGCTAGATTCATTTTTAATCAGCTGACAGGAAACAGGTAAGAAAGTTGGTGCATATCTATAGTTCAAGTGTAGAAAAGGGCAAGAATGGTCTGGGCTATAGAGAGATTGTGATTTAAAATACACACACACGCTGGGTATAAAATTAACTCAAATAAATCAGTTGCCTTCCTCTATACAAAAGAGAAACAAGCCGAGAAAGAAATTAGGGAAACGACACCCTTCATAATAGACCCAAATAATATAAAGTACCTCGGTGTGACTTTAACCAAGCAAGTAAAAGATCTGTACAATAAGAACTTCAAGACACTGAAGAAAGAAATTGAAGAAGACCTCAGAAGATGGAAAGATCTCCCATGCTCATGGATTGGCAGGATTAATATAGTAAAAATGGCCATTTTACCAAAAGCAATCTACAGATTCAATGCAATCCCCATCAAAATACCAATCCAATTCTTCAAAGAGTTAGACAGAACAATTTGCAAATTCATCTGGAATAACAAAAAACCCAGGATAGCTAAAGCTATCCTCAACAATAAAAGGACTTCAGGGGGAATCACTATCCCTGAACTCAAGCAGTATTACAGAGCAATAGTGATAAAAACTGCATGGTATTGGTACAGAGACAGACAGATAGACCAATGGAATAGAATTGAAGACCCAGAAATGAACCCACACACCTATGGTCACTTGATTTTTGACAAAGGAGCCAAAACCATCCAATGGAAAAAAGATAGCATTTTCAGCAAATGGTGCTGGTTCAACTGGAGGGCAACATGTAGAAGAATGCAGATCGATCCATGCTTATCACCCTGTACAAAGCTTAAGTCGAAGTGGATCAAGGACCTCCACATCAAACCAGACACACTCAAACTAATAGAAGAAAAACTAGGGAAGCATCTGGAACACATGGGCACTGGAAAAAATTTCCTGAACAAAACACCAATGGCTTATGCTCTAAGATCAAGAATTGACAAATGGGATCTCATAAAACTGCAAAGCTTCTGTAAGGCAAAGGACACTGTGGTTAGGACAAAACGGCAACCAACAGATTGGGAAAAGATCTTTACCAACCCTACAACAGATAGAGGCCTTATATCCAAAATATACAAAGAACTCAAGAAGTTAGACCGCAGGGAAACAAATAACCCTATTAAAAAATGGGGTTCAGAGCTAAACAAAGAATTCACAGCTGAGGAATACCGAATGGCTGAGAAACACCTAAAGAAATGTTCAACATCTTTAGTCATAAGGGAAATGCAAATCAAAACAACCCTGAGATTTCACCTCACACCAGTGCGATTGGCTAAGATCAAAAACTCAGGTGACAGCAGATGCTGGCGAGGTTGTGGAGAAAGAGGAACACTCCTCCATTGTTGGTGGGATTTGCAGACTGGTAAAACCATTCTGGAAATCAGTCTGGAGGTTCCTCAGAAAATTGGACATTGAACTGCCTGAGGATCCAGCTATACCTCTCTTGGGCATATACCCAAAAGATGCCTCAACATATAAAAGAGACACGTGCTCCACTATGTTCATCGCAGCCTTATTTATAATAGCCAGAAAATGGAAAGAACCCAGATGCCCTTCAACAGAGGAATGGATACAGAAAATGTGGTACATCTACACAATGGAATACTACTCAGCTATCAAAAACAACGAGTTTATGAAATTCGTAGGCAAATGGTTGGAACTGGAAAATATCATCCTGAGTGAACTAACCCAATCACAGAAAGACATACATGGTATGCACTCATTGATAAGTGGCTATTAGCCCAAATGCTTGAATTACCCTAGATCCCTAGAACAAACGAAACTCAAGACGGATGATCAAAATGTGAATGCTTCACTCCTTCTTTAAATGAGGAAAAAGAATACCCTTGGCAGGGAAGGGAGACGCAAAGATTAAAACAGAGACTGAAGGAACACCCATTCAGAGCCTGCCCCACATTTGGCCCATACATATACAGCCACCCAATTGGACTAGATGGATGAAGCAAAGAAGTGCAGACCGACAGGAGCCGGATGTGGATCGCTCCTGAGAGACACAGCCAGAATACAGCAAATACAGAGGCGAATGCCAGCAGCAAACCACTGAACTGAGAATAGGTCCCCTATTGAAGGAATCAGAGAAAGAACTGGAAGAGCTTGAAGGGGCTCGAGACCCCAAAAGTACAACAATGCCAAGCAACCAGAGCTTCCAGGGAATAAGCCACTACCTAAAGACTATACGTGGACTGACCCTGGACTCTGACCCCATAGGTAGCAATGAATATCCTAGTAAGAGCACCAGTGGAAGGGGAAGCCCTGGGTCCTGCTAAGACTGAACCCCCAGTGAACTAGTCTATGGGGGGAGGGCGGCAATGGTGGGAGGGTTGGGAGGGGAACACCCATAAGGAAGGGGAGGGGGGAGGGGGATGTTTGCCCGGAAACCGGGAAAGGGAATAACACTCGAAATGTATATAAGAAATACTCAAGTTAATAAAAAAAACACACACACACACACACACACACACACACACACACACATACACACAGCATAACACAAAGGTTTCTTAAGTGCTGAATGGAAGAAATGATATGCAAAGTTTGAATTATAAAGTATATCTTTATTACAGAACAGATTCTATGCCTGATAAGGAAAAATATAAACAGACCTCAAATATAACATTCTAAGTGAAAGCACTGGACCCAATGGTTACATAGCCTAGGGTGTGGGTAAAGCCACTGTAACAAAGATTAAATTGTTTGGACAAAAAGAGTTTCGTGTTTTCCAGACTGAACAGGTAGAAGAGCATGACAGCTTTGAAAACTTGTAAGGATAGTCATGTTTGGGTGACTTTTAACCAAATTGTATACTCTTCATATTAAAAAAGTTTTTAGGCTGTTTATAATTTATACATTAATTAGGAAAAAAGAAAAATAATAGATGATACAAACATATATAGACATAGAAACACTTAAATCCTCTAGCTAGGTACCAACTGGGAGCTTGTTTCTTTCTTAGGAACATGAAATAAGGACCTACAGATGTCCTCATGGGGGACATCCCCAGAGAGCTCAAAGACTCAATAATGCCAAGCTGGTTCGCATGCATTGTTCTCTGAAGTCCAACATTAGTTTAGAAGACCAGGACAGACTGCACACTGTTTACCTTTAGCTATCATCCAGTCATCTGAATGTTGGTATTCATGCATACACATTGACCTTCTGTTCTAGAAATTTCCTAGAAGTCTACAAACATGGTTGAAAAAAATACCAAAGATAAAAGCGGTACTGAAGAACCTCAGAAAAGTGACTGGATAGGAAGTGTTCTATGTATTTTCCTCTATTATGCTCTACAAACACAAAACTGTGGATTGCATAGGTGAGGCAATGTTATAATCTTTTCTTTAGAAGGAAGGAGGAAGGTTGGGGATTTAGCTCAGTGGTAGAGCACTTGCCTAGGAAGCGCAAGGCCCTGGGTTCGGTCCCCAGCTCCGGAAAAAAAAAAAAAAGAAGGAAGGAGGAAGTAAGAATACCTTCTAAAGGTAAGGAATACATGGTAATCTCATAGATGGCCAATTTTAGTGTCCTTTTTCTGTTTTTTTTTCCCTGTGGCATTTTTGTTGCTTTGGTTTGATTTTGATGCATTAGAAATCTCAGCACCTTTTAATGACTCCCTGCCAGAGAGTCCCTCTGATAATACCTGGCTATTACTCCACGGAAGGACTTCTCATTGCAGACACACCATTCAGAACTGACTGTCACCTTGTTCAAGGAGCAAGGTAAGTTTCTGTATTCACCATCTGTTTTTAGTGAAAAGTACAGCTAATTCAAAATAGCATTAACAGAAACACTGTGAGCCATTTAAGCACAGAGTTCAAGTGCTTAAATCCTTTTCTAAAATGTGGGGTTAAATCTGTCTTGCAAAAAATAAATATTTGTCACTTGAGAGCTTCATGGTGCTTAGGATATACCAATGTCCTGCCAAGAATCCTAGAGTAGACAAAAAGATAAGGTTCTGCTACAGAAGGTGTTATTTGATTTTATTTGTTATCTGTTTCATGAGAGACTTATTTTTGGAGTTTTATTTATTTGTATGTATATGGGTAGTTTGCTTGTATGAATATCGATGCACCTCAGTGAGCAGTGCTAGTCAAAGCCGGGAAAGTCATTGGACCAACTTGGAACTGGAATTATAAATGACTATGAGCTGAAATGAAGTGCTGGGATTTGCATTTAAATCATTTGGAAGAGTGCTCAGTGCTCTTAAACACTAAGCCATCTCTCCAGTACTAACTTCACATTGAAGATAAAAGAATAACATAAAATGATCATATTTTATTTAAAAGGATTATACATGAATAAGCAAAAGAACGGACCTCCATTTTAACTTTGAGAAATTTCCCTTAGTTGTATAGTTTTATTTCCCACTTATCTATGGACATTTACTCATAGACCATCCATATAATTAAAAGCAATTAGGATGAAAGTAGCTTTCATATTAAATCTTGTCACTTTACAACAGCTGTGGAAATATTACTTAATTTCATAATAATCAACTACCTTCATGGCAAACAAGGGATACTCACATAGGTTTTATGCATATACAAGCATACTTACATGCTCACAGGTCACATTCATACCAATTCCTTATTATATGTTGTAAACCCTAATATATTCAGAAAGCAATTACACTGTTAGTCTTACATGTAGCTTTCCAGGGCTAGACTTGTTAGGTAAGCTGCTAAAAGGGGTAGGAGATGAACAATAAGAAGCCCTGGTAGAGGATAGATAGACCTCTAAGAGACTGACATTCAAATGAAAGGATTATAAAGTATTGTGTTTACATTAGAAAAGATTCAAACAGAAACTACAAACACAGATTTTTCATGAACACAGCTTATGAATTTAAATATAGCTCACAATCTACAAACTTTCAAGTTTTGATGATGCTTATGTTCCAATCAAGTCATGGCAGACGTAAGCAAAAGAAAGAATGAATTCAAGCTGGAATATAGATTCACAAGAAGAGCTTAAACAAAAGAATGGCTCACAGGGAATACATAAACAATTAGAAGAACAGAATATGAGTAACTGGGTGTCACATAAAGACCTACAGGGATGCATGTGTAGAAAAAGACTTGGGGAATGAGATTTAAAGACTTCAACACTTATCCACACCAGATGTCTTACATGTTGCCACAAACTTTTCTCAGGTCTTAAGGACAGAGTTCTATTCTAATACCTGATGACAATGACGCTCATGATGATGATGATGATGATGATGATGATCATGATCATGATCATGACCATGATGACATAGCTAGCAATCATGCAACTTGGCTATATGTAGTATTTTGTGCACTTAGGAAATAGATTTATCCACTTTATTTACACAGCAATACCTCAACACTGAACGCATTATCACCTTTATTTTTTAAATGTGGAAAATCTGTCTTAAAAGAGTTAAGCCAGGGACAGTGGATCTTAGGCTGAAAATGTAAGACTACCATACAATTCTCTCCAGAATCAAAGTTCTCTACTAGATGCTGCCTGGTATCCTGGACTCCTTCATTAGAATAATCGCTGCATTTATAGAAGCGCCTTCTGCTTCAGTCATCTCACTAAATCTGTTGGGCATGTGTCTCTCACTGAGATTGCAGAGAGAAGCCTAAGACTGAGGTGATACAACAAAGATAGTGGCTAACTACGAAATGCAATTTGATCTAAGCTTAGTTTACACTATTGATAACCATTCTGTCTGGGGCCAAAGTTTGGTTTGAAAATTAGTGTATTTTTCAACAAAATTATAATACTCATCCACTGACATTCTGTTATCTAAGAAAAAGAACTTACTTTTTAAATGTGTTGAGAAATCAGGGAGAATATATGTAAATATGTCCACAGGGCAGTCTCTGGTACATTGCATGCACAGAAGCGTGCCAGTGCTTGAGAATGGGAAAAGATAAAATCACTGAGTTATTAGTTTTAGAAGCTACACATTGGATAATCCATTAAAATATCAAAATTGTGTTGAAGGAATAGCCCAGCCATAAAGAGTACACACTCCTCTTATAGAGAACGTGAATTCTGCTGTCAGTGTCCACATCAAGTTGTTCACAATCACCTATACCTCCAGCTCCAGGGGAACTGAAGACTGAAATTCACAAGCACTAACACATAACACACATAACCACACACAGACGTAGACATATACATATACATAAAAAACAAGCCTTGAAAATTATTAAATTTTCAAAATATTGAAGTGGGGAGCTTTGAAAATGCTTCATTCAATTGATTGAATTCCTACAGAAGTTGATATACAATCAGTCGTCGGTGGATATGGTGGAACATGCCTTTAATCCCTGAACAGAAGCAAAGCCATTTAAGGAGTTTGAGGTAAGCCTGGTCTACCCAACAAGTTTCAGGCCAAACTGGGGTCAAAACTGAAATCTGGCCTCAAACAATTAACATTAGGAATTATACTTCTATTATTGCTATTGCTCTAATTAATGGGTGTGTGTGTGTGTGTGTGTGTGTGTGTGTGTGTGTGTGATGCATGCTATGGCATTTGTGGGGATATCTAAGGACAATGTGCATGTGTTACTTCCCTCCATTTACTGTGGAATCTGAGAACTGAACTCAAGTTAGTTGAGATTGAAACCAATACTTTGAGACTGTATACCATCTCACTGGCCCTATGCATTAAGAATCATTGAAATTTATATTTTTATTACAATAAAATAATTCCTGATAGTGCTACAAAGGCATATCGATATCTTGTCAATCTCTATACAATAGATATCTTCTCTTTCTTTATTTTTCCCACAGGTCATATCCTGATTCCCAAATAACATTAATGGAGAACAGGACAGAGATGACAGAGTTCATCCTCCTAGGACTAACCAATGCACCAGAACTGCGTGCCCCTCTGTTTATCATAATCAGCCTTATTTATTTCACCAATGTGATTGGAAACTTAGGTATGATTGTGCTGATTCTCTGGGACTCTCGACTCCACACTCCCATGTATTGTTTCCTTGCTAACCTGTCCCTGGTGGACATCTTTTACTCCTCAGCTGTCTCTCCAACAGTTTTGGCTGGACTTCTTGTAGGAAACATAGCTGTCTCCTACAATGCTTGTATCGCCCAGATGTTCTCATTTTCAGCCTTTGTCACCACAGAAGATTTACTTTTGGCTGCAATGGCTTATGATCGCTATGCAGCAGTGTGCAAACCCCTGCATTATACCACCACCATGACTCCAACTGTATGTATATGCCTCACCATGGCCTGCTATGCTGGGGGTTTTCTGAATTCCTCCATCCACACTGGGGATACATTCAGGCTTTCCTTTTGTGGGTCCAATGCAGTCCATCACTTTTTCTGTGATGTTCCAGCCATCATGACTCTCTCCTGCTCTGATAGACATGTTAGTGAGATGGTGCTCATTTATGGAGCAGGCTTCATTATCTGTTCTGCACTCCTCCTGATTTTGATCTCCTACACATTCATCTTCATCACCATCTTCAAGATGCGCTCAACTGCAGGATACCAGAAGGCTATGTCCACCTGTGTTTCTCACTTTACTGCTGTCTCCATTTTCTATGGGACTGTTATTTTCATGTACTTACAACCCACCTCCAGCCACTCCATGGACACTGACAAAACTGTGTCTGTGTTCTACACCATGGTCATCCCCATGCTGAACCCTGTGGTCTACAGCCTGAGGAACAAGGAGGTGAAAAGTGCATTCAAGAAAGTTGTAGAGAAAGCAAAATACTCCTTAGGATTTTGAATCTAGCTTTGTATAGTGCACTGTAATGCAACTCCATGCCTATCACATCTCCCCTAGGTACCCTGTGAGATTTCAGGTCACACTGATGTTAAGTAGAAGAATCTTTCTTTTTGGAAAATGGAAATAGTGATGAAAATGCAATATCTGTTTTAGACTGATGTGAAGTTTAGCGTGTGTTGGCTATGTTTCTCTAAACATTCATGGATCAGACTGTTTATTTACCATTTCTCCAAACATTTTCTACATACCAGTAGTAGCACATATATAAAACAAGAGGTAAAGAAAAACCAATGAGAAGAAGTTTCTGCTCCATGGACACTGACATTTGGGTGTAGAAACATACACAGGGTACAATGGCATTTTGCTAATATTCTCTTTCAAAGGTTTATGAATCCATGCTATGCATGTATATGTGTACACATGCACAGACATGCACATGTGACATGGTAACTATACACACATAACTACAGGTAACATAAAAATCTTTCTTGATGACTGGTTGTTTAATATTTTGATGAGGAAGGATCTCTCAATAAAACCAAGATCTCTACCATCAGCTGGTCTAGCTATTCAGTTTCCTCTTGTCATTCCTTTTTTCCAGCTCCCCAATTCTGGATTAGAGGTGGACCCTCATACTCTTCCAACACTTATGAGGGTTCTAAGAATACACAGTTATGGTCTTCATGTTTGCATGATATTTGTTTTACTCACTGGATCACCTTCACAAATCCACCATTAATTTTCCACAAATAATTCAAATAACATACTTTCGGGTAATAGAATACCAATTTATGTTTATTTCTCTTCAATTGATGTACTACTCCAAATGCTTAAAGAGATGTAGGTTTAAATATGTGCTCACACTCTGTGTGTATTTTACTGAGAGGCTTAGAAATAAAGTATCTTAAATGAATGGATATTTCTTTGTGTCCAGGTCATTTTATAGAAGCTTAATTTTTCCTTTATATGATTCAGAAGAGAAATTGTGCTAAGTATCATGAAAATAGAATGAAAAAAACCTATCCAATTTGCATGTGACTACTCCTAAATGACCTCCTTAAAAAGAGTCCTGGAGATTCATGTTCTTCGTGTATTATCTCTGCAAGCATTTCAGGGTACTCAGATGACCATTTCTCCTCAATGTATTTGCATCATCTCTTGTCACTCACAGTCTGTCCCTTCACCCAGTTCACACTGATCCCCTTGATGTTCTTCTCAACTGTAAGCATGTCCCTACTTCAGGGTACTTGAGCTTGCTGCTCCCCTGCACTGACATTTCCTTCACTGCATTCAGTTCTCTTCTTAAACTGATGCTAACCATCTTGAGAGATTTCCATGAGTCCCCTATAAGGCAGTCACTTTCCTTCCCATTCACACTGTCTCTCCACTCTGCCTTGTCTTCACGGTGCTCATCAGCATCTCAGCTGGAATATAAATATAAGTAAGAGAAATAGCTTCATGTGTTTTAATTACACACTACTACTTTGGACCTGAATACAATTTTGACCCATTGCAGAAGCTCCATATTTATTTAATAAGTGAATAAAGAAACTAATGACATTCAGTCCAGACATATAGTAAAATGTTTAGGCTACTAACAAAGTAGTGATAAACATAGAATAAAATTTTGTAAGATTTAATACTAGATATGTAGTGTATTTGAAAAGGTATAGATTTTTTTGCATTGCTGCATTTTAATCTGTATTCTCACTCAGGAGTGGTAGACTCCATTTGTAGACTGCTTGGATTTTTTTTCTAAAAGTTCCTTTTGAAATGAATCATCTCATTTTATTTTTTTAAATTTTAAAAGGAGAATCCAAGATGATTTCTGTCTACCATTGGCAGATAAGGAAAAGCTATCAGGGCTGGATAGATGGCTTAGTAGATAAGATCACTGGCTGCTCTTTCATAGGTCTTGAATTCAATTCCTGCCAACCACATGGTGGCTCACAACCATGTGTAATAGGATCTGATGCCCTCTTCTGGTGTGTCTGAAGATAGTGACAGTGTGTGTGTGTGTGTGTGTGTGTGTGTGTGTGTGTGTGTAACTCATATACATATACAAAAGACATAAGCCTCTAAAAAAATAGCTATTGAACATTCAACATTCCTGAACTGCAGTCACATGTTCTTTATCGAGAGACACTTTTATGAAGAGAATACATGCAAAGGCCTCTAATTAATTTACCATGTATATTTATATGTATATACATACAGCTATACTTATTTCTGTATCTCATGATCCTGTTAATCTAAACACAAACTCATGCTAATATCTGTCTTTAACTCAACTGTGTATTGAATTTACCCATTCCTACTTGTGATTTCCTCCTCTAGTTACTTAGAAATGTGAAAGTCACAGTTTCCTATTTATGGATTGATTCATTCATCTTTATTAAGCAAATAAAGAAATTCCATAGTTGTCTATTGGCATCTTAATGAGGAACAAATTATAGAATAGAAATATCTCATTGGATGGAAACATAGCTGCCCATTATCACAAAAAGTAAGGTTTGGTGTATTTTTGTTGTTGTTGTTTGTTTTTTATCAATCATTCCATTTGTTTACATCTCAAATGATGTACCACTTCCCAGTTATTCCCTCCACCATTCTACATGCCCTCCCCCCTAACCTTTGCCTGTATGAGAGGGCTGCCCTACCCACCCACACTCTCTGGTGCCACCACTCCAGCATTCCCCTATGCTGGGGTATGAAGCCTTCTTGTGACCCAGAGAGTATTCTCTCCCATTGCTACTAGGCAAGGCCACCCTCTGTTACTTTTGTTTCTGGAGCCATGGATCCCTCCAGGTACACTCCTTGGTTGGTGGTATAGACTCTGGGAGAACTGGGTAGTCAGGCCAGCTTATGTTGTTGTTCTAATGGGTTGGCAATCCCCCTCCTCTCCTCCAGTCCTTCCACCAGATCCCCCAACAAGTTACCAGAGGTTTGGTGTTTTTAAGGTCTAGTATATGAAAGAATAGCTCACTCTCCAAGAGCTTGGAAAAATTAATGGAAAATAGTCATAGGTGTGGTAACATGAATATATCTTTGACCAAATTGTGTAAGGCCTTATACTTAAATATTGGTGTGTATAAGTTAATATTAATTGGAGAAAAGAAGAAAATAACATGTGATGCACAGATACATTTAAACTATCTTTAGACCCAGAAAGACTTGGGTTTTTATTATTATAAAGGTGCAATGAGAACCTACAAGTACCCTCATGGGGAATAGCCCCAGAGAGCTCAATGACTCCATAATGCCAGGTGCACTACCCTTAAAAGTTAATCACTTTAGAAGAGCTCAATGGCAACGTGACCATGTGTGGTCATCACTAAGCCATCTGAATGTTAATATTTACCCATACATACTGATTTTAGTTTGAACTGGAGATTTTCTAAGTATCTTCAACCATGGTTAAAAAATACCCAAGACAAAAATTGTATTAAACAATCTTAGAGAAGTGACCAGTTAGCAAGATTTTCTGTGTACCTTCCTCAACTAAACACTTTGCAAATACATCTCCATGGATTATATGAGAGAGGTAGCACTATAATTTTTGTTTCACAGCAAGGAAGAAATAGAGACCCTTCTAAGGACACAGGGAATTCACACTAAATTTATCGGTTGATTGTTTGGGTGTTTTTTTCTTTGTTTTTGTTGTTTTAAAAAGTTCCACGCCTTTTGATTATTCCCTACCAGAGAGACCCTATGATGATACCTGTGTATTACTCTGTGGGAGGACTTCTCATCACAAACTCTGTTCAGAACTGATTGTCACTCTTTTTCAAAGAGCAAGGTAAGGTTCTGTATTCACCATCTACTTACAGTGAAATGTAAAGCTCACAGAGAGGTCACATTAGCAGAACCACTGTGAGTCATTTGAGCACAGAGTTTGAGGTATTGAACCATTTTTTTTTAAACGCTGAGTTAATTCTGTCTTGCAAATATTAAAAATTTGTCAATGAAGAGCTGAATGGTATTTATGAAATTATCAGTGTCCTACTTTCTAAACATTTTAGAGCAAACAGTAGAGATGAGGCACTGGCTGGTTAGGTATTAATTTGAAAATATTTGTTACCTGTTCGTATCCCACTGGAAATTTAAAAAAGTATAAACTAAGATGATCATTCTTTAAACTAAAGAAATGATTGTAACTTAATGAGACAAGGAAGTAATCTACATTTTAGTGATTCCCCACTCAAATCCCATACTCTCATTTTAAATTTAACCACATACCATATATTTAAGCATTCATGGATGATCCATTTGAGTAAAAACAATAGCTTTTTAGTATGGAAAAATCTACTTAAATACGGAACTATCACTCTTTGAACTAGGTGTGGAAAACTAGGCTATCAGGCAATTTACAAACAACAAATGGTAAACAAAATGTGGTAATATGTCTCATTCACATATAAGCAGAATTACATATACATGCACTCACATATATGCTTTTTCATATGGTTCTTGTGGTATCCATAGCACCCCATATATTTTTAAAGTGGTCATGTGTGTTAAGGTTTACATAAAGCCTTATTCTCTAGGTTTGTCAGGTGGTATGCTGAAATGACTAAAGAAATCGAGGAAGAAGACGTAGTTGGTAGAAGGTAGATATACTTCTAAGGCCTTAAAATTCCAATAAAATTATTTTAAAGTACTGTGTTTATATCATAAAAGATTAAAACAAAAACTCAGTTTTTTTCTACTAAAACAAGTCATGAATCTCTATATAGCTCACAATCACAAACTTTCAACTCTTAATGTTTGTGATTCAATCAAGTTAGAGCAATAGTAAGCAAAAGAAGGAAAAGGAACCCAAGCTGAGGTAAAGAAATGCAAGAAAATATTAAAGAAGAGTGGCTGATATGGATAATCAACCCGATGGGCATAGCATGAGTGCCTGGGGTTCACCCAAAGATGCGCAGGAATGACTATATGAAAAAGGAAATCGGGGAATGAGATAGTTAGACTTCAATACCTATTGCCCTACTAGTTGCCATAAACTTTTCTCAGGTTTGAGGAAGGGCAGAGTTGAATTCTGATACCTGGTTATAATGAGATTGGTGGTGGTGGTGGTGGTGGTGGTGGTGGTGGTGGTAGTGGTGGTGGTGGTGGTGATAGTGATGATGACGATGGCATGGCTAGCAATCATGCAACACAACTAAATACCCGTGTTTGTGCACTTAGAAAGTAGATTTTTCTCATTTAATTTAGATAATAATACCTAAACACTGAACACATTATCATCTTTATTCTGCAGATGTAGAAAATATGGCTTAGAGTTGAGCAGGAACAGTGGTTCTTAGGCTGCAAATGTGAGGCTGACATGCTAGTCTCCCCAGAACCAAACATTTTCTACCCAGTACTGCCTGGTATCCTGCCCACCTTTATTATAATTGTCTCTGCATTTACAGAAGCTCCTTTTGCCCCAGTCATTTCACTAGATCTGTTATGTCACTGAGTTCAATAGGGGAAGCTGTAAGACTAAAGTGATCCAGCAAAGACACTGGCTAATTATAAATTGCAACTTGATTTAAACTTAGGTTACACTATTGGACATCATTTGTCTGGGACAAAAAATTGGCTTGCAACCTTGTTCTATCAACATGTATATAAATCTTAGTCTCTGATGTTCTGAAATCTAAGAGAAAGTGCCCATTATTCAAATTTGATCAGAAATATGGGAGTACATGTATAGAAGTGTCTAGAGAACAGTATTTTGCACATTTATTCACATAGAGAAGTCTGTAACTGCAACCTTCAGAAATGTTGAGTAATTCATTAAGCTAACAAGTGATATCCTCTAAAAATAATTTATTCAATTGGCTGAAATCCTTTAAACAAAATTTTTTCAGGCTTATGCTTTAGTTATAGGGAACCTTTCAATTTCAATGAGAATGTATATATGAGGTGTATGGATGTGTGTGCCTTAGTCAATGCATGGAGGCCAGAGAATATCTCTTGAGAATTGGTTCTTTTCTTTCACATTGTAAGATCTGAGTACTGAATTCAGACTTTGTGTACGCACTTTTACGCACTAACCCATCTCATTCGGACTGGTTATAAAGAAATTTGAAACACATATTGTTACTATGTGCTTCTTATTATGAACTAATCCTTGTCATTATATGAATACATCAATTTCTTAATATGGCCTTCTTCTGTTCATGATAGGACAACTCCTGTTTCCAAGATAATAGTGATGGAGAACAGGACAGAGGTAACAGAGTTCATCCTTCTAGGTCTGACCAATGCATCAGAACTGCAGACACCACTCTTTATCATTTTCACTCTTATCTACTTCATTAACATGACTGGAAACTTGGGGATGCTTGTGCTGATTCTCTGGGACTCCCGACTCCACACTCCTATGTACATTTTTCTTGGTAACTTGTCTCTGGTGGATATCTTTTACTCCTCTGCTGTCACCCCAACAGTTGTTGCTGGACTTCTTGTAGGAAACCAAGCCATTTCCTACAGTGCTTGTGCTGCTCAGATGTTCTTATTTGTAGTTTTTGCTACAGCAGAAAATTTTCTCTTGGCTGCAATGGCTTATGATCGCTATGCAGCAGTGTGCAAACCCCTGCATTATACCACCACAATGACTCCAACTACTTGTGCATGTCTGACCATAGCCTGCTACGCTGGGGGTTTCCTGAATTCCTCCATCCACACTGGGGATACATTTAGACTCTATTTCTGTAAGTCCAATGTGGTCCATCACTTTTTCTGTGATGTTCCAGCAGTCATGGTTCTCTCTTGTTCTGATAGACACGTCAGTGAAATGATCCTTCTATATGGAGCAAGCTTTGTTATCTGTTCTGCACTCCTTGTCATTTTGATATCTTACATATTCATCTTCATCACCATCTTCAAGATGCGCTCAACTGCAGGATATCAGAAGGCTATGTCCACCTGCGTTTCTCACTTTACTGCTGTCTCCATTTTCTATGGCACTCTTATTTTCATGTACTTACAACCCAGCTCCCACCACTCCATGGACACTGACAAAATTGTGTCTGTGTTCTACACCATGGTTATCCCCATGCTGAACCCTGTGGTCTACAGCCTCAGGAACAAAGAGGTAAAAAGTGCATTCAAGAAAGTTGTAGAGAAAGCAAAATATTCCTTAGGATTTTGAGTCTTGCATCATATAATGCACTGTAATGCAACTCCATGCTTCCCTAGGTACCTTGTGAGATTTCAGGTTACATTGATGCTAAGTAGAAGAATCAATACCCATATCTTTTTAAATGTTCCCCTTTTTTTGGAAAATAGAAGGAATGATATAAATGCAATATCTGTTCTAGTATGGCTAAAGTGAAGCTTAAGCATTGTTGGGTATGTTTTTTCTAAACACTCATGGATCAGACTCTTTACTAACCATTTGTACAATGCAAACTGTGAGGCAAAATAAAAGCCCATGAGAAGTATCTGCTTGTGAATGCAGGGCACACACACATACATGGGTAGAAAAATATTCAAACATAAAGAAAACCTGTTCTATGGGTGTTTTCATTCTTCTTGGCTTTGTTTTGCATTTGTGTGTGGTATGTATGCTTGTATATTCACATATTTTTGTATGTGAGGGTATATGTGTGGATGCTGGTACATATATAGGGGCCAGATGCTGGGCATCTTTCTCAATGGCTCTCTACAATATTTATTTAAGTAGGCAAGTGAAAACAAGCTGGCCGAACAGCTAGTCTAGCTAGTAACTTTTCTCTGAGATCCACCTCCATCTTCTGAGTTTTGGTATTACAGATGTAGTTCTATGGTCTCAGTGCTGGTATTATGATGGGCCCCTATGTTGTCATTTATGTGACATTATGTCATGCTGTCCATTACTTTTTCTATGATGATCAAGAAGTCATGATTCTCTCTTGCTCTGATAGCCACATCCATGAGATGTTCCTTTTTTATGGAGCCAAGTTTGTTATCTGTTCTGTACTCCTTGTTATTTTGCTATCCTACATTTAGGAAAATTTATGAGAATGTGTGTTATGTATGAGAATTCCAACTCTAGTCTTCATACTTACATGGCAAGTGCTTTATACTCTTATCTGTGCATTCCAAGTCGTACTGCTAGTATTCAATAAAATGAGTTAAGACAGTTCATCAGGGTATTGGAAGACCAATTATGATTGTTTTTGTTTAGTTGCATAACTATTCTAAGTCCTCTAATAGATGCAGGTCTAGACTCATGTGTCCATATTCTTGGTGTATTTATTGAGTGAAGTGATCAGAGTATTTTATACAAATTTAGCTTTTAAACAGGCATCTTAAGTGAATTAATACTTTTTTCTTGTTGAAGCTAATTTATAAAAACTTATTTGTTATATCATATATTCCAAAAGGAAAAATCACACAGAGCACAGTGAAGGTAGAGTGAAAACAAAGGGATCTGTTGCACATGGATACCCTCCCATGCAGTGCTTTGACCATGCTGTGGATCATTCATGTTATCTATGTCCATTCATCACTAATAAAGTTGTGTCACCTCATGTTACTCACAGTCTGTCCCTTCACCCAGTTCACACTGCAAACATGCCCCTACTTCTTGCTGCTCCCATGCATGGACATTTCCTTTACTGCATTCCGTTCTCTTCCTAAACAGATGCTAGCCATCTTGGAAGACTTCCATGAGTCCCATATAAGACAGTCAGTTTCCTTCCTATTCACACTGTCCCTCCACTCTGCCTTGTCTTCACGGTGCTCATCAGCATCTCAGCTAGAATCTAAATATAAGTAAGAGCAGTAGCTTGGTCTGTTTTAATTCCATGGGCCTGCTTGTTACCCATGCCTAGCATTGCTAATGTGGCCAAGAACCTGAGACTAGATAGGTCATGGGGCTAAGAGGACAGTGGTGTTCTGCTAAAGGAACATAGCAATAAAATGATACCCAATGACATGTTGCTATACCGATAGATCAGTACCTTGCTCAGTCCTCATCAGAAAAGTTTCTTCTCATAGTAATGGCAACTTACAGAAGCCTGCAATTGAATAATGAACAGAGTGTGAAAGACTTTGAAGCATTTAAATCCTTCAATGGAATATCATCATCACACTCCTATCCTCAATGCTCAGAGATCTATGTAGAAGATTAGGCAGAAAGATTACAAGAGCCAGAGGTGATGGATGACTTTCAGACACAAGTGGACTGATATACATATAAATCAACAGTGACTATGATAGCATGCAACAGAACTGCACATGTTCAAGCCAGATGAGGTCCCAGCACTCAAAAGGGAAGTAGACACTGGCTCCCACCTTAACCACAAAGCAATCTGCAATTGATATCCACTGATAAAGTAAATATTTGTTTTCTTACTTACAATGTAATCTTACTGTATATATTAACTATATATCAGGGCATTCCTGATACTCAGTACTAGTTGGCCAGCACAAAAAAAACTCAGTGGTATTTTTGCAGATCTTTTGTCTCATTTTGCTTTGTTTTGGTATTTTTTTCTTATTGGTGATTTGATTGATTGCAAACATTGTTTGTATTGAGAGAAGAGTGGGAAAAAGGAGAAAGGGAACCTAAAGTTTGTTAAGTAGGGAAAATCTGAAAAGAACTGGGGTAGGGGAAAACATGATCAAAATATACTGTCAAAATTTTTTCAATAGAAATATAATGCTTTTGGGACATGTTTGATAGAGATTTGTTTGTGGGATATATGGTTCACTTTGTATTTGATGGTTATATTCATTGTGTATTTCTTTACATATGGATACTCAACACTAGTAGCAGAGTTTACAGAAAATAATTCATTTCAGTCTGTGCCACTATAGCATAACCCCAAAGACAGTAATTTATAATTAACAGAAATGTGTTGCCTCACAGTGTTGGAGGCTGGAAAGTCCAAGATTAAAAATCCAAAACCTGGGGTGTGTCTTTATACTGAAAGGTATGGAGACAAAGGCAAAGGACTGAAAGGCAAAGAGAGGCTAAGGAATTCCAATGACTCAAACCATTTCAGCTTATAATGCTGTACCTTAAAACAAACAAACAAAATCCCAAGAAAACAAAAAAAGACTTTCATCCATTTTTATTTATCTTTCATTTTGCACTTTTAAATTGATATTTCTAGAGATTCCATCTTCAAGACCATGGATTCGTCCTTCTGTTTGGTATATTATATTATCAATGTCCTTCATTACATTATCAATTTTATCTATTGTGTTTCAGCTTCAGGACTTGTTTGATTTTAAAATGATTTTTTTATTTCAGTATTTCTTTAAGCTTTCATTTTAGGTCAATCACTGTATTTCTGCCTGATTTGAAGTTTTACTGTTTCCAAAGGTTCATCGAGCTTCCTTAAAGCAGACATTTAGAATTTCTTGCTCGGCATCTCATAATCTCCTTATAAGTCACTGCTACTTTATTTTGGATATCTGCTGATGGCTTGCTTCGTTGATTGTTTTTATTTTGACATGTTTTACTTCCTCCAGTCTTACAATATTGACGTATCTGGCACTTCAAGATCAAGCCTGCCTGGTATCTGGGCAGACTTGTGTAGGCTGTGGAATCAGTGGGGTAATGGGTGCAATCTCTGTGGCCACTGAGGAGATATATCTCCATGCTGATGCACACCCAACACCTAGAAACTTTAGGTCACTGAGGCCTGACTTCCGCTAAGCTCTTGTCAGGTGTCCAGGGGTAATATGAACTGAGAATCAAATCTGCTTCACAGAGACTCTGAGTTCCCATCTGACGCCAGGGAGGATTGGACACAGCAAGGACGGGATTAAGACTACTGTAAAGTACTAGAAGTGATCCTTCACCCGCCTGCAGTTTGGTACCAATGATGCAGCCCTGTCTCCCCAGGCCCCTGGCTTCTGGTAATCCTTGCTGTACCCTTGAACCATTTTAATAAAGATGCATTATACTGGGGCTGGAGAGATTGATTAGTTACTAAGAGCACTTGCTGCTCTTAGAGAGAGTTTAGTTTCCAGTACCCATACGGTGGCTTACAGTGATCTGTACCTATCTTCTTCTTGCTCCCAAGTGGTGTTGGGTACACACATGCACAAACACACACACACAAACACACACACAGGGGGTGGAATAAAAACACTTTTATATAAATACATTTATATTTTTTACATCCCTACACTGTTTCCTCCTCCCACCTTCATCACCTACCCTCTTCATCACCTACCCTCTGTGCCCCTCCCCATCCACACTTCCTCTGTTCCTTTTCAGTAAAGGGCAGGCTTTCAATGGATGTCAATTAGCCATGGCATATGAAATTGCAGTAAAGTTAGGCACTTCTAATATTGAGACTAAACTAGGCAAACAAGTAACAGATAAGGGTCCCTAAAGCAGGCAGAAGAGTCAGACACAGTCCCTGATCCAATTAGGAATTCCAGGAGAAAACCAAGCTATACAACTACAACATATATGCAGGTCTCAGTCAGTCCTACACAGGGTCCCTGGTTGTCAGTTCAGTCTCTGTGAGCCTAGGTTGATTAATCCTGTGGGTTTTCCTGTGGTATACTTGACCCCTCTGGCTCCTACATCCTTCCCCTCTTCCCCAGGAATTCTTTGCTCTCTGCATCTGTTTCTATCAGTTGCTGGGTGAAGCCTCTCTGACGACAATTGGGCTAAACATTATTCTATGATTATAGCAAAATATCTTACATAGATTTTCTATTCTAGGTCCCTGGGCTATCCAGCCTCTGGGTTCTAACTATCCACAAAGTGTCAGGAATGAGCCCATTATGGCATGGGTCTCAAGCTGGACCAGCTATTGGTTGGCCACTCTCACAATTTCTAAGCTTCTTTTACCTCAGCACATCTTGTAGACAGGTCAAATTGTAGGTCAAAGATTTTGTGTCTGGGTTGGTGTCCCAATCTATCCACTGGAAGACTTGCCTGGTTATAGAAGAAAGCCAGTTCAGGCTCTGTCTTTCCCAGTGCTAGTAGTCTTACCTAGGGTCACCCTCCTAGATTCCTGGGAGTTTCCATTGCACTGGGTTTCCAGCTTGTCCCAGGGATGCATTTCCTCTCCCCAATCCAGTTTTCTATCACAGTACCCTCTCCTTTCATCTTCCTTGCACCAGATCCCTTCTGTTCCCAACTCACCCTTCCATACAGTCCCTCCATTCACCCATGAGGATTTCTCCTTCACAAGAAAATCCATGTGTATCATCTTGAGTCCTCCTTGTTACTAAGCTTCTGCAGTCCACAGGGATTAGAGTGTGGTTATCCTTTACTGTGTGTCTAATTTCCAGTTATAAGTGAGCACATGCATGTTTGTCTTTCTGGTTCTGGGTTACCTCACTTAGGATGATTTTTTTCTAGTTCCATACATTTGCCTGCAAATTCCATGATGTCATTGTTTTTAACATTTAAGTAATATTCCATCGTGTAAAAATACTATATTTTCTTTATACTTTGGTTGAGAAAAAATTAAATCTTTAAAATTATATATATACTTTTTATTTATGTCTTTTTTTCATGCAGGAGAGACCATATATATGTATGTAAACACACACACACACACACACACACACACACACACACACACCACACACACATTTGCTCACGGAGGCCAGAAGATGGATTTAGATCACCTGGAGCTGTATCTGCATGGGATTGCAAGCTATCTAATATAGGTATTAATAACAGAAGTCAGGGACTATGCAAGACAGCAAGGGCTGTTAATCACTGAGCCATCTCTCCAAATCCTTGATCAACATTTTTGCTCCCAAATAAGAAATGCATCTCTTATTTCATCTAATGTACTTTAGTTCTATCAAATTTTCTTAAAGTAACCATGTTTCATTCTCAATTTGGGTACAATAATATTCTATCATATGTATGTGCCAAATTTTACCTATTAATTTTTTGTTCGGGGGCACCTACATTGATTCCGTATCTCTGGTAGTGGGAATAGTATTCCAATAAAGATAGGAGTACAGACATCTCTTTGAAATATTGATTTTTGTAGCCTGTGTATATGTATGTCCAAAATGGGATAGCTGGATCATATCACGGGCCTATTTTTAAGTTTTATTAATGGACCTCTCTACTGTTAATACAGTGGGTGCATTGACTTACATTTCCACTAACAGAGTATAAGAGCTCTTTTCCATATACATGTTAACCAGCATTTACCTTACTGTTTTTGATAATCACTATTATGACTAGGATAAGAATATATATCCTAGAGGTTTGGTTTGCATTTCCTATCACCTTGAATATTTTTTAGACATTTGTTGTCTATTGTAGCTCGTCTTTCAAGAAATGTCTATTTAGATTATTTAGCCACTTTTAAAAGTTTTGTTTTATATCTATTTATTTATGTAAGTGTATAGGCATTCATGTGCCACAACACAGATGTAGAGTTCAGAGGACTCTGGAAGAAGTCAGCTTTCTCCTTCTACCCTGCATGTCCTAGATGTCTAACACAGGCTCTCAGGCTTGGAAGCTGGCATCTATATCCACTGAACAACCTAACTAGTCCAACATGTTAACTACATTTTCTGTTGCTAAGTTTTTGAATCCCTATATACTACTCTAGATATTAATTACTTATTATTTTAATGGGTTCTCAAAGTTTTCTCCAACTCTACATGTTGAACTTTCACTCAGCTTAATGCTTATGTTGCTGTGCATAAATTCTTTAAGTGGGTATGATTTCTTTTGCTTTTATTTTGTGATCATATACAAAACACTATTATTCCATTTAAAGTCACTTACATTTACATTCTTTTCTCTAATAGTTTATAAGGTCTTATATTTGGGGGACTTTTTATCCACTTTGATTGATTTTCACATAGGATGAGAAATAATAGTCAAGTTTCTATTTTTTGCATAACATAGTCAGTATTCCAGAAGCACTTCCTCAAGAGGCCAGTGTATATTGTGTTGTTGGTTTTGTTTGTTTGTTTTGGTTTTGTTTTCTTTTCAGTAATCAGTTAGCCGAAGGTGTGTAAATTTATTCTTGGAACTCTAGAGTGATATTTTTCCCTATATTCAGTCATGCTTTGAACTTTCAGTCTTCCTACATCTGCCTCTCAAATGTGCTGCGAGTTAGCTGTAGACCATGCTGTTTGGATTGCTATAGTTCTGTCACATACCAAATTATCTCTGCATCCATTAACTTTTCCCATTTTTTCTTTTCCATCTATGTATTTTTGCTGGTGAAGTTTCTGGAGGACAGCATATTGTTTATTGTTTTTTGTTAAACCAATCTTTTCAGTAGGGAAATTCAGTCAATTTCCAATCAAGATTCATACTAATATATAAAAACCTTACTCTTGCCATTTTACTTTGGTGATTTTTTTTCTTGATTTTTTTCAACGTCCTCTATTACTTCCTTCTGCTTATCTTTGTGGTTTGGTGTTCTCACTGTTCACAAGGATCCCACCCCTCTGCTGTATATCTACTCTTCTAATAATGAATTATATGGTTTTATGTATTTTTGCTTATTACATTCTAGAATAAGTATCTTTATAAAGGCTTGTCTATTGGTAATGAATTCCATAAGTTTTGTTTTGAAAAGTATTTGCTTTTACTATTTTGCTAAATAAAGTATTCTTGGAGGATATTTTATTGAAAAAAATGTGTTATTGTTTACTCCTGTTCTATAATATTTCTGTTCAGGAATCTTATTTTAGAAAAATTTGAGATCTTTAGTGTGATTTGGTCCCTGTTCTTGCTCGTTATCTTAGACTTTTGGTAGGTTGACTATGATATTCACTGCAAAGGCCTCTTTTGGAAAATCTATCTAGAATCTATTGGCATTTAACCAGAAAAGTAACGTTTCTCACTTCTCTCAAACATTAGACATTAAGCTATTATTTCATTCCATAGGGTTTTTATATTTTCCTTATTAATATGTATAAGACCTGGAAACTTGGACTATTTGATAAGGCCCATACATTTTAGAGACCGTCTTTAATTTATTTGTTTCTCTTTCTTTCTTTCTTTCCTTCTCTCTCTCTTTCTCTCTCTCTCCCTCCCTCCCTCCCTTCCTTTCTTTTTTTTTGCCTTTTTTTATCTGACTCAGATATTTCTATCTTCAAGATAAGAAATTATTTCTTTTCTTGGTCTTATCTCTTGTTAAAATTCAGTTGTGTTTTTAAAGTTTAATTTACTGAGTTCTTCATTTCCAAGATTTTCTGTTTGGTTCTTTCTCACAATGGCTATCCTTGATTAGTTTCCTTTTCCCATTATTGTTTTCTTGGAACTCCTTGTCTGTGTTCTTTTTAAATACCATTGAGTATTCTTAATATATTCATCTGAATTCTTCGTCAGGCATTCAATCAATATCCTTTCCTTTGGAGCTCGCATCTAAAAAGTTAGTGCATTCCCTTAAAAGTATCATCCCACCTTGCTTCTTATTTTTTGTGGCTTTATGCTAATATGTATGACATGTCAGTGTTCTCTACCAACTTTGTAAAGTGGGTTTAATAACCTTTTTTTTCTGAAAATATGCTTTTGGAAGACACAATGAACTTTCGATTCATTCTCCAAATTCCTTTAAAGCTGTAACTAATGGCTTTGGGATCAGTGTAATTGATGATAGAGTCAAAGATCTCAATGTTCAAGCACAAAAACGCTCTAGCAGGCCAGGTGGGTGATGCACATAGCAATGTGGCTGGAGTATGGAGAGCAGTGGTTCATAAAGAAAGGCCACAGTGAGAGCACGCACACCTACCATCAGTCCCAAGCATATGGTGTGTCAACAAGTGGTCAGCCATGGGAGAGGACAAGAACAAAGCGCTCACATCTTCCTTCAAACCTAGCAGTGGCATGAGTTTAGATTTGAGGATGGGGCAGTGTAAAGATAAAAAAAAATTTTACTAAGGCAACATCTCAGAATATGATATTTGCAAACACTTGAAAAATTGGAAGGAAGAATATTAAGTGCATATGTGTTTCCTGTAGAAATCAGTACTTTTCTGCTTGCCAGTCTTTGCTCTGGATGAGGGAGGGTCAAAATTCATTTGACCTTACGTTTGGTCAAATTACTTAACAGAAACTTTGTTTTGATGGATCAGTGAAGTTGAACAGTAGAGTTAATCATTTATAAGGGGCAGGATGGTAGGATGGCGTTTTTATCAGAGGGCTTTACTTGTAAGTTCAACCTGTTCTTGGCATCAAAGAGATAGTATATACTGAGAAGAAAAAAAAAGGATGACCAGAATTCTGTTAATAAGTATTTTTCTTCCCATTTGCCATTGGACATTAGCATGTCACCTCATTCTTTATGAGACAGAGAAGGTTCATGTCCAGTCTTATTCTTGATAAACATGGAAACATCTAGGAAATCAGTCTACATTAAGACAGGTGGGTTGAATAGGTTCTCATAGTAAGTTATTTCTAAAGAACAGAGTAAAATGAAATATTCACTAACCATTATTATTTTTCTGAGTCACATCCTAGAATATATTTTGTACTTCCTTGGTAATTGACTCAATAGATTCTCATGCATATTTTTCTAAATTAGATTCCTGAATATGAATGAGTAGGAAAAACCATCTTATTTGTTTTTTTTGGGGGGGGTGATTTAATACTGATGGAACTCTGGTACACTGCCCTGAGAATGTAAAACAAGACATTGGCTTTGAGAAAAACTTAGCTTCTTACCAAGTTAAACTATAATTATATCACTACATTTGGATATGGATTTAAAAAGGGGAAACATTGCCATAGAAAAATTTATATATCAATACTGCTAACAGCAATATGTTCAAAATAACCTAAAACTAGAAGCAATTCAAGTATCCTGCAACCATAATAGTTATAGGCACTTTTATGCCCATGCCTGAAATACTATTCAATAATGAAAAGAATCATTATTGAATTATACAATTATTTGTATTTGCTGAATACAATAACTACTCTTAGTTAAACATGTTAGTATATGCTTAGAATCTGAGCACTCTGAAGGCTCAGGTAGACAGATGACTATGAACCAGTGGTCCACATAGGCTAAGCAATGAGACCTTAACACAGAAAAAAGATGGAGGGTGTGAGAAGAGGGGAAGAGAGAGGAGGGAAGGAGAAGACAGGAGAGATGACCTCAGTTTCAAACGGTCATGTATTAAAACTTTATTCACTTGATATTTGTCACAGAAAAAGTACAAGGTGAGTAATTACAGAACCATGATTACTTGGGACTTGGAGTCAGAGAAGACTGTGAGTGGGAATGGAACACAGACATACTTTCAATGAGTACTGGAAATGGTCTAAACTATTAATGTGCTGTTGCATACACAAATATTATATGTCTACAGGTATCTAAAATCTGTAAATTTTCTGTATGATATGCACTGCTACGTGATGACTGAAAAGTATCCTCAATACCTTTCTGTGCACTATGTTGTATAAAACTGTATATTTCTGCCAAGTAGCCCTTTACAACTTCTGAGAGAGGAGAATAAGTCTTCTCCAGGGATGAGCCCTTTAATTTGTTACTCAATACCAACTTCTAAAAGCATAGAGGGTGAACAAAACCAAACCGACTCCACAGTTTGTATTTATATATTTGTGTGTATAACAATAGCTCTAAAACAGGCTTCACAAATGAATTAGAGAGAGAGTGGGGTAAGGCAGGGAGACACTGGAGGAGTTGGAGTAAGGAAGGGCTAAACGATGTAAATACAATATTCATATATGAAATTCTCAAAACAAAATTACTTGTGAAAATGATTTATTTATTTTATGTATATGAGTACATTGCTGCTTTCTACAGGTACACCAGAACAGGGCATCAGTTTTCATTACAGATGGTTGTGAACCAGCATATGGTTGCTGGGAATTGAAATCTGGAGTTCTGGAAGAGCAGCCAGTGTTTGTTTGTTTGTTTGTTTTATCTTTATTGTCCTTTATTCTTAAATTCTCTTTTTTCCCATCTTTATTAAATTGAGTACTTTTTATTTACATTTCAAATGTAATTCCCTTTCTAGGTTTCCAGGTCTACATCCCCTAAACCCTACCCCTACCCTTCTATATGGGTGTTCCCCTCCCCATCTTCCGCCCATTGCCATTCACTGGGGGTTCAGTCTTGGCAGGACCAAGGGCTTCCCCTTCCACTGGTGCCCTTACTAGGCTATTCATTGCTACCTATGAGGTTGGAGCCCAGGGTCAGTCCATATATAGTCTTTGGGCAGTGGCTTAGTCCCTGGAAGCTCTGGTTGCTTGGCATTGTTGTTCATATGGGGTCTCGAGCCCCTTCAAGCTCTTCCAGTCCTTTCTCTGATTCCTTCAATGGGGGTCCCGTTCTCAGTTCAGTGGTTTGCTGCTAGCATTTGCCTATGTATTTGCTGTATTCTGGCTGTGTCTCTCAAGAGAGATCTAGGTATGGTTCCTGTCATCCATCTTATCTAGTTTGGTGGCTGTATATGTATGGGCCACATGTGGGGCAGGCTCTGAATAGACAAATGGGATCTCAAAAAACTACAAAGCTTCTGTAAGGGAAAGGACACCGTTGTTAGGACAAAACAGCAACCAACAGATTGGGAAAAGATCATTACCAATCCTACAACTGATAGAGGGCTTACATCCAAAATATACAAAGAACTCACCAAGTTAGACTGCAGGGAGACAAATAACCCTATTAAAAATGGGGTTCAGAGGTAAACAACGAATTCACAGCCTCTGTTCTAAACTTTGCCTTCCTATACCCTCCTAAGGGTATTCTTGTTCCACTTTTAAAGAAGGAGTGAAGCATTCACATTTTGATCATCCTTCTTGAGTTTCATGTGTTCTGTGCATCTAGGGTAATTCAAGCATTTGGGCTAATAGCCACTTATCAATGAGTGCATACCATGTGTGTTTTTCTGATTGGGTTACCTCACACAGAATGCTATTTTCCAGTTCCATCCATTTGCCTAAGAATTTCATAAAGTCATTGTTTTTGATAGCTGAGTAATATTCCATTCTGTAGATATACCACATTTTCTGTATCCATTCCTCTGTTGAAGGGCATCTGGGTTCTATCCAGCTTCTGGCTATTATAAACAAGGCTGCTATGAACATAGTGGAGCATATGTCTTTGTTATTTGTTGGAGCGTCTTTTGGGTATATGCCCAAGAGAGGTATAGCTGGGTCCTCAAGTAGTTCAATGTCCAATTTTCTGAGGAACCTCCAGACTGATTTCCAGAATGGCTATACCAGTCTGCAATCCCACCAACAATGGAGGAGTGTTCCTCTTTCTCCACATCCTCATCAGCATCTGCTGTTGCCAGAGGTGTTAATCTTAGCCATTCTGACTGGTGTGAGGTGGAATATCAGGGTTGTTTTGATTTGCATTTCCCTTATGACTAAAGATGTTGAACATTTCTTTAGGTATTTCTCAGCCATTTGGCATTCCTCAGTTGTGAATTCGTTGTTTACCTCTGAACCCCATTTTTAATAGGGTTATTTGTCTCCCTGCAGTCTAACTTGGTGAGTTCTTTGTATATTTTGGATGTAAGCCCTCTATCAGTTGTAGGATTGGTAATGATCTTTTCCCAATCTGTTGGTTGCTGTTTTGTCCTAACAACGGTGTCCTTTCCCTTACAGAAGCTTTGTAGTTTTTTGAGATCCCATTTGTCTATTCTTGATCTTAGAACATAAGTTATTGGTGTTTTGTTCAGGAAATTTTCTCCAGTGCCCATGTGTTCGAGATGCTTCCCCACTTTGTCTACTATTAGATTGAGTGCATCTGGTTTGACATAGAGGTCCTTGATCCACTTTGACTTAAGCTTTCAGCACCATTTGCTGAAAATGCTATCTTTTTTCCATTGGATGGTTTTGGCTCCTTTGTCAAAAAATCAAGTGACCATAGGTGTGTGGGTTCATTTCTGGTTCTTCAATTCTATTCCACTGGTCTATCTGTCTGTCTGTCTGTCTCTGTACCAATACCATGGAGTTTTTATCACTATGGCTCTGTAATACTGCTTGAGTTCAGGGATAATTCCCCAGAAGTCCTTTTCTTGTTGAGGACAGTTTTAGCTATCCTGGGTTTTTTGTTATTCCATATGAATTTGGAAATTGTTCTGTCTAACTTTCTGAAGAATGGGATTGGTATTTTGATGGGGATTGCATTGATTCTTAGATCACTTTTGGTAAAATGGCCATTTTTTCTATATTAACCCTGCCAATCCATGAGCATGGGAGGTCTTTCCATCTTCTGAGATCTTCAATTTCTTTCTTCAGAGGCTTGAAGTTCTTATCATACAGATCTTTCACTTGCTTGGTTAAAGTCACATGGAGGTATTTTATATTATTTGAGACTATTATGAAGGGTGTCGCTTCCTTAATTTCTTTCTCAGCTTGTTTCTCTTTTGTGTAGAGGAAGGCTACTGATTTATTTGAGTTAATTTTATACTCAGCCACTTTGCTAAAGGTGCTTATCAGGTTTAGTAGTTCTCTGGTGGACATTTTGGGATCACTTAAATATACTGTCATATCATCTGCACATAGTGATATTTTGACTTCTTCTTTTCTAATCTGTATCTCTTTGATCTCATTTTGTTGTCTGATTGCTCTGGCTAGAAGTTCAAGAACTATATTGCATAAGTAGGGAGAGAGTAGGCAGCCTTGTCTAGTCCCTGATTTTAGCGGGATTGCTTCAAGTTTCTCTCCATTTAGTTTACTGTTTGCTATTGGTTTGCTGTGTATGGCTTTTACTATGTTTAGGTATGGGCCTTGGATTCCTATTCAAGACTAGTACAATTCCAATAGGTCTGCCTTAATATGTTACTTGACCTTTTTCCCTTACTGCTTTTAATATTCTTTCTTTGTTTTGTGCATTTGGTGTTTTGACTGATATGTGACAGGAGGAGTTTCTTTTCTGGTCCAATCTATTTGGAGTTCTGTAGGCTTCTTGTATGTTTATGGGAATCTCTTTAGGTTAGGGAAATTTTCTTCTATGATTTTGTTGAAGATATTTACTGGTTCTTTGAGCTGGGGGTCTTCACTCTCTTCTATAATTATTATCCTTAGGTTTGATCTTCTCATTGTGTCCTGGATTTCCTGTATATTTTGGGCCCGTAGGTTTTTCCGTTTTATGTTATCTTTGACAGTTGTGTCAATGATTTCTAGGGAATCTTCTGTTCTTGAGATTCTCTCTTCTATCTCTTCTATTCTGTTGATGATGCTTGTATCTATGGCTCCTTGTCTCTTCCTTTGGTTTTCTATATCCAGGGTTGTCTCCCTTTGTGCTTTCTTTATTGCTTCTATTTCCATTTTTAATTCTTCACCTGTTTCTTTTTATTTTCCTGTAATTCTTTAAGGGACTTTTGTGTTTCCTCTCTATAGGCTTCTACTTGTTTATTTGTGTTTTCCTGCATTTCTCTGTGGGAGTTCTTACTTGAAGTCCTCCATCATCATGATCAAATGTGTTTTTTAATCTAGATCTTGCTTTTCTGGTGTGTTTGGATATTCAGTGTTAGCTTTTGTGGGAGAATTGGATTCCGATGATGCCATGTAGTCTTGGATTCTATTGCTTGGGTTCTTGTGCTTGCCTCTCACCATTAGGTTGTCTCTGGTGTTTCCTTGTATTTCTATTTCTGACAGTTCCTAGACCATTCTATAGGCCTGTGTGTCAGGAGTGCTGTAGACCTGTTTTCCTGTTTTCTTTCAGCAAGTTATGGGAACAGAGTGTTCTGCTTTCAGGTGTGTAGTCATTCCTGTCTACTGTTTTTCAGCTGTTCCTGTGGGCCCATCTGAAGGTCTATCTCTCCCTCCCATGGGATTTGGGTGCAGGGAGCTGTTTGACCGGGTCCCTTCTGATCCGGGCACAGTCTAGACTGAAGGCCTCGTGCAGCTTGAGTGCTCCTATCTTCCTGTTCCCAGAGGCCCTATACAGTTTCCTCTTGGGTCAGGGATGTGGGCAAAGGTGGGCAGTACTGGTGGTCTCTCCTGCCCTGCAGTCTCAGGAGTACCCACACATCAGGTGATGAGCTCTCTCTCCAATGGGGTTTGGAAGCAGGGAGTTGTAGACCGGGATCAGCGTGGTTCGGGAGCTGCAGCCAGTGTTTTTAACCACTGAGAATCTCTAAAGACCCACAAAATGAGTTTTAATATATATTATTAAAAATGGTTTTTCATTGGAGCTGAACTGATTCCACAGCTGTTTGTACCCAAATCCCATGGAGGAGAGAGATGGACTCTCAGAAGTGCAGACAATCCTATACAAGTTCTGGAAGACCACCACTTCTGTTCACATTCCTGGCCCAAGAGAAACCTGCTTAGTGCCCCCTGGATACAGAAACATAGGAGCAGTCAGCAGCAGGAACCTGATGGTTTCTGCCTGTGCCCTGAACTGAACCCGTCCCACAGCACTCTGGATCCAGATCTGGGTGTAAGAAAACAGGTCTACAGAAGTGCTGACACACAGAATTATGGGAGGATCAAGTCACTGTCAGAGATAGCAAGAGAAGCTGACACCAGAGACAACCTGATGGCGAGAGGCAAGCACAAGAACCTTAGCAACAGAAACCAAGACTACTTGGCATCATCAGAGGCCAGTTTTTCCCTAAAATCAAATTCATGAAAATAGCAGAAAAGCAAGATTTGGATTTAAAATCACATCTCATTGTAGGACATCATGCAGGTGAAGGCAGGTGCAAGACTGAACAAGGTCTGTCATTGGACAAGAAGGAATGATGTTTGGAAGAAAAGTTTTAGGGAGACGAGGAGCCTGGAGGAGACAGAAGATTGGAGAGAACATGGAGGCTGATGTTAAGATTCCTCTCTGTGCATTCACAAGTTGTTATGAATATTCTTACAGGATGGATGTATGTAATGCTTTGTATGTCTATGTATGCAATTATATCTTATCAATTAGATCAGAGGTTATTGTGTTATGTGTTCTTTCATGTGGTGATTTAAGTTCAAGAGAGTATGTAGTGGCTGGAGACACTAGGCCACCACAGAATTGGGATGTATATTTCTGTCATGGTGGCAATCTGCCTTGGGAACTAGATGGATAGAGATTGTTGCCAGGCTCAGAGAGAAGCCATTAGCACTGTGATATAGGATGGAGCAGAGAGGGTGAGAGGCTTTGCTGACTGAGATGAAGATATGGACTGAGATGAAGATATGTATCAGATATCTTGGAGCACTATTGTGCCAGATCTAGTGCAGAATAAAAGAAAGGATATATATATATATATATATATATATATATATATATATATATATATATATAATTTTACAGCAACACTTGTCAAACTAATGTGGTGGGGGAGAATCCACTAGTAATCCTAAGAGTTGAGAGAAAGTTTTATTTTCTAAGTAAGGGGAGGCCAGCGCCATGTTGAGTCATGTGATGTCTCAAGCATGCGAACTTTAAACAAAGAAACAGCCTAGTAGATCCTCTGCTGTGAGAAGTAGTGACAGCTCAGAGAGTTAGAGATTAAAAGCTGCTTTTTAAAGAAAGTTGTTTAGACAGTCTTTCAGGATACTCATATTCCTTCTAATGGGGGTTTCACAGGAATTTTGGGTTAAAATCCTAGTTAGACAAGCTACTTCTTAATAATAGTTATTATTAGAAGGTGATTAAATTTGTTTTTAAATAGAAGACAGTACAGAGATTACCCAAATCACATGGGGATTTTCACCCATGGTTTGGAACTTAGATAGGAAAAAATTAGTCATTGACGCTAAGTAGAGAATTAGGATATTAAAGCTAAATAAAAATCTGTGGCTCTGGGTAGAGAGCTTAACAGATTGATATATTTGTGGATATTAAGGTTAAATAAAAATCTGAGGCTCCAGGTAGAGAGCTTGACAGATTGATATATTTTGGGCTAAAGTCCTGGTATTAGAATTGATAGAGGGTGTTTAATTTGATTTATGAATTACCCCCTCTAAAGGCCATATGGCTCTTTGATGCCAGCTAGCCAGGGTTTGTGGTTATTTTTGATATTTCCCACAACAGGAAGCTCAGATTCTGTTAACGTGGGCTCTACGGGAATTTGGGGTTAAATTCCTGATATGACAGATTAAAAATTCCTGACAGGCTCATACACTACTGTTTAGACCACTTCCTTCTTTAAAATACTTTAATCTTCATAATTGGTGTGACTTTGAGTTTTATAGTTTTATTATTATTCTGGGAGAGAGTGCAAGATACAAGTTTTTCTGGTTACAGATTAAAGAACACAGTATTTTGGTAGCAAGGTTTTGTCTTTGTGTCTTTAAAAACAGTGATTGGGCTCTGGAAACCTCACAGAGTCATACCGATCAGATTTGAGAGAGGGAGACTGCCTGAAAACTAGATTCAAGGAATCAAACAAAAAGATATTTCTATTCTAAACTTTTCTCTTGAGAATTATATTTTGCAGAATGTACGTACTTGGATTCCTGGTCTAAAGGACTTTCAGCTGGGTCCAGTCAAGACACACACCCAGCTACAACATTTGCTCCATTTCTCTACCCCCTACTCACCAAGGATATCTCAACGCCCATATACAGCTTGAAGAAGTTATTGAGGAGTTGTTGCTCTGATTCCCTGGAATTTTAGGGGGCTGAAAATAGTTATTCTAAGATTATTTTTAGGAAGAATTTAGAATTGGTCATAATTTAAGAGGGAAGAATTAGATAGATTGAGTTGTACAGACATAATCTCATTTGGTAACTAAGCTAAAATCATATTTTGCTTTGGTATATAATTTATTTGTTAAAACAGTTTAAATGAGCAAGGTCTAGAGTCAGTCCTTCTATTGATGCCATTACAAACTTCTGAGTTGATTACACATGTGAGTTAAGGGCCAAATAGCAAATTCATGGCTCTAAGTTTGTTAGAATACTTTCAAGATAATAAGATAGTCCAGGTTACCTTCTATAGATAGATGGTTTTTAAAAATGTCAGAAATCCACAAAATATGAGATATAAAGTTATTTATCTTTGGTTGAGACATGTCTGCTCCTAACAGTTCTCCTTTGGCAGGTTTAATGAAGAAATTGAGCATTTCTATCTCCACGTGAGGCAATACTTTGTGGTTAAGCAGCCACTGGGCAGAAACTGCCCATTTCACCTACAGACTATACTGTCCAAAAAGGGAGACTTTATGCAGAATAGTTGTTGATTAATAATCGCTACCAAGCCAGAATTGTCAGTGCTTCAAGGTTTCTGCATTTCAAGAGTCTGTCAGCTGATTTTGGGCCAGAAGGCTGAAGAGTTGCACTCATATGTTGCTAACAGAGGACTGTGCTAGTGGAGATTTGTCTCCATAACCTCTCAGTTCTGGAAGCCATGTTAGACTTCCTATGTTTTTAGATAATTGATCATTCTCAGATTTCTGAAAGGGTTGAAGACTGATTAAAGTCTCATAGCCTATCAGGCTGTTTTAACTCTGAAAGTACATATTTTATTAGATAGTTATCAGATAGTATAAAAGCTAGCCAAATTATAACATAGATTTTAAGCCTTTCTTCAGTTGGAGTAGATAACTAAAAGTTTTGTTTAACTGATAGAGTATTGGACTGGGTGTTAGTTATATTTTATGCACTTAATTACAAAATGATAATAGTTGTGCTCAGTTTATACTTGAGAGAAAAGTTTATTTTTATTTAGACAAAAATGGTGAAATGTAGGATGTAATACAGGTGAAGACAGGTAGAAGACAGAATGAGGCCTGTCATTTGACAAGAAGGAAGGATGGGTGGAAGAAAAGTTTTTGAGAGAGGAGGAGACTGGAGGAGGCAGAAGAGTGGAGAGAACATAAAGGCTGATGTCAAGATTCCTCTCTGCACATTTACAGGTTGTTATGAATATTCTTAAGGGATGGATGTGTATGAGGCTTTGTATGTCTAGGTAGGTAGGCAATTATATCTTATCAATTAGATCAGATGTTATTGTGTTCTGTGTTCTTTCATGTGGCGATTTAAGTTCAAGAGAGTATGTAGTGGCTGGAGACACTAGGCCGCCACAGAATTGGGATGTATATTTCTGGCATGGTGGCAACCTGCCTTGGAAACTAGGTGGATAGAGAGATTGTTGCCAGGCTCAGAAAGAAGCCATCAGCACTGTGATATGGGATGGAGCAGAGCGCGTGAGAGGTTTTGCTAACTGAGATGAAGATATGTATCAGATATCTTTGAGCACTATGGTGCCAGATCTAGTGTAGGATAAAAGAAAGCCTTTTTATAATTTTACAGCAACATCTCATGACAATAATAGAGAACTTTAAGAAGGACATACATAACTCCCTTTAAGAAATACAGGAAATCCCGAGGGGAAGAGAGTGGACCACCCAGGAGTGCAGACATCTTGAGGCCGCAGGACAGACTTCCACTTCTGAACACCTTGGTCCCCATCCCTGGTCCAAACGGAAACTGCACAGTGCCTCTGGACACAGGTATATAGGAACAGACAGCCGCTGGTACCTGCTGTTCTGGTCTGCACTCAGGACGAAACAGAACCAGCCAAACAGTTCCCTGCACCCAAATCCCATAGGGCAGAGCTGGACCTGCAGAAGTGTGGATACTCCTAAGAAATCAGAGGAGAATACCCTCTGTCCACAGTCCTTGCCCAAGAGAGAATCAAAGAGTGCCAACTGTGCCCACCGGATGCAAGGACCTACACGAGCAATCAGGGGCAGGATCCTTTGATTCCTGCCTGTGCCTAGACATCACCGATAGACCTGAAATCAGAGCACCTGTTCTCAGGAAAGGCTGAAAGAAAACAGGAAAACAGTTCTACAGGAGTGCTGACACAGAGGCCTACAGGAGGGTCAAGGCACTCTCAGAAACAGCAAGACAAGCAAACACCAGAGACAACCCAATGGCTAGAGACAAGGACAGGAAACTAAGCAACAGAAACCAAAACTACTTGGCATCATCAGAGCCCTGTTCTCCTACCAAAGAAAATACTGGATATCCAAAAACACCAGAAAAGCAAGATTTAGATTTAGAATCATAGTTTTTGATAATGATGGAGGACTTTAAGAAAGACATAAAGAACTCCCTTAGAGAAATGCAGGAAAACACAAGTAAACAAGAAGAAGCCCTTAGAGAGGAAACACAAAAATTCCAGAAAGAATTACAGAACGCACAACCAAATAGGTGAATGAATTGAAAATGGAAATAGAAACATTAAAGAAAGCACAAAGGGAGACAACCCTGGATATAGAAAACCAAAAGAAAAGACAAGGAGCTGGAGATACAAACATCACTAACAGAATACAAGATAAAAGAGAGAATCTCAGGGCCAGAAGATATCATAGAAACCATCGACACAACTGTCAAAGATAATGTAAACACAAAAAGGTCTGAGCCCGAAACATACAGGAAATCCAGGACACATTGAGAAGATCAAACCTGAAGATAATAGGTATAGAAGAAAGTGAAGACTCCCAACTTAAAGGGCCAGTAAATATATTCAACAAATTTATAGAAGAAAACTTCCCTAACCTAACGAAAGAGATGCCCATAAACATACAAGAAGCCTACAGAACTCCAAATAGATTAGACCAGAAGAGAAATTCCTCCTCTCACATAATAGTCAAAACCAAAAAAAGCACAAAACAAAGAAAGAATATTAAAAGCAGTAAGGGAAAAAGGTCAAGTGACACATAAAGGCAGACCTATGAGAATTACACCAGACTTCTCACCAGAGACTATGAAAGCCAGAAGATCCTGGACAGATGTCAAACAGACACAAAGAGAACAAAAATGCCAGCCCAAGTTACTGTATCCAGAGAAACTTTCAATTAACATAGATGGAGAAACCAAGATATCCCACGACAAAACCAATTTACACAATATCTTTCTACAAATCCAGCCCTACAAAGGATAATAGATGAAAAACTCCAACACAAGGAGAGAAACTATATCGTACAGAAAGAAAAAAATATAATTACCTTGCAATGAAACCAAAGAAGAGACAAAAATACATAATTCCACCTCTAACAATGAAAATAACAGGAAGTGACAATCACGATTCCTTAATATCTCTCAACATCAACGGTCTCAATACCCCAATAAAAAAACATAGATTAGCAGACTGGATCCATAATGAGGACCCAGCATTATGCTGCATGCAGGAAACACACATCAGAGACAAAGACAGACACTACTTCAGAGTTAATGGCTGGAAAACAACTTTCCAAGCAAATGTCCAGAAGAAACAAGCTGGAGTTGCCATTCTAAATACAAATAAAATTGATTTTCAACCAAAAGGCATTTAAATAGATAAGGAAGGACACCTCATATTCATCAAAGGAAAAATCCACCAAGATGAACTCTCAATCCTAAATATCTATTGCTCCAAATGCAAGGGCACCTACATTCATAACAAAACTTACTAAAGCTCAAAACACACATTGCACCTCACACAATACATTTCAACGCCCCACCCTCATCACTGGACATCATGGAAACAGAAATTAAAGAGAGATGTAGAGAAGCTAACAGAAGTTATAAACCAAATGGATTTAACATATTTAACAGATACAACATTCCATCCTAAAACAAAAGGATACACATTCTTCTCGACATCTCATGGAACCTTCTTGAAAACTGACAATATAATCAGTCACAAAATAGGCCTTGACCGATACAGGAAGATAGAAATAATCCCATGCATCCTATAAGTTCACCACACTCTAAGACTGGTCTTCATTAACAACAAAAATGACAGAAAGTCCACATATACATGGAAGTTGAACAATGCTCTACTCAATGACAACTTGGTCAAGGAAGAAATAAGAAAGAAATTAAAGACTACATAGAATTTAATGAAAATGAAGATACAACATTCCCAAAATTATGGGATACAATGAAAGTGGTACTAAGAGGAAAACTCATAGCTCTGAGTGCCTGCAGAAAGAAACAGGAAAGAGAATACATCAACAGCTTGACAGAACACCCAAACGCTCTAGAACAAAAAGAAATAAACAGAAGAGGAGTAGAAAGCAGGAAATAATCAAACTCAGAGCTGAAATCAACCAAGTAGTAACAAAAAGGACTGTACAAAACCAGGAGCTTGTTCTTTGAGAAAATCCATAGGATAGATAAACCCTTAGCCAGACTATCCAGAGGTCACAGAGAGCACATCCAAATTAACAAAATCAGAAATGAAAAGGAAGACATAAGAACAGAATCTGAAGAAATTTTAAAAAATCATCAGATCCTACTACAAAAACCTATATTCAACAAAACAGGAAAATCTGGAGGGAATGGGCAGTTTTCTAGACAGATACCAGGTATGGAAGTTAATTCAGGAACAGATAAATCATCTAAACAACCCCATAACTACTAAAGAAATAGAAGCAGTTATTAAAAGTCTCCCAATCAAAAAAGAGCTCAGGTCCAGATGGATTCAGTGCAGAATTCTATCAGACCTTCATGGAAGACCTCATATAACAATACTATCCAAACTATTCCACAGAATTGAAACAGTTGGAGCACTACCGAATTCCTTCTATGAAGTCACAATTACTCTTATACCTAAACCACACAAAGACCCACCAAAGAAAGAGAACTTCAGAGCAATTCCCCTTATGAATATTGATGCAAAAATACTCAATAAAATTCTTGCAAACAGAATTCAAGAATACATCAAAACAATCATCCATCATGATCAAGTAGGCTTCATCCTAGGGATGCTGGGTTAGTTTAATATATGAAAATCCTTCAATGTAATCCACTGTATAAAGAAACTCAAAGATAAGAACCACATAATCATTTCATTAGATGCTGAGAAAGCATTTGACGAAATTCAACACCCCTTCATGATAAAAGTCCTGGAAAGATCAGGAATTCAAGGCCCATACCTGAACATAGTAAAAGCAATATACAGCAAACCAGTAGCTAACATCAACCTAAATGGAGAGAAACTTGAAGCAATCCCACTAAAATCAGGGACTAGACAAGGCTGTCCACTCTCTCCGTACTTATTCAATATACATCTCGAAGTCCTAGCCAGAGCAACCAGACAACAAAAGGAGATCAAAGGGGTGTGGGTAAAAAGGGAAGAAGTCAAAATATCAGTATTTGCACATTATATGATAGTATGTTTATGTGATCCCAAAAGTTCCACCAGAGAACTACTAAAACTGATAAACACCTTCAGCAAAGTGGCTGGATATAAAATTAACTCAAACAAATCAGTAGCCTTCTCTACACAAAAGAGAAACAAGCCGAGAAAGAAATTAGGGAAACAACACCCTTCATAATAGTCCCAAATAATATAAAATACCTCGGCATGACTTTAACTAAGCAAGTAAAAGATCTGTACAATAAGAACTTCAAGCCTCTGAAAAAAGAAATTGAAGAAGATCTCAGAAGATGGAAAGATCTCCCATTCTCATGGATTGGCAGGATTAACATAGTAAAAATGGCCATTTTACCAAAAGCAATCTACAGATTCAATACACTCCCCATCAAAATTCCAATCCAATTCTTCAGAGAGTTAGACAGAACCATTTGCAAATTCATCTGGAATAACAAAAAACCCAGGATAGCTAAAACTATCTGCAACAATAAAAGGACTTCTGGGAGAATGACTATCCCTTAACTCAAGCAGTATTACAGAGCAATAGTGGTAAAAGAAAACTGTATGGCATTGGTACAGAGACAGGCAGATAGACCAGTGGAATAGAATTGAAGACCCAGAAATGAACCCACAAACCTATGGTCACTTGATTTTTGACAAAGGAGTCAAAACCATCCAATGGGAAAAAATGGCATTTTCAACTGGAGGTCAGCATGTGGAAGAAAGCAGATCGATCCATTCATATCACCCTGTACAAAGCTTAAGTCCAAGTGGATCAAGGACCTTCACATCAAACCAGATACACTCAAACTAATAGAAGAAAAAGTGGCGAAGAATCTCAAACACATGGGCACTGGGGAAAACTTCCTGAACAAAACACCAATGGCTTATGCTCTAAGATCAAGAATTGACAAATGGGATCTCATAAAACTACAGAGCTTCTGTAAGGCAAAGGACACTGTTGTTAGGACAAAATGGCAACCAACAGATTGGGAAAAGATCTTTACCAATCTTACATCCTATAGATGGCTAATATCTAATATATACAGGGAATTCAAGAAGTTAGACTCCAGAGAATCAAGTAACTCTATTAAAAAACGGGGTACAGAACTATACAAAGAATTCTCAACTGAGGAATATCGAATAGCTCAGAAGTACCTACAGAAATGCTCAACATCCTTACTCATTAAGGAAATGCAAATCCAAACAACCCTACGATTCCACCTCACACCAGTCAGAACGGCTAAGATTAAAACCTCTGGTGACAGCAGATACTGTTGAGGATGTGGAGAAAGAGGAACACTCCTCCATTATTGGTGAGATTGCAAACTGGTACAACCACTCTGGAAATCAGTTTGGAGCTTCTTCAGAGAACTGGACAATATTGCCAAAGCCAAGAAGTGCATGCTGACAGGAGTCTGATCTAGCTGTGTCTTGAGAGGCTCAGCCAGAGCATGACAAATATAGAGGTGAATTCTAGCAACAAGCCATTGAACAGGATCCCTGTTGGAAGAGTTACAGACAGGAATGAAGGAGCTGAAAGGGCTTGTAACCCCATAAGAACAACAGGGCTCCCAGGGACTAAACCACTACCTAAAGACTGCATACACATAGACAGTCCCATAGCTCCAACAGCATATGTAGAGGATGGCCATGTTTGGCCTCAATGGGAGGAGAATCCGTTCGCCCTGCCAAGGCTTTACCCCAAACCCAGTCTAGTGTAATGTCATGAGAGGAAGCGGGAAGAGAGGGTGGTTGGGGAGGGGTAACACCCTTATAGTAGAAGTGTAAGGGGGTGGGGTGGGGGCTTATGGATGGGAAACCGGGAAATGGAATAACATTTGAAATTTAAATATAAATATCCAATAAAAATAGTTTTTCATACATATGTTTAGATTATGATTTCTTCCTCCTCAGTTCCTCACAGGTCCTCCCCACTTCACTACCTGAAGTGACCTGACCTCTCTTCCCCCCCTCTTCATCTCCCTTCATCCCCAGCCACCCAACCCCCACACCTTTTCTCTCTGTTTAGAACAAGCAAACAAAAGAATTAAACAAACCAGAATAATAACAAAAGAAAAATAGATACAAACACACACACACACACACACACACACACACACACACCAACACATGCATGCACATACACACGTGCACAAAATAAAACCTATAGAAACACCAAATTTGAAACCATCATATAAAAGCAAAAGACAAGTAAGACAAATTAATGCGAGACAAACAAACTGTACATTTTCTATAGTTACAAAGTTGACTGAAGCTAACACACTAATGCTAATTTGGTTTCTGTGGTGGTTTAATGAAAATGGCCCTCATTGGCCCATTAACGAATGGCACCATTAGGATGTGTGGCCCTTTTGGAAGAAGTGTGTCACTTGGAGTTGGCTTTGAGGTTTCAGATGCTTAAGCCAGTCCCACTGTCACTATTTCTTCCTGCTGCCTGCTCATCCACACGTACGGCTTGTAGCTACCTCTTCAGCAGCATGTATGCCACCATGCATCCTGCCTTGACAATAATGAACTAAGCCTCTGTAAGCCATTCTCAGTTAAATGTTTCCTTTTGCATGGGTTGCCATGGTCATGGTGTCTCTTCACAGCAATAGAAACACTGAGACAGTTTCCTAAGTGATAGTGTGTACAGTAAGAGAGTAAGCACATGATTCTTCTGGGAAACTATGATAAACAAATCTCTATTTTGCCAAACCCTAAAGGATTGTGTGTAATTTTTATTGAGACAGAACTTTTGTGTCAGAAATGGATAAATGCTCTTCTACCACAGAAGTCCATTACTGTTTCAGAAAGACATTTTCCCAAAAAAAGGCCTAAAATGTTACCAGAGATTTAAAAAATATATATTTTACAAGACTACAAAGCTATTAATTCACCAAAAAGTACTTAACATTCTGAAATATATACAGCTAACAAAGGACACTCAAAATGAATGAGGAAAAAGTTATGGAACTAAAAGGAATAAGAGCATTGGTAAGCCCACAGTGTAATTAAAAATTTCAACACTTCTCCCTGTCATTTTTGAAACAAGTGGGAGAGGTGAATTTCTGGAAGACTGCATGCTTGGACTTTACTATGACTAATACAAATTAACATCTTAAAAAGAGTCTTCATAGTCTGGAGAGATCAGCCAGTGGTGAAGAACATTGGTTTCTCTTGCATAAGATACAGGCTCAGTTCCCAGTATCCATAAGGTGGCTCAAAACCATTTTTAATTCCAGTTCTAAGAAATCCAATCAATGCCTTCTTTTAATGTTCATGGGCACTAGACACACACATATTGCACACACATTCATGCAGAAAAACATGAATACACATAAAAAATAAGTAAATGAATCTTAAAAACTAACACACATTCATATACATACATACACACACACGCATGCACACACACACACACACACACACACACACACACACACGCACATACACCCACACACATTTTGTTTCAGGAGTAGTGGGGTACTTTCTATTTTCGTAATTTTTAAGGTACTAGGGTTATTTTTTTCCTGACAATATGACCTTTATTATATTTTCAAGTTTTTTTGCTAAATATTGCTTTTATTTTTTTCACCTTTATTAGCTTGGGTATTTTTTTCTCATTGAAATTTTTATTAACTTTCATATTATGTACATGGGTGTTTTGTCTGCATATATGTCTATCTACCATATATGTGCCTGGTAGGCATGGAGACCAGAAGATAGTATTCAGTTTCCTAGAACTGGAGTTACAGATGGTGTGGTTGGGAACTGACATTTGGGTACTAGGAACAGAACCTGGTTTCTCTGCAAGAGAAATAGGTGTTGCTAACCACTGAGCGATCTTGCTAACCTCTTAATGTCTCGTGGGGTTTTTTTTGTTGTTGTTGTTGTTTCATTTTGTTTTTCATCTTTATTAAATTGGGTATTTCTTATTTACATTTCGATTGTTATTCCCTTTCCCAGTATCCAGGCCAACATTCCCCTAACCCCTCCCCCACATCTTCTCTATGGGTGTTCCCCTCCCCAACCTCCCGCCATTACCGCCCTCCGCCCACAATCATGTTCACCGGGGGTTCAATCATGGCAGGACAAAGGGCTTAACCTTCCACTGGTGCTCTTACAAGGCTATTCATTGCTACCTATAGAGTTGGAGCCCAGGGTCAGTCCATATATAGTCTTTGGGGAGTGGCTTAGTCCCTGGAAGCTCTGGTTGGTTGGCATTGTAGTTCATATGGGGTCTCGAGCCTCTTCAAGCTCTTTCAGTCCTTTCTCTGATTCCTTCAACGGGGGCCACGTCCTCAGTTCAGTGGTTTGCTGCTGGCATTCGCCTATGTATTTGCTGTATTCTGTCTGTGTCTCTCAGGAGAGATCTACATCCAGTTCCTGTCACCCTGCACTTTTCTACTTCATCCATCTTATCTAGTTGGTGGCTGTATATGTATGGACCACATGTGGGACAGGCTCTGAATGGGTGTTCCTTCTGCCTCTGTTCTACACTTTTCATCCCTATTCCCTCCCAAGGGTATTCTTGTCCCCTTTTAAGGAAGGAATGAAGCATTCGCATTTTGTTCATCCTTTTTGAGTTTCATGTGTTTGGCACATCTAGGGTAACTCAAGCATTTGGGCTAATGTCCACTTATCAATGAGTACATACCATGTGTGTTTTTCTGTGATTGGGTTACCTTACTCAGGATGATATTTTCCAGTTCCATCCATTTGCCTATGAATTTCATAAAGTCATTGTTTTTGATAGCTGAGTAATATTCCATTGGGTAGATGTACCACATTTTCTGTATCCATTCCTCTGTTGAAGGGCATCTGGGTTCTTTCCAGCTTCTGGCTATTATAAATAAGACTGCTATGAACATAGTGGACCATGTGTCTTTGTTATATGTTGGGTCTATGCCCAAGAGAGGTATAGCTGGATCCTCAGGTAGTTCAATGTACAATTTTCTGAGTAACCTCTAGACTGATTTCCAAAATGGTTGTACCAGTCTGCAATCCCACCAACAATGGAGGAGTATTCCTCTTTTTCCACATCCACGCCAGCATCTGCTGTCACCGGAGGATTTAATCTTAGCCGTTCTGACTGGTGTGAGGTGGAATATCAAGGTTGTTTTGATTTGCATTTCCCTTATGACTAAAGATGTTGAACATTTCTTTAGGTGTTTCTCAGCCATTTGGCATTCCTCAGCTGTGAATTCTTTGTTTAGCTCTGAACGCCATTTTTAATAGGGTTATTTGTCTCCCTGCGGTCTAACTTCTTGAGTTCTTTGTATATTTTGGATATAAGCCCTATATCACTTGTAGAATTGGTAAAGATCTTTTCCCAGTCTGTTGGTTGCTGTTTTGTCCTAACCACAGTGTCCTTTGCCTTACAGAAGCTTTGCAGTTTTATGAGATGCCATTTGTCGGTTCTTGCTCTTAGAGCATAAGCCACTGGTGTTTTGTTCAGGAAGTTTTCTCCAGTGCCCATGTGTTTGAGATTCTGCCCTTTTTTTTCTTCTATTAGTTTGAGTGTATCTGGTTTGATGTGAAGGTCCTTGATCCATTTGGACTTAAGCTTTGTACAGGGTGATAAGCATGGATCGATCTGCATTCTTCTACATGCTGACCTCCAGTTGAACCAGCACCATTTGCTGAAAATCCTATCTTTTTTCCATTGGATGGTTTTGGGTCCTTTGTCAAAAATCAAGTGCCCATAGGTGTGTGGGTTCATTTTTGGGTCTTCAGTTCTATTCCACTGGTCTATCTGCCTGTCTCTGTACCAATACCATACAGTTTTTATGACTATTGCTCTGTAATACTGCTTGAGTTCAGGAATAGTGATTCCCCCGGAAATCAATTTATTGTTGAGGATAGTTTTAGCTATCCTGGATTTTTTGTTATTCCAGATGAATTTGCAAATTGTTCTGTCTAACTCTCTGAAGAATTGGATTGGAATTTTGATGAGGATTGCATTGAATCTGTAGATTGCTTTTCGTAGAGCATGGGAGATCTTTCCATCTTCTGAGATTGTCTTCAATTCCTTTCTTCAGAGGTTTGAAGTTCTTATCATACAGATCTTTCACTTGCTTGGTTAAAATCACACCAAGGAATTTTATATTATTTGGGACTGTTGTGAAGGGTGTCGTTTCCCTAATTTCTTTCTCAACTTGTTTCTCTTTTATGTAAAGGAAAGCTACTGATTTATTTGAGTTAATTTTATACCCAGCCACTTTGCTGAAGGTGTTTATCAGGTTTAGTATTTCTCTGGTGGAACTTTTGGGATCACTTACATATAGTATCGTATCATTTGCAAATTGTGATATTTTCACTTCTTTTCCAATCTGTACCCTTTGATCTCCTTTTGTTGTCTAATTTCTCTGGCTAGAACTTCAAGAACTATATTGAATAAGTAGGGAGAGAGTGGACGGCCTTGTGTAGTCCCTGATTTTACTGGGATTGCTTCAAGTTTCTCTCCATTTAGTGTAATGTTAGCTACTGGTTTGCTGTATATGGCTTTTACTACGTTTAGGTATGAGCCTTGAATTCCTATTCTTTTCAGGACTTTTATCATGAAGGGTGTTGAATTTTGTCAAATGCTTTCTCAGCATCTAATGAAATGATCATGTGGTTTTTATCTTTCAGTTAGTTTATATAGTGGGTTATGTTGATGGTTTTCCGTATATTAAACCATCCCTGCATGCCTGGGATAAAGCCTACTTGATCATGAAGGATAATGGGTTTGATGTGCTCTTGGATTTGGTTTGCAAGAATTTTATTGAGTATCTTTGTGTTGATATCCGTAAAGGAAATTGGATTGAAGTTCTCTTTCTTTGTTGGGTCTTTGTTCGGTTTAGGTATAAGAGTGATTGTGGCTTCATAGAAGAAAGTCTGTAGCGCTCTGTCTCCATTTTGTGGAATAGTTTGTATAGTATTGGTATGAGGACTTCGATGAATGTGTGATAGAATTCTGCACTGAACCCATCTGGACCTGGGCTCTTTTTGGTTCAGAGAACTTTAACGACTGCTTCTGTTTCTTTAGGAGTTATGGGGTTGTTTAAATGGTTTATCTGTTCCTGATTTAACTTCAGTACCTGGTATCTGTCTAGGAAATTGTTCATTTCCTGCAGATTTTCAAGTTTTGTTGAATATAGGCTTTTGTAGTAGGATCTGATGATTTTTTGAATTTCCTCTGATTCTGTGGTTATGTCTCCCTTTTCATTTCTGATTTTGTTAATTTGGACACACTCTCTGTGTCCTCTCATTAGTCTGGCTAAGGGTTTATCTATCTTGTTGATTTTCTCAAGGAACCAACTTTTGGTTCTGTTGATTCTTTGTGTAGTCCTTTTGTTTCTACTTGGTTGATTTTAACACTGAGTATGATTATTTCCTGCCTTCTACTCCTCCTGGGTGTATTTGCTTCTTTTTGTTCTAGAGCTTTTAGGTGTGCTGTCAAGCTGCTGATATATGTTCTCTCCTGTTTCTGCAGCACTCAGAGTTATGAGTTTTCCTCTAAGCACAGCTTTCGTTGTGTCCCAAAGTTTGTGGATGCTGTACCTTCATTTTCATTAAAATTTACCAAGCCTTTAATTTCTTTCTTCATTTCTTCCTTGACCATGTTATCATTGAGTAGAGCATTGTTCAACTTCCATGTATATGTGGACATTCTTCCCTTATTGTTATTGAAGACGAGCATTAGCCCGTGATGGTCTGATAGGACACATGGGATTATTTCTATCTTTCTGTATCTGTTGAGGCCTGTTTTATGACCAAGTATATGGTCAGTTTTGGAGAAAGTACTATGAGGTGGTGAGAAGAAGTTATATCCTTTTGTTTTAGGATAGAGTGTTCTATAAATATCTGTTAAGTCCATTTGGTTCATGACTTCTCTTAGTCTGTCTATGTCTCTATTTAATTTTTGTTTCCATGATCTCTCCATTGATGAGAGTGGGGTGTTGAAATCTCCTACTATTATTGTGTGAGGTGCAATGTATGCTTTGACTTTTAGTAAGGTTTCTTTTATGTATGTAGGTGCCCTTGTATTTGGAGCATAGATATTTAGGATTGAGAGTTCATTTTGGTGGATTTTTCCTTGGATGAATATGAAGGGTCCTTCCTTATCTTTTTTGATGACTTTTGGTTGAAATCGATTCTATTCGATATTAGAATGGCTACTCCAGCTTTCTTCTTCAGACCATTTGCTTGGGAAGTTGTTTTCCAGCCTTTCACCCTGAGGTAGTGTCTGTCTTTGTCCCTGAGGAGTGTTGCCTGTAGGCAGCAGAATGCAGGGTCCTCATTGTGTATCCAGTTTGTTAATCTCTGTCTTTTTATTGGGAAATTGAGTCCATTGATGTTGAGAGATATTAAAGGATAGTGATTGTTGCTTCTTGTTATCTTTGTATTTGGATGTGAGATCATGTTTGTATGCTTTTATCCTTTCTGTTTTGTTGTGAAGACGATTTGTCTCTTGCTTTTTTTAGGGTGTAGCTTGCCTCCTTATGTTGGGCTTTACCATTTATTATCCTTTGTAGCACTGGATTTGTAGAAGGATAGCGTGTAAATTTGGTTTTGTCATGGAATATCTTGGTTTCTCCATCTATGTTAATTGAGAGTTTTGCTGGATACAGTAACCTGGGCTGGCATTTGTGTTCTCTTAGGGTCAGTATTACATCCGTCCAGGATCTTCTGGCTTTCATAGTCTCTGGTGAGAGGTCTGGTGTAATTCTGATAAGTCTCCTTTTACATGCTATTTGACCTTTTTCCCTTTGTGCTTTTAATATTCTTTCTTTGTTTTGTGCATTTGGTGTTTTGACTATTATGTGATGGGAGGAGTTTCTTTTCTGGTCCAATCTATTTGGAGTTCTGTAGGCTTCTTCTATGTGTATGGGCATCTCTTTCTTTAGGTTAGGGAAGTTTTCTTCTATGATTTTGTTGAAGATATTTACTGGTCCTTTGGGCTAGGTGTCTTCACTCTCTTCTATACCTATTATCCTTAGGTTTGATCTTCTCATTGAGTCCTGGGTTTCCTGTATGTTTTGGGCCAGTAGCTTTTTCTGTTTTACATTATCTTTGACACTTGTGTCGATGATTTCTATGGAACCTTCTCCTCCTGAGATTCTCTCTTCTGTCTCTTGTATTCTGTTGGTGATGCTTGTATCTACAGCTCCTTATCTCTTACTTTGGTTTTCTATATCCAGGGTTGTCTCCCTTTCTGCTTTCTTGATTGCTTCTATTTCCATTTTTAATTCCTTCACCTGTTTGATTGTATTTTCCTGTAATTCTTTTAGGGATTTTTGTGATTCTTCTCTATAGGCTTCTACTTGTTTATTTATGTTTTCCTCCGTTTCTCTAAGGGAGTTCTTAATGCCTTTCTTGAAGTCCTCCATCATCATGATCCAATGTTATTTAAAATCAAGATTTTGCTTTTCTGGTGTGTTTGGATATTCAATGTTTGTGTTGGTGGGAGAACTGGACTCCGATGTGCCATATAGTCTTGGTTTCTGTTGCTTGGGTTCCTGCTCTTGCCTCTCGCCACCAGGTTGTCTCTGGTGTTACCTTGTTCTGCTATTTCTGACAGTGGCTAGACTGTCCTATAGGCCTGTGTGTCAGGAGTGTTGTAGACCTGTTCTCCTGTTTTCTTTCAGCCAGTTATGGGAACAGAGTGTTCTGCTTTCGGGCGTGTAGTCTTTCCTGTCTACTGGTCTTCAGCTGTTCCTGTGGTCTTGTGTCCTGAGTCCACCAGGCAGGTCACTTGAAGCAGAAAAGTTGGTCTTACCTCTGGTCCTGGGGCTCAAGTTGCTCCTGGGGTGGGGGGCTGTGTTTGAGCTCTCTGTGAGGGCGGTAACCAGAAGGGCTTGCCCCGCCTTTTTGCGGACCCTTTTGCACAGGGGTCCCAGATGGCATTAGGTGTTTTCCTCTGGAGTCAGAAATGTGGGCAGATTGTAGTCTCTTCTGGCTTCATAGGCATGTCTGCCCCTCTGAAGGTTTAGCTCTCCCTCCCACGGGATTTTGGTGCAGGGAGCTGTTGACCAGGTCTCTTCAGATTCCAGCTGTGTCTGGACTGCAGGAGACCTGCCTCTTGAGTGTCCTTATCTTCCTGTTCCCAGAGGCTCTATACAGTTTCCTCTTGGGCCAGGGACATGGGCAGGGGTGGGCAGTATTGGTGGTCTCTCCCGCTCTGCAGTCTCAGGAGTGCCCATCTGTCTGGGCAGTGAGCTCTCTCTCCCTCGGGGTTTGGGAGCAGGGAGCTGTGGGCCCAAAATGTAATATTCTTAATAAGCACAAACTCCCAGCTAGTTGGGGATAAAAAAGAACATCTTTAACCTGATTATAGGCTTGCGGGATGATCTAAACCTAATTTACAAGAGTAAATATCCAACAGGTATAATGTACATGACTATAACATTAACTATTTTGAGGTATAGCAATGGTGTCAGAAGTCCAAGTTCAACCACACAATAAATTCAAATCTACCCTGTGCTACATAAAACCCGGTCTTCAAAACGAAAAATAATGAAAAACACATAAACAAACAGCTTTGTTTGCCCCAAAAGAAAGATAACAAGACAATACTGTTTTTTATCACTTCTCTCAATGTATCACGTGAATTAACTTGTATAAAAAACATGAAAAAGGAAAAAGCAGAAAAAAGCTGGAGTTTGTTCAGAGATGATGCAATTCTGTAGCATAATAATAATAATATATCAGCAATGTATATTTTTAGTAAGTCAGCGTGACTCACAGATGTGACTGTTAATCTTTTTCAGCCTACTGAATTTGGAATTTCCTAGATCACACCCATCTGTGACCATTCATGTGGATTTTTGCACAGAGTTTTAACTGTGAACAGAAAACTAACACAAAATGTGGATGGTGTCAAATCCTGTGCTGTGTTCTAGACTGATTAAAAGGGGTAAAACAAGGAATCCATATGCTGTGACCATAGGGCGCACATGTGTACATGTGCATGTGTGCGTGTGTGTATGCATGTCTGTGTGTCTGTCTGTCTGCCTTCTACTTTTTAGTCCAATCAGGTATGAGGAATCTCAACCAGTAATCCTATCATTTCCCCCACCACATTGGGGTATACTCTTAAACCATGAGTCTAAATAAAAACTTATTTCCTTACATTGATATCATTAACACATTTATTTTAAAAATGTAATAAAATTTGGCAGAAAGTAGTAGGGTGTTTCACTGAAAATCTTGACCATGACTCATAGAACTGACTCCTGGGAGAGATGTAGAAGAGTTGAGCACTGCAGATTATAGAACAGTTTAAAAAGTGTCCATAAAGCTTAATGGACCAGTTTGGTAAGAGAAATAAAAAACAGAATGCTGAGAGAAATGCAGACAGTGGAGGCCCACCTCATCAAGTTTAAGAATAGAATAAGGACTTAATGAGATGTGTACTAGGGCCATTCATGTGAGTTTAAAAGCTGCATACAGGGCAGGTTCAGAAAAAGCATCTATAATTATGAAAGATGTTGTGCCCAAAGGAGAAACCCCACTCTTTACACTAGGACAGTAGGAAATGAAGGTACTTTAAAGAAAGACTTCACCCAATAAAGACTTCACCAAGCTTGGGAAAATGAAGCAAAGTCTGAAATTAGAACGTGGCTTAAAACTTTCTTTACTAAAAATCATGAAAACATGAAAGTGTTTTTGTGGGCACTAGTGCTGAAGAGTATAGAAACCACTCCAGCAGGGATCACAAGAGATGATGCCTCAAACTTCCAGCAGAACTTTGCAGGTCATTCATGCAGTGATTTTGCATTCATGCAAAATAAAAAAGTGAAGGGATCATTCATTCTTGCACCAACATTCCAGAAAGCTACTGAGTCCAGGCAACGTGTGGCAAGTTCAGAATCCGTACAAAGAGGACATGAGAAGACATTGCACAAAGCTGGGGTTGGGGGTGTGCTAAGCTGCAATGGAGACCCAAGAGTGTTAGAAACCCTAAGACCATACATTTTTTTTTAAATTTTTTTAATTAACTTGAGTGTTTCTTATTTACATTTCTAGTGTTATTCCATTTCCCGGTTTCCAGGCAAACATCCCCCTAATCCCTCCCCCTCCCCATCTTTATGGGTGTTCCCCTCCCCATCCTCCCCCCATTGCTGACCTCCCCCCAACAATCGCGTTCACTGGGGGTTCAGTCTTATCAGGACCAAGGGCTTCCTTGTCCACTGGTGATCTTACTAGAATATTCATTGCTACCTATGAGGTCAGAGTCCAGGGTCATTCCTTGTATAGTCCTTAGGTAGTGGCTTAGTCCCTGGAAGTTCTGGTTGCTTGGCATTGTTGTTCATAAGGGGTCTCGAGCTCCTTCAAGCTCTTCGAGTGTTTTCTCTGATTCCTTCACGGGGGTCCTGATCTCAGTTCAGTGGTTTGCTGCTGGCATTCGCCTCTGTATTTGCTGTATTTTGGCTGTGTCTCTCAGGAGCGATCTACATCTGGCTCCTGTCGGCCTGCACTTCTTTGCTTCATCCATCTTGTCTAATTGGGTGGCTGTATATGTATGGGCCACATGTGGGGCAGACTCAGAATGGGTGTTCCTTCTGTGTCTGTTTTAATCTTTGCCTCTCTATTCCCTGCCAAGGGTACTCTTGTTCCCCTTTTAAAGAAGGAGTGAAGCATTCACATTTTGATCATCCGTCTTGAGTTTCATTTGTTCTAGGCATCTAGGGTAATTCAAGCCTTTGGGCTAATAGCCACTTATCAATGAGTGCATACCATGTGTGTCTTTCTGTGATTGGGTTACCTTACTCAGGATGATATTTTCCAGTTCCAACCATTTGCCTACGAATTTCATAAAGTCATTGTTTTTGATAGCTGAGTAATATTCCATTGTGTAGATGTACCACATTTTCTGTATCCATTCCTCTGTTGAAGGGCATCTGGGTTCTTTCCAGCTTCTGGCTATTATAAATAAGGCTGCTATGAAAATAGTGGAGCACATATCTTTTTTATATGTTGGGGCATCTTTTGGGTATATGCCCAAGAGAGGTATAGCTGGATCCTCAGGCAGTTCAATGTACAATTTTCTGAGGAACCTCCAGACTGATTTCCAGAATGGTTGTACCAGTCTGCAATCCCACCAACAATGGAGGAGTGTTCCTCCTTCTCCACATCCTCGCCAGCATCTGCTGTCACCTGAGTTTTTGATCTTAGCCATTCTCACTGGTGTGAGGTGAAATCTCAGGGTTGTTTTGATTTGCATTTCCCTTATGACTAAAGATGTTGAACATTTCTTTAGGTGTTTCTCAGCCATTCGGCATTCCTCAGCTGTGAATTCTTTGTTTAGCTCTGAACCCCATTTTTTAATAGGGTTATTTGTCTCCCTGGTGTCTAACTTCTTGAGTTCTTTGTATATTTTGGATATAAGGCCTCTATCTGTTGTAGGATTGGTAAAGATCTTTTCCCAATCTGTTGGTTGCCATTTTGTCCTAACCACAGTGTCCTTTGCCTTACAGAAGCTTTGCAGTTTTATGAGATCCCATTTGTCGATTCTTGATCTTAGAGCATAAGCCATTGGTGTTTTGTTCAGGAAATTTTTTCCAGTGCCCATGTGTTCCAGATGCTTCCCTAGTTTTTCTTCTATTAGTTTGAGTATATCTGGTTTGATGTGGAGGTCCTTGATCCACTTGGACTTAAGGTTTGTACAGGGTGATAAGCATGGATTGATCTGCATTCTTCTACATGCTGACCTCCAGTTGAACCAGCACCATTTGTTGAAAATGCTATCTTTTTCCGTTTGATGGTTTTGGCTCCTTTGTCAAAAATCAAGTGCCCATAGGTGTGTGGGTTCATTTCTGGGTCTTCAATTCTGTTCCATTGGTCTATCTGTCTGTCTCTGTACCAATACCATGCAGTTTTTATCACTATTGCTGTGTAATACTGCTTGAGTTCAGGGATAGTGATTCCCCCTGAAGTCCTTTTATTGTTGAGAATAATTTTAGCTATCCTGGGTTTTTTGTTATTCCAGATGAATTTACAAATTGTTCTGTCTAACTCTTTGAAGAATTGGATTGGTATTTTGATGGGGATTGCATTGAATCTTTAGATCGCTTTTGGTAGAATGGCCATTTTTACTATATTAATCCTGCCAATCCATGAGCATGGGAGATCTTTCCATCTCCTGAGGTCTTCTTCAATTTCTTTCTTCAGAGTCTTGAAGTTCTTATTGTACAGATCTTTTACTTGCTTGGTTAAAGTCACACTGAGGTACTTCATATTATTTGGATCTATAATGAAGGGTGTCGTTTCCCTAATTTCCATCTCAGCTTGTTTCTCTTTTGTGTAGAGGAAGGCTACTGATTTATTTGAGTTAATTTTATACCCAGCCACTTTGCTGAAGTTGTTTATCAGCTTTAGTAGTTCTCTGGTGGAACTTTTGGGATCACTTAAATATACTATCATGTCATCTGCAAGTAGTGATATTTTGACTTCTTCTTTACCAATCTTCATCCCCTTGATTTCATTTTGTTGTCTGATTGCTCTGGCTATAACTTCAAGAACTATATTGAATAAGTAGGGAGAGAGTGGGCAGCCTTGTCTAGTCTCTGATTTTAGTGGGATTGCTTCAAGTTTCTCTCCATTTATTTTAATGTTAGCAACTGGTTTGCTGTATATGGCTTTTACTATGTTTAGGTATGGGCCTTGAATTCCTATTCTTTCCAGGACTTTTATCATGAAGGGGTATTGAATTTTGTCAAATGCTTTCTCAGCATCTAATGAAATGATCATGTGGTTTTGTTCTCTCAGTTTGCTTATATAATGGATCACGTTGATGGTTTTCTGTATATTAAACCATCCCTGCATGCCTGGGATGAAGCCTACTTGATCATGGTGGATGATTGTTTTGATGTGCTCTTGAATTCGGTTTGCCAGAATTTTATTGAGTATTTTTGCATCGATATTCATAAGGGAAATTGGTCTGAAGTTCTCTTTCTTTGTTGGGTCTTTGTGTGGTTTAGGTATAAGAGTAATCGTGGCTTCATAGAAGGAATTCGGTAGTGCTCCATCTGTTTCAATTTTGTGGAATAGTTTGGATAATATTGGTATGAGGTCTTCTATGAAGGTCTGATAGAATTCTGCACTACACCCGTCAGGACCTGGGCTCTTTTTGGTTGGGAGACCTTTAATGACTGCTTCTATTTCCTTAGGAGTTATGGGGTTGTTTAACTGGTTTATCTGTTCCTGATTTAACTTCGGTACCTGGTATCTGTCTAGAAAATTGTCAATTTCCTGCAGATTTTCAAGTTTTGTTGAATATAGGCTTTTATAGTAAGATCTGATGATTTTTTGAATTTCCTCTGAATCTGTAGTTACGTCTCCCTTTTCTTTTCTGATTTTGTTAATTTGGACACACTCTCTGTGTCCTCTCATTAGTCTGGCTAAGAGTTTATCTATCTTGTTGATTTTCTCAAGGAACCAACTTTTGGTTCTGTTGATTCTTTGTGTAGTCCTTTTTGTTTCTACTTGGTTGAATTCAGCTCTGAGTTTGATTATTTCCTGCCTTCTACTCCTCCTGGGTGTATTTGCTTCTTTTTGTTCTAGAGCTTTTAGGTGTGTTGTCAAGCAGGTGACATATGCTCTTTCCTGTTTCTTTCTGCAGGCACTCAGACCTATGAGTATTCCTCTTAGCACAGCTTTCACTGTGTCCCATAAGTTTGGGTATGTTGTACCTTCATTTTCATTAAATTCTAAAAAGTCTTTAATTTCTTTCTTTATTTCTTCCTTGACCAGGTTATCATTGAGTAGAGCATTGCTCAATTTCCACGTATATGTGGGCATTCTTCCCTTATTGTTATTGAAGACCAGCTTTAGGCTGTGGTGGTCTGATAGCACGCATGGGATTATTTCTATCTTTCTGTACCTGTTGAGGCCTGTTTTTTGACCAATTATATGGTCAATTTTGGAGAAAGTACCATGAGGAGCTGAGAAGAAGGTATATCCTTTTGCTTTAGGATAGAATGTTCTATAAATATCTGTTAGGTCCATTTGGCTCATGACCTCTCTTAGTCTGTCTACGTCTCTGTTTAATTTCTGTTTCCATGATCTGTCCATTGATGAGAGTGGGGTGTTGAAATCTCCTACTATTATTGTGTGAGGTGCAATGTGTGTTTTGAGCTTTAGTAAGCTTTCTTTTACATATGTAGGTGCCCTTGTGTTGGGGCATAGATATTTAGGATTGAGAGTTCATCTTGGTGGATTTTTCCTTTGATGAATATGAAGTGTCCTTCCTTATCTTTTTTGATGACTTTTAGTTGAAAATTGATTTTATTTGATATTAGAATGGCTACTCCAGCTTGCTTCTTCCAACCATTTGCTTGGAAAGTTGTTTTCCAGCCTTTCACTCTGAGGTAGTGTCTGTCTTTCTCTCTGAGGTGTGTTTCCTGTAGGCAGCAGAATGCAGGGTCCTCTTTGCGTATCAGTTTGTTAATCTATGTCTTTTTATTGGGGAATTGAGGCCATTGATGTTGAGAGATATTAAGGAATAGTGATTATTGCTTCCTGTTATATTCAGATTTGGATATGAGGTTATGTTTGTGTGCTTTTCTTCTCTTTGTTTTGTTGCCAAGACGATTAGTTTCTTGCTTCTTCTAGGGTATAGCTTGCCTCCTTATGTTGGGCTTTACCATTTATTATCCTTTGTAGTGTGGATTTGTAGAAAGATATTGTGTAAATTTGGTTTTGTCATGGAATATCTTGGTTTCTCCATCTATGTTAATTGAGAGTTTTGCAGGATACAGTAACCTGGGCTGGCATTTGTGTTCTCTTAGGGTCTGTCTGACATCTGTCCAGGATCTTCTGGCTTTCATAGTTTCCGGCAAAAAGTCTGGTGTGATTCTGATAGAAGACCTACTTTTAAAGAAAACTGCAGTCATTCATAGAGCTGTCCTAGGAGAGAGTCCACATATACTGCTGGTGACAAAACAGGAAAGGGGAGGCTACATAAAGATGCTGGAGCCCTGGCAATTCTATCATGAGTCAATCTCAGATGCTTACTATGGATCAGAAGGATGTAGTATCTTCATTATCACTCTCAACTTAAATATTGAGACAGTTGTGCCCATATTCCTCTAACTAAATAAATATCTATCTACTATAAGATTATTAGTTAATACTTTTAAAGGCAGAATGGATGCATCCCAACTCTAGTAGCGTATTTCTCTTCTTGTTTATTTGTTAGAGTTGGTCTGGTGCTGATAAAGATTCAAATGATAATTTCAGTACTCTTAGATCTGGTTGCCCTAAGAGGAAATTCCCATGTACTCCAGCTTTTGTTGTGGAAACCTTGCTCCCCAAAGTAATTGCTCAGTTAAAGACTAAAGCCTGTGATTGGGAAATAGAGAGATAAGTAGGACTTCCTAGGAGGGAGAAAGGAACTCTGGAAGGTATAGTTAGCCATGTGGATGAATGAAGCTAGGTGGTCAGGTTAACTTATATGGGCTAGTTGAGAGTGTACCCAGCTAAGACCTAAGCTTTGAAATATTAAATGTGTCTGTGTGATTATTTGGGGAACTAGCTAGGTAAAGAATAACAGCCATCATGTTAATTCCTAGCATTAATTAATATGTAAAGAAGACAATCATTTCTTTTTACACTTATTTCACACAAAACATTAGGAAAGAACATACTCTTTTCTGATTTATCCATTCGAGGTAGAACAAGTCTGAGAACTGGGGTAGGGGTTCCCCAGATGGCAGGCCCTGCAATGAAATTTTATCTTCCTATCTCATAGTTTATGCAATCAGCATGGAGATATTCATCTCTCAGTGCTAAAATTTCCTTTGCTATCAAGAGTGTGACGGGGGGGGGGGGGATTGGGGATTTAGCTCAGTGGTAGAGCACTTGCCTAACAAGCGCAAGGCCCTGGGTTCAGTCCCCAGCCCCGAAAAAAAGAAAAAAGAGAAAAAAAAAGAAAAAGAAAAAAGAGAAAAAAAGAGTGTTGGGCTACAAGGATGTCTCAGTGGTTAGGAGTACTTTCTGCTTTTCCAGAAGACCCAAATTTCAGTTCCCAGCACCCACAAAATCTTTCACAACCATCTGTAACTTAAGTTGGAGAGATCCAATACCTCCTGCGGCTTTCTCAGGTGCCAGACACTCACATGGTTCACAAAAAAATACATGAGGCACTCATGTATTTCAAATAAATTAATGCAGTCAAAATACACGTGCACATAAAACAAGTAAGTATTGGTCAAAAGAATGTTACTGATGCCTGCTTATTGAGCATCACTATGAGATGACTGAGGACACAGAGGCAGGAGACAGAAATTTGGAGGAAACGTTCAGCTGCTGTATACATGAGGATGGCTGCCTTGTATGTGTATAGATAAGGAACTAATTTTTACAGAGCTAATTGCATCCAATATCTCTGGCTTCTGTCTTGGTAGTGCAGCAGACAATTAGAAAGGGAGGAATGAGCAAATCTACATTTTCTAAACAATCACATATCTTTCTAGACCTTGTCTGTTGTTTTCCTGTGGGCCTAAAAAATAATGTAAGCAGAGCTGAGAGGGCACACACAATCTGACTCTCAAATGTGCACTGTCATCTTTCTGGGCAACACATACATGGGAAGTACCTGGATACTTCTGACTCTCAAGGTAGTCAACATTTTGTTTTCCTATTTTCTAGTAAAAGAGCAAGGTTCAGAGTGCATCCCAAGTCTAGAGATTTCTGTAAAACATTTACCAAAACACTGCACTTACTGCTGTTCAAGGAAGATACACTGCTTATTATTTGTTCTGAGGAAGCTCTCTGTGTGGATACAGATTTATAGGTAAGCATTGATCACAGAAGAATGCTGATTCCCTGTTCTTACCCTCATATGAGGTGGGAAAAATCAAACAGTGTTGGTCTTAGATAGGAAGCAGTGATCTTTTTTTGTGGGTGCCTGTACCACACAAAAGGGAGTTAATTCAACTTGAGAAGCTTGCACGCCTACGAATGTGTACCATGGGGAAATTTTTTTTCATTTGGAGATTATAGTTTATTTACAGTATTTCTCACTTTCCTTTCCTCCCTCTGAAGCTTACGTATACTCCTCCATGCTTTTTCAAATTCATAGCCTCTTCTTAAACTAATTGATAATATATATATATATATATATATATATGTATGTATGTATGTATGTATAAAACCTGTTCCATCTGTAAAATGCTACCTATGTTTATGTTTTTAGGGCTGACGATTTGACACAGAGCAACCAACTGGTGTGCTCCTCCCAGGGAAAAGCAAACTCTTTCCTTCCTTCATTGCCTATAATTCTTGATGCAATTTTGAGGCCACGTGGGCTTTTCTTCATCCAGTCTTGTGTGTTGATTGGTGTAAAATTTTTTGAAAGAACTATGGCAAGTTTCCATTTCAAACAAAGACACACTATGGAGAGATTGTGAAAGATGGCTAGTATGTTTGGTTAGCAATATTTGCAAAGAAACATGCTGTTCTAGCCAACATTTATTTATTTAGCAACTATGGTTCAGGGATGCTGGGCAGATGATAATTTCTTTAGCAGGCAGCTCTTTCATTAGATAAATACTTAACAGGAGAGTGAAAAGTTTAATACATATCTGAGATGGTATATGCTGAAAAATATGAAGATGAATATAAAGTGGTTTCAGTGTTAGCTGAAATGTTCTTTAAGAAAGGTAACTTAGGGATTTGTCTTTAAGAAAGGTAACTTAGGGATTTGATCTAACATATTGATTCCATTTTAATTCATCTTTTTATATTCTTCCATATTCTAATGCATACTTCATATTAGATGTGCATAAAATCATAATTATCAATTTCAATCAAAGTCCTCATACTACTTTTTAATTTCATGCTTTATCATTTTAATTTAGTAATTTTTCACTCCTACATATGCATCATGGTTTTTGTGTAATAGTTCCATAGATCACTGACAGATTGTGAGCTTATACTAACATAATATCATCACAGTTTGGACACAATCATTGCATATTTTTCTTTTATTCCTTGATATTATTTCTATGACAACTATTTTTTAGATTTGCTTTCTCTCGATTATTTTAACTGGATATATTTTCAATAATGTGAAAAGTCAGTCTGAAAATCCTAAAAGCCATAGCAGATTGATCTAGGACAATGCTAAGACTTAGTCATTTAACCTTTCTGGGTTTCAATCTGCACCACTAACTGGACATCGTGCTTTTATGGCTGCTGCCATTGCATTTGCTCATTTGTTTGTTTGTATTAGTAATTGTTTTTTCCTTTAATTGGATATTTTTATTTACATTTCAAAGATTTTCCCTTTACCAGGTTCCCTGACATATGTCCCCTAAACCATTCCCCTCCCATTCTTCTATAAGGGTGTTCCCCTCCCTGTCTACCCCCACTTACCACCACCACCACCCCCCAGACAATTCCCTACACTGGGGATCCAACCTTGGGAGAACCAAGGACTTCTCCTTCCATTGGTGCCCATCAAGGCCATACATATGCAGCTGGAGCCATGTGTCACTCCATGTATACATTTTGGGTAGTGCGTTAATCCCTAAGAGCTCTGGTTGGTTGGTATTGTGGCTCTTATGGGGTTGCAAGCCCCATCAGCTCTTTCAATCCTTTCTCTAATTCCTCCAACTAGGGTCTAGTTCAGTTCAGTAGTTTGCTGCTAGCATATGCCTCTGTATTTGACATGGTCTGGCCATGGTATCTAGACACACTGAAGCAGTAGTAGCCATTGACTCTATCCGGGCACACATTGTATTAGGGGCTAGAAACACACTCATTGTGATCTGTCTCACAGATTGGTTCTCTATTTGTAGGTGAATATTCTGAATCTGTGTTCAGAATAGATTTGAATCCCAGAGCATTTATAGCCCAGAGCAAGTATACTTTTTCCTAAATGTTTTGCTTTTAATTTGTTATTTTGACTCTTCTACATGAATTTTATAATACTCTGGTTTCTCTTGATTTGGGGGTAATGCTATTTTTTGAAATTTTATTTTTTATTATATTTCTTTATTTACATTTCAAATGTTATTCCCTTTCCCAATTTCCTGTCTATAAGCCCCCGTCCCCTCCCCTTCCCCAATACGGGTGCTTCCCCCCCATCCACCCCACTTACCATCCCCCTCCAACATTCCCCTGCACTGGGGGTCCAACCATGGCAGGACCAAGGACTTCCCCTTCCACAGGTGCCCAAACAGGGCTATTCTCTGTTATATATGCTTTTGAAGCCCTGGGTCAGTCCATGTATAGTCTTTGGGTAGTGGTTTAGTCCCTGGAAGCTCTGGTTGGTTGGCATTGTTGCTCTTATGGGGTTGCAAGTCCCTTCAGCTCTTTTAGTCCTTCCTCTAATTTCCCCCAAAGGGAGCCCTGTTCTTAGCTCAGTGGTTTGCATTGACCTCTAGATTTGACAAGCTTTGGATGTGTCTCTCAGGAGACATCTATATCAGGTTCCTTTTAGCATGCACTTCTTAGCTTCATCAATCTTAACTAGTTTTGGTGCCTGTATATATATGAGTCACATGTAGGGCAGGGTCTGAATGGCCATTCCTTCAGTCCCTTCTCCAAACTTTGCTTCCATATCTCCTCCTATGTATATTTTCATTCCCCCTTTTAAGAAGGACTGAAGGATCTGTACTTTGGTCATCCTTCTTGAGCTTCAAGTGGTCTGTGGATTGTGTCTTGGGTAATTTGAGCTTTTGGGCTAATATCCACTTATCAGTGAGAGAATAATTTGTGTGTTTTTCTGTGATTGAGTTACCTCACTCTGGATGACATTTTCTAGTTCAAACATTTTGCCTATGAATTTCATGAAGTCATTGTTTTTGATAGCTGAGAAGTACTCCACTGTGTAAATGTACTACATTTCTGTACCCATTCCTCTGTTGAAGGACATCTGGGTTCTTTCCAGCTTCTGGCTATTATAAATAATGTGGCAATGAACATAGTGGAGCATATGTCTTTGGTGTATGTTGGAGCATCATTTGGGTATATGCTGGGTCCTCAGGTAGTCCAATGTCCAATTTTCTGAGGAACCTTCAGACTGATTTCCAGAGAGGTTGTACCAGTTAGCAATCCCACGAACAATGGAGGAGTGTTCCTCTTTCTCCACATCCATGCCAGCATCTGTTGTTACTTGAGTTTTTGAACTTAGCCATTATGACTGATGTGAGGTAGAATCTCAGAATTGTTTTTATTTGCATTTCCCTGAGGACTAAGGAGGTTGAGCGTTTCTTTAGATACTTCTCGGTCATTCAATATTCCTCAGCTGAGAATTCTTTGTTTAGCTCTCTACTCTATTTTTAATAGGGATATTAAGCTATCTGGAGTCTAACTTCTTGAGTTCTTTGTATATTTTGCATATTAGCCTTGTATCAGATATGGGATTTGTAAAGATCTTCCAGTCTGTTGGTTGCTGTTTTGTCCTAATGACAGTGTCCATTGCCTTACAGAAGCTTTGCAGTTTTATGAGGTGGATTTGTCAATTCTTGATCTTAAAGCTTAAGTCAATGGTGTTTTATTCAGGAAAATTTCCCCAGTGCCCATGTGTTCAAGGCTCTTCTCCACTTTTTCTTCTATTAGTTTGAGTGTATATGGTTTTATGTGGAAGTTCTTGATCTGCTTGGACTTAACCTTTGTACAGGGCAATAAGAATGAATGAATTTGCATTCTTCTACATGCTCATCTCCAGTTGAACCAGCACTATTTGTTGAAAATGCTATCTTTTTTCCATTGGATGGTTTTAGCTTTTCTGTCAAAGATCAAGTGACTATAGGTGTGTGGCTTCATTTCTGGATCGTCAGTTCTATTCAACTGACCTACCTGCCTGTATCTGTACCAATACCATACAGTTTTTTGCGTGATATTGCTCTGTAATACTGTGTGAAGTCAGGGATGGTGATTCTCCCAGAAGTTCTGTAATTGTTGAGGATAGTTTTCACTATCCTGGGTATTTTGTTATTCCAAATGAATTTGCTAATTACTTTTTCTAACTCTACGAAGAACTGAGTTGGAATTTTGATGGAAATTTCGTTGAACCTGTAGACTGCTTTTAGCAAGATGGTCATTTTTACTACATTAATCATGCCAATCCATAAGCATGGGAGGCCTTTCCATCTTCTGGCATTTTCTTCAACTTCTTTCTTCAGAGAATTGAAGTTCTTGTCATACAGATCTTTCACTTGCCTGATTAGAGTCACACCAAGGCATATTATATTATATTATTTGGGACTATTGTGAAGGCGTCATTTCCCTAATTTCTTTCTCAGCCTGTTTATCCTTTGAATAGAGGATGTCTATGGATTTGTTTGAGTTAATTTTATACCCAGCCATTTTCCTGAAGTTTTTTTTATCGGGCTTAGTAGTTCTCTGGTGCAACTTTTAGATCACTTAAGTATACTGTCATATATCTGCAAATAGTGATGTTTTGACTTTGTTCCTTTACAATTTGTATCCCTTTGACCTCCTTTTGTAGTCTGATTGCTCTGGCTAGGACTTCAAGTACTATATTGAATACGTAGGGAGAGAGTGTGCAGCCTTGTCTAGTCCATGATTTCATTGGAATTGCTTCAAGTTTCCCTCCATTTAGTTTAATGTTAGCTACTGGTTTGCTGTATACTGCTTTTAATATGTTTAGGAATAGGCCTTGAATTCCTGCTCTTTCCAGGACTTTTATCATGAAAGGGTGTTGAATTTTTTTCAAACGCTTCCTCAGCATGTAATGAAATGATCATGTGGTTTTTTTTCTTTGAGTTTGTTTATATAGTGAATTACTTTGATGGATTTCTGTATATTGAACCATCCATGCATTCCTGGGATGAAACCTACTTGATCATGGTGGATGATCATTTTGGTGTGTTCTTGGATTCAGTTTGCAAGAATTTTATTGCATATTTCTGTGTCAGTATTCATAATGGAAATTAGTCTGAAGTTCTCTTTCTTTGTTGGGTCTTTGTGTGGTTTAGGTATAAGCATAATTGTGGCTTTGTAGAAGGAATTAGGTAATTCTCTGTTTTTATTTTGTGGAGTAGTTTGGACAGTATTGGTATGAGGTCTTCTATGAAGGTTTGATAGAATTCTGAACTAAACCCATCTGGTTCTGGGCACTTTTGGGTTGGGAGACTTTCAATAATGGCTTCTGTATCTTTAGGAACTTTGGGTTTATTTAGATGGTGTATCTGCTCCTGATTTAACTTTGTTACCTGGTATCTGTCTAGGAAATTGTCCATTTCCTCCATATTTTCCAGTTTTGTTGAATATAGGCTTTTGTAGTAGGATCTAGTGATCTTTTTTAATTTCCTCAGATTCTTTTGTTATGTCTCCATTTTCATTTCTGATTTTGTTAATTTGGATATACTCTATGTCAGCTCTGGTTAGTCTAGCTAAGGGTTTATCTAGGCTGTTGATTTTTTCAAACAACCAGTTCCTGGTTTTGTTGATTCTTTTATAGTCCTTTTTGTTTCTTGGTTGATTTCAGCCTTGAATTTGATTATTTTCTGCCTTCTACTCCTCATGGGTTTATTTATTTCTTTTTGTTCTAGAGCTTTTAGGTGTGTTGTCAAGCAGGTGACATATGCTCTTTCCTGTTTCTTTCTGCAGGCACTCAGACCTATGAGTTTTCCTCTTAGCACAGCTTTCACTGTGTCCCATAACTTTGGGGATGTTGTACCTTCATTTTCATTAAATTCTAAGAAGTCTTTAATTTCTTTCTTTATTTCTTCCTTGACCAAGTTGTCATTGAGGAGAGTGTTGTTCAACTTCCATGTATATGTGGGCTTTCTATCATTATTGTTATTGAAGACCAGCCTTAGTCTGAAAGTAGGCATGGAATGATTTCGATCTTCTTGCATGTGTTGAGGCCTATTTTGTGACTGATTATATGGTCAATTGTGGAGAAGGTAACATGAGGTCCTGAGAAGAAGGTATATCCTTTTATTTCAGGATAAAATGTTCTATAAATATCTGTTAAGTCCATTTGGTTCATAACTTCTGTTAATTTCTCTATGTCTCTGTTTAGTTTCTGTGTCCATGATCTGCTCACTCATGAGAGTGGGGTGTTGAAATCTCCCACTATTATTCTGTGAGGTACCATATGTACTTTGAGCTTTAGTAAGGTTTGTTTTATGAATGTAGGTATCCTTGCATTTTGAGCATAGATATTTAGGATTGAGAGTTCATCTTGGTGGATTTTTCCTTTGATGAATATGAAGTGTCCTTCACTATCTTTTTTATGACTTTTGGCTGAAAGTCTATTTTATATGGTATTAGAATGGCTAGTCCAGCTTGTTTCTTTGGACCATTTGCTTGGAAAATTGTTTTCCAGCCTTTTACTCTGAGGTAGTGTCTGTCTTTGTCTCTGAGGTGTGTGTCCTCTATGCAGCAAAAATGCTGAGTCCTCTTTCTGTATCCAGTCTCTTATTCTATGTCTTTGTATTAGGGAATTGAGTTCACTGATGTTAAGAGATATTAACTAATAATGACTGTTGCTTCCTGTTATTTTCATTGATAGAGGTGGAATTATGTTTGTGTGTCCCTCTTCTTTTGGTTTCATTGCAAGGAGATTACTTTTCTTGCTTTTTCTAGGGTGTTAGTTTCCTTCTTATGTTGGAGTTTTCCATCTATTATCCTTTCTAGGGCTAGATTTGTAGAACGATATTGTGTAAGTTTAGTTTTGTCATGGAATATCTTGGTTTCTCCGTTTATGTTAATTGAGTTTTACTGGACATCGTAGCCTAGGCTGGCATTTGTGTTCTCTCAGGGTCTGTATGACATCTGTCCAGGATCTTTTGGCTTTTATAGTCTATGGTGAGAAGTCTGCTGTAATTCTGATAGGTCTGCCTTTATATGTTACTTGACATTTTTCCCTTACTGCTTTTAATATTCTTTCTGTGCTTTTTGCATTTGGTGTTTTTACTATTATGTGACAGGAGGAATTTCTTTTCTTGCCCAATCTATTTGTACTTCTGTAAGCTTCTTTTATGTTTATGGGCATCTCTTTCTTTAGATTAAGGAAGTTTTCTTCTATAATTTTATTGAAGGTATTTCCTGGCCCTTTAAGTTGGGAGTCTCACTCTCTTCTATACATCTTATTTTTCTATACCTCTTTGATCTTATTGTGTCCTTATTTTTCTGGATTTTCTGGGCTGGGAGCTTTTTGCATTTTACATTTTCTTTGATGGTTTTGTCAATGTTTTCTATAGTATCTTCTGCCCCTGAGAGTCCCTCTTCTATCTCTTTTATTCTGTTGGTGATGCTTGCATCTATGACTCCTGATCTCCTCCCTAGATTTTCTATCTCCAGGGTTGTCTCCCTTAGTGCTTTCTTTCTTGTTTATATTTCCATTTTAAAAATCTGGGTGGTTTCAGAGCCTGCCCCACATGTGGCCCATACATATACAGCCACCAAACTAGATAAGATGGATGAAGCAAAGAAGTGCAAGCTGACATGAACCGGATGTAGATCTCTCATGAGAGACATACCCAGAATACAGCAAATACATAGGTGAATGCCAGCAGCAATCCACTGAACTGAGAATGAGACCCCTGTTGAAGGAATCAGAGAAAGGACTGGAAGAGCTTCAAGGGGCTCGAGACCCCATATGAACAACAATGCCAACCAACCAGAGCCTCCAGAGACTAAGCCACTACCCAAAGACTATACATGGACTGACCCTGGGCTCCAACCTCATAAGTAACAATGAATAGTCTAGTAAGAGCACCAGTGGAAGGGGAAGCCCTTGGTCCTGCCAAGACTGAACCCCCAGTGAATGTGATTGTTGGGGGGAGGGTGGTAATGGGGGGAGGATGGGGAGGGGAAGCCTATATTGAAGGGGAGGGGGAGGAGTTAGGGGGATGTTGGCCCGGAAACTGGGAAGGGGAATAACAATAAAAATTTAAATAAGAAATACTCAATTTAATAAAGATAAAAAATCTGGATGGTTTTGTTCAAATCCTTCACCTGTTTCATTATGTTTTCCTGTAATTCTTTCAGAGATTTTTGTGTTTCCTCTTTAAGGGCTTCTACTTGTTTACTTGTATTGTCCTGTATTTCTTTAAGGGAGTTATTTATGTCCTTCTTAAAGTCCTCCATCATAATCATGAAATGTTGTTTTAATTCTAAATCTTGTTTTTCTGGTGTGTTTGGATATCCAGTATTTGCTTTGGTGTGTGAACTGGGCTCTGATGATGCCAAGTAGTCTTTGTTTCTGTTTCTTAGGTTCCTGTGCTTGCCTCTTGCCATTAGTTTGGCTCTGGTTTTAGCTTGTCTTGCTGTCTGTGACAGTGGCTTGACCCTCCTGAAGTCCTGTGTGTCAGCAGTCCTGTTTACCTGTTTTTTCTTTCATCGGTATCTGGGAACAGAGAGCTCAGGTGTGTCTGCACTCCTGGCGACTCAGCTCTAGGTGTAGGCAGAAACCCCAAGGGTCCTGCCCTGAATGCTCCTAGGTCCCTGTACCTAGTGGGCACAGATGGCACTAAGTGATTTATTCTTTGATCAGGAATGTGTAGAGAAATGTTTGTCTCCTCTGAGTTCTTAAGAATGTCTGCACTTTACCCCACAGGATTTGGGTGCAACGAACTGTGTGACTAGTTCAGTTCAATTCAGGGAGCAGGCAGAAACCAGCAGGTTTGTGTTGTTGATTGTTTTTATATTCCTGTATCCAGAGGCACTACACAGTTTGCTCTTGAGCCAAGGAGGTGGGCAGAAGTGGCAGTCCATCTTGGGTTCTCAGGATTGTCTGCTCTTCTGGGAATTCAGCTCTCTCTCCCATGGGATTTAGGCACACAGAGCTGTATGACAGGTTCAGTTCAGTTCTGGGTACACACTTTTGCTCATTTATTATGTGTGTGTCTCTGTGTGTGTGTGTGTGTGTGTGTTCACATTTGTGAAACACTCATGATATTCAGTTTGCAGGCATTACAACAGTGTGTATGATTTTGTGCAAAAACAAAATGCTTTTTGTGCTTGTGACAAACTGAAAAACACTTTTAAAGAAAAAGTCAGAATGCCTATAGAGATATTAGATTACTACTATTTTTGATATTCTCCAGGATATTAGAGTAAAAAAGTATTGCTACTATCATCTATTAGAGAACACAGATTCTGCTATATGGTCAACAGTATACATGAATGCCTCCAAAAACCAAATAATCATTTTGGACAAAATGTAAAAGAACTCAATTTATGTATCTCTGCTTTAAACTTACCAAGAAGTAAAATGAAAAGGCACACATTAACAATACCAGGAATGAAGTAGGGAACACTACACAGAGAATACAGACAACAAGAGAATGATAAGAAAATAGCTTTAACAATTTGTGCCATAAATTCAAGAACCTGGATAATGCTATGCATTCTTCTTGATACTCAGTAAGTACAATTTATTAAGTAAGAGAACAATCAGTTAACTTCAAAAGTTATGATTTAAAATTACCTCTTCAGTGAACACAAAGAAAATGGAGCAGAGAGATATAACAATGATTGCAAGTCAGCATGTCGTGATACACCCCTTTCTTCAGTTTCACATGCACACAAGAACAGTTTACAAAGGGAGTTTTGAATCCCATAATAAATTCCTCAGTACAGCAGAGAAAACATCACTTAAGTGACTATACCATCTACTTAATGAGGAAAAAATTTCCCACCTACACATCAAGTATGGGTTGATATCAAGTATAAAGTATTGCAAAAACTAAACACCCAAAATTCAAATCATCCAATCAGTAGGGAGCTAATGAGCCACTAGACAGATCTGAAAGGTTGGTGTCTAAGCAAAGGCAAATTAAAACTTCTTTGAGAGTCTATTTTACCCACTCAGAATGGGTCACCATCAAGAAAATAAATGGTAACAAATGTTTCAGAGCCTGTGGGGAAAGCAGGAACCCCTGCACTGCTGTTGGTGATGTAAACTGTAGAAGGTAGGGTGAAGTTACCTCAAAAATCATAAAAAGAAAACTGTTGTATAGCACAGTTACACCATTCCTGCTTAGGTAAAAAAGGGAATTTACATCAACACCCCACAGAGATACTTGCACATTCATGTTTACTCATACATTATTTATAATAGAATACAAATACAAGGAATAGAGTCTTTACCTTCCTTAAGACGTCTTCCTCCCTTATTGTAGTTCTCCTTCCTTGGCCATGTTAACACACATGCACACACACATGCACACTGTGTGTGTGTAGGTCATTACTCTAAAAGAGGACTATAAAAGAGAGACAAAGGCCATAAAGGAAATGATGGAACAGTGATAATGGCATGTCTATGCTGTAAAATCAGACATGGGAACATTGATAGAGGACAGGGATAAATATGAACAAAGTCTAATTATACACACACACACACACACACACACACACACACACACGTATGAGCAGATGATTTTATGGTATTCTGCCATTTCTCTGATGTTTCTCTCTATCTGCAATCTGATATTTAGTCTTTAATTTTCCTTGTTATGTACTTAATGAAATCATATATATGTATATATATGAAATATATATATTTTCATATATATGAAAGACTGTGGTAGTAAAACCCATTACTTGAATAGTAACAGTAATGAACATTATATTGAAAAATCGCCATGTGATCCTTTTTTCTTTCCATAATTTTTCAACATTTTACATCTTAATCGAAGCTCCTCTTACCTCTCCTCCCAGGCCCACTCTTACAAATCCCCCCATTACACCCTCCCCTTCTTAGAAAAGTAGAAGCCCTCCTTGGGTACCAACCCATCCTAGGACTTGCAGTCCCAGTAGGACTAAGCACATCCTCTCTCACTGAAGGCCAGCCAGGCAGTCCAGGTAGAGGAAGGGGATCCAATAGCAGGCAACAGAGGCAGAAACAGCCCCTGTTCCACTTGTTAGGAGAACCACATGAAGACCAAGCTGCACATCTACTACAAATATACAGGAGTCTAGGTCCAGCCCCTGCATGCTCTTTGGTTGGTGATTAAGTCTCTGTGAACTACCGTAGACCCAAGTTGGTTTACTCTATAGGTCTTCTTGTCGTATCCTTGACACCTTCAGCTTACTCAATTCTATTCCTTATTCTTCCACAAGACTTCCCAAGCCTGATGCTTGGCTATGGGTCTCTGCAGCTATTTCCATCTGCTGCTGGATCAAGCCTCTCAGGAGGCAGTTATGATAGGTTCGTGTCTGCAAGCATAGCATAATGTGATTAATAGTGTCGGGGTTGGCTTTCTCATGCATGGGTCTCAAGCTAGACCAGTCATTGATTAGCTATTCCCTCAGTCTCTCCATCTTAATCCCTGCACAACTTGTGAGTCGGTTGATGTGTCCTTTCATTCACTGGAAGCCCTGCCTGACTACAGGAGGTGGCCACTTCAGTCTCTATATCCCCCACTGGTAGGATTCTCAACTAGGATCAGCCCCATAGTGTCATCATAGCCAACCTCATCCCAGGTCTCCAGCTAGTTCCAAAGATGTCCCCCACACCGACTTGCATTCTCACTCCCAGCCCTCGGCCCCTGACACACACCTGATTGCCATCGTCATACCTGTCCTTTATCCCCCTCTGCCACTCAATCCCCCTACTCCATCTACATCCAATGACACTTGCTCATCTATGTTTATAGTAACTTTAATCGTAACAGCCAGAAACTAGAAACAACCTAGGTGTCCCTCACTGAAGAGTGGATAAAGAAAATGTGTTCCATCTATATAGTGGAATACTAGTCAGCTAATAAAAACAAAGACATCATTAAATTTGTCTGCAAATGCATGGAACTTGAAAATATCATCCTGACTGAGGTAACCCAGACCGAAAAGGAAAAGCATGGTGCATACTCCCTTGTAAGTAGACATCAGCCCTGAAGTACAGGAAACCATGCTACAGTCCACAGACACAGAGGAATGGGGAATGAGGGGGTCTCAAGGGAAGATGTGTGAACCTCACTCAGAAAAGGAAACAAAATAGCATGTGCTTGTGAGCTTACTGAGAGATGGCTATGAAATCAGACTTGGTATCCTCTCTTCAGATTCATGCATGTCTGCCTTTAATTGTTTTCCAAGACTCTTTATTCAGGGATGGGATGGGATGGCCTCCCTAACTCTGTGATGAGGAAGAAGCCAAGCAATAAAAGAGCCCTGGAGTGAAAACACTGTGTTCTTGAGAACAGATGAACAGACAGAACATTATTTCCAACAGAGGTTATTATTTGTTTTTCCTATAACACAAATTTGCCTACAATGGTAAGGGAAAACCAGAAGTGGGGTTGGACCTTTTCCATCGGACTCTTATAGCTGGGAACTCCCAGCTGACTGCCCTAGCTTTCCTAGTTGATTTCTGCTGGATGATGTGACCATATGATTTGATGGTATTCTGCCATTTCGCTGATGTTTCTCTCTATCTGCAATCTGATATTTAGTCTTTAATTTTCCTTGTTATATACTTAATGAAATCATTGATTTCTTTCATTGAGTCTGTATGTTCCTCACTGGTAAGATATATTATGGATGTTATCAGTAATTTAGATTGTACAAAACAATACCTTAAAACTTAATTGAAAAAAGTAAGAGAGAAACACACACAAAGAGAAAGAGAAAACAGAGGGGAAAGAAGGGGACACACACACACACACACACACACACACACAGAGAGAGAGAGAGAGAGAGGCTCCAAGCTTGTAAAAGGAAGAAATAGAACAAAATTAATAAAATAAACAGCAGAAAAGAAATTGAAACTGTTCTTAAAACCTTAATAATCTCAAAATTGAAAACCATACACTAAATATATATTAACCTCTGTACAGTCATACATCCTCAGCATTAAGAAGATTTATTTTAGTTTATGCATGTGAATGTTTTCCCTGGTTTTATATATATATATATATATATATATATATATATATATATATATATATATATATATATGCACATGTGTGTATGTGTGTTTGTGTGTGAAGCACATGTGTACAACAATCACAGAAGCCATTGTGTACCTAAAAGTTCTAGAAAACAGGAGGAAAACACTAAAAAGTATAGACAAGAAGAAATAAACTCAGCTGTAAAATCAATGAAATGTAAACAGCAACAAAATACAAAGAATCAATGAAATAAAGACCTGCTTCCTTGAGAACACCAAAAATATTGACAAACCCTTAATCAAATTAACTAAAATGTTGAGATATAAGATCAAAATTGATAAAATTGGAAATGAAAGAGAGGATATTACAAGACCCTGAAGAAATTCTGAGAATCAAAGACTTTAAATATCTGTATTCTATTAAACTGGAAAATCAAAAAGAAATGGAGGAATTTCTTGATATATATGGACTAACAAAGTTAAATCTAGATTAAATAAGCAAATTACACAAACCCTTGACCTCTGATGAAATAGAATCATTAATTTAAAATATGCTCCCAGGTAGAAAGCCTAGGGCAAGATAGATTCAACACAGAATTCTACCAGAACTACAAAGAATAAGTAATGCCAATATTCCTTTAATTTATTTGAAAATTAGAAACAAGAAATATTTACTAATTATTTTGTATGAAAACTATGCCCAGATACTAAAACTCCACAAAGTTTCAACACAAAATGAAATTATGGACCAATATCACTTAGGAACTTACATACAAAAATTCTCAATGAAATATTTGCAAACTGAATCCAAGAACACAACAAAAAAAGATTACCCACAATGATGAGGTAGGCTTCATCCAAGAGATATAGGGATGGTTCAACATATATAAACTGATAAATCAATCCTCCATATAAACAAACTGAAAGACATGAATCACATGATCATCTCATTACATGCAGAAAGTCATTTGACAAAATCCAACATATCTTCATGATAAAAGTCCTGGATATATCAGGCTTACAAGGGACATACTGCAGCATAAAAAAGAATATTTATGGGCTGAAGAGATGGCTCAGCGGTTAAGAGCACCCGACTACTCTTTCAGAGGTCCTGAGTTCAATTCCCAGCAACCACATGGTGGCTCACAACCATCTGCAAAGAGATCCGATGCCCTCTTCTGGTGTCTGAAGACAGCTACAGTGTACTTATATATAATAAATGAATAAATCTTAAAAAAAAGAATATTTACAGTGAACCCAGAGTCAATATCAACCTAAACAGAGAAATACTCAAAGCATTCAACTAAAATCAGGAACAAACAAGGCTGCCTTCTCTCTCCATATCTATTTATTATAGTACTTGAAATTTTAGCTAGAGCAACAAGACAAGTGAAGGAGATGAAGAAGGTACATGCTAGAAAGATGTATAAAAGATCCTTAAAATTCCACCAGAGAATTTTTACAGCTGATAAACACATTCAACAAAATAGTAGGATACAAAGTTATCACATAAAACCCAGCATCCCTCCTATATACAAACTAAAAATGTACTGAGAAAGAAGTCATGGAAGCAATTCAAAAATATCTTGGGTTAACTCTAATCAAGCAAATGAAATATCTATATAATAAAGTCTTTAAGACATTGAAGAAAGAAATTGAAGAAGACACTGAAGAAAAGGTACATAAAAAAAATCTCCCATGCTCATGGATCAATAGAATTAATACTGTAAAAACTGCCATCCTAACAAAAGCAATTTACAGACTCAAAGCAATCCCCATCAAATTCTCAACACAGTTCTTTGCAGAAATAGACAATTTTCAGCTTCATATGAAAACAGAAAAGAAACAGCATGACTAAAACAATACTGAAAAATGGAACAACTTCTGGAGGTATCATCATCCCTGATCTCAAATTGTACTATAAAAGTATAGTAAACAAAAACAAGCAAACAAAACCCCAAAGCATTGGCATAAAAGCAGACACAAACAATGGAATTGAATTGAAAACCTGGAAATAAGTACACAGAGATAGATAGATAGATAGATAGATAGATAGATAGATAGATAGATAGATAGATAGATAGATAGATAGATAGATAGAGATATAGAGATATAGAGATATAGAGATATAGAGATATAGAGATATAGAGATATAGAGATATAGAGATAGATAAAGATATATAGATATAGATATATATTCTTCTCTCATACAATACATCCCAAACACAGTTTCCTCTCTCTTCACTCCTCCCAACTATACCACCTTCCTTCTCCCCCAGATCCACTCCTTTTCTGTTTCCCTTCAGAAAAGACTTGAACATGGCATAACAAGATACAAAAAGACGAGGTGCAAACCCTCATATCACAACTGCATGAGACAACTTAGGAGGAGGAAAAGGATCCCAAGAGCAGTTAAAAGAACCAGGGACACCAACACATGAACATGCATACTCACTGTTAGGAGTCCCACAAGAGCATAAAGCTAGATAATAATAAGATATATGCAGAGGCCATAGCACAGACCCAGGCTGTTTCTGTGGTTGCCACTTTAGCCTTTGTATGTCCCTATGATCCCTGCTTAATTATTCTGTGGGCATGTTCTTTTTATGGACACCTGATCCTTGACAAAAAAGCCAGAAATGCATACTATAGAAAAGAAAGCATCTTCAGCAAATGGTACTGGTCAGCCTAGATGGCTGCTTGTAAAAATGCAAATAGAACCATATTTATTACCCTGTGAAACACAAATTAAAAGACGTCAATGACTTCAGGATAAAACCAAAGACCCTGAGTCAGATAAAAGAGAAAGTAGGGACTAGTTTTTAATTCATTGGCATGGGAAAAGACTTTCTGAAAAGAATGATGACAGCACAGGCACTAAGAGCAATAATTAACAAATGAGACCTCATGAAACTGAAAATCTTTTGATGGGGAAGGACACCACTATCCATACGAGGTGACATGTTCCAGAATGATAAAAGACATTTACCAACTATAAATCTGATTTAAGTCAGTATCTAAAGTATATAAAGAACTAAGTTAATAGCACTATATAAAGACCTAAATGACAGACAGCACATGCTATTGAGGATATTGAAGAAGGAGAACATACAGTCATTGCTGGCATTCCTACACACTGGCACAGCCAGTATGGTAATCAATGTGGTAGGTAGTTCCTTAGAAACCTGGGAGTAGATCTACCATAAGATCCAGCTATACTTTCTTGATCATATACATAAAGCATTCTACATTCTACTACAGAGCCCTCTCTCATCCATGTTCAATGCTGTACTATTCATAATAGTCAGAAATTGGAACCAATCTAGATGTCCCTCAACAAAAGAATGGATAATGGAAATTTGACTCAGGTACACAATAGGTTATTATTAACCTATTAATTACCTTCAATTACATAATTATGGCTTGAATTATGTAATTTGAAGGTAAATAGATGAAGCTATAAAATATTATTGTGACTGAGGTAATTCAGAACCAAAAATATAAATACTGTGTTTTTGCATATGTGGGTTTTAGGCTTTTGAATGTCTACTACAATTTGAATAACCATAGAAATTAGGTAACTAGTAAGTGACAAGGGGAGAGGAAAGGATCACCCATAGAAGGGGAAATAAAATATAGTATTATGAAGAGCTACAGGGGAAGCTAGAATAGAAAGATTAAAGATGAAGATGATAGGAGAGAAGGGTAAAGGAAGGAGTATGAGAAGGCACTGCTACTACGAAGTGCTACTTGAAACACATGGAAAATTACTACTGTGGAAGCTTCCTAATATATATGTGAAATGATTCTAAATGGGGTGTCCAAATTATATGGGAGACAGGGCCCCAACTAGACATCATTAGATACCCAGTAAAACCTCCAGGTTCAGGAATGGATAACATCTTGAGTTATTGGCCAAAGGGGACCTATGTAACCCCCAAACATCACAGGCTGATGCTAAGGCCCTATTGCTGAGGCCAACACTTATGTCATTGGACAGAAAAATTTAGCTGGTGCCTAACTAGAAATTTCCTCTTTCCTGAATAGTGTCCATGATACCGAAAGATACTTTACACACTCTGGAAGAAAGAGATAATTACCAATAGCATCCAGCTATGAACACTGTGGCCTAAAACAGTGATGCACCTGAAAGATATACTTGTACAGTACTGGCCCAAGTACTATGGGAGTAACCAACCCCCTTTTAAAATTAAACTTAAGGCCCAATCCATGAGATGTAACCCATACCTGACACTCCTGTTGTGGCCATGAACCCAAGACGAGATATATCATGGTCTTAGGGAAAAACACAAAAGTATTATTCTGCTAAAAAAAAAAAAAAAACAACAATAAAATGACTCCTAATAGCATACTGCTATACCCAGAGATCAGTACTTTCTTCAATCCACCTCAAAGGAAGTTCTTCTTGTAATAGATGGGAATTAACAGAGAAACTCACAGTTAGACAATGTTCTGAGATGAGAGATTTTGGACTTCTTAGTCACAAAAGGAATGTCTTCGCCAAATGCCTCCCTTCAACACTGAGGAAACCATGCAGAAGAGAAAGCAGGAAGATCATTTGAGCCAGAGGAAATGGATGACTCCCAGGAACAGGTATTGTTCAGACACAACAGGACTGAGGCATATGTGGACTTACAGAGATTAAGGCAGTACACCACGACTTGCAAAGATTCAAGCCAGGTGGGGTCTCAACACCAAGACAGAGAAGTGCAGTGAACATGAGGTCCAATCTCTAACCAAGGAACTATCTCTGTCTTAAAATGACACCCTCTGCCAAAGATAAAATCAGTCTTCTCTTAGGGAGCGGGTATATTAATCACACACCAAGTAAGTACCAGCCCAGGAGTAGCTGGCCAACACACCAAACTCAATTTTTGTTTGTTTGCTTTGTAAACCTTTTGTTTCTTTTTGCTTTCTTTTGGCATTTTTTCCTTACTTGTCTTTTGCTCATTTTTTATTTATTCCTATTTTTGGTCCTTGTTTTATTTCATATTTGTTTCTTGGTTTTATTTTTGAGAGAAAGAGATAATATAAAGTTGTGTGAGGAGGGAATTGGGGAGAATCTTGGAGGATTTGTGGTAGGGGAAAAACAACAAATTACAATGGAAAAAATAATTTTTAATTAAAATAAGGAAGTGGACATTACTGGACCTGGAGTAACAGAAGATCAAGAGTTATCCTGCAGGTGCACTGAATTAACCCCATATTATATGCAGGAGCAACAAGTACTCATAATTGTCGAGAGTCATCTCTCTAACCCTACTAACTTAGCATTTTTTTTTCCTTTACAGGGGTTTCTCTGGGTAACCCTGTCCTGAAACTCACTCTGTAGACCAGGTTAGCCTTGAACTCAGAGGTCTGCCTGCCTTTGCCTCCCAAATGCTAAGATTAAAGCTATGTGCCATCTGGATGACCTTAGTATTTGAAAGGATACCTCTTCCTGACCTATTACTATTATTAGCAGCTATTATTTAGGTGCATTTCCATAGTGAGAAATCTATCTTTATCTCAAGAAGCACTTACCATTTTTAAAAATATTTTCACTTATTCTTTGAAATTTTGATACATATATACAATGATAGATATATACAATGTCTCCATTCCCTCCTACCTTCCTCAAATTCTCTGGGGACTAATACACCTGTGTCCCTTCTGACTTCATGTCCTCCTTTTAAATTATTATTACTAGACTCTTGAGTCCAATTAGCGCTGACCATGGGGGGCCATCCACTCTGGCATAGGCAGTGTCCAAATATCCCAACAGAAATTACCATTTTGTCCCAGCCGCCATCAGCTGCCAATAGCTCCTTAACCAAAAAAGAGACCCAGGAGACTCTCTTATCTGTGCTGAAGTTTTCAAAGATTTAAAACTTCTCGAATTCATAGATGTGCTTCCCAAGGAAAAGATAGTGTGCACTAAGTAAACAAAACAAAATAAAAGCCTATAAGCATAACACCTACTAGAATTTCTATGCAGTTCCAAGGGACAGCAAAAAGAAATAGGCAGAAAAGGATAAAGAGAAATAATTTTCTTCACAAAAAATCCATGGCTGATTATACAGAAGGCAAATTTAAAATAACCTTCAAATGAATAGTAGTAGCAAGAAGCTACTGGGGTTAATATGTTAAGTACTAGTTTATAACATGTAGGGCTAATTATTTAAGAATGAATTGTATTTCAATAGATATAATAGAAAATTTTTAAATCTTGTAACTTATCCACAACATCACCCACAGAATGAAGTAAGTTTATATTAAAAGTTTATGTAACAAAACATTAATTTTAAAGTCCCAACTTAAAATATGTCAGAAAATTTTAATGATGATCTGAGAAACATGCAGAGATACGTCACAATATATCATGTGTTGGAATATCCGATATTTTTCTGATATTACTTCTTACCTAAATGGGCTATTGACTGACTGATAGCTTAATATAAACTTCAGAAGCATTTTAGCAAACATTCACAGACTTATTCCAAAATAAGTTTATATAAATATTCTAAATAACCATAACACCTAAAATTTTGTTAGACTCATCATATCTGTGAAGGTTAGTGTTAATTATCAGAATTGACAGAATCTCAAGACATTTGAGACCTGGGTATCTAAACTTTGGAACTATGTTTATTGATACATAACCCATCTTAATTATGTGCAGGGATAAGAACTAGGGTTTCTCACTGTGGTTAGTGTGAATGAGTCAGGCCAGGCTGAAGGGATCTCAGCAAGACTGAGACTGAGAAAAGTTTATTTTAAGCAATCGAACATTTTATATCCTCCTCATTTTTATATACAACAGGCTATATGGGGGTTTGCAAGCCAGACCAGGGATACAAGATTAATGTCTAATATTAAATGTCCAGCCAAGGTCTACATGCTCTACTGGCTTCTAAGAAACTCAGAGACAAATGTATGGCCTGAATGTTTCACTGCCTTAGGGAGTACCTTGGGTTCTCAGGAACTGAAAAGCACAGAAACCATAGGCTCAAACATCAAAAACTACACAATCATTTGTCTCTCAAGGCAGCTAAAACAGGCCAATTCCAGGGTTCACTGCAGGCAGAACATTCCCTGGGCAAGCTTCTGAATTGTATACAAACTGATATGAGCCCTAGCACACATGTCCCCATTGATAGCTTCTCACAGTAGAGATAATCTGGCCAGTTGCTTCATGTTCCTGATACATTGACTTTTCCACCACGATGGGCTGAAACCTAGAACTCTTAGCCAAAATAAACCCTTTCTCCCTTAAGACACAGCAATCAAAAGGCATTAACATAAGAACAACAAACATGAATGAAACCAAAGAGAAAATTGAGAACTATATTCACACATATGTCCAACTGTTTTTCAATGACTACAGAGAATGTTTAATAAAACAGGAGGAACATTTTCAATAACTGTCGATTGAGCTTAACGTTGCTATAGTCTGAATGTTTGTGTCTCTGTAAGAGTCATGTATTGGGACGCATTGCCAATATGATAATAATAGGTCTGGGCCCTTGCAGGGTTATTGGATCAGTCACCTTTTTGGATGTTGTGAATGCCTTTGTAGATTAAGCTCCAGAAAGCAAGCTTAGTCCTTTCATCCTGAGAAGGCAGAGCAAGAAAGTGTACCCAACAGACAGAAAGCAGAGTGCCACAAAACAAGACACAGACCAATCCCTTGATCATGGACTTCCTCAAGCTGAGAGAAATAAATTCTAGATGTTTATAAGCCTACGGATCATTAGAGGCTTTAGAGGTGGTCTAGACACGCTATGTAAGTCTCTCCCCACTCCTAACATGCTATCATTGTTTTTTGTTTTTTCATCTAAGGTATTAGAAGAGATGTTCTATATACAGAGTTCTGAGGCACTGCAGATTCTGAAGAATTCCCTAAGGAAGCACCTCCCTGAGTCCTTAAAGGTAAAATTAATACATTCTCAGAGCAACTAAGGACTGCACCTTGCTATGGCAGGGGAAGGAAGAGGTCAAGACTCACTGAAAACTTATTGAGATCACAGCGGGTCTCTAACCTGTGCTTATTTTCCCAGAGAAGAAAGAAGTCTCATTTTATAGGAGCAAAGAGCTGCTCGCCACTGTCTAAAACATGTCACTGTTCACTTCCAAAGGATATTTCACGATTTTGTGAGAATTTATCACAAAATAAACACTCAAAAGAAAGTTGGAACTATTATAGTTCGGTGATAGAGTGTTTGCCTAGCAGGTGCAAAGTCTTAGATTTAAATGCCAGTAGGGAAAAGATTTTTTCCTGATTCTTAACACATCATTTAGTTGAAGTCATGTTAGATATCAGGTGATAAGGGTTCTGATCTTACTTCAATTTTGCTTTCCTACAGCCCTAAAAGGGCTCTAGCAGGGGAAGATTTTAAATTAAAATGAGAATCATCAGATGCTTTTTCATAGCACATATTATTTCAATGAAAGAAAGATTAAATGTACAAGAATTTCCAGGTGTCATATGTACCACACAACTTGTTGTGGAATTTACTGTGAACCAGAATTTGACCTATCACATCTTCCCAGAAGAGATGAGGTAAAATTTTCTGTTATAAAATATGCACATGGTGCTGAAGCCACTTTTTTATAAGTTGGCCTGTGGCTCGCTCTATACCTCAGGTGTCCCTTACATTTTCAATCTAATTGCCCCAGCATCCCTACTAGCTGAGATACTAAGCCTGGCTAAATCTTAGCTTAGATGAGGAACAAAAATTTTAAGTTAGATGATAAACAGATATCAACAGCTACATGATACAAGTATAAAAATTACATGATATGGATATTAAAGCAGCAATCATAAAAATGCTTCAAGGAGTAATGAGAGAAAACACTGGTAATGAATGGAATTCATTTCTGAAAAGGCTCAGCTTCATAAAATTCACTTGACACATGAAAGAAATCTGAAATCCATGTAAAATATCTATTAGATTCTACAACGGGGGTGCCCATTGGTTTATTTATAGATCTTATCATTCCTTATATTTTATCTTACTAATGTTTAAAATATATTTTTGTTAGAACAAGCAGCTAGTCACTAGGAACCATTTGAAAGATTACATCTTTTCAACAATTTTCATAATTTCATGGGAATGATCCTTGTTCAGGTCAAATATGCTACATTTTACCATCATTTTGTAATGTGCTGACATTCCTACAATGTTAAAATATTTAGGTTTATGGGACTGTCTTCCACATGAACCAGGGAAACCCATTCAAGCTCAAGGCTGTGGTGGACAAGTGGCCTGATTTTAATACTGTTGTTATTCGACCACAGGAACAGGTAAGTTGCAATATACAATAAATATGCCTGTACCCCTACATTTGTTGAATTCCTAGAATGTGTGTGTGACAATGTGGTAATATGGTACTATGGTAGATGCCTACTCTCATCCTGAGAAACGAAATAAATTATAATGATGTCAACCAATACTCTGTCTGAAAGAATGCAAAAATGTCTACAGAAAAATTACAGAATAGTATGACATGTAGGGAAATACACAATGGTTATAGTAATGACACATGGAGAAAGTTAACTACAGGTACAGGTTGTACAATTTTATCTCCACTCATGATTTTGTTTGTTTGCTAGAACGGTTCCTCCATCAGCACTGGCTTATTTGAACTGCAGGCAAATTTTATCCCTCTATCCATCCATCCTTCCTTCCTTCCTTTCTTTCTTTCTTTCTTTCTTCTTTCTTTCTTTCTTTCTTTCTTTCTTTCTTTCCTTCCTTCCTTCCTTCCTTCCTTCCTTCTTTCTTTTCTTAGTTCTTTTTACTGGATATTTTATGAATTTACACTTCAAATGTTTTTCCCTTTCCTTGTCTCCCCCTCTCCCATGCCTGCTCCCTCTGCTTCTGTGAGGGTGCTCCCCCTACCACTCAACTCCTCCCACCTCACTGCCCTGGCATTCCCCTACACTGGGGAATCGAGCCTTCACAGGACCAAGGGTTCCCCTCCTATTGATGCCAGACAATGCCATTCTCTGCTACATATGCGACTGGAGCCACGGGTCTCCCCATGTGTACTCTTTGGTTGGTGGCTTAGACCCTGGGAGCTCTGGGGAGTCTGATTAGTTGGAATTGTTGTTCTTCCTATGGGGTTGTGAAACCCTTCTGCTTCTTCAGTCCTTTCTGTAACTCCTCTGTTGGGATGCTCAGTCCCAATGGTTAGATGCAACCATCCTCATCTGTATCCTTAAGACTCCGGCAGAGCCTCTCAGGAGACATCCACATCAGGTTTCTGTCAGCAAGCACTTTTTGGCATCAGCAATAGTGGCTGGGTTTGGTGGCTGCATGTGGGATGGATTCCCAAGTGAGGGAGTCTCTGGATGGCCTTTCCTTCAATCTCTGCTCCATTCTTTGTCCCTGTATTTCCTTTAGACAGGAGCAGTTCTGGGTTACAATTTTGAGTTCAACAAAGAGTGGGTGGCCCCATTCCCCAACCAGGTGCCTTGCCTAAACTCTGGATATAGGTTCTCCCTCCCCTTTGTTGAACACTTCAGCTAATCTCACCCCTGTTGGATCCTGGGAGCCTCTTGCTTTTCTGGCATCTGAGACTTGCTGGTGGCTAGGAAATTGATAGGTCATACTAAGTTAAGATCATGTTGAGACTCAAAGAATGGCTTGATCTTTTATTATAAATATTAAAATATTTCCTGAGGGTTAGAGAAATAGCTCAGTGGTTAAGAACACTTGTTGCCTTTGTGGAGGACCAGGGATTGGTTCCTAACCCTATGTGGTGGCTCACAACTGTCAGTAACTCCAGTTATCTGGAATCTGATGCCCTCTTGGCCTCTGAAGGCATTCAACACATGTCGTATGCACACATACATGCAAGAAAGGCTTTCATACCCACAAAATAAAAGTAAGTAAATATTTGGAGATAAGAACATTTACTAAATTAGATTTGTATATTGTAACAAGTGAGTTCTTAGTTCCATTTCAACTATTATCCTAGACTGCAATATGGTTCCTGTCTTTTAAAATCACCGGATATCAAATAATACAACTGATTCTCACTCTATGACAACTTTCCATTGTAGTATTGGTTTCCTACCGAGGTGTTGCACTGCCTTTACATCAATCACCTACAGCAAAATCACTAAAACAAAGTAGAAGAAAAGAGCTACAGGTGGTTAATGTTACAGGGAGTGAATCAGAGTTTATTCTCGATTCCAAATGGAAAACTTTGCCAACATGAATTTTGAAGATGACTTAAATATTTTATAAGGCAGAACAGGAAAATCAATAGTTTGATCTAAAGCATTATTATAAATATACATATTTTATTTAATATTTCATTAAAATTAGAGAAATAAAAGCATTCAGATTATATGTTAATGTAAGTAATATTTCTGTGGTATGCTTCTTATATTTAAGTAGTGCTATTATGGGTTTATAAACTTGTTCCACATATATATGTATACATGTACATGCATATATGTTGATCTATTTGTTTTATGTGGTTGTCATTTTCTCAATAATAATAAGTTACTCTGAGGAGTATCTATCTTATTAGCTTTATCTTTGGCTCCCTATTTGTTTTTTCATTAATTTATTTGTTCACTTTATATCCTGACGACAGACTCCACCTCTCTTCCCTCACATGGCCACTCTTCTCACTACCACTCCCCTTCATCTCTGAAATGCAGAGGTTCCCTCACCCCCGGGTACCAACCCATCCTGATACTTCATGTCACTGCAAGACTGGGCACATCCTCTCCCACTGAGGCCAGACAGAGCAAGTCAGTTAGGGGAACAAGATCCACAGGCAGGCAACAGAGTCAGGGTAAGTCCCAGCTCCAGTTGTTGGGGGACCTGCATGAAGACCGAGCTGCGCATCTGATACATGTGTGTGAGGAGGGCAGGGCCAGGGCCAGGGCCAGCCCTGATATGCTCCTTGCTTGGTGGTTCAGTCTCTGGGAGCACCTAAGGGTTCAGATTAGTTGACTCTACTGATCTTGTTTGTGGAGTCCCCATGTCTCCCAGTTCCTCCATCCTTCCCCCAACTCTTCAAAGAGACTTTCCAAACTCATTCTAATGTTTGGCTATAGGTCTCTGCATCTGCTATGGTCAGCTGTTCAGTATAGCCTCGCAGAGGACAGTTCTGGTAGACTCCCCTCTAAGAACCCAGGTTGACAAATTCAAATGGAGCCTGAGGCTCCAAGTTGAAAGAAGACAGCAGGCCTGCCATGTGTCCCCATTTGTCCTCTGAGAACAGCTGAGCATGTTCCCCACCAAATTGGCAGGAATTGCTACTGCATTCATTTATGTCTCTCTCACAGAGGGCACTTGAGTATCCAGGGCAACAGTTATAAATATAACTGTCAACAGTGTCTTCACATGATGTGTCATTGTGACAAGGCTTTGACCAACAATGGGGCATCAAAGACTCACAGTGTGTCCCTGTCAATCTAGTATCTGTTTAGTCACAGTAGTAGTTGTCTCCTCTATCCACATGAAGACCTCCATGGAGACATGACTGACTGGCATATTCATCAGTGGCCTCCAAGAAATCAGGTGCATAGTCAGAGAAGTAAGCCCTAAGAATATCGTGTGACACATAGCACAATGTCGCATGGTTGGGATCCACACTCATTAACTTCCAACTCACAGTTCACACCAGAATACTCTTGAGGACAGACATGTGTATCTCTTCCTATCTCATTGATGCATAAAGACTCATTCATGCAGGGATCAGAAACAATCATCTACTTCCAAGTCAGAATGCCTGCCTTGGTATCTAGACACACTGAAGCAGTAGGAGCCATTGACTCTATCCAGGCACACATTGTATTAGGGGCTAGAAACACACTCATTGTGATCTGTCTCACAGATTGGTTCTCTATTTGTAGGTGAATATTCTGAAACTGTGTTCAGAATAAATTTGAATCCCAGAGCATTTATAGCCCAGAGGAAGTATACTTTTTCCTAAATGTTTTGCTTTTAATTTGTTATTTTGACTCTTCTACATGAATTTTATAAGACTCTGGTTTCTCTTGACTTGGGGTAATGCTCTTTTTTGAAATTTTATTTTTTATTAGATATATTTCTTTATTTACATTTCAAATGTTATTCCCTTTCCCAATTTCCTGTCTATAAGCCCCCTTCCCCTCCCCTTCCCCGATACGGGTGGTCCCCCCCATCCACCCCACTTACTGTCCCCCTCCAACATTCCCCTGCACTGGGGTCCAACCATGGCAGGACCAAGGACTTCCCCTTCCATTGGTGCCCAAACATGGCTATTCTCTGTTATATATGCTTTTGGAGCCCTGGGTCAGTCCATGTATAGTCTTTGGGTAGTGGTTTAGTCCCTGGAAGCTCTGGCTGGTTGGCATTGTTGCTCTTATGGGGTTGCAAGCCCCTTCAGCTCTTTTAGTCCTTCCTCTAATTCCCCCAAAGGGGTTCCTGTTCTTAGTTCAGTTTGCATTGACCTCTAGATTTGACAAGCTTTGGATGTGTCTCTCAGGAGACATCTATATCCAGTCCCTTTCAGCATGCACTTTTTAGCTTCATCAATCTTATCTAGTTTGGGTGGCTGTATATATATGAGCCACATGTGGAGCAGGCTCAGACTCGATGTTCCTTCAGTCTCTGCTCTAAACTTTGCCTCCATATCCCTTCCTATGGATATTTTTGTTCCTCTTTTTAAGAAGGGGTGGGAGCATCCGCATTTTGGTCATCCTTTCCCTTGAGCTTCAAGTGGTCTGTGGATTGTATCTTGGGTAATTTGAGCTTTTGGGCTAATATCCACTTATCAGTGAGAGAATGCTTTGTGTGTTTTTCTGTGATTGAGTTACCTCACTCAGGATAATATTTTCTAGTTCAATCCATTTTCCTATGAATTTCATGAAGTCATTGTTTTTTGATAGCTGAGTAGTACTCCATTGTGTAAATGTACCATATTTCTGTACCCATTCCTCCATTGAAGGGCATTTGGGTTCTTTCCAGCTTCTGGCTAATATAAATAATGTGGCAATGAACATAGTGGAGCATGTGTCTTCATTGTATGTTGGAGCATCATTTGGGTATATGCTCAGGAGAGGTATAGCTAGGTCCTCAGGTAGTGCAATGTCCAATTTTGTGAGGAACCTCCAGACTGATTTCCAGAGTAGTACCAGTTTGCAATCCTACCAACAATGGAGGAGTGTTCCTCTTTCTCCACATCCTCGCCAGCATCTGCTGTCACCTGGGTTTTTGATCTTAGCCATTCTGACTGGTATGAGGTGGAATCTCAGGGTTGTTTTGATTTGCATTACCCTGATGATTAAGGATGTTGAACATTTCTTTACGTGCTTTTCAGCCATTCAATATTCCTCAGCTGAGGATGTTTTGTTTAGCTCTGTACCCTTACTTTGAATTGAAAGAGGGTATTTTGTCTTGACTTTGAATTGTAAATAATTACAACATAAATCTACAGGAACTACTATTTTTATTATTTTTAAATACCACCATGAAACTGAATACTGATATAACAAACACTATACCACCTCTAAACATTTCGATTGATTCTTCTTTTCTAAAACAGGACATGACAGATGACCTTGACCACTACAACAACACTTACCTAATTTATTCCAAGGATCCCAAGCACTGTCAGGAATTCCTTGGCTCATCAGACGTCATTAACTGGAAACAACATTTGCAGATCCAAAGTAAGAAATTGGGTGCATGTGGGATGTTGTGACCTTCTTTGTACACACGATGGAAATAACTTCTTGAACAAGCATCGCAACACCCCACACAAATTTTTTGCAAGCCATGGACACTGAACAGGCTGCTGTCTGTTCCTTGGCTTAGCATCTACCCCCTCCAAAGGAACCCTTGAGTTACAGTGTATAACATTTTCAAAGAAATTTAATGTAATTCCTTACCATCTTAGGACTTATTCTTTAGAATGTCTATATTTTATTAATCAACATAAATGTGGGAGCAATGTATCCTCCATTTAATATTTGTTTTAATATATTGTCACATTGTCACAGGAATTTTTTAGTAAATAAGACTACGGCTTCTGGATTTGTATAATCTAAGATTGAAGCCTGGCTGAACCAGTTTTTAGCTGTGTGGTAAAGGGTAGGTTACTTCTGCTATGGAGATTTAAAAATAATGAGAAAAATGCTTATAATATGATTTCAAACACAGCCCTTAAGTACTAAATGATACCATTAAAGAAAAAACCTTATGAATATCCTACTTAGTTTTATAGAATTTCAAGTGTTCTCAATATCATTTCGAAATGACAATCATTTAACCTTACAATTGTATGGGTAGGAAATGTGGGTCAGATTCAGCTATGCATCTCTGCTGGTCTCATCTGAGTTCACACATATGGGTTATCTGTGGGAATAGGCTCATCATGAACCCAAGTCTGGCATTTTGGAATAATAGCACTGTGTCAACTCTTAACTACAGGGACAGGGGGAACTGGATTGGGTGACATGTAAATGTCACAGGATCAGGAACAAAATGTGAAAGTTAAACCCAGTGCATTCTTTCTTTGAAACATGTTTACTAAATCACATTTTCCTATAAGCCTAAGCAAATTTTACAAATGAACAAAAGCCAATTCATGGTGAAGGGAGTCATGTTGGTGCAAAAAAAAAAAAAGGAAAAGAAAAAGACATGAAACTAAGAAACTTATAATAACAATGTAATGGGCTAAGGACATAGAAATCATCCATTCATTTTTCAGTTCCTTGCCTCTAACTCATCTTCTTTGGTAGATATAACTGCAGGCTTATGTAGACAGGCTTCATGATACCATCCAAAACTTAAATTAAAAAGACAATGCAGGGAATTCATCTCTATAATATAAAAAGCTATCATGATTTAACACAAGACTTGATTCTGTTAATATTCCCTTTGACTCCACTGAGTAGCTTTCCCCAAATATTAATATGTATAATTATATATCTTTTTCCCTTATTCTCCCCATAAAGGTTCACAGTCAGACCTGGGCAAAGTGATAGAAAACCTTGGAGCCACTAACTTGGGCAAGGTCAAGCATAAGCAGTGCTTTCTCTATATGGTATCTCATACAGCAAAGAAACTGACTCCTTCCTTGGTGGATGCAAAGCACTTAGTAGTCAGCAGTGAGAAACCCACGCCTTTGTAAGTATGAACAAAGCTGTTCTGAACCATTCACTTTCTTATTAATGACATGCCTCCTCTGTTAGGTTTTCAAAGTAATCATGAAAGTTTCACCCTAAAACATGGGTTAGAATCAGCACGCATGCGATCTGTCCTTATTTTGTAGTCTAGAAGGTAAAAATCAAGATGTGGCAGAGCTGTATGACACATTGGAACTCACAGCGTAGAGTCCCTTCTGATCTGTTCCAACACCTAATGACATCCCAGGAGTACCTTGGCTTTGGGATGCATTGCTTCGCTCCCTAAGAACACTTTTACATGACCTTCTCTCTCATTTGTGTCTTTTCCTCTTTTGTCTATTGTAAGGGCAGTTATGGATTTGTGACCCCCCAAAATAATTGGGATGACCTTATACTAAAATCCTAAACATATCTTTAAATGTCCCTTTTCTAAACCAGATTGTCTATATCAGGAGCTAGTGACATGGTGCAACAGTTAAAGGTGCTTGCTGGCAAGTCTGATTACCTGAATTCAATCTCTGGAACCTACACAATGAAGAACAGAACCAACTCCCAAAAGTTATCTTCTGATCTTCCTGTGAGAGCCTGTAACACCCATACAAATGAACAAATAACTATAATTTAAATTTTTAATTGCTTACACAGGTTGAATGTGGGTTGCTCATTAAGCTGCCATGCCCTCACTACCCCTGCCAACTCTAGTCTAATAACCATCCAACCAGTATCCTGCAGAGCTGCTGTGTAATCACAGTGAGATTTAAATAAGGACCATGTCTCTGTTCACAAGAGTTCAGTGCTTCCTGCCACACTTCCAGATAATTTTGGACTCCTTGACCCTTTAAGAGGAGATTTACATCAACCTCTCAGACCTGGCTTCTTCTATTGTTTCTTCCCTCCAAAATGTCTAGCCTTTGTCAAAAATATGACAAGGTCATTTTAGAGAAACATTACCTGTCTTTTACATATAAGTATAAAATCAGAAAATTAGACATTCTGCCAAAAGAAGTAGTCTAAAGAAGAAGAGGTTGATTCCAAAGACTGAGAAAGGCTAAAATAACGGCACCCAAAAGTGTTGCCATTTCAATATTATTTTCCATGTAAAATAGGAAAAAGAAGATACAACAATAGAATTTGTCATATTGGTTGACGTCAGGTTACTTCAAGTTAATTATTTTGGTAAGGACTAAAGCTGAGGGACTCTTGTTCATATTTTTGATCTCTTGCTTTCACTCACTCTCTTGCTCACTCCTCTTTCTCAGAGAAACCAATTAACAATCTAATATTAGTTCGGTGACCTGAGGCCTTTGTGTGAATGATTTCATGATTTCATTTAGTGCTGAAGCTAAATGCAGAAGCTAATGTACAACCATGTTGTACTATAGCTTTATAAGATTTCTACTTAACATTCACAAGCTCAGGCCTCTAAGATTATTAGCTCCACTCTGTCTAAAATATCTCTCTCCTAAGCAGATCAATCTTATCCTAACCATTTACTTTGTTACCCAGATCTGTTCACTAGTTACCTCCTTGCAATAAAAGTCACCTCCACAAGGGCCCAACTTCGTTTTACTCATAGCACTCCTGAGTATTTGGAACTAGTTAATTTATTCTACAGGTTCAATATTTGATTCATTCTCTAAGAAGAAAGCAAATGCTGCAGGAGCTGGGATCCTCAGTTGCTGGCACACAGTAGGTTTTAAACAAATATGTGTTCAGTTAATTCTCTGCATAAGACAACTGAATTCTAATAAACAGATTTTGAACACATTTCACATTGTCCAATTTATGTTTAACATAATGCTTAGAAGAATGGAAAGCTGGCAATGGGTATGTGATTTGAGGATGCTCAGGCACATGACTCTCTGTGTACCTGGAAGAACTCTGTTCTTTTTGTAAACTACATGGTTACCTGGTCAGCATCCCCATCTAGAACATACTAGAAAGTTTGTCCTACTGTGAGATAGGAGTTCAGTATATTCTCTCAACAGAAAGAGTCCAATGACACGATAGCTTGCTCAGCACATGGATGATGGAATGTGTAACTAGAGTTGAAATGCAGTGGTTCATTCCACTTTCAGAGCTCCAGGATGACTCCCTAAGCCCCTTTGCATCATTATAGGTGTCTTCAGACATCAGGACTTAGTGACAAGGGCCATCTTCATTCCACATTGTTGCCTTTTTTGCTCTTGACTTTCTTTTGCTCATCACAATGTCTCAGGAGCACAAGATACCAAGTTCTATGATTCTGAACTTTGACTTTTCTGCTTGCTTCATGTGTTTTAGGAATCTTGCTTATCTGCATTTTTCCTTTTATATAAAACAAAAATGATCATATTTGAACTCTCTTAGAAAATCAATGGTCACAGGCAAATAAGAACTGGAAATATTGCTTGGAAAAGTTTTACTACCTGCTAGGCGCTGAATCTGAGTCCTTACCATGCTGGCTCATTAGTCTACCATGAAAATTGCTTATTATTCTTGATCACTAGATGAGGAAATTCAAAAATTCAAGAGTGATTAATCAGCAAACTCACACACACACACACACACACACAGAGAGAGAGAGAGAGAGAGAGAGAGAGAGAGAGAACGGCGCTAATGATGGGAACTCAGGCAATCTGATGGCAGAGTACAATATCTTAGATATTCTATCTTTTGCCTCTTGGAATAATTTAGGGGGAAATGAATAAACTTATTCACCACCTATGTAGCTAACGACTTCTTTCTTCTTGTTTTCAATAGTGACCATCAGTTATTCAAATTTGCCCGCCTGGATGTTAAGCATGCTGCATTGGTGAATAGCATCTGGTATTTTGGTGGCAATGAGAAAAGCCAGAAGTTCATTGAACGCTGTATCTTTACCTTTCCCAGCGTCTGTATTATGGGGCCTGAGGGGACCCCTGTGTCCTGGGCCCTGATGGATCACACTGGAGAACTAAGAATGGCAGGCACCTTGCCTAAGTACCGGCACCAGAACCTCATTTACCTTGTTGCTTTTCACCAGGTCCATACACTAGAGAAGCTGGGCTTTCCCATGTATTTACATGTGGATAAGGTTAACCTCACCATTCAGAGAATGTCTGCTGTGCTGGGGCATGTCCCCATGCCCTGTACCTGGAACCAGTGGAACTGGGTACCTCTCTAAAGCCAGAAAAGAGTGAGAGGGGGACTGCACTTGTAGATGGAGAAATGGCTGAGTGAACAGAGAGAAGTGAACTGTCATTAGGGTGGTGTGTGTTTCTAGAGAGCAGGGTTGCATCACACTGAGCTGCACACAGTTTCTTCGCCCTCACATTGCTCATGCTCTTAATTCCATTTCTCAGCATACAGAAGGCCACCATGTCCTGCTCCCACATTCTCAGGATTCCTGTAACACATTTGGCTAAATTGTACTCTCTCCTATTCATTTTGCAGGCTCATTGATCCATGGCTATTAGTCAGTAGGTTTGTTTTGTGACCTGACCCCCCACAACCCTGCACACAGGCATACTTCCTCTGGCTTTCTGTAGCTTTGCTTTTATGGGTTGGAGAAGTTTGTTCTCATGTCACTCACCAGACATTAAATTGTTAATATGTAAAAACTACTATACATGCAAACACAGATACACAGTATGTGTGGTACAACTGTAAGAATTGTTAGAAAAGAGACTAGAGCTCAGCAAGTAAATGTGCCTGCAGTCAAGCCTGGTAACCTGAATTTGATTCCTGGGAACCACATTGTAAAAGGAGAGAATCTATTCCATCGACTTGTCCTCTAACCTCCCCAGGTATGGGGCGCATGTGCACACACAAATAAGTAAATGTAATCTTTAAACAGTTAAAAAGACTAACTGGTGATCTTTGAGACTAGATTTGTATTTTTTTTTCAATGAACATTCACTATTACTTCCCGTGCCAGGAAGGAACACTTAGCATTGTTCTAAAGGCTGAGCTTCATTACTTCAGTCTAACGTTTATATGTCATAAATTCTTTATTTATGGAAGCTTAAGCTCTAGAAAGCAAAGAACTGTGTGGAGAAGAGAAAATAACAACATTAAAAACAGGAAAAACGGATGTCTGTTATGTAGGAGAAAGGAAGAAGTTGGGATGAGGAAGGAGGATGGGAAGCAGAACTGGGGTGCTGAAGGGAGAGGAAAGGAGGGTAGTAGAGAGGAGGAGAGAAGAGGGAAGGGGGTGGAAGGGAAAAGAGGGGAGGGGAGAGTGATATCTTAGGTTATAGAGAGATCAGCTCTTCTGTAGAGAGGATAAATAATGTGGTCGCATTCATAGCTGAGTTGAGCAGAAAGTGGTCAGATTAAAAGAGAATGAAGGGGGGCTGGGGATTTAGCTCAGTGGTAGAGCGCTTACCTAGGAAGCGCAAGGCCCTGGGTTCGGTCCCCAGCTCCGAAAAAAAAGAAAAAAAAAAAAAAAAAAAGAGAATGAAGGACAGTCCAAAAAAGATCCTCTGAACTTTGCAGGCTTTGGCAAGCCAGCAGAGGGCAGCAGCAGTCGCCAAGTCCTCTAGGGGCGGATGCTTCTTGGAATAAATCCCAGTTGACGTTAGATTACTGTACAGTACCTAATAGGGTTTGCCTATTTTCTATCATAATTCAAAGTTTGGTAAACAGTGACACCAAGGATTAGGCAGCTCGAACATGTAAAAATGAAAATAAAAACAGTATGGGAGGGGGAGGACTAAAGAAGAGGTCTTCAACGGATTCTGAATGAAATCTTTCCTTTCTTCAAGAGGTCTTCTTGTGTTACAGGGATCACTAGTGAAGACTGAAAGCACACAAGGCATGTTAATGAGATTTTCTATCATGAATCACTTGGTTTTTTAAGAGTAGAAAATAAGCAAAAAATTGAACTAGAAATGCCTAAAATTGTACTTCAGTGTCACTGTTCCCCATTTGTACCCACCAAATTTTCTAAATCACAGGAAGAACTGGATAGAGATAATTGCTGAATACACTAAAAAGTGAATGAGTCAAAATAAAGTGGTATAGGGGCTCTTTTAGCTCTATTAATTTTTTTACTCTTCATGTATATAATTTTGCATAGCTAATATTCAGTCAGTATCTACTAAATGTGAAAATTTCTATGCAATACAAAGTATAAAAAAGATTTGATGTGATTAAAAAATTTAAAAACAGAAAGGTTGGAACAAGAGAATGGGAAGAGAGCTATGAAATGCTAGCTTCTGGACATGGCATGGCTGCTACACACATGAACTCATCTCAGCTGTGATTACCTGCAAAAGACCTGCCCAAGATCAAGCTAATTGAAATCTCAGTATGGACAGGGAAGAAGTGCATGAGGCCCCACCCTACCTAAGGAGTTATTGGCAACCATAGATGCTTAGGAGAGAGAGTCAATTTTTCTTGGAGGGTGGCCACTCGTAGGTTTTCCCTAGAGGATAGCTCTATATCCATGTGCATCTAGGAGCAGCACTAATTAGGCTCAATGGGACACACACACACACACACACACACACACACACACAGAGAGAGAGAGAGAGAGAGAGAGAGAGAGAGAGAAGTCTGGAAGAGACATTTTGAGGTGGATCTAGAGGAAGTGGGTGGTGGAGATGATCAAAAAAATTACAGACATGTGTGGAATTATCAAAGAATAATATATAACATATAAATATATACATAATATATAACATAATGTAATATATAAATCAGAAAGAAAATTGAGGGGAGGTGGGAGGATGGTGGGGAGGGGAGGGAGGAGAAACTGCAGTCGAGATGTAATAGAGAAAAATAATAAAAATGTTAAAAAGAAAAAAGAAAAAGAAAGCTATGACAATGCCTTTTCCCACTGTCTTAGTTACTTTTTTGTTGCCATGACAAAACACCATGACTAAGGCAAATTACAGAAGAATTTATCCAAGGCTTATAGTTCTAGAGGGCCAGTTCATGAGCATCATGGTGGGGAGCATGGAAGCAGGCATATAAGGCATAGTGCTGGAACAGTAGCTGAATGGTTATATCCCGTTTAGCAAGTAGAAGGCATAAAGAGAACTAACTGGGAATGACTTGGGCATTGGAAAACTTAACATCTGCTCCAGTGACACACTTCTCAAAAACACCACACTTCCTAGTCATTCCCATCAGTTCTACCCAACTGAGAATCAAGCATTCAAATATATAAGCCTATGGGGGCTATACTCATTCAAATCTCCAGACTCATCATTTTTTTCTTAGATTTGTATCAACCTATTTAATAATATCTCCTATTGGGAAGAGAAGAGACCCTTAGTGCATGGGAATGTCCTCTAATCTTGGAAATCAATCATTGTAGACCTTGTCAATACTTGGAAGGAAGGAAAGGGTGATTCATTAAGGTGCTCTCTCCATTATTTTGAAAGGAATGTACATTTCTGAGGGTTTTAGGGGTGATGTTAGAAGACATCTTTTGACAGGAAGAAGCTCTGCTGTGGCCTTTGGAAGGCTTTTCAGAACGAGGAGTTTTGGTCTTGCTCAATTTGCAGGATCCTAGTTCTTACTAAAGTGTAAGAGCTATTAAGAGGCTTGGCCAGTGAAGGACCCTAAGGGCTTTCGCCAGCTTTACACCCACTGCCTCAGGTCAAGATTAAGCCAAGTACCAGCCTCCCTCCTCCGGTCAAGGCTAGGCTAAATTCCATTCTCCACCCACAGTTCTCAGGAGGAGCTGGGACATTCTTGAAAAATTGCAGAATGTACTGACAGATAGTCACCTGACCCTCTGGTCCCAGATAGAGTTTGAATACATGTCATATGCTTGCTAGCCAATAGATTCAAAGGTCAATATGCTTAGCCAATAAGTTTAAACTGTCACCTTGCTGATGTAACCTATACCCCTAAAAAGTATAAAAACTGCTCATTATAGCCATTTGGGGTTGCCTTCTAGTCACTGGCCACGAGGGGCTGATTGAAGGTCAACCTTGACGCTCTGGAAAATAAACCTCTTGTGTTTGCATCAAACTCTGTTCTTGTGTCTCACTTGGGGCTCCTAGTAGTTAAGACTTGCTTCGAGCCTTACAAGTTGATTTCCCAGAGGTTCCTTTAAACTCAGGGAATCAAGAGAGAGAGAGAGAGAGAGAGACAGAGAGAGACAGAGAGAGACAGAGAGAGACAGAGAGACAGAGAGAGAGAGAGATTTTCATTAATTCCCAGCTACACATTAGCATTTCCTTCTATTATGAATGTATAAATAAAATTACAGTAAATCTGCATCCCCACTGGCTGTGTCCTGAATAGCGATGAGATAATTTCATGTCTGATTTCTTTCTATCTTTCAGAAGAAGCATCATCTACTCTTACTACACTTTCAGCATTCCTAGACACCACTTACTTATGGATATGAGCTCTCAGATATGGCTCCAACACCATGACTGCTCATCATGCTTCCTACCATGATGCTCATGGACTCACACCCTCTGAAATTGTCAGCAAATCCCCAATCAAATGCTGTCTTTTATAAATTGCCTTGGTCATGGTGTCTCTTCACCTCAGTACACTTGTTTCTTTTCTTTCCTTTTCTTTTTTTTCTTCTTTCTTTCTTTCTTTTTTTTTTTGGTTAATCTTTTTCAAAGCATCTGTTTTAGTTTCTGTTCTATTGTTGTGAAGAGACACTATGATCAAGGCAACACTAATACAAGAACATATTTAATTGTGGCTTTCTTATAGTTTTAGTGCCTGGGAGCTCACTTCCTGATCTGCAAACAGTAGACAGTGAGAAACTGGGCCTGCCATAAGCTTTTAAACCCAAAGCTTAGCCCAATGACACATCTTCTACAAGGTCACACCTACTCCAACAAGGCCACCTCTTTTAATCTGTAGGTTTTCTGAGTTATGATTGATCAAACAAAGAAAGAGAGAGACTGCAGGATGAAGTTAGTCTTCTTGGCAGCAAGTGGATCAGCCTCTGAAGAAGTGAACTCTCAATCACTGTGTAGAGCCTTTTTACTATTACACAAAAAGCACCTTTAGCAAGCCAATTTCCACATCCCCAAACCTCTTATCTGATCTAGGCGATGTCTGAAGGAAACATTACTTAAGCAATTCTCAGCCATAGGAGACTTCCTGGTTTGCCAGGTATGTCTTAGGACTAAGTTATGCAAAGGTTCTGTGAATCTTTAAAAAAAAAAGCAAGTCCATAAACCTCAAATAACAACCACTGACTATTTTCAAAGGGCTGCTTCAAAGCCCAGGTGCCATCATTCCAGAACTCATATCAGATACAAATGGCTTTGCTAAAATTCTGCTACATTTCCCATTTTATTTAAGCTATATTTCATTATGTTGAGGATTTTATATATATATATATATACATATATATGTTAAAGATTATGCAGTCACACAAAGACAGCCTCAAGTCTAGTCTGTTGTTTCACAATCTTATGCAAAGAAGCCACAATATATTTTAAAGCCAGTAGAATTATTACAGCAAAAACATCATCATGCTTCCTAATGATACTATAATTATAAAAATCTCTAGAATAAGAAATCTATTAAAATTATGCACAGGATTAAATGAAGCTCCAATATCCGCAAGGCTTCCCATAGTATCCATTCCTGCTACATCAGGTAACCTTTTTGAGAAAGTTTCCTTAATTTCTTGTTGTAAATCATAAATCATTTGAGAAGAATGAAGATGACCCAACAAATGCATTTTAACCTTTCCCCAGTTATACTACTATCATTAAATTTTAAAGATGCAATACAATAAGATGTAACATTTTAATGACATTTTAATTTTATTTACTCCCTCAATATTTCTATCCGATGTCCCATTAGAATTACAGCTTGTCTCAAATCAGCTATTTCACTGTCTCACTGTATGTTCTAGTCTGTAGAGTCCAAAGTTCTGTAGAATGCCCATGCCAGTCTCTAATTAAATCGGCAGTTTTAATGTCTTTATGAAGTGCCAGTCCAGCTGTAGCAGCAGTGACAGTTAATGCAATTATTCCCAGAATTACAGCAACAATCAGTCCAACCATCCAATGAGTACTTCTTAATATTCTTTCAAGGAGCTTCTGTACTAGAATCATCACAGGTTGAGTCTTGCCATGACCTTGACACCTTCATCAGTATCCAGACTGCTGGACTTGCTCTAAGGATGTACAAACTTTCAGAAGGTATAGCTAAAGACATACTAGTATTAACACAGGTATGAAGAATACAGAGTTCACAAATGATACTATAATTATTAGGGTGCCACTATACAGACTTTTTCAGTAACAAATAAGGTACACATACTGCAAATGATTGACTTTACTTTAATCTAAAAGACAAAGCATACTTACTGTATACTTTGTACACAAAGTAGGACTTACTGTCATTAATGTTTACTTTTCCTTTCCATGCTTTAAAAGGGCAAAAGGCACTTGCTAATTTCCACAAATTAGTTTGAACTGAATTGTAAAATTTCAAGGGCTTTGACATCCCAACTCCATGTCATTCAAGTTCATAAACAATAAAACTAATTTCCACAGTTTCATTTAAATTATACCACTGCTAACTCAATTCTGGGTGAGAATATTTTTCTGGAACCCATAACAACTCCAACCAAAGACTTCTCAGTGGGAGACATTAGCAAGCATGGAGGGTTCTCACTTTTATATTGTGGACAATATATCCAGCTAGATTCCTTGTTGGTAACCCACATCTCACAAAATCTCTTTCTCTTAAAGCCAGATGCATAAAGCCTACAAAATTTATTATGAAAATCCTGGGTAGTATTAACTATATATAACCACACTTGGAAAGTTGTATTTAGACATTGAGTTCCATTACCCATATGTCTTAATTAGGGTTTTACTGCTGTGAACAGATACCATGACCAAGGCAATTCTTATAAAGGAAAACATTTAATTGGGGCTCACTTACAGGTTGAGAGGTTCAGTCCATTATCATCAAGTAATGAGTATAGCAGCATCCAGGCAGACACGGTGCAGGAAGAGATGAGAGTTTTACATCTTCATCTGAAGGCTGCTAGTGGAAGACTGACTTCCAGGCAGCTAGAGTGAGGGTCTTAAGCCCATGACCATAGTGACACACCTGTTCCAACAAGGCCATACCTCCTAACAGTGCCACTCCCTGCATATACTGACCATCACACCATACAAATAGGAATTCTCTTGCACTCTCAGAGTATAAGTTTTGATGTCCTTATCCTCCTCCATAGGTTTTATCAGGTCCTCAGTGATGATAAGGACTAGGTAGCCAATAAAATCCATTAACTATCACAGGGGTATTCATATTTCCTCAATTTACTCCTATGTTAAGTGGAGGATTAGGAATATAGGTCCAATGTGTATGGTTGGTCCCTGTTATGTGTTACCTTAACAGTCACCACAAACAGCATAGCAGGGAACAAAGTTCTAGCATTACAAGGTTCTCCTGGTCAATCAACTTATTCTTTCCTCTTTATCAGACAATTTCTTAAGCTGTCTGCAAGTAGGAAGATCAACAATATATTTCAAGTGCTTTCAATCTCTCTTCTTACCCAGAGTCATGTTATTCATGTATAAGACCCATTTAGTCTATGGGCAGATTATGACATGCATTCGAATTCAACTCCAGAGAGTCAGGTAACTATCAGTCAGTATATACTTGGATTTTTCAAGAATGTTCCTGCTCCTTTTGAGAACGGTGGGTGGAGAATGAAACTAGGCCTAGCCCTGACTGGAGGAGGGAAGCTGGAACCTAGCCTAGACTTGCCCCAAGGTGGGTTGGGTACAAAGCTGACAAAAGTCCCTAGGGTCCTTCAATATCAGCAGCCAAAGCATCCAAGAAACTTCTCTTATCAATTTCAACCGTATCCACAACCTTTCGTCCCCTGCAGCAACATAAACACAACCTTGCCCCCATCACAAACGCCTTCCCTGGCTTCCACTCAGATGGTAAAGCATCCTTGCAGTACACAGGCTGACTCAATTCAGCAGTTTTCCCACCATCCAATGCCTCTCAGCAGCTGTTGTCCCTTCTTCAGCATAATTTAAGAAATTTAAAATTAGTAAAGCATTATGCAAGCTATCCCGGAAGCCCTCATATCTCCTTTTGTTTTAAAAGAAAATCTCTTTTAGAGTACTATTAGATCTTTCAACAATTGCTTATCCTGTAGTATTATATGGTATCTCTGTGGTGTGCTTTATGTTACAACATGCAAAAATAGTTTCCTTTTACTGGAAACATAATCAGGGGCATTAGGAGTTTTTATTTGTATCAATATGCCCATTATAGACATTGCTTCCAATAAATATGTAATTACAGAATTATCCCTTTCAGAACCCAAAGCAGATACTGGTGGAAACCCATGCATCAATATGTATCAGTAGTATGATGCATATTCTTTGATTTTCCAAATTCTGCGAAATGAAGTGCATCTATTTGTCAAATTTCATTTCTTTGTGTACCTTTATTATTACTTCTCACAGGTAAAGGAATTTGATTATACAAGGAACAAGTAAAACAGTTTTAAATATGTTTTTAGCCTGTCAGATAATGGAAAGAAAATTTCAAGCCTTTATTATTAGTGTGGTCTCTTTAATGAAACTTTGAGGTTTTCAACACATTTCTATTCAATAATTAATCAATTTCTTTATTTCCTTTTGTTATGGCCCAGTGTGAGACAGAATATGGATGGTATAAGTGGGTAATTCCTGAGTGGATAATTCCTGAGTGGGTAATTCCTGAGTGGATAATTCCTGAGTGGGTAATTCCTGAGTGGATAATTCCTGCGTGGATAATTCCTGAGTGGATAATTCCTGAGTGGGTAATTCCTGACCTGAATCACTTGTTCTATTGCGTGAATAGTAAAGCTAGTCTTGAATTATCAGGAGTAAGTTTATCAATTTACACATGCAATATAACATTGAGAATTAATAACTATATTAACAGATTTATTAAAGTCTGATCAAACCATCAGAATGGCATATAACTTTGATTTTGGGACTGAAGAGTATGGACTTTGAATTACATTCATCTTTTGTGCTTTATAACCAGTCATTTCTCTAAAGGAACTCACTGAGCTTTCAAGGGCTTGAAAGAATGCTTGCTAACATCCTTAAAATACAAAGATTCAATTAGTATTTGTTTGGACTTTTTTTTTTTATCAGTAAGAGATTATTTCTATGAGCTGCTACCTTAACATCCCCATAATTTAATAAGCTAATAACCTGTTTTGTTTCGGGTGTTACATTTTATAGAATTTAACCAAGAGTTTTCACAAGGCAACCTAAAGAGCATATCCAAATCTTAACACCCAGTGATACAGTTCAAAACTGTGAATTTTATTCTTTCAGTTTATTTACTTTGAAAATTAAACATTTATTTAAGATCAATTAGACAATCAAGAGAACATCCTTCATCTAATGAACAACTATTACTTTTTGAAAATTAAAACAGTATTAGTTTAGTGCTTTTTCATGCCCTGGTTGTAATTGGTTTTGTATTAGAAGTTTGGCTTGTTTTAATTCTTTTTTTTCTCTCTCTCATGAAGGGGCCATTATTATTGAGTTATTCTTGCTACGAGGGAAAAACAACAAAAACAAAAACATGTAAATGAAAATCAAGCAAAGAAACAAATTCTAAGTTCTGGACCAGCTATGCTGGCTCAAGCTGCAGCATTGGAGCCCAGCCCACAGTTCTTTGGAATTCAAATGTTGCTGCTCTGCTGTGTGGAGTCTTTGGCCAAGAGCTGACAGACAGCTCTCAGCCATTGACCTCTGTGTTCTAGCTGCCATTAGTTCCTCCCAATTGTTTGGAATAGCTATATTTGAGTAGACCAGTTTTTTAAATTCTCTCTTACATAGGATGGATCATTTTATATGGCACCGCTGCTCCTTTAAATGGTTTCAGATTTGTCATTTTCATTGGTTTCCAATTAATAACTGCTTTCCTTTCTCTACCAGGAAGAGCCTTTTTCCTTCCTCCATTTCTACCGAGGAGAGGTCCTTTTTCTGCTTTTATTTTTTTGTTTTTGTAGCCTCTCTATTTGTAGGCCTTGATCAAACATTTCCCCTCCTTGATTTATTCTTTGTCTCAGGAGCCTTCCTGTTTGTATCTGAAGTATTTGTCATAAATGTGCGGTTAATGCTTTTCTTTTTAACAAGCCTTTTACTGCTCATGAAATGGGGGATTCTCCATGTCCCTGCACAATCCTGGGGTCTATTCTGTGAGTGTTACTTTATCTCCAGTCCTGGATTGTCCAGCCCCTATTTTCCCCAAGCCCCACAACGTTGGGTGTCAAATGTCAGTTATGTGGGTTATGCAAGATGGTTGACTGATCAAAGAAAGAGACACCGTAGGATGAATTTAGGCTTCAGGGCAGCGGGTAGTTCAGCTCTGAAGGACACACAACTCCAGACTTGTTTGCAGAGCCTCTTCACTGTTACACAAAAAGTTCTTTTAGCAAGTCAAATTCCACATACTAAAACCTCTTGTCTGATCTAGGTATTTGCCAGGTATGTCTTGGGACTGAGATATGCAAAGACTCTGTGAATTCTTCAGAAAAGCAACTCCATAAACCTCAGATAACAATCACTGACTATTTATAAAAGACAACTGCAAAGTCTAGGGCCTTCACTTCACCACTCATGATGGATACAATAGCTCTGCTAAAATTCTGTTACACTAATCCTTCCCAAATTGTTAAATTAGCTGGAGTCCAAACATTCAAGCATATGAGCCTGTGGAGAACATTCTCATTCAAAAAACCACAACAGATACCATTCTGGTAAAAGTACGTGCTCTCATTGTGGTCTTCCTTTTATTTGCACCTATTGAATGGACTGCAGTACTGTGAAGCAACTGTGCTCAATTGACAATGTAGGTTCCAACTGTTTCTTTAATCTGTTTCCCTCTAATTGCTAAAGCACTCTTCATGCTTGACCCTCCTGTCGACCCATCTCTTCCAGAGTGACTACAGGTTCTTATCCCATGTATACTCTGGCAGTCTCAATGCATGGAGTGTGAGACTTAACTTACAGTTGCTATTGGATAGTGCTCAGCCCTCTGGGGCTCTAATATTTGGCACTCCCTGAAGACAAAAACACAACCAAAGCAAAAAGTGAGTAAAGCAAGAGAATTCTCATCTCTCAGGCAAGTCCCACTGAATTCTTGGAATATCCTAACTGAGAAGAATTTCTTTATTTACCTAGAAGTTGATCTACACCTGTGAAGAGCTCTTGGTACCAACTTCTAAGAATTTGGCAGGAATTTGACATTGGGTCTTGTAAAGACCTTGAATACAGTAATCATGGGACTTTTGTTTATGCTTTGTTTGTCCCTTGACTACTCTGTTTATTCCTTAGGACTAACCTTATTCTTTGTCTGTACCTAGAATTATTAAAAGTAGACTTAAGAGAAAAAAGACTCTTCAGCCTCAGAAATGGCTTCAGTCAAGTTATAGTGTTATCTAATTGCCTTTTTCTTTTCAATCCTCACTCCCTCCCTGGAGACTCTGTTGACTATCAAAGCTGGATTGATCACACACTGGATAGTTTATGCGAACAATATGATTTATGGTTGAGCCATGATTTCTGTCATCTAAGATCCTGAGCCATGCTAGATTGTTTTGACCTAGTAGGGTGGAGCTGAAACTGGTGATTGGAGAACTTACATTAGTCACGTAAGTCTCTGTGAATGACTCCAGTAAAAACTCTAGATGTCTAGTTTCAGGAGAGATTCTCTGCTCAACTACAGGGCCTGTACATTGTCACACACTCCTGGTTTTCCCAGGGAGAACAGAGCTGGCCTCTTACCTGCATACCATTTTTTTTCTTTTGTTGATTTTAATAGCCTGTGTCCTTACACTGTAATCACCACGGATAAGATAGCTGTGCTGAGCTCTGTGGATTCTCACAGGGAACTGTCAAACTTGAAATTGTTGCTGGGGATTCCTAACATAATATTCCTTTTTAATTATGTTCAGCTCCGTACCTATTTTTGAATGTGGGCTTTGGAGTTGTGCCCATTCACTAGATGAGCATGCAAAAAGCAGCTTTGGGTGGTGGTATGTATATCCTTAAAGATAATTTTCTTAATTTGTTCTTCAGCATTTTGCATCATTTTCTAGTTTCAATACCAACACCCTACATTTTGTAACTAGTCTCTTGATTTTTTGAATACTTTTAGTACTCTCTGTCTCTACACTAGTTAGCAAAACTCTCCAGGAAGGCTAGACCTGCTGGCCACAGCATCAGGAGCCAGCCTCCACTTCCTGTGTTTTCATCATTATGCCTAGAGGTTATACATGGGTTCTGGGGATGTAACTCAAACCTCATGCTTATGAGACAAGCCCTTTACCAGCAGAGGTCTCTCTAGCCCTCACAAAATCATTTTTTAAACTTCTTGTACTCTCTACAACTTAAGATCTTAGTATGTGTTCTTTTCTCTTGTCAATATTTCTCCACCATGCTTCACTTTTATCCAGTTTAGTTACCCTGGATCTATGATGCATGATACGGTCAAAAATTGCACAAATCTATGTGGAATCCTAATTCCAATGATTTTTAGAGAGTTTATTATTTTCTCTATCTCAATGCTATCAACCCTGAAAGGAGAAAACATTATAAGTGTTAACTTGTGTTCTACTATAAATATGTGATAGCATTTCTCATGTAATAGGGACTGGTCAAATAGTAATTCTTATTAGAGTGTTAGCTATAATACTTTCATGGTGAATAGATACTCTTCAACTACCTGGAACCCTGTCAGATGAAAATTAAAAGGGAGATGTTTTTACTATGGCTCTGTATTACTTCTTTCCTATGGTACGAAAATAAATAAATAAATAAAACAGAAAGAAAAAACAAAAACCACCTTGATCAAATCACTTAAGGAAGAAAGGAACTATTTTGATTCCAGAGGGTTAGAGGCCACTATAGGAGGAAAGGCATGGAAGCAAATGGTTGGAGCAGGAAGCTGGCTAATCACATTACATCTGGAAACATGAAGCAAAGTGAGAATAGGAAGTAAAGCCAGGCTATACACCCAAAGCTCACCCCTAGTGACATACTTCCTTCAGCAAAGCTCTATCTCCTAAAAGTTACTTAAAGTTTCCCAGAAGCACAAGAAAGGGGGGGGGGGGACAACCAAGTGTTCAAATACATCAGCTGATATAGAGATTTCTCATCCAAACCAACACAAACTCCAAAAATTTCCCAGGACAGTAAGTCATCATGGAGACTGATTGCTACTTACTATGAAGATAGAGTTTTCTTTACTGCAAGATGTTCTAGCAGATTCCACCTGGTGATGGACATGCTGCACCTATTCTCAAATCCTAGCATCTTAAGAGTCTGCATTTACTTTAAAAATGCTCTGTTACCCTGTTTTTGTGTTCTTATGCTTCTTATCCATTGAGCCGCTACAGTTCTTAGCCTCCCAAGTACTGGGAATACAGTCATGAGGCACCACATACAGTTTACTCTTTGAGTTTTCATGAAAAGCTCTCCAAGAGAGGTTTCCTGCAGTCCTGCAGAGGTTAGCCGAGGAGCACCTAACAGCTGTGTACTGATTGCGTTCCTCTCTTGTGAAGAGGTATATACAGTGCACCACACTTAACTTGGTAGTTTCTTCCCTTGAATCAATCTCGATAAATGATTCCACCACAATTAAAGGAAACGTATGAATGGTTAAAGTTCTTTCATGGGCAGCCAAATTGCCCTTTTTGGGGTCTCGACCCAGTTAATGAAGTTTCCCTGCTCCTTTCTCACTTTACTTAGCCCAAGGTATAAAACACCAGGCTGCAAGTTAAATATGCACATGCAACAGGTGCCAGAAAAAACTGAAAGGACACAGGGATGTCATTGTAGAGAGCTGTGACGTGCCATGCCTCAAAGATAGCGCTGGTTTCCGCCTTCCACCCTCCCAAAGGTGAGCGCTCCTTGCAGTAAACAAGTCCTTATTTGGCTATGTCTGCCTGGCCTGCTAGCTTCTGCATAGTGACAGCCTATCTACATGACCCACGTGGCTTGCTAGGACTGGCCAGTGCTAGCTATTTAAGTGTGGTGCAGGGCGTTCCCCAGAGAGAGAGAGTCAGAAGGGAGAGAGTCAGAAGAGAGAGAGAGAGAGTAAGAAGAGAGACAGTCAGAAGAGAGAGTCAGAAGAGAGAGAGAGTCAGAAAAGAGAGAGAATCAGAAGAGAGAGAGTCAGAGGAGAGAGAGTCAGAAGAGATAGAGGTCAGAAGATTGTATCAAGGTTCCTGAGTAAAACTGCTTGAAGAAGATCTCCTGTGGTCGTGTCTTCCTTGCTGGTCGAGGTTGGGCGCGGCATGTCATCACTTACAAATACACAGGTCTGGACAAGAGTTCCTTGGAATAATAAAGTTATGCTTGATAAGATACCAAATGGAAGATGTCCTCACTTGAATTACAAAGACCAGAAAGTGGTGAGAAGAAGTCACCACTCTGATCATCACTCTTTATGCAAAATCAATGATTTGGATTATAAAACCAGCAGATGAAGTGATATCTCTGCTTTTTTAAACTCTTTGGAGACGGGGATGGAAAGATGACATAGTCCTTAAAAACACTTGCTGTTCAATTCCCAACACCTACATCAGGGGATTCATAACTACTTGTAATTCCACCTCCTGGTAATTTAATGCCCTCTTCTGACCTTAGTAGACAACTAACTCACTCTCTCTCTCTCTCTCTCTCTCTCTCTCTCTCTCTCTCTTTCTACACACACACACACACACACACACACACACACACACACACACACACACACATCTAACTCTCCAACTATCCAAACAAAGAAAAAAAAAAATCCTTACAGGAAAAAGTAGTGTCTTAGGTGGGTAACTCTTGTGTTGGCACTGCCCTCTGCTGGTAGATGAAGCCAATATCGGGGTGGTACAAGTCTCTAAAATAAAAGAAACTGCTCACCAACAAAGAAGTCTTTTCTCCTAGGAGGTCCATTGTTTTAAAAACTGGCAGTAAGTATGATCATGGGTAATAATTTAGGAAAAAATATTGTGCTATAAGACAAGAAGATGGTTTCCCCTGGAGGTTTACTCATGTTGATAATCCTGAATGCTCTCTTTTTAAATCTGGAGCTAAAGTTACAGGCAATTCTGAACTGTTTGATATAAGTAAACTGAAGTTGGATCATCTGGAAGGAAAGCAGCACCATTGATCACTGAGCCATCTATCCAGTCTGTGTACACTTTCCTTATTATCACTTCTACCTCTACTAAACTACTGCTGAGCAGCCACACAAAGGTAGATAGTAGCCATAACTCTCTGTGTAACACATTTGATTTACAGATATTTTACATCAGTAATTTTGATCTTTAACAAAGATAAATTTCTTATCCCCTACTAGTTACTTTTCTATTGCTGTAATAAAACACCATGACCAGGGCAGCTTATTTGGGGCTCATATTTCCAGGGACAAAGGAATCAGAGTCTATCACCACCATGGCAGGGAGTGTGGCAGCAGGCAGGCAATAGTTGCTGGAACTGGAAGCTGAGAGCCAAGGGCTCACATCTCATACCATAAAGCAGAAGCAAAGAGAGCAAATTCAAAATAACACCAAAAAAAAAAAATCAAAATAACACCAGTCTTTATGCTCACAAAGCCCACAGTCACAAATTCTCCAGTGAGGCTATACCTACTAAACCTTCCCAAACATATACCAGTTGTGGTCCCAGTATTCAAATGCTCAGACTATGGAGGTCATCTCATTCAGACTAGCATCAATATATTGGTCATAAAATATATTGAGTTCATGGATAGTTTACCAGATGGCCATTAAATGAAAGGAGGTTTCACTTCAGCAAGTTAAATGGCTTCTATTTGACATAAGCAGGGGTTGAACTAAACTGTTCTTTCTTCCAGCTATAGTGTGGGTAGGTAGTGGGACAGGGTTACTAGCAAAGTATCTGTTGCTGCTTAACAGATCATGACAAATTTTGGTAGACTGGGGTCTGGGAGCATAATCAAATCATATATCTAGTATGTACAAGGTCCTGAGTACAATCCTCATAGCAAAAAACAGACAAGGAAGCAAAAGTTGATGGTTCTATGGTCTAACTTGACTTACCCGGACTTTTGTTAGCCAGAAGCGCAGCTGGGTCCTAGTGTCCAAATGGCTCTTCTGTGTTGAATCCCTGAATGTAAAGAAAGCATGAGGGCTGAGAGGAGTTGGGTATGGGCAGAGCTGGGATTCCTTCTACAAACAGTCTGTGATTTTTCTAATGATCACAGACTCATTAGAGGTTCAGTTTCCTAGAAGTGGATGCTTCCAGATCTTTATAGGTATAGAGATGGCTTCAGGGCTACCATATTGAATTAAAGTGAATTACAGAACAGAGCAGGTTTGCTGTGGAGCAAAGATTCTCAGGGATATTCATACTGAAAGCATGATTAAGGACTATTATTTTGGAGACCAGTAAAAGTCTGGAGAGATGGGTCGGTGGTTAAGAGCACATAGTGCTTGTCCAGAAGAGCAGAGTGAGTTAACCAGGACCCACATCAGGCAACTCACAATCACCTGTAACTCCAGTTCTAAGGGAAACCAATGCCTCTGGCCTCCATGGGCTCAGGCACATGTATGTATATACATATAATTAAAAATAGCTTTAAATTTTTTTAAAAAATAAAACATGTTTAGCTGTAGAAGGCAGAACATAAGATAGTAATCACAAATTGAATATTTATATTATCCCATCTCTCTGACATTCAAGAAACATCATGAAATAGGGAGCAGAAAGATATGAGTTAAAGATCAGAGAGGAATGTTGTAAAATTTTACCATCTTGATACAACAGGGCCATTATAGTCATGAATTCACAACAATGATGGCTGCCTGCATAAGATCTGCATAAGATCAAGTCAGTCAACATTCCAGTGTGGATGGGGGAGGGGACTCAAAAGGTCCCACATCTAGCTAAGAGATATTGGCAGTTGATGGCTGCTGGGGGAGGGGAATTAAGTCTTCATGGAGGTTTCTCATGTTTCAGTGCACTTCACTATATCCATGCCATATAGACAGTACTAACTGGAGTCTGTGAGGCGGTAGGGGGGAGAAGGTTGAAGGGGTCATAGGAGAAAATTAAAAGGGGAAGAGTGGGATGGATATGATTAAAATAAATTATATATAGGTATGGCATTCTCATAAAAATGAATAAATAATGTTTTAAAGAGAACAGAGCATAAGGCATGGAGAAAAGCGCAAAGCTGATAATATTTAAGGGATTGGGATAGTTTCACATGTCAGGTTTCTAAAAACACCTAGATGCTTCTGGTTTCCACATGTGCCCTGAGCTGAAAGCCAGTCTCTGGGAGGACTGACACACCTGAGGGCAGAGGTAAGATCACCACGTCTGATCCAAGGGACCCTCTTGGAACCTCAGTACACAGGAACAGAGGAGCAGTCTGGGACACGATCCTTCCAGCTTCTGCCTGCACCCAGAGCTGGCCTGGTATGGCAACTCTCTATGCTGGACTCTTAGAAGTCAATCCTGAGAACACAGGGAGACCACCACTTCTGCTCACATTCCTGGCCCAAGAGGAACCTGCCTCAAGTCCTCTGGACACAGGATCTAGGAGCAGACTGGGACAGGATCCTTCCAGTTTCTACCTGCTCCTAGAGCTGAGCCTGTGACAGCTCTCAGTACCCAGATCCAGCCACGAGAAAGCAGATCTCCAAGAGTACTGACACACCTGAGAGAAGAGGTAAGACCACCACTTCTGCTCCAAGGGATCCACACAGGACACAGGGATGGAGGAACAATCTGGGAGGAGATTCTTCTGGTTTCCACCTGTGCCCGGAGCTGACCCTGTACCACAGCTCTCTGTACCCAGATCCCACTGGGAGAAAGCCAATCTCCAGGAGCGCTGACACACAGGCTTACAGGAGGGTCAAGCCACTGTCAGAGACAGCAAGAACAGCTAACACCAGAGAGAACCAGAAGGTGACAGGCAAGTGCAGGAACCTAAGCAACAGAAACCAAGACTACTTAGCACCGTCAGAACCCAGTTCTCCCACCAAAGTAAATATTCCAGTGGATGTCCTAACACACTGGAAAAGCAAGATTTAGATTTAAAATCACATCTCATGATGATAATGGAGGACTTTAAGAAGGACGTAAATAATCCCTTAAAGAAATACAGGCTGAGAAAGAAATTAGGGAAACAACATCCTTCACAATAGTCACAAATAATATAGAATACCTTGGTGTGACTCTAACCAAGAAAGACAAAGATCTGTATGACAAGAGCTCAAGTATCTAAAGAAAGAAGTTGAAGATCTCAAAAGATGGAAAGATCTTCCATGCTTATGGATTGGCAGGATTAATATTGTAAAAATGGCCATCTTGCCAAAAGCAATCTATAGACTCAAAATGCAATCCTCAATAAAATTCCAATTCAATTCCTGATAGAGCTAGAAAGAGCAATTTGAAAATTCATTTGGACTAACAAAAAATCCAGGATAGCAAAAACTATACTCAACAATGAAAGAACTTCAGGGGAATCACCATCCCTGAACTCAAGCTGTATTACAGAACAATGGTGATTAAAAAAAAAACTGTATGGTATTGGTACAAAGACAGGCAGATAGATGACTGGAATAGAGTTGAAGACCCAGAAATGAACCCACACACCTATTATCACTTGATCTTTAACAAAGGAGCTAAAACCAATCAGTGGAAAAAAGATAGCATTTTCAATAAACAGTGCTGGTTCAACTGGCAGTCAGCATGCACAGGAGTGCAAATCAATCCATTCTTCTCACCCTGTACAAAGCTCAAGTTCAAGTGGATCAAGGACCTCCACATTAAACCAGATATACTCAAACTAATAGAAGAAAAAGTGGGGAAGAGCCTCAAACACGTGGACTCTAGGGAAATTTTCCTGAACAGTACACCAATGGCTTATGGACTAAGATCAAGAATCAACAAATGGGACTTCATAAATTTCAAAGCTTCTATAGGGCAAAGGACACTCTCTCTGCACCCAAATCCCATGGGAGGGAGAGCTAAACCTACAGAGAGGCAGACACACCTGGGAAACCAGAAGAGACTGCACTCTGCACACATCCAGACGCCAGAGGAAAACACCAAACGCCATCTGGAACCCTGGTGCACGGAGGCTCCCGGAAAGAGCGGCGCAGATCTTCCTGGTTGCTGCCACCATGGAGAGGACTTAGGCATGAGCAAACTTGAGCCTCGGGACCACAGGTAAGACCAACTTTTCTGCTGCAAGAAACCTGCCTGGTGAACTCAGGACACACAGAGGCAAAATTCCTCTAGGACCGGGCACTTCCTGTGTTTACCGGAAGTCCCACACCCGCGGATCCCGGCCCGCAGCAGCTCTCTGCTCCCAAACCCCATGGGAGAGAGACCTCACCACCTGGTCAGGTGGGCACTCCTGAGGCTGCAGAGCAGAAGAGACCACCAACACTGCCCACCCCTGCCCACATCCCTGGCCCAAGAGGAAACTGTATAAGGCCTCTGGGTTCACGTAGGGGAGGGCCCAGGAGCGGCAGGACCCCTGCGCCTGAGACACCGCCGGAACCTGAAGGAAACAGACCGGATAAACAGTTCTCTGCACCCAAATCCGGTGGGAGGGAGAGCTAAACCTTCAGAGAGGCAGACACACCTGGGAAACCAGAAGAGACTGCACTCTGCACACACATCTCAGACGCCAGAGGAAAACACCAAACGCCATCTGGAACCCTAGTGCACGGAAGCTCCCGGAAAGGGCGGCACAGATCTTCCTGGTTGCTGCCACCACAGAGAGCTCATGGACAGCACCCCGCGAGCAAACTTGAGCCTCGGGACCACAGGTAAGACCAACTTTTCTGCTGCAAGTGACCTGCCTGGTGAACTCAAGACACAAGCCCACAGGAACAGCTGAAGACCTGTAGAGAGGAAAAACTACATGCCAGAAAGCAGAACACTCTGTCCCCATAACTGGCTGAAAGAAAACAGGAAAACAGGTCTACAGCACTCCTGACACACAGGCTTATAGGACAGTCTAGCCACTGTCAGAAATAGCAGAACAAAGTAACACTAGAGATAATCTGATGGCGAGAGGCAAGCGCAGGAACCCAAGCAACAGAAACCAAGACTACATGGCATCATCGGAGCCCAATTCTCCCACCAAAATAAACATGAAATATCCAAACACACCAGAAAAGCAGGATCTAGTTTCAAAATCATATTTGATCATGATGCTGGAGGACTTCAAGAAAGACATGAAGAACTCCCTTAGAGAAACACAGGAAAACATTAATAAACAATTAGAAGCCTACAGAGAGGAATCGCAAAAATCCCTGAAAGAATTCCAGTAAAACACAATCAAACAGTTGAAGGAATTAAAAATGGAAATAGAAGCAATCAAGAAAGAACACATGGAAACAGCCCTGGATTTAGAAAACCAAAAGAAGAGACAAGGAGCTGTAGATACAAGCTTCACCACAGAATACAAGAGATGGAAGAGAGAATCTCGGGAGCAGAAACTTCAGACCAATTTCCCTTATGAATATCGACACAAAAATACTCAATAAAATTCTGGCAAACCGAATCCAAGAGCACATCAAAACAATTATCCACCATGATCAAGTAGGCTTCATCCCAGGCATGCAGGGATGGTTTAATATACGCAAAACCATCAACATGATCCATTATATAAACAAACTGAAAGAACAAAACCACATGATCATTTCATTAGATGCTGAGAAAGCATTTGACAAAATTCAACACCCCTTCATGAAAAAAGTCCTGGAAAGAATAGGAATTCAAGGCCCATACCTAAACATAGTAAAAGCCATATATAGCAAACCAGTTGCTAACATTAAACTAAATGGAGAGAAACTTGAAGCAATCCCACTAAAATCAGGGACTAGACAAGGCTGCCCACTCTCTCCCTACTTATTCAATATAGTTCTTGAAGTTCTAGCCAGAGCAATCAGACAACAAAAGGAGGTCAAGGGGATACAGATCGGAAAAGAAGAAGTCAAAATATCACTATTTGCAGATGATATGATAGTTTATTTAAGTGATCCCAAAAGTTCCACCAGAGAAATACTAAAGCTGATAAACAACTTCAGCAAAGTGGCTGTGTATAAAATTAACTCAAATAAATCAGTAGCCTTCCTCTACACAAAAGAGAAACAAGCCGAGAAAGAAATTAGGGAAACGACACCCTTCATAATAGACCCAAATAATATAAAGTACCTCGGTGTGACTTTAACCAAGCAAGTAAAAGATCTGTACAATAAGAACTTCAAGACACTGAAGAAAGAAATTGAAGAAGACCTCAGAAGATGGAAAGATCTCCCATGCTCATGGATTGGCAGGATTAATATAGTAAAAATGGCCATTTTACCAAAAGCGATCTACAGATTCAATGCAATCCCCATCAAAATACCAATCCAATTCTTCAAAGAGTTAGACAGAACAATTTGTAAATTCATCTGGAATAACAAAAAACCCAGGATAGCTAAAGCTATCCTCAACAATAAAAGGACTTCAGGGGGAATCACTATCCATGAACTCAAGCAGTATTACAGAGCAATAGTGATAAAAACTGCATGGTATTGGAACGGAGACAGACAGATAGACCAATGGAATAGAATTGAAGACCCAGAAATGAACCCACACACCTATGGGCACTTGATTTTTGACAAAGGAGCCAAAACCATCCAATGGAAAAAAGATAGCATTTTCAGCAAATGGTGCTGGTTCAACTGGAGGTCAACATGTAGAAGAATGCAGATTGATCCATGCTTATCACCCTGTACAAAGCTTAAGTCCAAGTGGATCAAGGACCTCCACATCAAACCAGACACACTCAAACTAATAGAAGAAAAACTAGGGAAGCATCTGGAACACATGAGCACTGGAAAAAATTTCCTGAACAAAACACCAATGGCTTATGCTCTAAGGTCAAGAATCGACAAATGGGATCTCATAAAACTGCAAAGTTTCTGTAAGGCAAAGGACACTGTGGTTAGGACAAATCGGCAACCAACAGATTGGGAAAAGATCTTTACCAATCCTACAACAGATAGAGGCCTTATATCCAAAATATACAAAGAACTCAAGAAGTTAGACCGCAGGGAGACAAATAACCCTATTAAAAATGGGGTTCAGAGCTAAACAAAGAATTCACAGCTGAGGAATGCCGAATGGCTGAGAAACACCTAAAGAAATGTTCAACATCTTTAGTCATAAGGGAAATGCAAATCAAAACAACCCTGAGATTTCACCTCACACCAGTGAGAATGGCTAAGATCAAAAACTCAGGGGACAGCAGATGCTGGCGAGGATGCGGAGAAAGAGGAACACTCCTCCATTGTTGGTGGGATTGCAGACTGGTACAACCATTCTGGAAATCAGTCTGGAGGTTCCTCAGAAAATTGGACATTGAACTGCCTGAGGATCCAGCTATACCTCTCTTGGGCATATACCCAAAAGATGCCCCAACGTATAAAAAATACACGTGCTCCACTATGTTCATCACAGCCTTATTTATAATAGCCAGAAGCTGGAAAGAACCCAGATGCCCTTCAACAGAGGAATGGATACAGAAAATGTGGTACATCTACACAATGGAATATTACTCAGCTATAAAAAACAACGGCTTTATGAAATTCGTAGGCAAATGGTTGGAACTGGAAAATATCATCCTGAGTGAGCTAACCCAATCACAGAAAGACATACATGGTATGCACTCACTGATAAGTGGCTATTAGCCCAAATGCTTGAATTAGCCTAGATGCCTAAAACAAATGAAACTCAAGACGGATGATCAAAATGTGAATGCTTCACTCCTTCTTTAAAAGGGGAACAAGAATACCCTTGGCAGGGAAGAGAGAGGCAAAGATCAAAACAGAGACTGAAGGAACACCCATTCAGAGCCTGCCCCACATGTGGCCCATACATATACAGCCACCCAATTAGACAAGATGGATGAAGCAAAGAAGTGCAGAGCGACAGGAGTCGGATGTAGATCGCTCCTGAGAGACACAGCCAGAATACAGCAAATACAGAGGCGAATGCCAGCAGCAAACCACTGAACTGAGAATAGGACCCCCGTTGAAGAAATCAGAGAAAGAACTGGAAGAGCTTGAAGGGGCTCGAGACCCCATATGTACAACAATGCCAAGCAACCAGAGCTTCCAGGGACTAAGCCCATACCTAAAGACTATACATGGACTGACCCTGGACTCTGACCTCATAGATAACAATGAATATCCTAGTAAGAGCACCAGTGGAAGGGGAAGCCCTGGGTCCTGCTAAGACTGAACCCCCAGTGAACTAGACTGGTGGGGGGAGGGCGGCAATGGGGGGAGGGTTGGGAGGGGAACACCCATAAGGAAGGGGAGGGGGAGGGGGATGTTTGCCCGGAAACTGGGAAAGGGAATAACACTCGAAATGTATATAAGAAATACTCAAGTTAATAAAAAAAAAAAGGCAAAGGACACTGTCATTAGGACAAAACAGCAACCAACAGATTGAGAAATGATCTTTACCAATCCTTCATCCAATAGACGGCTAATATCCAATATATACAAAGAACTCAAGAATTTAGACCCCAGAGAATCAAATAACCCTATTAAAAATGGGGTACAGAGCTAAAAAAAGAATTCTCAGGTGAGGAATATTGAATGGCTGAGAAATACTGAGAGAAATGTTCAACATCCTTAGTCATCAGGAAAATGCAAATCAAAACAACCCTGAGATTCTACCTCACACCACTTAGAATGGCTAAAATAAAAAAACTCAGGTGGCAACAGATGCTATCGAGGATGTAAAGAAAGAGGAACACTCCTCCATTGTTGGTGGAATGGTGGTGTTGGTAAAACCACTCTGGAAATCAGTCTGGAGGTTCCTCAGAAAATTGGACATTGTATTACCTGAGGATGCAGCTATACCACTCCTGGGCACATACCCAAATGATGCTCCAGCATACAATAAAGACACATGCTCCACTATGTTCATAGCAGCCTTATTTATCATAACCAGAAGCTGTAAAGAACCCAGATGCCCTTCAACAGAGGAATGGATACAGAAAATGTAGTACATTTACACAATGGAGTACTACTCAGCTATTAAAAAACAATGATTTCATGAAATTCATAGGCTAATGGATGGAACTAAAAATTATTATCCTGAGTGAGGTAACCCTCAGGTTTAAAAAATAAAAGCACCACACAAGTATGCACTCACTGATAAGTGGATATTAACCCCAAATCTCGGATTACCCAATGATACAATCCACAGAACATATGAAGCTCAAGAAGGACAACCAAAGTGTGGATGCTTCAGTCCTTACAAGGGGGAACAAAAATATTAGTAGGAGTAAATATGGAGACAAAGTTTGGAGCACAGACTGAAGGAAAGGCCATCCAGAAACTGGCCCACCTTGGGATCCAGCCCATACTCATACAGCCACCAAACCCAGACAATATTGCTGATGCTAAGAAGTGCGTGCTGTCAGGAGCTTGATATAGCTATCTCCTGAAAGGCTCTGCCAGAGCATGACAAATACAGAGGCAAATGCTTGCAGCCAACCACTGAACCGAGAACAGGGTCACCATTGGAGGAATTAGAGAAATGATTGAAAGAATTGAAGGGGTTTGCAACCCCAGAAGAACAATACCAACCAACCAGAGCTCCCAGGGACTAAACCACCATCCAAATAGTACACATGGACAGACCCATAGCTTCAGCTACATATGTAGCAGAGGATGGCATTGTTGGGCACCAATGGGAGGAGAGCCCTTAGTCCTGCCAAGGCTCAACCCCCCCCCCAGTGTAGGGGAATGTCAGGGTGGGGAGACGACAAAGGGTGACTGGGTGCGGGAACACCCTAATAGTAGAAGGGGGAGGGGAATGGTATAGGGATTTATAGACCGGAAACCAGGAAAGGGAATAACATTTGAAATGTAAATTTAAAAATATCCAATAAAAAAAAGAAAATTGATGAGCAATGCATTTGAAAGTGAGGGCATGTTCAGGTCACTGAGAACCTTGAACATTAAGCCCAGCAACTTGGCTTTTCTTCATCCAGTATTTTTCAAAGCTAACTGTGCCACACACACAGTGCCTATGGGCTGCCAAATGCCATTTTTCCAAATATCATGTTAAAGACAGGAAAATACAATTTAACAGGGATTTGATTATAGTACATTTTGACAGGGATTTGATAATGTCTCAGCACACAGAATGAGAAATTATGAGGAATTGGAAACTATTGAAGGCAGTTCTGTCAAGAGAGAAAGGGAAGGCTTTGCTGTGATTGCACAACAGAGCATCACTGTCTAAGAGTGGTAGGAAAAGCAAGATAAGGGTATTCACAAACTCTTAGAGCAAAAACTGTCTCTTGAGGTTTTCTGCTGAAGACTTGATGGATATTCTGGAAAATTCCTATGATAAATATCATGATATTGATCTTGGTATGAGTCTCTTGTGATAGTGAAGTTATGCTTGATAAGAGAAAAGGTTTAGATGCCCCAATTTAGTTACGAAGGGCAAAGAGCAAGGGCAGAGAGAGTAAAGGATAAGGGAGGTTAATGAACATGTCTGCTCTACATTCCTGAATGAGTGTTGAAACCTTGTCTCAAACTTCAGAGTCAATCAACCCTCTGGTTCCACGAGACCCAGTTACAGTGATTTTCCTAGATGCAAGCACGAAGTACATCATCAAGGATGAACCATCAAGTAACTCAGAAGTAATAAATCTTCTTGAGAACTGTCCTACCCTGATGCTTTTCCAAGCCTTCCTTTTCTTATACTACTGACTAACAGCCATTGTAGAGTCAGTGTAAATTGTTTGCACAGCACTTCTACAAGTGCTTCCAGCTCTTAGATCCTAGAAGACTCAGTCCCAATTTCCCACAGGCCTTTACACTGGTAGTTACAAATCATTCCTTTTCTGAAAAATATCTGTAATAGCTCAATAAACACTTTTAATTTCAAGATCCCCTTTGCTCAGGAGTTAATAGGCTGCTGAAAACAAGGGAGTTTGATAGCGTGTGGGAGTGGCATGGAAGAGTGATGTCTGTGGCCTGTGTTCTTTTGGGCCTGGTTAGTTTGATTGTCGCAACTCATATTTTGGAAGTTTAGTTCAGGAAAGCCTGAGAAACTGGGTTGTGAACAGGCATAACTTGTAATCAATGCCTTCTGCAGGGACCTAGGGCAGGTTTTTATTTTGAAATTGCCCACATCCTAGGTGTCTTTCAGGAGGTTGGGATACCGGCAGGGGAGTTACAATAATCCTCCGGGGAAAATGTAATGTTGATATGAGGTGTGATTTTGCAGGGCACAGACTAACTCAGGGCTCTCCTCCGACTCTTTCTCTCCTAGCTTTCCTCATTTTGATGATTTTGTCTTCTCAAAGCTAAATCACAAAGACTATGTGTATCTATAATCAGATGAGGTAGTGCAAGGGCTAGTGTTGTTTCATGTTTAAGTTACTATGCTTAAGAGATCTATAAAGCAAAGTTGCATCTAACCTGTAAGCCATACTTGTCCAAGGACAGAAAACTTTCGAGAATGCTGGGGGCTCTTCATGTACGATAAAAAGCCAACTGTTTTCACTTCTGTGAAAAAGCTTGGTTGCATCAACTGCAGAGGATATATGCTTGTTCCTGACTGGACCAAATGTAGCCTTTATAAGCCCCTTGACTAATATAATTGGTTACTATATTCTGGGAATCCTGGGTATGGACCTGGCCAATGTTCCTGGATCTGGCCACTGTTTAATAAAGCTTGCTTCAAGTTTGGCTTAAAAATTGTGGTAGTGGTCTTATTCTCAGCTGGTGGGATTAACAGTAGACCCTTGAGAAATCTGTGTATGTAAATATACATGCATGAGTTAGACCAATGATTAATTTTTCTCTGTGTGAATGTGTATGTTCCTGTGTGTGTAATACTCGAATTACAGGTGCATTCTGTCACAAGCAATCTTAAAAAAAGTGTGGCAAGCACTTTACCAACTGTGTTATCTCTTCAGCTGCCTTGAGGAGGTTAAGTCACTTTTACGAAGTCTCAAAGTTACCAAGCTCAGTATTATATAAACTAATCCAATTTCACAGAACTCTTCCATACCTGTCCTCTCAACTTTATCCTTTGAAATGCCTTCTCTTCTCCTATTCCAAACATCCAGATAATTATAACATTGTGCTTCTGCTAAAGGAAGTGCCTTTCTTTTTGTTGTGGTTGTTCTAGTTTCCTTTCTGTTTCTATAATAACAAAACAACTTAAGGAAGAAAAAGATTTATTTGACTTATATTTCCAGGCTACAGTCCATCCACAGAGGGAAGTTAGAGCAGGAAACTGAAACCAAAACTTTGGTGAACCCTGCTTTTTGGCTTTCTCTGTGTGTCTCATGGTTTGTGAGCTTTCTTATACATCTAGGACCTAGATGTATAAGAAATATATATCATATGCCTAGGGAATAGTCCTATCCATAGCGGACTGGATCCTCTAGTAACAGTTAACTATCAACACAATTTCTCACTGATATTCCAATTTAATAGACAATTACCCATTTGAAACTTTCATTTCTTTAAAAGATTCCTGGCTGCGTCATTGATCTTTAATGCTAACTAGAAGAGTATTATTTAAAATCATCACACGACATTTTTATACCGGTTCTCATTTAGAGATACATAGAATTGAGCCCTACATGCAGAGTAAATATAAATCTAGTAACCAATCCGAGGAAGGCCATTTGCAGCTATTGCTACTTCTGAATGGTTGGGCTAACAGCATGCATGTGCTAAATATTTTCACTATTTCTCTCACTTATCTGCAGTACTAATCATCTACATCTGTGCTCTTTATGTGTCCCAATAAGAGTGTGAATGGCCAGAGGGGACTTGGGGGAAAGCAGTGTGCAACAAGGACTAAACTAGGTTCATAATTTCCCATAATAGGCATTTGCCATCACTTTGTTGTCGTTGTTGTTGTTGTTGCTGCTGCTATTGTTATCAGCTAAAAAGCCTGTTTGCTATTTTTAAAAGAAAGTCACACTTCTAACCCAAGGCCACCTAGGGCTATCGTATCACATTCTGAAGGCTGTGCAGTTTGACTATTTCTAATACTGCTTAGAACAGTTTGGGGATATGAGCTCTGGGTACCAACTGACCGTTCCTAATCTCTTTGCCTTAGCATATGCTGCTTAGGCTGCACAGTTTTCTTTGCCTTCTGACACAAACCAGCAAATACAAAGCTGTCATTCAGCCCAAAGTGTGTTTATTTTCTTTCATAGACATGGTTAAAGAATGAACCTGACCGAGGTCCCAGGGGAGTGAAACTAGCAAAACTATGAGTTCGTATGGACTTATAATGACATGAGATGCTTGTGCCTGGCTTTGTTGAATTAGGAAGTGGCAAATCAACACTAATTCCTTGTGTTTGATATAGGAAGGGGTTCCAAGAGACAAAACAGCTTTGTCATTTTCCCAGCTAACAGCTTCTCTCTATCAGAAAACCTTTTCCAAAATTGTAAGGTATTTTCTCATAGTTTAAGAAAAAAGTAATGAATGCATGATTTTCCTATGAAGACTGTTTAAAACTCAAGTGCCCTGGGTAGCGGGGAGGATGAGTCAGTCATGCTTTATTATTATTTATTATTATTAAATTGTTTTAATTTATGTATAATATTTATTTATATTCCAAATGCCGCTTTCCTTCCCAGTCTCCCCTTCCAAAATTCTTTACCCCATCATTCCACTCCTTTGCCACTGAAAGGATCCACCCACCACTTTCATCCACCTATCACTCCCCACCTTATCCCCCCAGCATTCCCCTTTCCTAGAGCAACAAATCTCTACAGGATTAGTCACATCCTCTCACTCTTAGGCTAGACAAGGCAGGCTTCTGCTACATATGTGCCATGGGCTATAGACCAGCACATGAATGCTCTTTGGTTGGCGGCTTAGTCCCTGGGAGCTCTGAGGCATCCTAGTTAGTTGATACAGCTCCTTCAATACTTCCCCTAATTCTTCTGTAAGGGTCCCTGACCTCAGTGCAATGTTGCCTGAAAGTATCTGCACTTGTCTCAGGCAGCTGCTGGTAGAGCCTCTCAGAGGACAGCTATGCTAGGTTCCTGTCTGCAAGCACAGTAATAGTGTCAAGGTTTGGTGTCTACTCATGGGATGGATCCCAAGTTGGGCCAGTCACTGAATTTCCTTCAGTCTCTGCTCCATTTTTGTGTCTATGTATTTCTTTTCGACAGTGTGATGGTTTGTATATGCTTGGCCTAGGGAGTGGCACTAGTAGAAGGCATGTCCCTGTTGGAGTAGGTGTTGCCTTGTTGAAGTACGTGTGTCACTATGGGTGTGAGCTTTAAGACCTTCATTCTAACTGCCTGAAAGCCAGCATTCTACTAGTAGTCTTCAGATCTTCATCAAAACTCTCAGCTCCTCCTGCACCTTGCCTATCTGGACACTATCAGGCCTTGATGATACATGACTGAAATTCTGAACCTGTAAGTTAGGCTCAACTAAATGTTTTTTATAAGAGTTGCCTTGGTTATAGTGTCCCTTCACAGGACTGAAACCCTAATTAAGACAGACAGGAACAATTCTGGGTCAAAAAATTTTAAGGTAAGTTGATGGCCCCATCCCTCCATTGAGGAACCTGTCTATCTACTGGAGGAAAAACCCACCAAGATGAAGTCTCAATTCTGAATATCTGTGCCCCAAATGCAAAGGCATTTGTAATAGAGGTTTTACTAAAGCCCAAAACACACATTGAACCTCACACAATAATAGTGGGAGACGTTAACACCCACTCTCACCAATAGACAGGTCATTGAAACAGAAACTAAACAGAAACACAGTGAAACTAACAGAAGTGTTTAATCAAATGGATTTAGCAAATATCTATAAAACATTTCATTCCAAAACAAAAGAATATACCTTCTACTCAGCACCTCATGGAACTTTCTCCAAAATTGACCATATAATCAAGCACAGAGAAAACCTCAACAGATACAAGAAGATTGAAATAATTTCACACATTCTTTCACATCACCAGATTAAGGTTAGACTTCAATAACAACAACAGAAAGCCCACAAACTCATGGAAACTAAACAACTCTATACTCAATGATAACTTGGTCAAGGAAGAAATAAAGAAATTAAAGGCTTTCTAGAATTCAATGAAAATGAAGGCACAGCATATTCATCTTATTGGACATAATGAAAGCAGTATTAAGAGGAAAATTCATAGCACTAAATGCTTTCATAAAGAAATTGGAGAGATCCTATACTAGCAACTTAACAGCACACCTAAAAGCTCTAGAACAAAAGGAAGCAAACACATCCAAGAGGAGTAAATTTCAGGAAATAGCCAAACTCAGGGCTAAAATCAACCAATTAGAAACAAAGAAAACAATACAAAGAATCAACAAAACCAAGAGCTGGTTCTTTGAGAAAATCAACAAGATTGATAAACCCTTAACCAAACTCTGACTAAACGGAACAGAGACATTATTCAAATTAACAAAATCATGCCTTTAATGAAACTAGAGGTTGAAAGGAAACACTGGGCTAAAAGAACACCAGAGTCTGGATTCAGACAAACCTCAGATCAAATCCAGACTTAGGCCAAGTCACTCAGTCCACCTCGCTGAGATACGAATGCCTGTGCCACCTAGTGGCAATTTATACCCAATATCTCAAGCCTGAAGAGGATTGTATGGTTCAAGGAAGGTAGGGCTAGGAAAGACAACCAGGAGAGTAGAAGAATTCATTTGATGTGATGATTAGACCGAGATTCCAGTTCAAACATTCAGAGGTAAGTAACCATTAGCAGCAACTGGATAGGGAACCTTTTTTTTAATCATGGTGGTTGAGAAACCAAGCACCCATGTACACGCACCCTGCTGCAACCATATTTTACCAGAAGTAGTCCATATGCCCAGAGATGGCTAATGTTGATTTACAACTTTACAGACTCTAGAATCACCAGGGGGACAAACTTTTGTGCATATCTGTGAGAGGGTTTGTAAACTGAATTGAGGTGGGAAAATTGACTCTCCATGTTAGGGATACTAATCCACGGGCTGGAGTCCTAGACTAAATTGAAAAGGGAGTGCAGTCTGAACACCAGCGCTCCTTTCTCTGTGCTTCATGACTACAGATACAGGGGACCATCCCCTTCACACTGTGGCTGCTGTGACGTTCCAGCAATGATGACTGGACCCTAAAACTGAGCCAGAACAAACTGTCTTTCCTGTCTTAATTTGGGTTTTTGGAAGCTATTTTGTCATAGTTACCAAAAAAGTAACTAATGTGTGCCCTTTCCATAAGCCTTGCTTAAAATGCAAGCGCCCTAGGCCATAGGGAGAAATAGCAAGTACAGATGAGGAATGGAAACTGTGCTTTGGCGTCAAAGGAAAGTGGTTGCGAATGCCAGCACTGCCATGTACTGGGACCTCAGCACGTGACTACTTGGCCTCTACAGATAGAAAAGAAAGATGGTAGAAGACATGATGATATTAGAGAGCATCTAGCCTTTGGGGCTCTTTTAGGAGTGTGACTTATCTCAGGAAAAATAAAAGTTCCTATAAAGCTTCAGAAAAAAGAATAGTACTGTAGTTTCCCCATCTGTCTCACCACTGGGGGATATGACTCTGCTTGGGCAGACTAAGTGGGAGGCATTAGCCTAAGATGGGGGCCCCAGCCAGGGTGGGAAACAAGGTAAGCTGAGGCCAAGGAAACTGGGGTTCCTAATCGTCCAGTCGCCACTGGAAACTGAGTGGAGTAAAGGGGAACTAACTACCCGAGAACGCTGTGAGGGACCTGCCTTTGAGGACAAGCCCAGGGTGAGGTGGGGGGAACTTCTGCTTTACTTATGATAGAGTGTCCAGGAGCACAGAGGGAACTTCTTCAGGAGACTTAGGCAGCTCGGCTCTGTATGACGAAGGCTTCCCCATGGCAGTTCGTGATGAGAGAGACAATCCTTGCTTGTTCAAACTGTTTATTCATTGTTCATCATGGAAAAAGGCTGCATATAACTTATGTAGGATGGACCAGACATTAAATACCTATTTCAGGAAGGAATATTTGGGAAGGAAAACTTATTGGCTAAACCCTTGGGGTGGGCCCATCTAGATATCTCACTGGCATGGAAACTCTGTGCTACATGATCTTCATGTGGGGGTGTCATGGTCACATGCTTCAGGACAGGAACTGGGTTGAGAGCAGATGAAATGCCTACCACTCTCAGATATGAGAATACCAGGGTTTCTGAATCTGTTCAGCCTTCCCAATTTTTGTCTGATGACACAGTTCCACTTACCCCACAGCAAGGGAAAAATCTTGGATTTGGGGGTCCGTTGTTGTGTAGCTGGGTTTATGCTGTACAATAATTCTCAGTGTTTCAACGTATTAAGTTGGCTTGAAATGTGCCAATGAGCCAGGGTTCTGGAGGATGGCACAGCTGTCATACTTTTGCTAGCACTGCCTGCCTTAGTTCAGGAGAGGGGTCCTTTGCATACTGTATGCTGAAAACCCTTAAGGAATTCTGCCCAGAGTGAGGGTGACAACCCAGGCTTCATGTGTCACAAGCTGGCCCAACAGGGAGAAGAGGAGCTCAGTTTTCCAGAACCAGAAGTAAACTTGCTCCTGGCTGTACCCCAGTTCATTCTTAAGCCTTACATTTACAAGCTTTCATAGCAGGATGTTACCGCAGCATGTGCTAAAGGTCAAGGAACTAAAAGCGCTAGGTCCTTGATAGTTGAACATCTTATTACAGGGCTGAATTCAGAGGGTCCCTGGGCTCTATATGCTTTTCATCATCTTTCTCTGGCACAACCCAAAGCCTCGAATCCATCCAGGTTTAATTTCTAAATGCTTTTGATTAAGGGGTGTTGTACTGGTTGGTTTTGTGTGTTAACTTGACACAAGCTGAAGTTAACACAGAGAAAAGGAGCCTCAGAAGAGGAAATGCCTCCACCAGACCCAGTTGTAAGGCATTTTCTCTAGTGATCAAGAGGGGAGGATCCAGCCCATTGTGGGTGGTGCTGTCCCTGGGCTGGTAGTCTTGGGTTCTATAAGAGAGAGCAAGCTGAGCAAGCCAGGGGAAGCTAGCCAGTAAGTAACATCCCTCCATGGCCTCTGCATCAGCTCCTGCCTTCTGCCCTGCTTGAGTTCCAGTCCTGATTTCCTCTGGTGATGAACAGTGTAAGCTGAATAAACCCTCTCCTCCCCAATTTGCTTCTTGGTCATGATGTCTGTGCGGGAATAGAAACCCTGACTAAGACAGGTGTCCTTTCTACTCTTTCTACCGGGGAGAGCAACCTGGGACGGGACTGCTTATTGACAAGGATCTTGCTTCCAGCTGAGTCAATACCCTGAGGCTGGGCATATTTCAGGTCCCAGGTGGCAGATTTCCCTTCTGTAGCCCCAAGTCCCACCCAGGGCTGAGAAAGAGTTGTAAATGTGCTTTACTCCTCTGTAATTCCTGGTCCAGGGTGGACACCACAAGATTGGGGAATCCTGGGAAGCCAGGCTTCCACAGTTGAAAATACAGACAGAGCTCATGGATAATTGGAGTATACAACCTGTGCGATGTAAAACTTCATTATTGAGATTGCTTGAAGTGCTTCACCGTGGAGAATGGCAAGGGCCACATCCAGACTGTGTACATACAGTGACACAGGGAGAACCCTAAATCTCTGTGTGAAGCACTTGGACTGTCTTGGCTACATCAGTGCATAGACAGTCTCCAACATGGATGACACAGCTACTACCCAAGCCTTGGGCACTGTGTCTTAGAAGCAGTGAGACGACTCTCCTCTCTCTGTCTCTCTCTCTCTCTCTCTCTCTCTCTCTCTCTCTCTCTCTCTCTCTCTCTTTCTCTCTCTCTCTGTCTCTCTGTCTCTCTGTCTCTCTCTCTCTCTCTTTCTCTCTCTCTCTGTCTCTCTGTCTCTCTGTCTCTCTCTCTCTCTCTTTCTCTCTCTCTCTGTCTCTCTGTCTCTCTCTCTCTCTCTGTCTCTCTGTGTATGTATGTGTGTCTGCACATGCACGTACACATGCACGTTTGTACATTTAGGTCACATCATAAATGTATTTCAAACTCTGGATGTTCCATTACAGTCAACGATTTTCACACCCCTTCCCTCACTCACTATTGGAGCTATTTTGCTAGGAGATTATTTCGCTTAAACAAGCCACAGCTAATCACCTCCACTAATACCAACTGGAAACCTTTGGGGAGGTAGTTTAGCTTGGAAATATTCTTAGAACACAAGTTTCATCATACACCATAAGCCCTACCTTCATAGCAAGAGAGAATAATAGGACTTGGTTCAAATTAGCCTAGACACTTTCAAGTTTAGAGTCAATTTCTGAAGCATACAGAGAAATCCTGGTGCTCATGACTGAGAAGATTTGATAAGATTTCTGTGATCTATGTGAGCCCAAGCATGTCCTTCGTGTCTTAATGCTTTAACTTCTAAAGCTACAAATTGGAGTCTATCAGAGATGCTTTCTCATGACAATATTGATATCGATACTGAATTTTGAGGAGAAGGGATAATTAAAGTTCAGGCAATGCAGAAACATTTATTATCATTTCTACTTTGCATGTAATGCCCATTGTAACTGACTCCTGAGGGCTGGATGACTGGTGGTTCTCATGAATCCTGTGCAACCTGGTCACTACCCTTTACTGACAACTACTCTAATAAAATTCTAATTAATCTTTATAAACCCTAAGGTAATAAATACCCTTTTATGGATTAAAAAATACCCTAGATTCAGAGATGTAATTCACTTATACAAAGTCACATGGTAAATTGAAATTTATGTGACTAAATTGTTAAGTTAATTCAATAATAGTAATTTATGGTGCTTACTAAGTATTTAGAACTTACCATGTAAAAAAGTATTTATTTGATTCTTTATTTTAAAGACAACTTCTGGGCCTAGAGAAACATGTCAGTGGTAAAGAGCACTTGTTGCTCATGCAGAGGACTCAGGCTTGGTTCCCAGTGCCCACGTGGCAGCTCACAGTTATCTGTAACTTCAGTTCCTGGGGTTCCGACACCCTCTTCTAGCCCTTTAGGGCACTGCGTGCATGTAGGGTGCAGATGTAAATGCAAGGAAAGCACCATAGGAAAAAAAAACTTTAAAAAAAGTCAAAGATAGTAAGATAGTTCAACTGAGTGGTAAAATATGCTTTAAAAAAATAAAAACCAGGAAAGGCCCGAACACTCAGCAAAGGTCAGGAGTGGTTACACAATGCTGTAGTTCAGAGCAGAGATCTGATCTGGGGCAGATGGTGTGCTTTCGTCATTCCTTGTTCAGTTTTGTCCTGTGTGTGATGTGTGTCAGAGTCTTAGAAAACGTTGGATGAGCTACTATATGAAAACCATGTTAGAAGCCTGATTTTCAGCTTGTAAAAGTTCAAATTTGTGATTGTTTAAACCTTAAGCTAACTTAAGAGTGGGGGCCAGAGCCAAATCAGACAGACTTGGGCTGGCTTCCCTGTATGACTGCTTAGGAGCTGTGGTTGGGAGCAGACTCTCTTCTCTGAGAACAATCACATACATAAAGTAGGGGCTGAGGTGGAAACCAGAACATCCTTTCAAGGTCCATGTGTGGAAACTTGGTCCCCTGGGAGGTACTATTTGGCAGTAACAGAATCTTCTTTCTTTCTTTCTTTTTTCAATTTTTAGATGTATTTATTTTATATGAATGGGTGTTTTGCCAGTATGCGAGTATGTGTACCACATGTGGGCATGATGCCCCTAGAGGTTATAAAAGGGAGTTGTAATCCCTCCCATCCCCACTCCCCACCCGGAAGATGGAGTTAAGGTGGTTGTTAGCTGTCGTGTGTGCTGAGAACAAAATCTGGGTCCCCTGCAAGAGCAGCCAGTGCTCTTAACCCCTGGTCCATCTCCCCAGCACCAATAAATTACAATTTTAAAAGCAGTTTAGGGTGCACATTAACATTGGCATGTATGTTGGGGAAAGTCACACTACAGCACTGAAAGAATAGGGAGTCTCTAAATCACAGGTAAAAGAGATCAACCAGGTAGGAGGTTCAAAACTCAGGTTCACATTCAAAGAGAGCCTTTGTGGGTTCTGGCTTGAAGAGTCTAGTGCAGAAAAAATAAGAAAGAAAGAAGAAAGAAAGAAAGGAAGAAAGGAAGAAAGGAAGAAAGAAAGAAAGAAAGGAAGGAAGGAAGGAAGGAAGGAAGAAAGAACCTTTATTTGAAATAAATCTTTCATTTATTTTTCCCTCTCATTTCCTTTCCTCCCTCCTTTTCTTGTATGAATTCTTCCTTTCAAAGATCACCTTATATGCTAAAGATAAAAGGCACAGAAGCAAACATTGTAAGAAAAAACTCTTTGTGGGCTTGGGTTAGGCAAAGGTTTTTTTAGATATGGCATTGGAAGAACCTGTGAAAGAACACATTAATAAATTAGATTGTATCAAAATTAAAAATGATGGAGAGGAAATGATACCAGGTCTGTGCAGTAAAATATCCACAATAACATGTGTCAGCCAGTGGCCCACAGGGCAGGGGACTGCTTTTGTAGCAAGGTTTTATTGGAAATAGCACGATACTTGTTTGGGTCCCAAGTTCACTCCACCACAGGTCTCCAAGCAGGGTGGGGAAGCCAGTCTGAGGCATGGGACTGCTAGAGCTGGTTCAGGGGTCCCTGGGCCTGTTGTGATGACTGGGTCATCTGACTCTCAGCCTCTTGGGCATCTAGGAAGCTGCAGAAGAGCTGAGAACAGAGTGGGAGCCTGCAGGCTGGATCTAGCCTGGGCTGAGGGGGAAAAAAGGGGGACTCTGGCTGGTCCCACAGAGATGAGTCCTTGGCCTGATGGCTTGAGGCTTGGGTGGCAGGTGGCCTTTGGCATCAGTGGCAGCCATGGCTGGGAGCACCAAAGGGCCTCTGTTCTATAGGCAAAGGCCTTCTCCATGGCTCCTTTTTGCTGATCCTGGTGAAAAGAGGCAGTCCATGGCTTTAAGGCATTTATTGTCATGGCAGAAAGTGGATGAGTAAAACCATACCCCACTTCTCAGGGTGGGCCTGAGATTAAAGACCTTTTGCAGAGAGGACTGTCTGGGAAGAAAAGCTTATTGGCTAAGCCTCCAGGCCTTTAGGTATCTCATTAAAATGGAGATCTGTCTTGAGCCTACATGACCACAGGTCACGTCCTCTACCTATGGAGGGCTTTGGGGCATTGCCCTTACATGACTGATAGCCACAAATCTATGGAGGGCTGCAGCTAGTGACAGGGGCTTGGTGCCCAGAAATCAGGCAAAGCACCTACTGTCCCTTCAGGGTCTCTGGGGTTTCTAGCCTTAGCTCAACCGGGAACCAGGCTGCCTTTCACAGCCCCACACTTGTTTCTAAGTTTATAACTCCTTTTGGGTAGATGAGAGAGTTGGATAGTTGCAACGGAATTCTTGCAGCTCATAGGCCTAAACATTTATATGCTACCTTTATAAGAGGTGTTTGCTAACCCTCAGTATAGAGCAGATATCTAAGATGTACTGATCTCTTCATCATGATAGGAACCAAATTGGGTAAAGGGGCCAGGCATACTGCATGTACCATGGTCCAGTACCCTCTGTACTAGAGCAACTTCCTCCTAGAATCCAGACCGTGCAGCTTATTCCGTGGTGCTTTACAGAAGTCATTACCTCTGTGGGAAAGATTGGTAAGCACACAGATGAAATCAGGTTTTCCATTAGACACTGCCTTTGTCACTACTTGTCCCTGACTGTGCTCTTCCCTTTAGATAGCATTTGGTGATTTCCTTCCTTATACCAAGGAAGACACAGACATGCCTTTCAAATGCCCACATTGCAAGAGAAGGGCATGCATATAAACAACTAATATTCAATGTTGCAAGAAGCATTATAGTTACATACAGAAAAATATAATTTATGTATATTGTTTGTGGGGACTAGATACTGGTCAGAAATCATGCCACAAAGAAGTGAGATCATGTGGGCTTAGAAGCATGAACATGTTAGTCACTGATGCAGACCATAAGTGAGGTCTGCACCCACATATGCTCTGTCTGTCTGTCTGTCTATCCTACATACCTATCAGCTGTCTATCATCTTCAGTCATCTATCTGTATGTTTAATATGTATATATGCATATTTGTATGTATATGTTATATAGTTTCATATGCATACATGTATACATACATATATCTATGACCTTTAATTTGTAAATTAGGTGCAGTAAGAAATTAAGCATCATAACTAAGAATAAAACAACATAAATAACAGTGTTCTATAATAAAAGTTATAATAATGTGCTGTCTCTAGAAGAACTCAAGACAAAGTGTGATACAGTTGTTGTCAAATGTTCTCTTTGCTTCTGGTTGGTATGTGCATGGCTCCTGGCCATCCGCCCCTATGTTCTGGTTCCCAGATGGAAGGACTCATGTATACAATCTTAATTTTTAATATGCCTTAACTAGCTCGATGATTGGGCCACTCCTGAACATCCACGTAATTAACACACTTCCTTGTGATATTCCTGAGTTAATACTTATTAAATCTATATTTTATCTTTGCTGCCCTGGACCCTGCTGGGCAGTTCCCCCCACACACATGGGGGGGGTGAAGGGTTGCTGCTTTTCCCTTGCACCTACACTTTCCCTTTCCTGTACTTTTCCAGTATGGTCTGTCTCCTAAGTCCTTGTCAAGGTAGAATCCTGCCTTCTCTGCTGTTTTTCTTTCCCCAGAGTCCTAAAAGTCCTGCCTCCGTCCCCGTGCCCAGCCATTGGCAACTTTATTTCCCAATCAGAGTCAACTTGGGACAGGAACCCTCAGCACAGATGTTTGGGTTCCCATGTGATTTCAGGAGCTGAATTAACATTAGAACAAATCCACAACAAATGTGTTCAGACTAAAGCTGACCATTAGTAATTGAACGGTGGAAAAAAAAATAGGCCAAAGAGGGGCCACTGCGGTTTACCACTCCCTGGTTCTGCAGTTTGAGTTAGTCAACTTTTCTGAGCTTTGGGTGCTTCCTCCATAAAGTGGAAATAAGATAAGCATCAGAGGTTGTGATGAGGGTTACAAGAGCTGCTAAGTGTACAGTAACAGGCCCCGAGTCAGTACTCTTTCTACTGTCAGCAGCAGTGAAAGTGTCAGGAGCAGAGGCAGTCATAGTAGCTGATGTAGAAGAATGGCCACAATAAATAAAGTGGGCCAGGGCATGGATCCTGATCAGGGATCATGTCACTGCTGCAGTTTGATTATTAACCTTCTCCAAAAACCCATATGTTGCATGCTTGGTACCCAGCCTGGTACTGCTGGGTGGTGGTGGAATCCTTAGAAGGTGGGATCTGGTAGGAGGACTTTAAGTTATTGGTGGTGGCGACAGGGGTGGGGTGGGGGCTGTCTGCCTTTAAAGAGAATATAAGAGACTTTTTATCTTTCTTCTTCTGCCTTCTGGCATCTAGCCATGAATTAGTGAGTTTCGTTCTATGGTCTATCCCCATCACCTAACCATCTTCCTTCCACTCCACTTCCCTCCCTTCCCCTCCCTTCCCCTCCCTTCGCTTTCTCTTCCTCCTTTCCCCCCTCTTTCTCGTTTTCTTCCTCTTTCTTCTTCTAAGAGAAATTCTCACTAAACCTCTCAGTCTGGCCCGGAATTTGTAATCCTCGTGTCATTGTCCTCATTTTGATGCCATACCACAGGCTGGCATGGAATGAACCAACATCTATATGTAGATAGATGATATATGAAGCAGAGCAAACATTTTCTCTTTATAAATTGATCATCTCAGGGATTCTTTCATATAAAAACTTGACTAACAGTCATAATGAGAAGGATAAAGGGGACACAGAGAGGATTAAGTAAATGTGGTAGAAACTTCCTAGAAGATGCAGACTTTTCCAAGATGGGGAATGAAAATTGGTGTCTCTCACCAACTAAGTGCTTAGATTTTCAGTCCCCTCTGTGGTTAAGGCAGGAGAATGGGCTTGACCCCTGTTGATTTTCTCCTGTTTTTGATTTCTTTCTTTCCTGCCTTGGACTATCAGATCTAGGTCTATAAAACAAAACTAAAATTCAGCAATATGTTTAAAGGTCTTGAGGGCTGATCCTTGACCTTTTCCTCCAGCCTCCTTCTTTTCTCCTTTCCCATTTGCTAACTTGCACATTCATAAATCAGCATTACAAAGTCCATCCATCCATCCTGAGCCCTATCTTTGGCTTGTTTGTTTCTTACATATTAAGTCTTCTTTGCATTTCAAAACCACTGTCCAAACTCAAACAGACATTTTTAAAGGCTTTCTTCTCTTGGGCAGTTTTACTGAGGTTCACCTATTGGCCTGTCTTTGGTTGGGGTTGACTTAGTGTTCAGCACAAGGGTCTCCTCCAGCTTGATATACTGGATTTTCACAGGTGGATGAAGCCCACAAAGATGGGCTTAGTTCTCGCCTAAGGATGTGACAGCTCTGGAAATCTATGTGCTAGGTCATGATGGTGAATTAGGGTGGCCAAACACATGGCCTCAAACTCATGATCTTTCTGCTTTAGCTTCTGAAGTTCGGGAGTAATATGCATATACCAACATATGCTGCTGTTCTTCACCACCTCTATTAAAGAGTATTATCACTCATTTTACCTCTGTGTAGTACCAATGCTCTCTTTGTCTGTAATGGTGGGTTGTGGGTGAAAGTCCAACCTTGGAGATACTCACATCTCTGTCTTTATGTGATTGTAGCAACAGAGAGTTGCCCCACTTCTTGACAGTGCACAACTACAGCAAACTGCTCTGCGTAGCCTCTATTCCATCAATCACTCACAGCCTAAGATGCCAGTAGAGGGTCTAACATGCTTTTCCTGAAATACTTACCCAAGTTGCTTTCGGGTCATGTTCCTCTCATACAACTGTGTAAGAAGCAATGTACTTCTCCTGGCCTCTGGCTGAAAGACCTTGGCCTTGACTGCTTGGTTGGCTTCAGCCCCATCAACATTTCATTTCCTTGAAGACAAGAAACTTCTTCCAGCCTTGGGGTCTTTTACTTAAAATGTCTTTACTCAGATCTACTCATGGGTGATTCAGATCTCAGGGAAATGTAACCTGAAAATTAAGGTAGAGCAAAATAACAATGCCTTCTTGAAAATGGTGAAAAATAATGGCAGACATAAACCATTTCATATGGCTAGAAAACAGATGTTATTTTACATAATATGCTGCTTGCTGCTGAGGTTTTAGCAACAAATTACTGTAGAAAATGTAATCTTCCAGTTTCAATTTCCTTTCCTTCCCCTGTGGATGTGCATTGGCTAGGAAAGTCCATGTGTGGTTCCTGACTCAGGTGCAGAAGAAATGAAAGCCTGGATGACTGTCCCTCATCGATCTCTACACTTTGCTTTGTGGCTACTACTCTTGGTAACTTTCACTTTTCTATGTAATTCTTACCATTATCTAAGTTATACTACTGTGTGTTGCTTGTCTTCACTCACCAGAAAGCAAACCAGAATAGGCTATATTGTATTTGTCTCAATATCCTGGTACCTCCAATATATACATGTCTTTCCTTGAGAAGCAAACAGCATATTTTCAGTGAATTATTCTGCCTCTAGCTGTGTTTAGCTCTAGTGCAGACCAAGCTGTCTCAGTTAATTTCCAGAACAAAGGCTTGATGTTAGCACTCCTCAGCTTTAAAAACATTCATGGATTCTTTTTCCAAGATGTCATCATTTTTCTCCTGCAGTCTCCTCTTTGAAAGTCTCAGAAAGCCCTGAGATTCAGCCACCCTGAATGGTCTCGGGCATGCTACAAGCTTTCCAGTAGCCAAGCCCTAACAAGTGCCATTGCATCTACCTGCAGTGCTCTTGCCTGCCTTTCCCTTTTATTTTTTCCTAAGGGCAAAATCCACACTGTCCTTCAATGCCCAACTGCCAGAGTGCCCAACTTCTAATTGTGTGTGTGTGTGTGTGTGTGTGTGTGTGTGTGTGTGTGTGTTGCTTTAACAGCTCTGTGTTCTCTACATGAAATGTTAAACACTTCCAGATCCTTCATAGTTGTAGATTTGTTCTCTCCCAAGAGGCCGCAAGTGTCTCAAGCACAGTCAATGATCATCTCCATGTTTTCCCTGTTTCCTTTGTAAAACAAGTATCCTTAGTATCTTACAGGCTTCTTAAGAGGAATAAATGAGCCAATGCATGGAAAGCAATGAGAACACCCGGCATAGATTTAACACCATGTTCATTGATCTGTATTATTCACTTCGGTACCAGCAAGGACCTAAGTAGCCTTGTCAAAATCCATTGCTGTTAAAATTGGTTGAAGTTTGGGAGGCAACTTCCAAAAGTTGAGCTTTAGAGATTTGAGCTAGCTTGGGAATTATTGGCATTTTCTTCAAGTTATTTGTATAAGCCTCAACCTTCTTGCTATCCCAAGTTTTGTGGATAGGAATTGTTTTGGTAGTTGTTAAGTAAGAGAAATATCTTAACTCTTATCCAAGCTTTATGACATAAAGGCTGATTTGATATAAAAACACCTTTCTTGGAATATTATTTAAAATCTTTTCTGGGTGCTTTCAGTCCTGGGAAGGACTTTAGAATGGATTCTGCAAGTCAGAGAGGGATAGGATATGGGACTATTAGATTACAAGAGATGTTGTGGTTAGGGAGTAAAAGGTTTATGAATTGCTGAAACTATGAAGGGTTCCAACCCTTGAGTCTCAAAGAAGTTAGTCTTAGAGCTCCAACGAGTTATTAGACGCAGGAGCTGAGGAGGTTGGATGTAAGCTAATGAGGATGAAACAGACAGCTGATGCCTTCTGAAAGTTGATCTAATGCAGAGGTTGTGTGTGTGTGTGTGTGTGTGTGTGTGTGTATGTGTGTGTGTGTGTGTGTTACACACGCATGCACTTATATCGTCACAGTTCTCATTTTCTTTGGAGATGGAATAGTGGGATACATTTTGGAGTGTCTTTGATTTCCTCGTGCTATGTGCTTAATAAAGGGATAGGACTAAAGGCTTGAGTTCCTTCCTGTACTAAGAGGGTGTGGGTATATGAAAGATGAGTCTAAATGCATGCTTTAACACATCTTGGGTGGAGCCTAGGTTTGCGTATTTGTTTGGCTACCCAGTCTAGGGCCTGCCAGGTGTCTCCAGGGCCCGTCTGACTACACTACTGTGAAAGGCATCTTCCATGAGCAGTGAATAGCACTTCAAACTCTCCAGAGATGTAGGATTCCTGGAGGCTGGTAGTGAGGTTGGCTTGGTATTCTCTAGCCTAAGGGTCAACAAAATGAAAACTAGGTAGTCCTTGACAAGGTCAATCTAGGGAGAAAATGACAATCTCTATTTAGAGCTTACTCCTCAGTCTGAAGTGTAATTTGAATCTAAGCTACTTGAATAATTAAATACATCTGAAGTTCAGACACCACTTACAGGTATATACAGATAATTTGTCTGAACTGTTTAACAACCTCTGAGGTCAGGTATTTGTCATCATTTCCATTTCATAAGAGGGGAGTGCAGGGAAAGTGACTTGTCGTAGGTTGGGAACTTAAATTGGCTTTGATGCCCTTTGGGACAAGTTGATACTGGCTTTATCCAAGGAAAGTGAACTCTACAGATGGAGGGTGGATTTCAGAATCAGATGATCTAGGTAAACATGACATGCGTGTGAAAGAAAGTTCTAAGACCAGAATAAAAATTTTAGTCCTATCATAAAGTAATAAACTTGAACAAATGGCCATTGTCATTTCCCTCATCTGTGAAAAATGATATCTCAAAGGACTAAATAGCACAAAATAGTGTCATTGTCTTTATGCTAAGTAAATGCATCGCTTTCTTCCCTGCTCCCTCAATGTCCAGACAGAAACACAGACTGGACAATTCTATTTTCACCAATGTACTTTCACCTCTAAAATAACTAGGAATGCACTCACTAGAGACCTTTCTCAGCCAAAAGCTTGACTGAGAATAAAACCTGTGAAATGAAACTAAACCTTCTTCAGTTACAGCCTAGGTGACTGGACTACACATTCAGCGTTGCAGAAGCATTTGGCTTGGTGGTGTGGTGTACTCATCCTCTTCCAGGCTGCCTGTCCCTGGGATTTTTGCCCAGTGGCCTGGCATCATGCAGATTTACCCAGCATGCTTGACTGAGCCTGGCCCTAGCTGAGAGGATTACATTTTATCCAGTGTTGAAATCACTTGAAATTCCCCTTGTTCATCCAAAGACACAGAAATAAAAGAATCAACTTGTGGTCTTGCTGAGAAAAGAACTCTATTGTTAGCCATTCTTGCATCTTTTATTTTTTATGTGCCCAAAATAGATTGATCTAAAAACATTCTTAAGAATCTCAAGCATATGAGTATTTATTTTGAACACCAAACATTTCATTTTTTTCTTTTTATCCATGACTGTCAGAATTCTTTAAAAGCTTTTGTGGTGAGATTGTTTTCTACTGCTTTTTACTTTTGAATGTGTACTAGCCTTAAGAGGATTCATTTTTGACCATGAAGCTTAAAGTTTAGAGGCCAAACTATTCTTTAAAGAATTCCCAAATCACACCATATCACACACATGACAATCAGTTGAATTCTTAATTCAACTCCCCCACTCATTTTGGTGGAGGCCTACTTCCTATGTTGCTAGGTTACCCCTTAATAAAAGTAATAAATGAGCTGATGCTCTGGTACCCAAGGGCACATGATCAAGTCACTCAAAACCACTTTTCGTTTTTTTTCCCCCCCCCTGACTAAAGATCAGAACAGTGTCATTCATTCATTGGGCTGTCATTCACAACAGCCTAAAATAACAGCAATTCCAGGGCTATGACTTTATACTCTCAGGTTTTATTAAAATAACCACTTCCTTCAACCCCCAGTATTTTAAAGCTGACTCTATTCTATACTTGATCTCAAGTTTGTGCTGATTTATGTTTTTCAACTTATCATCTTGAAAATTTGTCAGGCCTCATTCATGCAATTCAGAATCTCTCTCTTCAGAAAGGGCTAAAATTTTTGTGGGGAGGTCTCTAGGATTTTTAATTTTAAAAACAATGTAAAGATTAATGGTGAGGAATTGAAATTTGTATATCTTAGTACAAGATTCTATCCATAGACTGGTCTATAAAATAAGGGAGTAAAATCTAAAGAAAAATCTTATTAATGATAATCCTTAAAAATATACTCTTCCAAATGTTTGGACTGGAGCTCTGTGTAGAATGCTTATTTTGTGAGGCACTGGGTTTCATGAACACTGAAACACACACCACTCCCCAAGCCCAGCAAGATCTTTGCTGCCATATAAGCTATGAAAAGAATCAATGTGTGCCCACAGTATCTGTACTATGAAGATACTACTACTACGCTAGTACACTGCCAGTCTTTTACTCATGAATTTCTGATAAACATGATGTACTATCTACACATTTTTAATCTCACTTGGACTTCTATTTGTGTTATATGGCCAAGTTCCTATTTACCTTTTTTTTTCTTCTCTCTTTCGAGGCAGGACCTATATAGTCCTGGAGCTGGACCAGGCTGGTCTTAAACTCAAAGTCTTCCTGCCTATGCTTCCTGAGTACAGGGATTAACAAGTATGCGTGACCACAACCAGCTTTTTTTGTTTTTTTAAATATGTTGTGTGTGTGTGTGTGTGTGTGTGTGTGTGTGTGTGTGTGTGTAGTACATATGAGTTTGCATGAATGCTCAGGTCAGAACAGGCTGCCAAATGTCTTCATTTATTATTGCCTTGTTGTCTTGAAACATGGTCTCACAGGACACTATCTTGGTAAGGCCAGTGAGCTTCAAAGGATCTGCTCAGTTTCTGTTCTCCAATGCTGGCATTACAGGCACATAAAATTATGTTCAAGTTTTACCTAGGGATTCAAACTCCAGTTTATAACTCTTATCCACTGAAACATCTCCCCAGACCCTCCCCACATTTTTTCTTTTCTGAAGGGTTTGTATACACTATGAGGCACACTGTGTTTTCCTTTTTGAGGTATGTGCAGGTCCATAGATTCTTACTACACAGTCTAAGCATGCCTCTAACTCCCAATCCTTGAGCTTCCTGAGTGCTGGGATGCTGCCATGTACCATCAACGAGTTTCCTGAATTAACCAAATAAAGCATAAGCCAGACTCACTATTTTCTGAAAATCCTGCAATCTGTCACACCTGTGAGCCACAAAAACCCTAGAAGAGGGGTCATTCATGATACAGACTGTTTATAATATTATTCCCCATAATGAAATTGTAGTCACACTGTTCTTTAAATATGACTTTGTTAACATATACTAATTTAAAAAATGCTGACAAAACAACTTAAGAATATGAATTCTTTAAAGAGATAAACTTTGAGCTTCATGGTCAAAAATGAACCCTCTTAATGCTAGTGCACATTCAAAAGTGAAAAGCGGTAAAAACAATCTCACTACAAAAGCTTTTAAAGACTTTTTGATAGTCATGGATAAAAAGAAAAAATGAAATGTTTGGTGTTCAAAATAAATACCCATATGCTTGAGATTCTTAAGAATGTTTCTTGGATCAATCTATATATAGCAGAGGATGGACTTATCTGGCATCAATAGGAGGTGAGGCTCTTGGTTCTGAGGCTTGATGACCCAGCATCTAGGATGGTGAGGTGGCAGTGGGCGGTGGGTAGGGGAGCACTCTCATAGAAGCAGGGAGGAGGGGATGATAGGGGAAACTGGGAAAGAGGTTAACATTTGAAATGTAAATAACCAATAAAAAATTTTAAAAAATTAGAAAAAATAAGCCTAAACTTAATAGAAAATTAACTATCTATACCAAAATCATGAATGGAATAAAACAAAAAGGTCTTTTATTGTGCTGTTTTCAGATGTTCACTGTTGTCTAACTTGTTTTCAGGAGTCAACTCTTGGTGTTTCTATCTTCAAGGATATTCTATATTATACTCCACCAACCTGGGAAGCATACTTGTGGCTGTAAGTGATCTTTCAATTCTTCATAATCCACTATGGGTTTTGGTCTCTTTATTTCTTATAGACACAAATGTATTTCCACACACAGAGTGGAAAGCAGGGTCTCGCTTCCCCTGAGCTACCACAGTGCTTGGCTGAGTCCTGTCATGTACTTGGAGTTCCATACTACCCTGTATGGAACCCCTATATAAGAGGATACAAGACGGGTCACATATCCCTGTATCATGAAACTTACAGAAGTTAGCTCTCCCCAACGCATGGTTTATTTATGAGGCAGAATGTGGTTAGACTTAGGTCCCCAAATCAAGGTCTCTTGGGTTTTAAAGATAAGTAAAAACAAATGATACTGACAAATTCTGGATTCACAGTGTACAGGCCTCACTGCAAATGACCCTCCCCAGGAATGTGTTTCCTAGCCTTCCACACCAGTGGCTCTTACAAGAACATTAAAAGTAGAGCTTTACTGTGTTTAAGAATCTCTGGCATCCTCACTGGGGGCCAACTAGGCCTCATCCTCCCTTCATGACTAAGCCTGGAGAATGTAAAATTAAGCTAGAGACCTGTGACTCTTTAACCTGAGTAGCATTTTATCCACCTCTGTCCATGAACATCTGGTCATAGTACCTATATGACAGATCTGTCACCTTGCTATAAACTGAGATTAACCCAATATCCAAATACATTAGTCAACATTAAGCCATGCTGCTAATGCATATCTTCAGCCCCAAGTATGGAAGTACTGTAGGCCCCATTTTTTTTTTTTCCCTTCTCAAATGTAATCTGAAGATGCAGGCAACAAATAGTCCTTTAACATGGTGGGATGCTGCTGACTCCTGAGGATCTGTAACAAGGGTTGTTTTTCAATGCTAGGGATAGATTGCAAGACACATCTTCCCCTCCAGGACAAAGATGTAAAGTTTTACAGAATATACAAAGCCCATGGAACACTCACTGCCTCTGTACAACAATACTCTTTTTATTCGGGTAGTTTGAATGAAGATAGTCTAGGACTTCCAATTTGTTTATTCAGTCTTTTCAGAAGTCAACCAAAACGAGTTACAATTTCTCTTCTGCCTGTAAGACTGTTAAACACCTGAAAAGGTTACTTAGTATCAGGAAGGTTAAAGCACTACTATGGTGAAAGGATAGTGGCATCATTTATTATACCACCAATGCAAACAAAATGGGTGCACACATTTGCATAGCCAGAATAACCATGTATATCTATCTATTCATATGTGGGCCAACCCTACTTGATGAAATGCATGTGGTCTAAAGTGTTCCAAAATTGATGCTGAGAAAACTAGGCTCCAGGGAACTATCAATATTTCATTAGATCAAAAAGGGAGACAGAGGTATGAGCGAATGGCTACATCTGCTTATCTTTGGCCCCATAATGGCTCTCAAGTGCTGAGATTCCCATCTGATGAGAAGAAATGACACGAAGGTCATGGATAGACCTCACAGTCCACTGTGAGAGCTCTTGAAGGACCTTCAAGCCCCATAGCTTCTTCTCAAAGAGACCACCATCTCCAACTGTGGCAGGCATCCCATCAGCCTCATTTTCAGGGATCTTCTGTTCCAGAAGCACCATTAACTCCTCTAGCTGGTAGGCAAAGGCAGAAACTTGGAGCATAAGAGTATGTATTGCCTGATGGAAGTCACCTTCAGTTGGGGTGAAATGTACTCTCTGGTCTTCTAAGAGCTTGGTTAACATCCCTTGGAAGGTACGGTAAGCCTGGAGGTTCTCTTGGAGTCGCTCTGCCTCAGTCATCTCACTCCAACGATCAGTGCTTGCCACTGGTACACCATCCACTGAGTCAAGGTTGATATTTTTATTCAGGCCCTGATGTTTTACCTAGCCAAGGATATAGCAAAACACATGTTCGGTATCATCTCAATTTCCTTCTTCAATCACAAATACTATCTCCTTGACTTCCATAGTCAGTGATCCAAGTTGTAAAGAAAATGTCTAGAATGGAAACCCTTCATATGAGGAGTCATGATCACAGAGCACCACCTGAATTTTCCTATCCCCAATGTCCACTCTCAAGTGGTATCAATCCTTTAGAATATAACTGGTTTTTAAAAAGGTAAGCATCTTAGTCTCATATCTGGCAAGGCTTTCCAAAGTTATCAATTCTTAAGAGAAGTTAAATTTATAATTTTGATCAGAGGCTTGGAATATTACCACAGCAGGTTTTTAGACAGAGGCCCTTTATGAGAAAACAAGCCCACAACTGTGGTTAATTTAACATTTTCCCAAGACTCTTATTTGACAGTTGTACTTTGTTACAAGTTCTGATGAATACTAAAATGTAGGTAAGCTTATACTGTACAGAGGGCAACTATATATTTCTCTAAAATTCCAAACAGTTTTTCTTAATCCTGTAATCTTTTTATTTCTAAGGTTCAAAAATTCTATGAAGAACCAAGACTTAGAAAGCCCCCAGTCTACCTTGGTAGAATTGAGAAAAAGGCAACCAAATGATGTTTATTCTCACTTAAGGACCTGTTCACCTTAAACAGCTTGGATGAAGACACTTAAGGTATGTGAATTTTCTCAAGGGAAAAGAACATGCCAAATTATAGGTGTCTAATATATGAATGACTAGGGATACATACATACGTATATACATATACATATATATATATATATATATGTGTGTGTGTGTGTATGTATACATCATACACACAGTTTTTTATAACTGGTTATGGGGGTTGGAACATGATGGTTAAGAGTTGGGCTGAAGAGTTGAAACAGACAACCAGACAACAGCAAAATAGTCAACTTACATAAGATTCCATAAGAGCAGTCAGGTCTGAACGAATCTTCCTTGCTAGCCAGATAGAACGGCTACAGAGGTCCCGGCGGTGAAGGGTCAGAGGTGTTTGCTCTGCGAAAGCCATCCCCTAAATCAACTGTCCCAGGAAACAAGTGAGCTGGTTTGCTTCTGTCTTCACTAGTCCAAATAAGAAATGTGACTCCCACGGACTAAATCTACTGGGCATTTTCTAATGGGATTGTGCACCCCCATCCCCACCCCCTGCCTGACTCAGAGGTGGCAGCAAATTCCTGGCTGTGGATTTTGTGCCTGTGGAATCAAAGGGCCCTTTTAATCAGTTTTTTTTTTTCCCGAAGCGTCTGCCCCATCTCTCCTCCACTCAGTAGTTAGCACTTGTTTTTATGTCATTGTTTTGCTTTTGTACTTAGCAACAAGGTCACTATCACACTAATCCTCATGACACCCACCCCTGCCTAATGTAGTCTGGTATTTACCCATATAATTTGATTTTACTATTCTACTTTCTATGCTTGCTGTATTTTAATTTGTTTTATCCTGGCAAAATGTAGTATTAAAATAGGTATCATTTATTAAACGAGTCAGATATTATGCTACACATTTAAACTTCATTGGATTCTTGAGTAATTCTGGGCTAAATAGTGTTCTTTGGGTGTAAATAATAGTTTTCTCATTTGATATAAGAAACTTATCTACGAAATGAGTGCAATATGCTAGATTCATATTTCTGCACTAGTCTTCTTTGGCTCTTCCCCCCTAACTCCCACTGACTTTACAATTCCTTTGGGTAGCTCCTGATACATGCAAGGAACAAAGACTACGTGATACAGGTCCTTTGTAGTCATGTTTCCGTTCCCATTATTTGGAAGGTTTAGACTTGTTTAAAAATTAGCTAAAGGAGCATCTCTAATCTCAATCATGGTGCCTTCCTGGTAGCGACAGGATGTGAAAGGCACTGTTTAGGCCTGTTCTCTCCCAAAGGAAACACCCAACCCAAACTTGGTAACGTTTCTCAGGCAGTTTTACTCAAGTGACAACATGCTTCTTTTTCTTCCCAGTCCGTCATACTCCATGCTTAGCAAGGGAATGAACAAGGCTTTGAAATGAAGACAAAAGAGTTAAAGAGGTCTTACTGATCTGTCATTCTATTGAACTGCACTCAGTGGGTGATGTTAATAGGCTAAAGTTTCAAAGTTTCAACCTGAAACAGGTCAGTGAATGTCCCTATTTTATATCACAGATATTGCCAAGAAGTTCAAACACTTCAGTAGCAAATTGACATAGGTGAACAATAATGAGAAATGGTTGCCGTAGAACTGGCAAGGTTAGATTATGTTTTCTTATTTTAAAGTTATTACTTGACACGAAAGTTTAGTTAAGAGGCACTGATGGTAAATGCAACCACAGTAATCTGTACTTCATAGATAGTATCCTTAACATCCCCTAGAAAGCAACCAAAACTCTATGTGGAGTTGGCCAAACAGAGCTACAAGGCCTGTCGGGGGCATTAGCAGCGCTTCCCAACTCTTAACAAAGAGCAATGAGCTGCATACAAAAGCCTACCCCAGGGGCATCTGTTTTCCTCATTTAGCAGCATCAACTGTTTTACCCTTGCATGACTAACTCAGTACAACCAAGGAAGACAAATTGCTTCCAAGAAGATAACTTTTATTTTTCTTCTTTACATACTTATTTTGAATATGATTACCTAGATTAAAAGGAAACAAGATTTTAAAAGCAAAGTATCCCTTTTATTATAATTTTTTTCTTTTACATAACTTTAAACCTAGATCAAGTAACCACCTATCTCTCATCACAGGAAAAGGGCCCTGCGCATTTTAACAGGCAAAAAGTTTTAAGAGATATAATTGCCCCATTACAATTTTCCTATTTTCTTGAGTATAGTGGAAAATTGATAGAAAGACAGGAGGGAAAGTAGTCCTGCAGCAAGGCTGTAAGACCTCACTTAGGTTGGTGGTAGTTCATGTTCGTCCTCCAAACAGGTGCAAGGGAGGTCCAAGTGCTCTATGCTGGTGTTTTCTTTGCTCATTCCCAGAACTCCCAGCCAGTGTCTGACTAAACCCTGTAAAATGTGTTAGGGCCTAATTATGCAAAATACACTAGCGATCCAAGCAAGGAGGCCACATAACTCCCAGAAATACCGAGTAATTATCACAACTATATCTAAAAATTTACAATTGCCAATTAAAAATGGAAGTATGGCTACTTAAACGGTAACAAAATGAGTATGAAATATCGATTTTCAAGATTAAAAGGACCCCTTAGAAGGACAATTAAATGAGTGGCATGGGAGAAAAGGAAATGGTATGCAGCTTAGTTTGCTTATACTGACTTTTTACTATGTTAGCACTAGCTCTCAAAAGGAAAAATATGAATTCATGAAAAGTTTACTGCAAACTGCTAAAATAACTTATTGTCAACAGATGGCAGCTAAGATGACCTAGCCCCCTTTACATCCTACCCCAACCCCAGTGAGGACAGGAAGTTTTTAAGTATTAGAGCTACCTGCTTTTGTGGGGAGCACAGTGAAGTACAGCAAAAAACTTATTTCCCCACATTCCCCCAAATGAGATGTTTACTATGCAGTTTGCTTTGCTGTGGGTGGATCTATCTGATGAGTAACCACTCTAACTTATGGAGACAATCTAAATGTGAAAAACAAGGGTAAGTATAGGACACAGATACTAGAGAAACAGTATCAAGTGGAGCAACTTTGTTGCTGATCCATTTATAATTACTCTTACAGTATTTTCAAATCTATGCAATGTACCAAGTCAACCGCAAACTCTGTGAGACAGGAAAGCCTGTCTTCATGCCTTCTGCAACACCCTAGAGGAAACAATAATGTGTTTAACATTGTTCCTGTAGGTGTCTTCCTCCCTCCTCCCTCGCATCCCAACCACTGACATAGGTGGGTGTACAGTAAGCGTCTTTCAGAGATGACATTTTGTTATTCTCCTTTTGGGGAAAAAAAAAAATCAAGCAGAGAAAATTCGATAAACTCCACAGTTTTAGTGTTTGTGAAAAACAAGCTGCTCCTTATTTTGTTCTCAGTCAGACTCTTATTTTTCCCAATAGTCATCATGTATTTCTGACAACAGCTGGCCCAGTCTTCAATGGCTGATTCTGAAGTACACAGGGAAGAACTGCACTTCTAAGTTTCAAAAAATGAGCTGAATTACGGTTTTAGTCTTCTGAGAGGTATAAGCATGTAAAAACACGATCCATGTCTCCCACGGACAGTAATAAACAATCTACAAGGCATTGGATTAAAATCTCTACTTGGAGGAAAATAGGTAATTCTGGGGAAAACCAAAAAACATTATTGTACAGATTTTCATTTTGTTTTTGACTATTGAAGCTTTATCTCTTCTAAAGGGGAGATAAGACAGAACAGTTTACTCTTAACCAAATCTCTAGCACTTTTAGATTTTTGTTCCTTCATGAATGACAGGGTCTGGTCTTCCACTAACTGAGAGCTGGAATGACCAATAACAAAACAAAATCCAAAATCAAAACAAGGGGCCAGCAGGGATATATATGCAAAGAAATGGTGGAGAGAAGATAGATTCACAGGAGAAAATCTTTTATGTGTGATTCAGACCTTAACCAACATTCCTCATCCCCTCAAACTTCTTTTTATCTCAATGCTCTTAAAATCTCAAAGAGCACACTAGTTACCACAAACCTATCAAACTTCCCTAAGGCTTCCAAAAAAGCACTAGGCTATTGTAGTGATTCTGTTAGTGCTGAGGACCAGCTTTCTTTAAAGGCCACTGGAGAACTATGATTTTAGAGGCTGGCTGTGCTTCTTTAACTCTAAGCCTTGCCTTCAAAGTACCTCTTGTAGGAAGGATCCCATGTCAGAATAATCTACTCTCCCAGCCCCACAAAACATAGCAACAAAGACCCTCCCCCCCCAAAAATCAGACTTTCCATTAATAAATAAGGAATCTCAGGTTCCACAACACAAAAACACACATGTTCAAAGTGCAAATTTCTGCCATTAGCCTGGGACTTTTCTCACTGACATAGAGCCCTATCTTACAGCCAGAAAGACTGTAGAGGGCAGTCCCCTCTCTCTTGGGAGCCTGCTTCCAAGCAAGTGAGCACCATTAAGAGCAATATGGAGGTTCAGGAGTGGGGGGAACTGAGGTGCTGGGATCCATTGAAAGGGAGGGAGGTGGTCCCCATGTATCCTTCCTTCCCCAAACCCAGTGAGTAATGGAAGAGGGGTGAGAGATTCGTGCTGTTTTAACAGCATCCTGCCAAGGGGCCCTAAAGTGCCAAGTTAAGCTGCCAGCCTCCAGGAAATAGAATTATATATTTGAGGATAAATGTTGGTTGTTGCAGTGGGGAGAAGCCAGAGCCATAGGGCAGTAGTATAGGAAAAAGGATTTAGATGACAGTAATATACTATTATGAGTTCAAAGCTGATCCAGAGCACATCAGAGTTATAGGTTGGGAAAAGGAGATCTGCCAATGAGCAGGAAGTCTGCTATTGGCTGGAACCTAGTATGTTGCTGCTTTTTCATCAACCTTTCTGGTAAAGGTTACATCAATATTTTAAGGATGAGAAGAGAGAGTTCCTGGAATAGGGATTGTGTGTTTGTGTGTGTGTATGTGTGTGTGTTGTGATCCACAATGCAAAGAGCAGGCCCTTCAGTTATTTTTACTAGATTTTTAAATGCTTTAAATTTTTTTTTGTCCTTTTTATCTTTTAAATACAAAGTCTGTACTGTCCCAGTGCCCAAAGTCTTCCTTTGCACTAGGGTCCAGTAGAGTCTGTATCTTCAATCAGAACCTCTGTGGTAGCACCGAGTATATCCGAGTTCATGACCAGCCCTTCAGTGCCCCCACTGCTGCCACTTCCCACAAAGATCTTCCCGTCAGCCATAAGGCTCACCCGTTCTGTCCCACTGCAGTATGACTTTGACATCCCTTCAGCTTCTAGGAGTAGGCACTCTCCAGATGTTGAGTTTCCCAAGGGCTCAGGAAGAAGAGGAAGCCCCTGACTATCTGCAGGTTGTGTCAGGGGTTCTGGGTTAGTGCCCAGGATATCTGTGCTGGTGATGAGGGCACCCGCATTGGCTGCCAGAGCTTCTGCAATCAGCACCTCAGGGTGGCTTTTTGCTTTGTGTGCCACTACACTGTCCTTCTTCTCAAATTTTTTGCCACAGATATTGCAAGAAAATTGGTAGAAGGAGTCTGCATCATGTTTCTTCATGTGCCAATTAAGAGATGCTTTTTGTCGACAAGTAAATCCACAGATCTCACATCTAAAGGAAATACAAAGGTAAACGATCAAGGAGGAATCTTAAATCAAGGGCCAGGTAAGAACTGAAAAATTTACATAGCCATACAATACTTACGAAAGCTTAAGTAAGCTAACTAAAAAAACTTTTTTGTTGTTTAAGAAACAGCAAAACAAGCACACACTTAAGCACATAGGAAGCATAAATTGCATTCATGGACTATTTACATAAGGGGGTTGGGTTGGGTGGGAAGTGGTTAAGGAAGAATACATTCTCAAACTAATAAAGATACATTTAAAAAGAAGCGTAAAGCAAAGAAAAAGCAACAAAAAATTTCCCAATATTCAGTCTTTAATTTAGTAAAAGTATACAGCAGTGTCAACTGAATTTTTTTTTTTTTTTTCAGAGCTGGGGACTGAACTCAGGGCCTTGCGCTTGCTAGTCAAGCGCTCTACCACTGAGCTAAATCCCGAACCCCCAACTGAAATATTTTTAAGGGACAATCTCCATGCAAGATAATTGCACTTCTACCCAGATGTTCACTATTAAGTAAATACTCACTGTAATGGCTTCTCGCCCGTATGAATCATCCGGTGTACTGCCAGATTGTGGGAACTCTTGAAAGCCCGAGCACAGTATTCACAGATATAATCCCTCTGGTCTAAGAAGAAAAGTAATGTGGTTAATGTTCCATTAAGGCACCTGCTAAGTACTTTCTGCAGTTTGCAGGTGAGCAAGTCTTCTGGCAGTTACTCTACAGCACATAACACACTCTACAGTGAGGAAGTATTCTGAGAAAGCTAAATTTAACACCAAAAAAAATGTTTATTAGTCCACACATTAAGCAACATAAAAATCAGCTTAAGAAAAATATTAAAAGCCAGTATCACTCTAATAACTAAACCAGGTATAGACACAACAGGAAAACAACAGGCTAATATATCCCTGACACACATATATGCGAAAACTGTCAATAAAATACTTGCAAACTGAATACAGACATATACCAAAAAGATATATGGTTATATCTCAGAGATGCAGAAATAGACTCAATATATAAATGGGCTCAAAGACAAAAACAAAACAAACCAACCAACCACAAGGTCATCTCAATAGACATGTGAAACCTTTGAAAAAAAATCCAGAATGCTCTTATAGTCATGAAGTATCCACAAAAAGATATTAAGAGGTGGATGGCCAAGAAGATAGCTACTGTGAGATACTAGTTAAAGAAAGAAAGAAAAAAAAAAAGATACAGGGGTAAGGTGGATCTGGCAAGAGTCCAACTGAGGAGTAATGCATCAAGATATGCTGTTATGACATCCTTTTTTAGACGTATCGGCTAAGGGTGAATATCTCTCAGGTTTAAGTTACATCATTTCTTGTTGTTGTGACCAAGTAACAGACAAGTAACTGGAAAAACGGTTTATTTCACCCACAGATGAGCTGACTGCAATTCACTGGAGGGAAAGCTTCGTCCATGATGAATATCCAGAAACAGATGGAAGGGAATGCAATTACTCAGTTCATTTCAGACCTCCATAATCTAGTTGGCAGTACAGTGCTGATGCCCATATTCAAAGCATCACTACACTTTTCCAGGAACCCTGGAGAGACACACCTAGAACTATGTCTGCTAAGTGAATCTAAATTCCTCTACCAAAATAAATCAACCAACCAACCAACCAACCAACCAACATCAGGAACAAGAGAAGGCTATCCTCTAGCTTCACTCCATTTCAACACTGCTTGAATCAACAGGATAAGAGAAGGAAATTAAAAGTATACAAAAGCAGAAGAAAGATCAAATATGCCCTATTTAAACAATACATTATACATAACAAAGATCCAAATTTTTACGATAAAACTTCTAGAACCAGTCAACAATTTCTATAAAGTTGTAGTATTAAAGAAAAAAAAAATCAATCTACGGCGGCCTTTCTATACAAAGAAGAAACCAAGATAAGGGCCCATTCCCCTTAAAGAAATGATAAAGTATCTAGGATTAAATCTAAATATGGAGGTAAAAGACCGTGATGATAAAAACTAAATCTCTGAATAAAGACATTGAGAAATGCACTGCAAAACAAAGATCTCTCACAAGTACGGATTAGAATAGTGGGAAAATGAATGTTTTACCAAATGAAATTTATAAATGTAACGCAACCAGAATGAAAATGCCCCCAATGTGAATAGAGAGGCAAAGATTAAAACAGAAGCAGAAGGAACACCCATTCAGAGCCTCCCCCACATGTGGCCCATACATATACAGCCACCCAATTAGACAAGATGGATGAAGCAAAGAACTGCAGGCAGACAGGGAACCGCATGTAGATCTCTCCTGAGAGACACAGCAAGAATACAACAAATACAGAGGCGAATGCCAGCAGCAAACCACTGAACTGAGAACAGGACCCCCATTGAAGGAATCAGAGAAAGAACTGAAAGAGCTTGAAGGGGCTTGAGACCCCATATGAACAACAATGCTAACATACCAGAGCTTCCAGGGACTAAGCCACTACCTAAAGACTATACATGGACTGACCCTGGACTCTGATCTCATAGGTAGCATTGAATATCCTAGTAAGATCACCAGTGTAAGGGGAAGCCCTGGGTCCTGCTAAGACTGAACGTGATTGTTGGGGGGAGGGCGGTAATGGGGGGAGGATGGGGAGGGGAACATCCATAAAGAAGGGGAGGGGGGGAGGGGGATGTTTGCCCGGAAACCGGGAAAGGGAATAACACTGGAAATATAAATAAGAAATACTCAAGTTAAAAAAAAAATGCCCCCAATGTTCTGTTCTTTATGTAACCCTAAAAGATACTAGGTAGCCAAAGTAATCCTGAGCAAAACAAACAAACAAACAAACAAAAAAAAAAAAACCAAAAAAAACCCAAAAAAACCACCAAAAACAAAAAAAACCCTAAAACCAAACCAAACCAAACAATTTCAAAATATATTTCAGAGCTATAGTAAAAGTGTGGTAGCAGCATAAAAATAGATGTGTAGATCAATGGAACAAAATACACAATCTAAAGACACTTATACACAAGTATACACAAGTATAGTCACCTGATATTTGAAGATGCTCTGTTGTCTGCTTAATACAAGCTCTACTCTCAAAAAGAAATCTCAACTGAGGAAATGCTTCCAGTAGACTGGCTTGTGGGTAAGCCTGCGCTACACTTTCTTAATAATTGATGTTGCAGGGCTCTCAGCTCACTGCTACTGGTGCCACTGGGCAGGTAGCCCAGGGGTTAGAAAGTATGGTGAGCAGGCTATTAAACAATGTCTACTATGGCATCTTCTTTAGTTCTTCCTTTGATGAACTATAATGTAGATAGATATGTAAGCAATATAAGCCCTTCCCTCCCCAAGTTGTTTTGGGGGGCAGTATTTATTAAACATTAATACATTTTAATTACAAAATTATTAAATCAAATTTGATTATAAAATTCAATAATAAAAAGATGCCAACACAAATACTGGAGTCAAGACAGCATCTTCAAACGGTGTTGGGAAAATTGGATGTCTACTGAAATCAGACCTGTTATCACCTTCTACAAAAATTAAATACAAATGTATCAAACACTTCAATGTGAATCATAAAACACTAAAACTACTAGAAGAAAATGTTAAGATATAGGTGTAAGAAAGAACTTATGATTCCACTTACCCAGGATTAACACTAATAACTGACAAGTGACAAGCCTTGCAAAAAAATCGAAAAGCTTTTGTACAGCTAAGACAACAACTGAGTGAAGAGGAATCTCACAGAATAGGCAAGTACACTGGTTGTACATCTGACAAGAGTATCTCTATCATCAGTTAGGTGAGGGACATAATTTTTCAAAGGGAATTTTAAGTCTTATTGTCTAAGATTGAAGAGAGAACAGATATATAATTCTCAAGTGTGAGACTTACCCAATTAGTACTATGTGCCAACTGGATATGGTGTGTGTGTGTGTGTGTGTGTGTGTGTGTGTGTGTGTGTGTGTGTGTGTGTATTGGAATAGGTAAACAATTCATGCTTAAAGCAGAATTTCTTTGAGATTGTGGCTATAAATGAATGGAATTTGAGCCTATTCCATAACATTAATTAGCTTCTATATATATGAGTTATTCTGATAGAAATTTGCGAACAAATTCAGTAACTAGATTTTAAGATCTCCAAACATAATCATCTCAAGCTATTTAACAGTTAGAAATTAAATGAAAGCAAACCTCCTTTATTGTTTAGGCTTTCTCATTAGTGTTCACTCTACTTTTATTCCCGTGCCGCTATGATCAAGTTTTTATCTTTATTGACAAGTACTTACCTGTGGCAGAATTGAAAAATCCTTGTTCTGTTAGTTTAACTAGATGATCACTAACAAATTGCTTAATTGTGCTAAACTTCTGGTTTTATTAAGTAAAAAAATACCACTTAGTGTTACTGAGTAAACAGATTAGCATGGCTGTGTGTAAGTTTACAATTGACACAGAATACATGCTAAGTTAAAAAGATCAATATTCCCATTATGAAAAAAATTCAGAAGTCAAAGAATAAATGTTCTGTCTGATCATATCCTGTAATATTCATGTCTGCTGGTTTAAAATATTTATTTTTGCATGTTTACATGAAGCTTAATTTAGGTGACTTTTGGAATCACTCTCCACCTCATTCTTGGAGTCAGGATTGCCTTTGAAACCCAGAAAGCACTGATTTCAGCTATTCAGTCAAATTACTCTAGAAATACTATCTCCTGTTTTCCCAAGCACTAGGATTACAGGCTGCCACCATGCCTGCCTGGCTTTTACCTGGATTCTAGGGTATCTGATCTCTGGCCCTCCTGCTTTCAGGGAAAGTGCTTTATCCCAACAAGGGTATTTAACACTAGAAAACTCTAATAGTTGGCAGACTATAGCAGGACTGTTTGTTCGGAGCTTGAGGCCAGCCTGGTCTTCACAGTGAGTTCCAAGCTAGCCAGGACCTCTTAATGAGACTTTACACATCTGTTCTATCTCTATCATTTAAAACAGGTTCTATCTGTATAGTCTAGTCTGGCTGGGAACTCAAACTCAGTTTTACCAGTGCTGTGGTTATAAATATGTGACCAAGCACAATTCAAAAATGTCATATTTAAATTTTTATGTTTATATTTTGCTAATATGTATTTTCATAACTTTTCCCCAACTAGTTTCTTTTAATAGGACTTGTACTAGAAAATCTTGCTTTATTATTAATATGTATATACACGTTTAATTTGTTTGGCTTTTCGGTAAACCTTTTACTTAGAAATATACCTGTATGATGTTTCGCATGTCGCAAAAGTTGTTTCTGGAGCCTGAAGAGTCGTCCACAGGAGGGATGGGGACATACATATTTTTTTTTCAGCAAATGTTGGTATTTAATGTGGTGCTAAAATAGGAAAAGGAAAGGAAAAAGGGAAAAAAAAAAGGTAAGTTTTCTCTATTTTTTTTTTTGTTGCTAAGTCTAAAGGAAAAGTAGAAGAGAGAAATTTTAACCTGCACTTGTCACTCACTAGCAATGTTATCTTGGATGTACTTAAAAAACATTTCAAGTTCTAATTTTCATTTGTAAAATATAAGCACAGTAATGAGTGTGCAAATGGCATATTACATCCCCCAAATAGTAGCCACAATTACTGTAATAGAATCACAATCCAAAAGTAAGGCCATAGTCTTATACTTGCTTGCAAAGACTAACAGGCATTTCCTAAGCAACATTTCCTATTTCCCATTCCCATTTCATGCCAGACTTGTACACAATCAGAAACCCAACCAGTTCAAGAAATATCTATTAACTTAAGGGGGGAAAAAATCAAAATAAAAAAAAAAATCAACCATTTTGTACTATTCTCAAAGAAATTACTAGAGTCTGAATGCTATAATCATTTTAGGATATTAAAATCTATTATTCTATGTCTCTGTGTGTTGTTACAATAATCTACTATTGTATTTTGGGAAATACTGTAACACTTGAGAATCTAAATAAGTCTTGTACTTAGGTTCAGACTTTTCAGTCCTTTATTATTAAATTGGATGTGCTAAGGTGTAAATGTATCCTCCAAAGTTCCTGTGTGGAAAACTCAAATCTTCAATGCAATAAAGCTGAGATACATTTATGTGTTCTGTCCTCACAGATGGATTAAAATTTTTAACAAACTGAACTCAGTTTGTTTTCTCCTCATGCTTCCTTCTTGTTCCTCAGCCTTGTACACTGGCAAGACCCCTTTCTAGATGTTGGTTCCACATTCTTAGGACTTACAAGGAACTCAGAATCAAAAGCCAATGAATTTGTTCTTTAAATTGCTAGTCTCCCGAAGTCTGTTAAAGCAGTAAAAGTAAAGACAACTTATGTAATTTTACCCTTAGGAACATTTTTCTTTGTATTTTATGTTAATGTTTACAAATCCCACACAAAGTAATATCTTAGGAGACAAGTAATGGACACTGTAAAGACTGTCTTGTAACAACTTTACTGACCTGTAAATAGCGAGGGTGAGCAAGAACAGTTCCACATCCTTCCATCTCACAACGGACATACTGGATTGGAGGCTTTTTTCTAATGCCGAAATGTCAGAAAAAAGTTAGCAACAGAAGTGGTATTCCATATATAGTATGATTATAGATAATAGGTTTCACAAAATTTGTACTTAAGTATCAAACCGTCAAATGTTTGATGGCTTAAAAACATGAATAAGCTAGCAAGCTATAGAAAGAACTAAGAATTTCAGACAATTCAGCATCATGCAATGAAAATGAAAACATACCATCTGTGTGTGCATCAGGGAATTAGGTACCCACATTTGTAAAATTTTAAAGAAGCAACACCCCCTCTGTTTATGAAAAAAAAAAAATCAATCAAATGCCTAGTACCAGACTTAGGACATAAAAAGCAGAAGCAGAAATGTCTCACCTCCTTTTGGGTAACCGTGGACTTTTGTCATCTTTTCGCCTTCTCCCTCTCCTATAATTTAAGAAAGAGTAGTTGACTAAATATTCTAAATATGGCTAAAGGCATATTCTAAGCATGAAATAACAGGAGGCAGACACATTGGATAACCAACAATACAAAAACCAAATACATCTGGCCATCAAACCAGACTTACTCTGAGGTAATTTCACTATTTATTTATTTACTTATTTATTTTGAATTTCACTCTTAATTCTTATCTTGGAGTAAACTAGGAATTGCTATGGGATATCTGGATAAATTTCAATATTACTACTTAAAAAGTAGTTATGGTAAAAAGTTTACCATGTAAATACAATTAAAAATGCAATCAAGAAGACAAGAAAGCACTTAAACTTATTCTTGCAACAAAATGTGTGATCAAGGTTTGTGCATAATTTAGCCTATTAGTTTTTGAGAACACACATACCTAAGATATTTTTCTGGCTTTCTCTATTCTCTCTGTACCCCTAAAAATACTGTCATTATTGCTCATTTGGGCTTATATTCATCTGTCTTTTGTGTGTTTGGGTTTTTCAGAGTCTTATGTGGCCCTGGCTAGTCGGGGAAATAGCTATGTAGATTAGGTTGACTTCATACTCATACAGATATCTGCTTGCCCCCTCCTTCCAAATGCTAGGATTAAATGCAAGTGCCCCAAGTTTGGAGATACGTGGATGTGAACCTGCATCTGTGCCTTTGAATGGTAGGTTTCCACTTTTAGTAGAGACTGCCTACTTACTTCCTAGGAGGCTCCTCATCTTCCCTAATTTCATTCTCTTCTTCTTTCACCTCTACTTCTACTTCCACTTTAATTTCTTTTTTTTCTTTCTCTTCTTTCACCTTCCCTGATTTTCTCCGTGGCTTTGGGGTCTCCCTGAAAACAGAAAAACATTTCAACACAAATATTCTAACAAAGGATTCATTAAAGGTAGCCTATAATAGTAGGTTAAAGCTTAGGGTTTATCATTATCTCAGTATTCTGAAGCTGTGATTCTCAGCTTACAAACCACAACTTTATACCAATTTATACCCATGTCCCATAGCCAGGATGTGTGTACACATACACATACATATATGTGCATGTCTGCGTATGCGCACGCACACCCATGGATAAATACTGTTCTATACTGGCTGGTTTTATGTCAACTTGATGTCATAACTATCTGAAAGGAGAGAGCCTCGATTGAGAAAAATGTCTCTGTAAGATTGGCCTGTAAGGGATTTTTAAAAACTATTGATTCCTGGAGGGAAAGCAGGCCCATTGTGGATGAGACCAAACCTGGGCTGGTGGACCTGGGTTCTCTTAGGGGGCAGGCTGAGCAAACCAGTAAGCAGTGCCTTTCCATCGCCTATGCACCGAGCAGTTGTCTTGAGGTTGTATCCTGTTAGAATTCTTGTCCTGACTTTCTTTAGTGATAAGACAAAAGATGTGGAAGAGTAAGCCAAATAAACCCTTTCCTCGCCCACTTGCTTTTTTTTGGTGGTGATGTTTCATCATAGCAATAGTAACCCAAACTAAGACAGGCTGAAATCACAAAAATCAAGTCTCTCTACAACTACAAAGAAAAATAAGATACTAAGTAAAACAATTCTAAACATTCCAGAAAACCTTATTAAAACATGCACGTGTCTATTAAATAGAACAGTTTATATATTAAAGTTCAACAGCTCAAAAGAGAGAGTATATAAGACATAATTCTAAAACATTCATTTAAAATTATTTATATATTTATTTAATCATGCAACAAAAACAAGTGTATTCCTATGTATTTTTTACCAGCATGTACAGTAAAATTTCAAACATGCCTTTCAAGGTGGGGCTTGTAAGTCTCATCTCTTGGGTCATCTTTGAATGGTATTTCCTCTTCACTGATTAACATTTCTTCCTCCTCCTCTTCCTCATCACTACTACAAATAAGCAAACAAAAATGATAAATTCTCCTTTCAAGAACTAATAGGACTGAGTTAGAATACTTACACATAGTCAAAAATTCACATTACCTAAAATTTCTATCCTTATGATCTGGTTGGACTATAATCTAAGTTACTTTACTACAAGTAATACTTAGAACTCAGACTACACAAATACAATATAACATTTTAAGTAAAAATGAGAGATAATTATCCAAAGGCACCAAGATTTAGAGAATTGGCTTTGTAATTCTTTGTCTGATAATGTGTTCTATCACACAATAACTAACCAAATTAAATTATTAAAGTACCATAAAAGGCACTGAGCTAGATACTCTAGTTTAAACTGGTGCCCAACGCAGGTAAGTTTATCCACAGAAGTTACTCAAGACATGTTTTTGGGACTAGGAAACTAAAAGTTTTGCATTTTAAGTTCCATTCAAGACCAAATGTTGGATAGTAAGTGTGACAACTTAAAACAAGTTATTTTTCAGTTAACAGTTCAAAAATTCTGTCAAATAGAAATTGTCCCAAAGATTTGATACAATGAAATATTCAAAGATATAAATATAAAATAAACTTTATACCTAATGCCACTGGGAGACTGATGTTCTTCTGGAACGTCTAGAAAATTAAAACAAGATTTACTGAGACACTTGCATGGCCAAAGACTTACGTAAACTTACTGTATGAAGCAGTTTTACAAATCGAGACCATCTACAATGTGTCTAGAACAAATTCTACCTACATATTACCTGTTTCCCAAAACATTTAGGTAACTGGTCTACATTACGTTTAAGATTAGAGAACCAATTATGTATCTGAAGTAAGCATAATGTATTTGCACCATACCATAATCAAGTTGATCTGTAATTGGTTCTGTCTTGCAGACGAGTTGCAACGAGCCAGTCTTGGACCTAGAGCTCCGAGTATTCTCACTGTCTCGAAGGCGAGAGATAGAGGTCCTGCTACTACTGCGCCAGCTCCGGCTAGGTCTAGTTGCAGTAATGGAAACTTCCTGAGGGAGGACAGAATCATCTTCTTTCTCTTCCTTGGGATCTAGATGAAAACGTGTAATTCTTTTCAAGAAACGTGTAATCTTTTCAATGGTTAACCAGTAACCATTCTGAAAAATCTAGTAATTGTAATAAGCAGTAGCAACAAACAAAACAAAAACAAAACAAACAAAAAGGAATAGCCCTGTATTTGAATGCTTTGTGGCCTTGTTGGATGAAATGTTCCACTGTTGGATGGGCTCTGGGTGTTTAAAATGCTCAAGCCAGTCCTAGTATTTCTCTCTGTAAATCTGGATGTACCACTCTAGCACCACCTCTGTCTGCACGCCTGCTAATGCTCTCAAAGGACTAAACCTTTGAACCTGTAAGCAAGCCCCAGGTAAATGCTTTCTTTTATAGAGTTGCCGTGGTCATGGTGTTCATCCCATCAATAGTAACTCTAAACACATGTGGTAGGTAGGATTCCAATAATCCATCACTCAGGGTAGTATAGAAGATTCATGAATTAAGACCAGTGAGATTATTTTTTAAAAAAACCCAAGGGCTGGTCCTGCCAGGGCTGGACCCCCCCATTGTAGGGGAATGTCTGGGTGGGGAGGAAGTAAGGGGGATGGTTTGGGAAGGGGAACGCCCTTATAGAAGGTGGAGGGGGATGGGAAGGGGGGCTTATGGGCCGGAAACTGGGAAAGGGAATAACATTTGAAATGCAAATAAAAAATATCAAAAAACAAAACAAATCAAAATAAAAGAAATCCCAAGGGCAATTGCTGACCAGAACTGAGTGATCAGTATCTACGGATGAAGACAAGACACCAAACACTTCGATTATAAGACAAAAATCAAGTTGGAACTGAACTGTATGCTTTGTCTCTGCTTACTCAAGTTTATAGGATTGAAATGTACTTATTTTGCACAGTGCTGGAAAAGTTATTAACAGTCTCGTCCAGTTGTAGACCCTGAGTTCTACAATACTGATTTGCTAGGCAAGATATTCCTATTTCTATATAATGGCACAACTGTGATAGGGGTGATCAACTGTTTTTTGATCTGAATTTGAAGTTTATTCCTTAAGAGCAAATTTATGCTCAGGGAAAACCTGATGAAAACCCCTTAGCTGGGAGGCAGCCAGGATATGCTTTAAGGGAAACCTATCACTGTTCTTTTCTTATCCAGACATATCACATTGCTTTTATGTTTACATTTACTGTTTGATGCTCTCTCAGCCTTGACTAGAGAAGTTTCTTTTTTAAATTAAGCAGTAGGTTAATAGAGACCCTTAACTGACTAAAATGCAAAGAGTAAGTGACTGCTGAGTGCTTAGCCCTATCTAAGACATCTATGCTATCTACTCCAAGGCTCAGGGAACACTGTGGAAGGGAGATAAGAGTATAAGAGCCAGAAGATGGGAAACTGCTGTAAAATGCTATGTTCTGAATATGTTATGGCTGTTGTACTGATAAAAATCACAGCAATGGGGCCTTTGATGTAAGGTCTCACCAGTCTCTGAGAGGCAGTTAATGTTTGCTGAAACAAGGTAGCCATACTGCCTTATGACTTAGCCCCTTGGTAAGATGCCCTTGTATCAATGCTCATGCAAGCACATTAAGTACTAAAGTTCCAACTATTAAGAACAACATTTATCCTTATGTTGCTATTCTAAGTAAAACACTTTTCACTGCTAAACAGTACCTTTAGTAAAAAACATAATGCAAAACTGACCCAAGAAATTGATTCATGGGACTCTAATCATTAGCTAGCTCCAAGTTAAATTAAGAAAGTGGTCTCAGAAAGAGAACCTGAACTAGAGGTAGCAAAAACAATGACAGTTCAAGATATTTCAACTACAATGTTACTAAAAATTACTTAAAAGGAATATCCTAACAGGAATGATTTTCTTTGATGCTAAATTTTACTAAGGTTCACAACCATGAATTTTAAACTCACCTGTACAGTAACCTCATGGTATAGTTCCAGGTTTTTAAATATGTAAATAACAAAAGGCTCAATTCATTTATAATGATGTCAACATAGCAATGTAATATGTCTCACCTATCATTCTGATAGCTATACAAATGTATGGCAAGGCTTCAGTGTTAAAAATGCCAATACTACTAGATTGTAAAGCCTATGAATAATCTTTGTAAACAGTGCTTTGTACTCCAAGTCCAATGGTAGCAAGAGTCTGCTTTTGCTAGCATTACATCTCCTACCAAATGCCTTTATATTTTGGTCTCAAGAATTTTTCATTTCATTCTGATTTTGTCCTTACTAGTCTAAGTGGTGAGTGTTTATGCTGGTACAAAATTCTCAAAATCCTTGTTAATCTATCATTCATAGTAGGGGGTATGTCTTAAGCTATTGATTACTATGTGTCAAGAAACTGCTGACTGACATAGTTTATGATCTATAAGCTAAACATTTAGTTTTTTTTTTTTTTTAGCAAAAATTGCCACAGAAAGCATTATTTACTTGGGCAGATTGAAACTTTCCCAAATGACCAAATTTGGGTGGGTATGTATGTATGTGTATATATATATGTATATATATGAATATATATATATGAATGATATTTTTTGCTAAGCAATCCATTCCTCTACTTCTTTCCTGTCACATGTCACAGAAATGCTTTTATATAAGCAGCAAACAGAAATTAGGCAGCATCTTGTAAGTACTGCTAGAAAACTTCAGCTAAACATATAAATTCCTTGCTTATAAACTCTACTGTTAATTCAATGACAGAACACAAGCTAAATCATCTGCAACTTTATAACAAAGATGACTTACCACTATCCAACACACTCAGTTTCCTTCCAAGGTTTCCCTAGATTGACTTTAATATCCATTATCTCTTCAAAGCAGTCTGAACTACTTGAGAACACACTTTATAATAATCTCAACTACTATCTACCTCCCAATTCTAAAGCTATACTCAATTATTTTTAGTATCTTATTATATCCCATCTTCAGTATGTCAGTTTCCTAGAGCTTCCTAGACATTTCCATGAGAAATGTCATACACATCTAAAAAAAAGTAGAAACTTTATTAACTTACTTCTCCTGGGCTAGTGATATATAGCTGAAAGTTCTTAATAAAGTTTCTTTAGATGTTAAGAAAACTGAATAATTATGTACCATGTTAGACAAAACCCAGAAGTTTATATACAGAAACTACCGAACTGAACATTAACAAAAAACAAAAATCTAAACATATTATATAAAGACAGGGACTCCATAAACAAACAAACAAAAACTCCCCACGCAGAAGTCTAAGCTCAGAACGTAGTAGTCAATCCCACTGAATATTAAAAAAGATAACCAAAATAACCCAACTTAGTTTTTCTCAAACTCTCAAAAATATTGAACCAAACACTTTCCAATCATATTATGATGCCAACATTCTAACACCAAAGCAAAAACACCTACATATCAATTGATATTCCTCATATACCAAATATTGAGACATATTTGAGACTCAAATCAGTATGAATTTTTTATATACAAAATAAAATATTAATAATATAACTAAAACTTTTCAACAGATATAAACTGACAAAAGCAAACATTTACTTCTAAGACACAAAAAACCCAGTTAACATCATACTCTGGGGCAAGAACAAGTAGTCGTCATCGACGACTTCATCTTCATCGTCTCCCTCCCCCTCCCCCTCCTTCTTCTCCCATCTTTATTAACTTGAGTATTTCTTATTTACATTTCGATTGTTATTCCTCTTCCCGGTTTCCTGGCCAACATCCCCCTAGCCCCTCCCCCTCCCCTTGTATATGGTTGGTCCCCTCCCCATCCTCCCCCTATTAGCACCTTCCCCCCCAACAATCAGTTCACTGGGGGTTCAGTCTTGGCAGGATCAAGGTCTTCCCCTTCCACTGGTGCTCTTACTAGGCTATTCATTGCTACCTATGAGGTTGGAGCCCAGGGTCAGTCCATGTATAGTCTTTGGGTAGTGGCTTAGTCCCTGGAAGCTCTGGTTGGTTGACATTGAAGAACAAGTCTTCTATCTAAGCAGAAAGTCATAGACGACATCTTTACTTCTGTTTAATACTCCATTAGACCCAAAAAAGGAGAAAGAAAACAAAAGCAAAGCAAAGGTTGAACCCAAGCAGGGCTGGGGAGTAGAAATTAAACTCTTTTACTACTTACAGATTAAATGACCTTATTTTCATACAGACCAACTGGTTGATATCCTAATAAATTTACAAATGTGGCAGAATACAAGATCAATAAAAAAATTTTGTTTTAAATACTTTTAGCAAATGAACAATCCCCAAAGAAAATCCAGAAAATAGTTCCCTTTACAAAATAGGAGTAAAAAATATTGCTAAGAGGATGATCTCCCCCAAAACAGATAAACAAATTAAGAAAAAAAATCCAGATTCTGTTAGCCTGATCCTAAAATTCATATGAAAATTCTGGAGACTAATAGTAGTCAAAACTATTGCAGAAAAGGGTAAAGTTGGAAGTTTTTCAGAATCTTAAAACCTATTAAGTTACAGTTACCATTGTGTGGTACTGGTAAAAAACTAAACATAATAAGCCAGTAAACTGACTTCAGACCCTATTTATAAATATGATATAAATCCATCCATCCATCTGTACACACACACACACACACACACACACACACACACACACACACACACACACACACACACACAGGTTTTCAATAAGGTTGTAAGACTGCTGGGTGTGGGAATGAACAACCTTTTCAACAAATGTTATTGGGAAAATAGTATTTACATACAAAGAAGGATGCTAGATTCTTAGTTTTTAAAAATTAATTCAAAATGGGTCATAAACTTTAAGAGCTAACACTTTAAAATCTCACAATGAAGACAGTATATAGAGTGGGGAAAATATCTGTAAACTGTGTCTGCTACAATACTTTAACAAAAAGGCAAATAACTAAAAAGATAAACAATATTTGAACAAATATTTCACTAAAAATAAACAAGCTAAACAAAACCACATGCAAAGATACTAAACATCAGTCATCAATGAAATGCAAACCAAAAGCCTCATGAGACTAATTTCATACTGACTAGGATAGTTATAAAAACAGTGCCGGAGAGAATGAAGTAACTAGAACCCTTGTACAAAGCAAGCAGACATGTAACAATGCTGAGCCTTCAGAAGTGACTGATTCGTGAGAGCTCTAACTTAAGTAGATTAATCCACAGATAAACTCATAGCTTAGTGGACTGTTAGGAAGTAGGCCTTCCTCCTGACTGACATAGAGCAGTTTACTTTAATAACAAAGCAGTAACCTACAGAATGTGAGAAGATTTTTACCAACTATATCTGAGAGAACACTAATATCCTAAAATATAAAGAAATCAAGAAACTTGGTATCAAAAAAAGACAAAAAACAAAACAACAAAATTCATCCTGTCAAAAAACAAAACAGATAATCCTTTCCACAAATGAAGTATAGATCTAAACAGAATTTTCAATAGAGGAAACTCAAATGGCAAGAATAAATTTTCAACATCCTTAGTCACCTGGGAAATACAAATCAAAGATACTCTGGGATTCCATTTTGTACCCGTAAAAAATACAATAACCCAAGTGCCTCACATTGGTGAGGATGTGGAGTAAGAGGAATACTTGTCCATTACTAGTGGATGAAAATCAATATGGTGGATGCTCAGAAAACTGGGAATCAATCTACCTCAAGATCTAGCTTATACCCTTCTTAGGCATACATCCAAAAGACATTGCATCCTACCACAAGAACACTTGTTCAATCGTATTTATTGCTACTCTATTTATAATAGCCAGAAACTGGAAACAATTTAGATATATCTCTCAACAGAGGAATGGATAAAGAAAATGTGGTCCACTTACACAATGAAGTATTACTCAGCTGTTGAAAAGAATGACATTATGAAATTTGCAGATGGATATGAACTAGAAATACAAATGGACAGAACTTCCCCCCAAATCATCCCAAGTTAGCTAACACAGATCCCCAAAGATAAATATTGAATGCATTCACGTATATGTGGATGGATATTAGCTGTTAAATAAATGATAACCAAGCAACAATAGGTTAGGTCTAGGTGGGTACACTTGGTCTCCCTGGAAGAAATAGATTTTATGGGTGACTGGGAGTGATGTTGGGTCATGAGAACAAGATAAGGTAGGGAAGAGGAGGAAGAGGAGAGATGGGGTTGAGGATAGAAACTCAGGGAGAGACAACTAGAATCGAGGGGCATCTGAGGGGTGGTATGGAAACCCAGTGCAGTGTAAACTTCCTAAAATATATGAAGGTGTTCCTAGTGAAGTCTCCAAAGAATGAAGAAGATGGAATCCCAATTAGCTGTTTCTTATCACCAAAGAAGTTTCCAATCCTGGGACTAAATTACATTTAGCTGCATTATGGGTCAAAGGGGTCCCATAGAAATCCCCCAAATCAACCCACACTGCTGACAAGACAATAGATTGCTCTCCTTAAACTAATAGCAAATCTCCATTGCTGAAAACAACTCCCATAAAACTTACTGAATATGGAGAGGGTGAGCTGGTGTCTGTCTACATGGTGTCCATTTTACTGTCTTTGGTTTGTGAAGGTACTCTGTAGGCTACCAAAAGAGAAATATAAACACCAACCTAGTCACAAAACTACTGATCTACAAACTGTCCTGCCTGTAAAATTATGCTAGGGCAATAGTGGCACAAAGCTTATGGGAGTAATCTGATTTGACTTAAGGTCCACTATGCAAGACGGAAAGCACACCCAATACTGCTTTAGTAACTAAAACCAGAGTCTAAATAGCCCAAAGACCTAAAAACCAAATTAATAATTAAAAAAAAAGTAACAATAAAATGACTCTAATGACATTCTGCTACAATCATGTATCAGTGTCTCACTCAAGCCATCATCAGAGAAACTTCTCGGAGACCCACAGCCAGACATTACACAGAAAGACAGATTCTGGAACACACAGCTTTCTTTAAATGGGATGTTTTCATCAAATTCCTCCTGAGCTCAGGGAACCCCAAGGAAGAATCTGAAGCAGAAGAGTTTAGAGCTAGAGGAGTGGAGAACAACAGGAGAACAAGGCCTTCTAAACCATGCAAAGAAAACTCTTATGAACTCAGAGATTGAAGCAGCAGCACAGGCCTGACACGGATCTGTACCAGGTACTGTGTATATATTATAGCATCCCGTTTAGTATTTTTATGGGAGTTCTGAATGTGTGAATGAGTGGGTCTCTGATTCTTGTGACTTCTCTTGGGGCTTTACTTCTGTTGGTTTGTCTTGCTCAACTTCCATGTGATGGTTTTTGTTTATTCTTATTTTGTTATGTTTGGTTGTTATCTCCTAGAAGCATGTTCTTTTTAAATGAGAGACAGAAAGGGAATGGATTCAGACGGGAGGGCAGGTAGGGAGGAACTGGGAGGAGTGGAGAAGGGAAAATTGTAACCATGATAATACTGTATGAGGAAAGGATCTATTTTCAATAAAAGGAGAAAAATAATTAACTGTGCCTAACTATAGGCCCAGAAACTCAGACCAAATGAAAATAGATACAAACCTTTGAAACAAGGAGCCAAAATAAGTCCTTTCTCTTTGTTATGTTGTTTTCTCTGGCACTTTGACTTAGCAAAGACAAATGACATGTCAAAATGTGAAAACAGGGATTTAATCAAACAAATGCTTATACAGAAATGGTATAGTATCATAATTCACCATGGTCAAAATGTGTAAATAACCCAAATATCTATCAATCGACAAAAACTTGTATATCTGTACTATGAGTTACTTTTGTGCCTACTGTTCAAAATATCTGACAAAAGCAAGGGAGAAAAATTTACAGATTTCTGTCCATTAGGCAGGAAGATAAGGCAATAGATGCACGAGGCAGATTCTCATTGGATAGACAGAAGAAATAGAGATTGCAGCTAGAACCTGGGACAGGTTAAACTTTTGAAGCCTGTTTCCAGTAACCTAATTATACCAGTAGGGTCTCATATAACCCCAAGCCTTCAAGACAGTGGAAGAAACTAGGAACCAAACAAAAACATGATCCTTAAAAGTGTGCTACGCAATACATATAAAAATCATATGTCCTATGATTCTATTTATATGAAATATCCAGAAAAATCTAGACACAAAAGTAGAAATTACCCTTTGGCGTAGGGAATGGAATCAGGGTAGGAGAGAGGAGGAATAACTGCTCTTAGATGGTGTAGTGGTTTCTTGGGTAATAATGGAAACATCTAAAATTTAGATAAGAATCCATGGTTGTATAATACTTAGTTAATGTTTTAGTGCTTTAAAGAACTGCCATAACCAGGGCAACTCATAAAAGATAGCATTTAATTGGGGCCTGCTGACATTCAGTGGTTTATTTAGTCCAAGCTGTCATGATGGGAAGCATGTGGCATGCAGGCAGACATAGCACTGGAGAGGTAGCTCATTTTTCTGTATCAAAATGGGTAGGCAGCAGGAAGAGAGTCACTGGACCTGGTTTGGGCTTCTGAAACCTCAAAGTCCACCCCAAGTGACATACTTCTTCCAAAAAAGCCACAACTACTCCAACAAGGCAACATATCCTAATTCTTTCAAATAGTGATGTTCCCTATGAGCCTATGGGGGCCATTTTCATTTCAGACTACCATAAATACTGTCAAATAATTGTATGCTCTACATTTTTATTACATAATTATCACTTCACTACACAAAGAGAACAGATTTGACAAGGATACACAGACTATCATAAATAATTATGACCAAACAGAAAAAGATGGTACTAGCAGGAAGCCAGAGTAGCTAAGACAATTTGACAAGAATGGTTAGTGGGACAATGAGATATTGATATTACCGATTAGAATATTTTTCCTAATTCTCTTAAGAATCAAGATGAAGCTAAATAAAGTTCTGGGAATTGCAGCCATTTGGTCACGATGAAGTATAATAGGTGGGGTAACCCAGTATTTGATCCTCTGCTTTTCAGTTTACCTATTTATCCAATTAAAGCTTAGAAAAGTCAAATACAGCTAATATTTGGTTCTTAGTTAAAACAGGCTGTGTTTAGCTGGGTTAGAAGCTAGTGTAAAGGCCTTCTCATATCTTAATTTTGTCTTACCAAGAACTAGCAAACCTCAAATACCTATCTAAGTGCCAGCAATTATTTTTCCATTTCTCTAAATTTAGCTCAAATAAACATGCCAAATAATTGTGTCATATCGTTATAGTCCAAGGAAAGAAAAGCAAGTAACCAATTTCCTCATGTTCACACATAAGTTATGGAGGTCACAATGGAAGAGTACAGAAAAGTCCATCCAAATCCTCCCTATACTATCTGTACCTAACCACAGAACAGGAAGAGTTCACAGTAAACTTCCTTCAGATTTGATAATTTACAAAGAGCCAAGACCAAGATTATCTACATAATGAAGTGACTTAAAGGTGCACATGATATTTATGTATCTAAACAAATAACTTTTTTTGTGAACACAAACCAAGAGAAAATGTGATAGATTTTTCAAACTATGAGAAATTCAATGACCCAGAGTCTTGTCCAGGTGCATTTATTCTCCCCAACTTACACAGGAGGGTTTCATGTAGCCTAGGTTAGTCTGAAACTGGGTATTTGAGGTTGAGGATGACCATGTCTGATCCTTGTATACCCACGTTCTGAGTGCTGAAATTTAGGTGAGCAATACTATAATTTAGGGAGCTGGGAAATGAGCTCTGGAAAATCTTCCAGAATGTAAGGGAAATTACCAACTGAAGTGAAATTTACCATCTCAGGGTAAATGGTTCACTTATTTTAACTATACTATTTATGCATATACATGTTAACATTTAAATTAGACAGTTCTATTTTTCTGTTTATTACTATTCAGTTCATAAACTACCCTATAGAGCATATATAGAAAAGTATAAATTCAATATACTTACACACTTTTTTAGGTGATATTAAAAGCTTAGGATAAAATCACTTTTGACTTTTACAGTAGGTAAATTAGTTTTATTTCTTAAAATAATCAAAAGGCTGGTTTTGCTTTCTCTTTAAGCAGCAGCCTGTATATTTGTGTTCACTTAATGGCCTCTTTACATGACAATTAGCTCAGCTCAGTGTTTAATAGACATCGTTGTACTCTAAAGGATAAATAACAGCTAGATATTAGAACAGCACAAAAGGGTGCATATAAATACCCCAAAGAAAGAAGGCCAGACCAAAAGGACTTAAGACTTGACAGTCATCACATTAAGACGACTCTGGCAGAATTTGGATTTTATCATAACAATTATGGAAAGAAATCAAGTAGGTTAAGTGGCATGACTGGGTTTTCTGCTTCCCCACCCCCTCTTTGTTTCTCTCTATGAAATAGGGTATCATACAGTCCAGTTGGCTTGAATACTCTATGTAGCAGCGGTAGTGCTGGATTACAAGTGTGCTTATCACACCTGACTCCAGATTTGCATGTTTATACAAAAGCAGGGCTTGATTGCACTCTTGGAATCCTAACACTTAGTAGTCCAAGGCAGAAAGATCCTACAAATTTAAGGTCAGCTTAGACTGAGATCTTGTCTCAAAAAAGATTTATTCTAATTGAAACAGTGAGCTAAGTTTGGGGACAGTGTGTGTGTGTAGGGGGGTACGGAGAGGGAAAATGGGCAACAGAAACGATCATATTCCATTGTATATTTTATGAAAAATTACATTTTCAATGCAGAATAAGAAGACTAGCAATGAGATAGGTGATAACGAACAGCTGTGAACCATTAACATTGGAGATGTAAAAAGTCTACAAAGGCAGAGAATTCTAGTGATTTACTATACTGCAACTGTGACATAACTGAGACATTATTATTTCTGTAGTGTACTTTCTCTTTTACAAAGCTACCTCAAGGTTGTCATGTAATGATGCTTATCTAGCCGCCATCTACAAGCAAGAGAAGAGAACCTATAACTAGGCAACAGCTGCTATATATGCCAGATGGCCCTTTCCAAAGTTATCTGATTTCACAAATGCCCAATGAGTCCCAAAGACAATTACTCATCCATCTCAGAAAAATATCAAATCATTTATTTTTAAGAAACTAAATTTAGTGTGGTTTCTTATGTAAAGCAATACAACAATTTTAAATTTCCTTACATCTCAGTGCCTTCACTTTTAAATGAAAGGTTAGGGGAAAGGAGGTCTAAAATCACATCTAATTCATTTGATACACTCTTCAAATTCCAAGAGGAGAGATGGAATTAAAAAGGTTTTAGAGTGTTCAGGGGACTTGTTAAAGAGGATACATATGTATTTTGTTAAGCTTGCTTTTTAAACCACTCCAGAAAGGTTCATTAATTGGAGTTACAATGCCATTTCTCAAAATCAGAGTGTAGGGGAAGAAGAAAAGAACATGTTTTTCAAAGAAGTTTGACATTGGTCTGGTTGGGTACAGGCCTAAAATCCCAGCACCTGGGAGACTGAGATGGGAGGATTTTGTTTTATTTTTAGGCCAGTCGGAAAAAAAAAAACAGAAAAGAGATTTTTATCTCCAAAAAGTTTTGATCATAGAGATCCTATGTGTTTTTATTATTTAGGAGAAATAAAGCAAAGTTCTCCCCACCCAGTTAGCAAGATATGTAAGACTTTCTATTTAAAGACAATGAACTGATTTTCGGAAAGCCATATCCACATCACTCTTTTTTTTTTTTTTTTTTAAATTAGGACAAGGCCTAAAACTAGTGACAGTTGGGTTCAAACCAACATTTTCCTGCCTGCTGGTATTACTGTATGCCACTAGGCTTGCATCAAACTTCTATTTTCAAAAGCTTCCTGCTCCACATTATCCGTGAGAGAAAATAAAGACCAATTCATTCACACACTTTTACTTTGCATTTTGTAGTTGAGGGAAAAAAAGAAAAGGAACAGCAATGAATCCTGTTTTTAAGATACAAGTAAAAACAATGTAAGAGCATACAGTACTTAAGAGTACCTAGTAATTGTCCTTGTATGCTAAATAAAAGACTGGAATCTAGTAGTTTCTAGGCAGCTTTAGGACAGTAAACATTAAATATTAAGGTGTGATTAAACACTTGAAACTTTTTGCTTCACCGGCAAGAAGTCCGGGCTAAATTGGCTAACCACTAATAACCAGTGATTAAATCAACCATACCCACTCAGTGAAGCTTCCAGACAATCTCAGAAAGCCTGGACTCATTAAAAAGGTTCCTGGAAGGTTGTCCATTAAGCCAGAAAGGGTATGGATGCTCTTTACCTTTTCATCTCATACTCTTGCCCTATGCATCTATATCCTTTCTACTTCCTTTATATTCTGTTTCTCCAAGTTCTACCAGTCACTCTAGAATATTTGTTGGCCCAATGAAGAGAACGGTGTTGGTGGAAAGCACTAGCAGAAAAACCAGGGACTTGAGATTAGCAATGGAAGTGGTGAACAATTCTGTGGGAGCAACTTGTGAAATGGGATATTAGTCCCAGGTAGGTGATACTGGAACTGGGTATCAAACTGAGGTCACCTAGAACAGTGGCTCTAAACCTGTGGGTCTTGACATCTCACCCCTCTCAACTCCCCCACCCCAGTCAAATGATCCTTTCATAGGGGTTGCTTATCAGATAGCTTGCATGTCAGACATCTACACTAGAATTCATAACAGTAGCAAAATTACTGTTAATAAAATAGCAACAAGAATACTTTCATGGTTGAGAGGTCACCACAGTATGAAGAACTGTATTAAATAGTTGCCTTATGCGGAAGGTTGAGTACCAATGAATTAGAGGAACCACAGTTAGTGTCTTATATAGAAAAGACCAGTTGCTTGGCATGTGGAAAGAGCAAATCTCTACAAACTGGTGCTATTTGTTCTGATTTGAGAATTTAAGATAAACAGTTAGTGCTACATTTTAATGAGAAATTTGAAGAAAATTAAGAAACCTGAGAAATTAATTCTCAGTATTAGTATGCCTGTGTTGTAGTGTTCAGTTGCTGGCCTGAACATCAACCTAGATCAGTTGAAGGACTTTAAGTCTTAAGTTCTGGGAAGAAATTCAATGTCAAGACTGTGTTAGAAACCCCAAGTTTCCAGCCTACAGTTTAAAAACTCTAAAACCAACGTCTACTGAATTTCTACTTGGCTGGTTGACCCTGAATTTCTCAAAACTCATTTTTAACTGGCAAGTAACTCTATTTAGTGGTGTAGTAAATGTTATAAAAGTAATTTAACCTTGTCTCAGCACCTATTTCAAATACATAATTAGCTAACTGAGGCAAGGCTCATTCAACCATCAATTTCCACACCTTATCCTGACTCCCCAAAATAGGGCTACTCTGTGTAGCTCTGGCTGTACTGGAACTCACTCTGAGCAACAGACTGGCCTTGAACTCAGCTTCACCTACTTCTGCCTCCTAAGATCTGGGATTAAAGGTATATGAACCACCACTGCTTGGCAATTTTTAATAGCACATCCAAAATGCCTTAAGAGTGTAGCCATGAATAAAATCTCCAGAGATGTCTCTCTCTGTAAGGCCTGCAGCCCCATAAACTTCCAGGTTACTTCTACCATTTGCTGCTTCTATTCTCCGTGACTGCTAACAGTGTGGGACCTTTATCTGAGCCAGTACTAATGCGTGAGTAGTAAAAACTTTCCCAATTGTGGTTTTCTGCAGTAGAAGGAAGCAAATATACTCTGCGAGGAATAAATGCAGGTGCCTCCTCTATTGCTGCTCTTTTGTCCTCGCATTTGGCAATTGCCAACCTAGCTTCAGAAACCTGGAAGTTACATTCAGAACACACACAAAGTGTGGTTTGTATTTATAACATAACACTTCAACTTAGCAAATTAACATAATTGCCAGTTCACTGATTTACCATTTTTGTGTGAGCACTTAAAATGACTTTAGCAATCTTGAAACATCCATTACATTGTTACTGTGTGCTGAAGTACAGTACAAGAAAACACTGAAATGCACTTTGCAGTGCAAACAAAACTTGTACCTTATCATCAACAGTTCCTCTCCCCTAACATCTTGGCCTCTGGTAACCATTCTTTGACTACTTCTATAACAGAGTAATTTACAACTCACAGTAACATTAAAGTCCACAGCATTTGTCTTTCTAGGGCTAATTTCCCTTAATGTTCTCTAGTTCCATCTGCAAGTGATAGCTTCCTTTTTGTTAAGGGCTATGGGGTATTAAATTTACATTATGTTGTTCTCCTTTGCTGAAGACAAGGTGTGTAGCTCATGCTGGCCTGGGATTTTGAGGAAGTTCTTCTAAGACATCTGAGTGTTTGCATTTACAAGTATAAGCCACATGCGCACCTAGAAACACTAAACAACAAAACCCTCATGGTTATAAATACTGATAACACACAATGAAATGATCAACTCAAACTACTGCCAAAAAGAATGATTAAGTGTAAGGATCTAGAAAAGACCCCTCAAAAGACTAACAGTAGAGGAAAACAGACCAACCAAGAAACAACAAATTGTTGCACTCTAAGTTACCAAGTTTGGGATGAACTGGTGACTTTTTTGTCACATTCCTTCAAGTTTCTTTTTCTGATTCTTGGAATGTAAATTACTGTGTAATTTTTGGGTGGCAAGGTTCTTATTGTTACTATTTATATAGCAATAGATAATACAGTAAAGAAAACAAGGTTTAGAAAGTGTTAAAAAGGCAGTTATGAACAGAGTCATATATACATCACATCGACAAATAAACAAGTAGATGGATTATCAGAATTGAGGACCAATGAAGCCAGCAGTGAGCAGAAGTCAAGTTTCCTCTTTTAAGCTGTGCAGACATTAGACTAATGAAGACATAGAGGAGGTGAGATTTTGAAAATACCCAAAGCTGGAATGAAGTTTTCATACTTCTCCAACAGCATAGTAACCCATTACGCTAGCAATTCCTGGTTAAAATACTCAAGCAAAAATCCTCTCTATGAGTAGTCCAAAGTGTTATTCAAGAAAACTCTTTTCAGCTCTGATAGAAGTCAACTTCTTAAAACAAACAAACACACACACACACACAAAAAAAAACCTCTTTTGTAAAAACTACTGTAATACACATTTTCCCTGGGTACTAAGATCTCCAAAGTGATTGCAGAATAAGGAACAGACCTTCCACAGATCTTAATACTTTCCAAATAGTTAAAAAGAACCTTGCTAGACAAAACAAACAAACAACAAACAACAAAAACAAAACCCTAAAAATACCTATCATGTTTATAGATAATACTTTTACCTGGTATTTGAAATATTAGCTTTGCATGCCAAGAATCAGAGAAAAGAAACTTGAGAAAGAAACTTGGCAAAAGTCAAATTCAAGTTACTGGTTCCTAATCACACTGCCATTCTTTCAAACATAAAAACCAAAGTTTTAGATGTGATTTAAACAATTGCAGAGCATATTTTATAAAAAGAAAAACTTCGTTTAAGTAACAGAAATATAAAATGTCCAGTGAGAATGGCTAAGATCAAAAACTCAGGGGACAACAGATGCTGGCGAGGATGTGGAAGAAGAGGAACACTCCTCCATTGTTGGTGGGATTGCAAACTGGTACAACCATTCTGGAAATCAGTCTGGAGGATCCTCAGAAAATTGGACATTGAACTGCCTGAGGATCCAGCTATACCTCTCTTGGGCATATACCCAAAAGATGCCCCAACATATAAAAAAGACACGTGCTCCACTATGTTCATTGCAGCCTTATTTATAATAGCCAGAAGCTGGAAAGAACCCAGATGCCCTTCAACAGAGGAATGGATACAGAAAATATGGTACATCTACACAATGGAATATTACTCAGCTATCAAAAACAACGACTTTATGAAATTCGTAGGCAAATGGTTGGAACTGGAAAACATCATCCTGAGTGAGCTAACCCAATCACAGAAAGACATACATGGTATGCACTCATTGATAGGTGGCTATTAGCCCAAATGCTTGAATTACCCTAGATGCCTAGAACAAATGAAACTCAAGACGGATGATCAAAATGTGAATGCTTCACTCCTTCTTTAAAAGGGGAACAAGAATACCCTTGGCAGGGAAGAGAGAGGCAAAGATTAAAACAGAGACTGAAGGAACACCCATTCAGAGTCTGCCCCACATGTGGCCCATACATATACAGCCACCCAATTAGACAAGATGGATGAAGCAAAGAAGTGCAGACCGACAGGAGCCGGATGTAGATCGCTCCTGAGAGACACAGCCAGAATACAGAAATACAGAGGCGAATGCCAGCAGCAAACCACTGAACTGAGAACAGGACCCCCGTTGAAGGAATCAGAGAAAGAACTGGAAGAGCTTGAAGGGGCTCGAGACCCCATATGTACAACAATGCCAAGCAACCAGAGCTTCCAGGGACTAAGCCACTACCCAAAGACTATACATGGACTGACCCTGGACTCTGACCTCATAGGTAGCAATGAATATCCTAGTAAGAGCACCAGTGGAAGGGGAAGCCCTGGGTCCTGCTAAGACTGAACCCCCAGTGAACTAGACTGGTGGGGGGAGGGCGGCAATGGGGGGAGGGTTGGGAGGGGAACACCCATAAGGAAGGGGAGGGGGGAGGGGGATGTTTGCCCGGAAACCGGGAAAGGGAATAACACTCGAAATGTATATAAGAAATACACAAGTTAATAAAAAGACATTTATTTTAAAATAGTTTTTTGGCACACCTATAATTTAATATTTAGTAAAGATGAAGGGCAAATTAACACTGAAATAGATATTTGCATCCCTAGATAGATATATGTGTTTCTGCTTAAAGTGTTAAATCTTGGCTAAATAGTTCACTAAGCATTTTTAATATTTTTCAGAGTTGATGGATGTTTTTATTCTATAATTGGCCTCTTTGCATAAACACATAATACAAAATAGTGTTTAGGGCTATTATAGAAACCATGGGAAATTTTGCTACAACCAAAATTAATTGAATGATTTTTTTTGAAACTCAAATCAATGGCTCAAACAGCAATTTTTAAAGTAAAAAATTATAATACAAATGCAATCTAATTGTATACTAATTTGACACATGCTGGGGAATGCTGATAAGAAATTATTATAAGTCTTTGTTTTCCACCATTAAACCATTATATTTCTGTACAAGAAGAAAACTGTATAATAAAACACTGAAATTCAAAAAAAAATATAAAATGTCATATATATTTATGTATAAACATTACATGCACTCAGGCATTAAATTTATTCATCAAACTAAAATCTTAGCACACTTTTTGCCCTCTTCCAACTACTAGTCTACCAGTTATCAAGATTTGGCTACACTTTACTATTATATATAATTTTTGTTACTTCTTAACAATGGCTAGCTTTAAAAATTAGCGTGCCCTTTAAATTATAGCCCATTATTGATTTTCTAAATTCAAAGACAATGTATTATTCAAATCCGCTTGCTGTCCTCTAAATATATTCTAATTTCTCCAGTAGGCCTACTAACATAAAGTCCACTTTGAATGGAACAACACTGAATAATCAGACTTAAGTGTAGTGCTTTTCCTGTTAAGACTACAAAACAAGCAATGAGACACACAAGAGAAATCTTACCTTTATCAGTTGTTATTTTTTCTATACACCTGAAAGAAAAAAAAGTCAAGTATTAAATGAATAATTTTGTACATTTCCTTAAGGTACAAGTATTTATTTTAGATTCATCTTCAGAATAATATAGAAAGCTAGATGCTTCTAGCTTTCTATAATATGTTGTTCAAAGCAAAGTCTAACTTTCAGTAGTGGTAGAAATACCATCTATACTATTCCATGTGGCTGCTGATCACTTGAAAAAGCTACTATAACCAAACTCAAGTTTATGTCAATTAATGTAAATTTAGAGTGGTCACCATAATCAATAGCACACAAACAGAACTTCTGAAATAGTTGTTTTTAATTATTTTTAAAAAAAAACAAGGAAAATGCTGCTAATTTTATTTAAAGTGGTTATGAAAGAAAATGAATGCCCTTATCTTATATATGTACTTGTAAAAAAGACTGCAATGACAACATCCGAGACATGCTACGAAGTAAGTACAGCCAGGATGGTAAAATGTCAGTAACTCTCACTGATAAAGTGAGGTTTTGTTACACCACTTCCTTTACTTTGTATTTATTGAACAATCTTCCTAAGAAAAATTTAATGAATTTTAAGGGACCCCAAAATTGAGCAACAAATCCAATAAAAATTTCTAAAGGCAATATACACATATCTGAAGTATTACTTATACTTTACAAATTAAATACAAGTAAAAAGCTCAAAGTTATAAGCCTTAAAAAAAAAAAAAAGTGATCCCTACAACTTTTAATTTGGCATTGTTTCTATCACCTGAAACTGGTAGGTACAATATTATGAATTCCATATCCCTTCCCCAAACTCAGAAGTAAACTTGCTTCCTATTTTAATCATAAAGATAGCACATAGTACCTAGCAGCAGAAAGACTGCAAATAAACTTAACATAATTAAAAGATGTTTTGTAAGAAAAGCTGTGATTTTTGCCTCAATTTAAAAAGCTTAAGTAGTATGACGGCTTTATTCTGTTACAAACTTCCCAACTGACCCAAGCAATTGTGAACCACCTTTACTTTAGTAATTGGACCACTAAAAACACACCTGATGGATGCCTGAAATGTTTTTGAAATCTTTCAATGTTTCTACCATCATCCCGACTGCCCTAGGATCCCAACCACTTAGGATTCCAGTGCTGTGCAACTGAAGCCTTCTAGAAACAAAGAGCTGTGTTTGTCAATTCAGAATATTCATCACCTCATCCATACTTCCCCACAACCCTTCAAGGGAAACACAGCTAGAAAATGCCACCTACAGGTTCATTACTATTTTACTTTTGATATAAACAACCTGAAAGAACCCTGAACTCCATATATCAGAGAACAAAACAACACTTTTCTTCATGTGTCACTCAAATGAACCTAAAGACTTCTAAAAATATTCAATTCTCAGTTTAAAAAGGCTTTTCCAATAGCTACATTTTAAGTCTTACTTATTGAAGAGTTTTAAAATCTGGAATGCAGATATTTAATTCTGTACGACAGAATAAAGTGGAATAAAGATATTTTGCCTCCTATCCTAGTCTTAATTTGATTTTGCTGCTTGCACATGGATATTTTAATTTATCAAAAACCAGAAAAGCCAAGCATGGTGGTACATGTCTTTAATCTTGGGAGGCGGAGGACAACTGACAGATCTGTCACTTGGGAGGCCAGTTTGGTATACATACAAAATTCCAGGCAAGGGCTACATAGTGAGACCCTGTCTTCAAAGAAATAAATACAGGAACAGAAAACTCAAACCAAACAAAGGAACCAAAAGAGAAAAACAAAAAACATAAGAAATAAGCCAAAGGGGAAAAAATTACATCCTCAACCTTCAAACTATTATACTATCCCATTTCTTGAAGCATATCCTCAAGAAATGAGGATCCTAACGAGAATACAGCAAACGATGAGCTTAATTCTTGAATAACACAAACACATCCACTTCATACAATTGGATCTAACTTCCTAACTACTAGCTATCTAGATCTTCGTGTATAATGCATCAAGGATTATTAATTAACAATAATAATAATAATTATTGTTAATTTAGCCTTTCTCCTGAATATTTTTCCTGCAATTTTTATTTTCTTGCATTCATATCTGTTCTCAAAAATGTCAAGAGTCAAATTTATGAAAGTATAACTGATTATTCAGCTGTAAAGCTCTTGCCACAAACTCAAAATATCTACAAGAGGAAATAGCTCTAAGATGCTAGTGACTTGCTCATGATGGTCACTAAGCCAATGAACAATACAAGCTGAGACATCAAATTTTCAGCCCGAACATAAAGTTCAAGCTTTTCTCCACTATATAATGTCGTCCATTAATAACACAAATTTTAGTTAATCTAAACCTATGTTTTTGATATTTTAAATGATTTTGTATATTTGGCTATTTCTTTAATTGGAAGAAACAAATACAGGTTAATAGGTCACAGGAACTTTGTAGGTAAAAAAGCAGGGATAGGGAAAGTGGATGAAAAACTAGGGAGGGAAAAGGATCTGAAAAGAACACATTTATTATAATAATTTAATAATTACATTTCTCATCTCCCTTCTAAATGTCATTTTATTTGGAAGAGCTTAATCAAGGTCAGAGTTCAGTACACTGACACCCAAAACTGCATGTCTCAAAGGATAAATAGAATATAAATTTTAAAAGTTCATTGTCCCGCCAGGCATAGATTAGATCCCTAAATAAAGGACAGTGAAACATCCATTACATTAAGACTGCATGCAGAAAAAAATCCAGGTGATCCATATATGCAAAGTCAAGTTGTAAGTTTCCTGTGTTCTTCCCAGTGTCACTGATCTTGAACCAAACTTTGAGTATCAATATTCTGAAATATTGGGTAAATGCCATGCTTTAAGGATGTCAAATAATGTTAGTCTGTTTTTCATCTTTCAAAGATTGAACTTGTTGCTTAATGTACATGTCATACTCTGTTGCAATTAAATGTCCTGCATAGTTTAAAAAAAAATTGTTACAGAACATCTGCAAACCATGTGCACAAGTTTAATTAATGAGTGCTAATCAACGTTTCCTTCCTTACCAACGTCCTTGAAGACAAGGCCAGATCTAATTTAGTGCTGTACTGCCTAGAGGAGTTAACAGTACTAGCCCTAGTTACTTTTCAAACAAGGACTGCAAAGCTAGAATGTATTGAGATCTATCTGATTTGTGGGCTGCTGATAAGTAAAAATGTGCAATAAAAATGATGAAAATTTTAAGAATCTGGTAAAATGGTATAATCTTAAATACATGAACAAGGGATAAATCTGAAGGCAAAATAAAGTAAAGATCATAACTATTGATAGTACTAGATGTGAAGAAACATTAAGATTGCTTTTTCTTCACAAGGACAACTGTGATTAAAAAAATTAATACAAGTAATCATATTCATCCAAGATCAACTGCTTCCACAATTACATTGTAGGCTTCAAGGTCCATTAGTATTTCCTACCATGTAGGAAAAAGCTAAACACCATTCTATGTATAATTTAACTTGATTCTGATGTACTTAAATAATTCTCAAGTGGCAGCTTTATGTAAAATAATATAAAACCACAAAACTTTACAAAACCTACACAAAAATACCACTATAAAGTACTCCTGCCTCTGGCTACCACTCCTCAAAGAACAAGTTGAATTTAGTATTTTAATGTGTAAGACACTGTGTGAAATGGCTGCACAATATATTTAATACGCACAAACTCTGACCATATAGATTATTCGTTGTATTGTATAACTGTGTACAGAGAAGAAACTGAAGGACACATAGGTTAAAGATTTTCCCTAAGGAATTTATGCCCAAGTAAGAATAATGATTTACATATTTTCAAATTTGTGAGATTAAGTACATTAAGATTTTTCTAAAAATGTACATACAGCAGTTACAATTTTCAATTCGGCTTAAAACTTTGTAAGGAGACTTTTACTTTTCATAGAACTATAGTTCCTAAGTTTTCTTATAGAAGTTAACTTTGTTAACTTAAATCACATTCAAAACCGGGGAAAAGACTCTAGTAGCAAAATATGATACATTTGGCTTTTATTCCTGAGGCTTCTTATGCAACTGTTCCAAGTCACAGATTTAATTCTGGAGCAAGCTTGTTTCTAAGCTTTAAAAATTTCCTAGGTCTAAGGTAAGCCAAGCTCTTGCACTCTTTCTTCTGGGAGGTTACAGGTTATCTGAAACCGAAGTCCCTGTTTTTATTTTCTTTTCTCCACTTGTAAATCAAATGACATAATATTCGCAACAGTGAATAGCTAATTTGATTAAAACGTCTGACTTAGAAACTCATGAACTTAACTATTCTTAAGTATTACTCTAATGAGCAATTAAAAATATTTACGCTCCTGGCCATCTGTTAAGGGCCTCTAATTAGTTCAAAGTAATAATTCATATCAATGTAATTTTAAGAGTAAGTACCTACGTTAAAATATACTCATAAAGAAAAAGTTCACACACTCGTACAAAGAACTATACATGTAGTTAATATACTTGTATTTGGCACAGCCGTGTTTCCACCATGACCATACAAATGAACCTGACCACTTAGAAGGGCGAGAAAGGCTACCTTGTAAGTGGCTCAAAGGTAAGTTAATAACAAGTAAAAACACTCTTCAGGGCTAGTAATGGTGCGGCTGATTTCCTAACGGGTATGAGAGGTAACACTGGAAGCGATAGGTTGACAAAGGGGGCGCAGAAGCCAGAGTGAGGACTGAGTAGGCGGGAGGCAGAGGGCGTGCAGCCTGCACAGGGCTACTTCGGGCGTGGGCTGGCGGCCACAGGCTGCGAAGCAGCGGGAGCCTGGCCGCCAGCGCCGTGACATCTGGCGTGCAGAGCCGGCAGGGGGCAGAGCAAGCAGGGTGTCACGTGGAGCGAGCGCTACGGGAGCCGGGAGGGTAGTGTAAGAACTAGAGGGGGGTCTTCCCCAACGCTTCAAAGACTGTTACTCACTGGAGTCGCGGACTCTTCTTGCCCTGAGCAGGAGACGGGGGCTTCGCGGCCGCGGGCTGATGCCCGTGGCCGTCGGGAGGCCTGTTGCTGGGGCTGCTCCTCCGCCGGCGGGGATACTCGGCCTTTCTCCGGCGGGACACAGCGGCGGCGGCGGCGGCCGCAGCGGTCCGGCCGCGATCCCGACCTCCTCTCAGCACGCGGCTGCTCGCAGTCTCTGCAGGCTTCGCCGCCGCCGCCACGCCGGACCGGAGCTCGTCCGAAGCCGCGTCGGCCGCCGCTGCCGGGCCCCCTTCCTGGTCCTGCTGCTCCGGGGATCGCGGCTCCTCCGTCTCCCCCGGCATCGGGGCTCGTCCGTCCCCCACCCCTGCGTCCCAGGCGGTGGAGGCGGCGGCGCCCCCGGCGCAGCTCCCCCCGCCCCCCTCGGCTCCCGGAGCGTCCGGCTCCCTCACTCCGGAGCGCCTCTCTCCCCCCGCCCCTCCGCCCGTTCCGAGGGCGCCCCCCCACCCGCCCCCTGCCACTCAAGCTCGCGACCGCCGGCGGCGCGCACGCGCGCACCCGTACAGACACGCAGCGAGCCAATCGGGGAGAAGGATCGGCTCCCCGGCCCAGCCCCTCGTGTTCTCACACGCAGCAGCGCACTCGGTGCCCTCCCCCACCCCTTCCTTCAACCAATCAGGAAACGGCTCTGAGGGAGAGCGCGAGGTTTCCTTCCCCGCGCGCCCGTTCTCACCGTTAAACGGCTGCGTCTCGCGACAATCCCAAAGTGACCTTTTTATCCCCCCCCACCTCTGGAGTTCAGATCAAGCTAGGGGCGGTGGGAGGGACAGGGCTGACGAGGGCGGTGGCGAGGACAAAACGCACCTTTCCCAGCCTCGCGCGCAACCCCCTGCCGGCTGCGCGCGCACCTGCCTCCCGGAGGCACCGCTGTTCCCTCAAGGGTTCTTACTAGCCTAAGAAGTAGCCTGGACGTTATCCCGCCTCCACTCGGACCCCCACCTTCCTGCTCTGGCTTTTCTGTCCCCAGCGCCGCCAGCTCTTGAGGGGAGAAGTGGTAAATTATTTGCGTTGCAGCTTCTCCTTTAAGAAAAAAAGGCCCTGTCCGTTGCCGGATGAAAGTCCCCAAAAATGGCGGCGATAGGATAGAGGCGGGGTTGAGGAGACTGCGCGGGATAGTTTTGAGGCGCATGCGCAAGGCCAACTTCGCTAAGGGCATTCTGGGGGACGTAGTCCTTTTTAGTCTGTGTTTCTAGGGAAATTATGGGAAACTAGAGGCAGAAGGTAGGCTGGGAGCTTTTCCCGGTCCGAGTTTACGGTTCGGCGAGGCATTGCTTCCGGGTTAGGCCGGGACGCCTGCGTAGATCTGGCACAAATATTGAGCCAATTATAGGTTAGGGGTGCTTGGGAGAGAATTCTGCTTCTACTGTTAATCTTTTTGTGTAAGTGCTCTGAAGTGCCCTTGTCATAGTCTTTACTTACTTCGGTTTGTTCATTTGAGGCTTCTACGACCTGCTACGTTCGTTTTCATTCCTCCATCTTGTGTTGAGCCTTTCACTCGTTAGGTCCTGGAGATCATGGACTCGTTATGCCTCTGTGAATTCAATTTTAATAAAACATGTAGGACTGATTGTAAAGTGGTTTCCTAGTAGGAATAAGGCGTCTTGGAATTGGCGTTGACTGTGGTCCCTGAGATGAAGCTGGAGAGGCGATTAGCGTGACTCCCAGTGATTTTTGTGGAGAAGCTAGCGGTCCGTCACGTTCTCCGCCCAGAGGCTGCATGCCTTTGCGGTTTGTAGATGTTTCTGCAGCACAGGAAGCACAGTCATAATAGCAGCTCTGTCTAGCGTTTGCAGCTAAGTACCTTCCTGATGAGTAAAGGGGGCTTTCCAATTGTTCAAACCGCAGCTGGTGGTAATGCAGACTCTTGTGGTTTTTTTCCCTCTTAACACGTTTGTAGGCATTTCTTAACCTTTGTTTGCATTCTTTAGTTTGCTTTTTACGCGTTGTAATCAGGAAACAACTTTCAAGGAGACTCCTTACTCTTCGAAGATGGAAACGTCTTAAGTTAAATGCTACAAAGGAGGATGGGTAGATGCAAAGTTTGGAAATCTAATTTTGAATTTTACATTAGCCATTAAATTTTAGTTCATTTTTCTTTTCTTTTTCCTCCCTCTCTCTCTCTCTCTCTCTCTCTCTCTCTCTCTCTCTCTCTCTCTCTCTTCTTTCTTTCTTTTACCTCTCAGAATCTGATTCATTTGCCACACACATAAGGCAAATGCTTTATAGTCTTTACTGAGTTTTGCACTTTCAAAGGATTAGTGTCCTTTTCAGTTGTAAAAACCGACAGTGTCAATAGGAATAATTTTTTGCAGTTCTTTGCAATGAGCACGTTTGGAACAGCACTGACATCCAATGGCTGCTTACAGTAATACAAAAAACTAGCCTCTTAAAAAAGGTCTTAGTAAAACGAATGACTTGTTCCTTTTAAAAGATGGTCACTGCACTTCAGAAGCAAGATTACATATTAAAGTAAACTGATTTTGTATTAAGTAACAAAACTCTCTCTTTATCCTGTCCTTTTAGCCAGTTACTACTCCCTGTGCCTGTTTATATACTGGTAAACACCTGGACAAAACCCATTTCACAGGTCATAATTATATAGTGTAGATTTTTACATACTGCCTTCTGTAGGTGGGCCTGTTGTAAATGTGTTTTTCCTTTTGAGATGAACAAAGGCACAATAAGATTAAAAAAGCCGACCTTTCTCACCTTTCTGGAGAAACTGTTACAAGGCATTGTATTTCAAATTCTGGAGGCTTAATACCTAGAATCTTAAATCTTCTGAATTGATTCTTCCTTTTCCTATAAATGTTTGCATTTTGGATAACTGGACCAGAGAATTCAAACATGAACCTACTTTTATTCAACTTTAAAGAATTTATAATTTGGGCCAGTGAGATTGCTTAGCAGATAAAGTCACGTTGCTAATAAAAAGTCTGAAGAGTTTGATCTGTGGGACCCAGGTGGTTGAAGGAGAGAGTTGACTTTACTCTTACAACTCGAGAATGCCTATACATTCACCCACACAATTTTTAAAAGGTTTGCTTTTAAAAATCACAGTTTGGGAAATGAAGTGAGCTTGATTTCTAAGTAAGTACAGATAGTGAAATGAAGTTGATGCTATTTAGGCAGAAATTTTAAGAAAGGAGCCTATGGTCCACTAGTTTTACAGAAAAAGGAAGAGAAGGAAGAAAAAGGAGGGAGGAGACAGAAAAAGATAGCTGGTGGAAAACTTAAACTTGGAAAACTCCGCAAGTATAAACCTAAACTTTCTATGAGTTCAAGAAGATCACTTGAATATGGTAGGTGTTTAAATTAAAAAAACAAAAACAAAAACAAAACAAATCAAAATCTAACTTTCAGTCTTCATAGTCACCCTGGCCAACAAAGCATCAGAATCTTGCACAGCCTGCCATTTTCTGTCAGCACTATTTAAAACAAGCAACAACAAAGAAACAAATAACCCCCAAAACAAAAACTGAGCTTCTAGAAAAGAAAAGTATTCAGCAAATCAAACGTGAGGAAGTGCTAAGCAAATACAGGAACCAAAAGGGGGTCACAGAAGCTGCTTTGCACTGTCTCATTCAGTTCCGTTGTGGTTCTCTTCTTCACCACATGCTAATGCAGTTCTTCACAGTCTTCAAGACTAGAGTATTGGAGGTGTAGGACAATGGAAGAACTGGGTGAGTGAGGGGCCTTTGGAGAAGCTGCTCCAAGGAAGTGTGGGCTTGGCTGCCATGCATCCCCATCTGTAATGAAGTTTGGTCTAGTTAGTGAGGATAGGACTGAAAGAGTTTTGTTTTCACTTCTGTCCTCAGTTCAAACAAGAGTGAGGCAGGAGGAACTATCATTGTTGAGGGGAGCTATTGGGTTGCACAGGCACAGTAGGCAGAGAGTTGAGAGCTAACTATAGATCAGACACCCAAAGAAACAGAAGGAATTATAATTGAACTTGCCTTTCCCCTTGGCAGCTCCTGGAGGTCATAGGGCGGCTCTACAGCTAGGTCGTTGTGGAGATATGATACTGGAAAGAGACAAAAAGGATGGGAAAAGGAGAGGACATAAAATGAAGGAAGGGAAGGAGGGAAAGGAAAGAAAACCAGGAGGGAGGGAGTACAGTGGAAGGACAGTGAAATAACTGTGCAGAGTAAAGGACTGTAGACATTGCAGAAGGGCCAGGGGCTTCCTTTCTCTGTAGTTTACTATTAGACTATAGTTATACCATCACTGTAGTGGGTCTTGTTGCTTTTTATTTAGAGAAGTCTTGAAGGAGCAGATTACTTGGCAAGAAAAAGAGTCCTTCCTTCCACTCTGAGGTAATGAAGACACCAGTGGAAGTGCCGCTGGCTACCATGCCCAGAAAGACCATAGGTTTCAAAGCTCGGAGCTATGAAGTCTGCCTCCTTAGTGCTCATTTCATATAGCTTGGCAACTTTTAATCGTCCGTCTGTTGTCTGTCTATATCTATCTCCTATTTATTCTTGGTATCCTTAACACCAAGTTACTTTTATTCACCTTTTAAGCTGTATTAATTCCACATTGTGTTTGTAGCTATGCACAAACTTCCAACAATAACAAAGTGCATAGCTGATACATTGTCATTAAAATTAATTATTGGGGTTGTGTTTGAAGAACCGGAGAAACAGAGGAACAAACAAAGAAATAGAAATTAATGAAGGAAAAAGAGGTGTTTTTAAATAAATGCCTAACTCTTTTGTTAGTAAAATATAGTTTGATATTGTGGTTAATGCTGTATTTTGGACTTTAATGTAGACTCCAGATTCTTTTCTATATAATATTGATTATTTATTCTTTGAGAAATTGATATATGCATATCCTGTGTGAGTATTGAGGAAGGAAGTTTTCATTTATCCATAGAGTATTACCAAGTTGTTTTTCTTTTTCAGATAGGATCTTATTTTGCTTCATTTTATTGGTAGCACGTTTCAAATTCTCAAAGAATAAATAACCAATATTATGTAGAAAAGAATCTGGATTTTACAGTAAAATCCCAAATATAGCATTAACCACAATATCAAAATACACTGAATTCAAAATTAGTTCAAAAGTTAAAGGGCAATTAATATTGGGAAAACTTAAAATATGTTAATCATTTCAGTGTTTGCAGTAATCTTCTGAAATAAGTATTATTGTTTTCCTTTAAAGAAAACCTAAAATATCTTGATCACTCTCAGGAGCATCAGACACTAAGTAAAATTAAATGATGTTACAGGTTTTTCTCCTATGTTAGAAGTGTATTCTAGTGGCTAGTGGGAGTAATTCAGTTTTAAAAAAATGTATACTTTAAGATTTTCTGAGGAAGATAAGTTAAAGAAATCTTTAAGAAGTGTAGAAAGTATAGAACCTTGGAAGCTAACTGGAGATTATACAATTTGCTGTAGGTCACCCGTCAACGATCTCTCAAATTGTCACAATTTGCATGGAGTGTGGTGTTGCTTGGCTTCCATACTGATGCTCCAGAGGTCGAATCAGGAGGATCTAAAACTAAAGGTTATTTTTGGCTAAATAGAAAATTTGAGGCCAGCGATACTATCTTTAGTCAGACATGGAAGGCAGAAGCAGATCCCTATAAATATGAGGTCAGTCTGATTTACATAGCAAGTTCTAGGCCCTGTCTCAAACACCAAAATGAAACAAAAGGCAGGGAGTGTCTGCTAGGCACAATAGTGTGCACCCACGATCCCAGCACTTAAGAGACTAGATTGGATGACTGCCCACAGTTTAAGGTCAGCCTGGGCTACGTTTTTAGTTCCAGGTAAGCTTGGGCTATCGTGAGACCCTGCCTTAACAAACAGTAACAGGATTCTCTTTCTGCCTGTGTAGAAATTTTATCAAACTCTACAAATTCAACCTTGAGGTTGGCTTAAGGGGGCAAATATTTCCTTTCTAAAGTACTGCCTTGGATGTTAGTAGCATGTATTCACCTAGAAGGTTTTGCCTAAATCTTCAAATATAGGGATGAGATGAGTGTAACCCATGGAGACCCCCCAAGAGGCTTCACTGTATTCATGACAAGTTAAGGTTGATCTTTAATTTCCACAGGTCAAGGATTAGGGAGACAAACTGCAGTTTTTAGTCTAGTTTCACTCACCCCTAGTAATCTTACATCTGTCACATGAAAGTGAGTCATCTAACTTAAATCGTAAGAGTCTTCACGAAGCCAAAGGAGTAGCTTTGGGGATTGGTGAAACATATGCTCATTGGAACCAGGAAGTGAAAGTCCTGGTAACTCATGAGCAGGAAGGGGAATTATGATAGATTTGGTGAGCTAGTGCCTCTGAGGATAACCATGCTTAATATAAAAGAAATCTCTTGGTCCAGGAAGGCCTCTGATTTCTTATTGGAGTGAAGCTTAAAAACCAGAAAAGAGAATGGTTGCATTCTTATATGTAAGGCTTTGGAATTCTGAAATTCACATTTGAGGCTGGCTAATAAGATTCTGAGATAAAACATTTGCTTTGTTGTTCTGTTTTATTTACTCTAAAAAAAAAACCCAAATCTTTTATTGTAGAGGATGAAAATATATGCGGAATTGGAGAAAACAGTTTAATGAATTTTGATTGCACCCTTTGGATCAGCTTCAATAATCATTAGCTCTTGACATTCTTACTTCACATACTTCTGTTTTTTCCATCCATTCATTGTTTTTAAGGAATCTCAATTGTTATATTTCTTATCTGTATGTAATTCAGTCTTAATCTATAACAAACAACCATACTAACAGAAGCTGATAACCTTAATAGTGGTTCCTCAATATCATGAAATAACATTATCATACCTAAGATTAACTGACATCACTTTAATGTCAATATTTTCAAATTTCTAAGATGTTAGCATTTAATATTGTTAACTATACAATGTTAAATATCCTTTAAAAATTTTAACTTATCATCTTCTTAATGCTTATGAAACTCATGCTGAATACTGAATTCTGAATTTGCAACAGGACTTATTTTTCACTTGCCTGTAAATTTTTGACCACAAGTTAACATAAATCTCCAACATATACTATCAGTGTTCTTGACTGTTTATTTTTTAAATTTAAGTTAATGATCTAAATTAAAATTATATATCTCTTAGTTCTCTCTTAATATACATGTGTCCCTTCTCCCCTTCTGTCTTTTTTTTTTCTTGTCTGTTTATTTCTTGAAGGGCAGTTTAGCCTAAAGAGATTGATTCAGGTTGGTTATTTCTAAAATGGTATATGAAGGTCAAACTTTTGTGATTGAGCAAGTTCTACAGAAGATTTCTTTTGTGAAAACAAAACAATTAGATCTTCCCCTAAAATACTGAGAAATAGTCATCCTTAATCTGGGGGTGTGGCTTAGTGGCACGACATACATTACTTCGTATATGCAAGTTCCTGGGTTCAGCATTGTTAAGAAGGAAGACAGTGGGGAGAAGACAGTTTTTGAGCTGTACATGATGTCACACCCATAAAACCCCAACAGTCAGAAGGTGGAAGCAGAAGGACCATTGAGTTTTAGGCCATCTTGTGCTACTTGGTAAATTCTAGGTTTGATCTACAGCAGCCTCTCTTAAAAACTAGACAGAGCAAAACTCCATTCTCTCCAAATATGAAATACATGAGCAAGTTTTTCAATGACATTTAAAGTTCATTTTCTTTATTTGAGAACTTCAGAGATAGGCGGGTCCTTAGACATCATATAATCTGATACTTTGCAAGCTTATACAAAGTATAACATATATTTTAAAAGTCTTCTGAAGTTCAAAAACAAAAAAAAGACACAAGTATCTTGATTGGCAATTTGAAAAAAAAAATTCTTCCATTCAATTGCTTCATTATATAGATGAAGAAAGACCTTCAGAGAACATGCTGTGCTTAAGATGAGTCAGACAATCTGGTGATACTGGCAACTTCAGTGTACAAGTTGACAGTGTTGAGACTGGAATAAGATAGCACTCATTGGAGATCTGATTCTGTGTTCACCAGCCTGTGAGAGCTGCACTGTCTCTCTCCTTTATATAAAATGAGAACAGACATGTCCTCTACTTCAACCTGTCAAGATAATTAATTAAATGCAAACTGTATTCATCATATACTATGATTGGCATGGTTAATTTGTAATCGTTATGATTATTGACATTGCAACAGAAAGGTATTAGTGAAATTCTTCTGAAGTCTGTTGGCTTTTTACCAAGAAAACTGCAAAAGAAGTCCGAGTAATTTGGATTGCTACATATTGCTTGATTGCATAATACATTAGTTTCTTTTTTTTCAACCTTCTTTTCTTCTCCACATCCAAGAAATATAAACCAACAACAAAACACCAAAATACTTAACAATTTATTGTATTATGATCTTGGGCTAACCCTTGAGATAAACTAAAAAATCAGGATAAAAGAATGTTTTGCCTGGTATATTGTTGGTATATTTTGAAAAACTGTAATCCAGTTGTTTCTCTTTTTCTAATAAGAAATATATATGCAAGTGCACAACACACACACATATACACACACAGAAAGAGATAGAGATATAGAGATAGATAGATAGAGAGAGAGAGAGAGAGAGAGAGAGAGAGAGAGAGAGAGAGAGAGAGAGAGAGAGATCTGCCCTATTTGGTTAAAATCAATACCTAGACTGTCAGAAATTATTGTAAAGAGACTATGAAATTGAATGCAACCATAGTAAATCTCAGACATTTTCTGGGATATGCCACACTCCTGAAGGGAGATAAGGATGGAAAAAGGTATTTGTAAATTTTTTTAATTCAAAACAAGAAGAGAATATTTAAGAAGAAAATAATCCTGAAGACTCACAGATTCTACATTATACTCCTCTTGTTTCCTGTGACATAGATGCCTTATTGGAGGAACTGGAATGCTGCACCCTTCAGGACAGTGAGGACTATTCAAATCCAGTTTCTTGTTGCCTGGATCAGCAACCCACACAGGAGAGCAAGCTTCCCCAAACACCAAAGACCTTGTCAACGCAGGGTAACACAAGTCCCTTGAAGGTAAGATTTGATCTCTTATAGTATTATAGACAATGTTTGACAGCACTTCTGAAAATTAATTGTATCACACAAAAATTATATAAATTATAAATTATATAATATTATATATTAAGGAGAAATATATATTAAAGAAAGAACATAATTTCAATATTGATTTAAAGATAGTTGCTTTTGGAAAGAGTAGAATTGAGAAAATGGCTGTAGTGGTTTAAATAAGTTTGACCACAATTCATGTATTTGAATGCTTGGCCCACAGGGAGTGACACTATTAGAAGCTGTGTCCTTGTTAGACTAGGTGTGGCCTTATTGGAGGAAATGTGTCACTGTGAGGGAGGGCTTTGAAGGCCTATGCTCAGTTCCAATACAGAAGAGAGAGACTCTTTCTGGCTTCCTTCAAATTAAGATGTAGAACTTTCAGTTCCTTTTCTAGCACCATGTCTGCCTGCATGCCATGCTTCCTGCTGGGATGGTAACAGACTGAATCTCTGAAACTGTGGACCACCCCCAAGTACATGTTGTCTTTTATAAGAGTTGCTTTGGTCATGACATCTCTTCACAGCAATGGAAAGCCTAACTAAGGAAATGACCATAGAGTAAGCCTTTGAACCTTTTTTCTAGTACGGACATAATAGTAGAGTATTGCCTGGTACGTGCTGACTACTTGATGCTACTTCCTGAACCAGAACCAGTTACCACAAGTGCCACATTATAATTTGACTGCAGTCACACCCAGTAAGACCTGGGATCACCTGATAGTTTAGATAAGTCTTCTCAGGGTGACTCTATACAGCTGTTATTTTGTCTGTATTATTTTCTGTTAAATACATTCAGAAATTGTTTTCATCTAGCTAGAGACGGTGAAACCTTGGTAGCTACCACAAAAACCAACCAACCAACCAACCAACCAACCAAACAAACAAACAAAAAACCCCAAACCCCTAAATCCATTAGAGATGATTTATTTGAAAACCCACAGATCCGATGTGTTAATTTATGATTGTTAAAATATCAAGTACATATTTGCTGAGATATATATTCTCTTCCTTTGGATAACTATGTATAGACCCTAATTATAATTAAAGCTTGCTTCATGAGAATGCAGTTAGTATAGAAGAGTGAATGCTTTTCATATCTTGTATTTGTGAACTATGATATTCTGGTTCATTTTTGGGTATTTTATAGAATGAGTATCCCAGACCTGGAATTTGAATGCAGGAATAGCTAGTTTCCAGTCTTTGCCCATAAGGCTTATCTGACTCTCTACTAGAGAGTGATGTGTTTTGAAATGATTCAACTCTAACCTAGCATCTTAATGGACTCCTCATAGAGGCTTGAGACAAGACTAAGCATCACGTTCTTTACCCTGACTCTGGCAGAGACTTCCCACCTCATTTGTAGTAGAACCCACAGTGTTGGCACTGATCTTTGTGGATGACCACATCTTTGTTTACTTGAATGAGACCTGAGCTTTTGCTTCTTTTTCTGACATCTCACTGATTTCCTTTCATAAAACACTTTCAATTGTTTTTGAAGTTTTATTATTAGTATTTGCTTTACTATATTAATTTGATTATGACTAACTCAATAGGATCTTCCTGATCCAGTTCAGACAGAATGTCAGTCCCAACACCTTTTCATGACAGTATTCAGGGAAATGGCTGAAGTCTAAGAGTGAGATCATAAGCTAACCTCTCTGATCTTAGGTACTAGCAGAAGAAATCTGCTAGCCACTTGGTATGCTGCCATGCTGTGGTCTATGTGATGCATACTTGGAAACATCTTGGTTCAAAAGTAATGAGGAAATCACACATACTACCATAGGGATTAGAATTTAGTATTGTCATCATCACAAATAATATACTGTGAATGTTAATGAAAGCATTTTTATTTGTGTTTGTAAATTTCTAAGTGTTTTATTTTTTTGCTAGCACTTAGAAATCTTAATAATAATCTGTCAGTTGGCTTAAAGCAAAATGGAAACCAAATCTTCAGGTTTCAGGCCCAGCTGCAGGAAGTGTATTTGCAGATCACTGTGAGATACACATTTCCGCTTCTAGCAAACCACTCTTGTAAACATTTAAATTTTTTTTCTGCTCATTTTCAATTCCACATTTTCTTCTGCTTACATGCAAGGTGGAAAGAGTAGATTGTCTTTGAAAATCATCAAAAAACGCCAGTATTAAGTCACTGTCACTAGAGGTCTCAATTAGAAAGTCGGAGCATTCCAAGCTCTTTGATTTATTTTTTACCCTATGTACAACACAGCATCAAAATAAAACTTCTGTAAGTTCATTTATTCATTTTCTTGTTAAAAATAAGACAAACAATATTACCAGTGTTAATGCAGTGAGTTGAAATAGTTTAACATTGAATATAGCAAATTTTTATGGTAAGAATAAGAAAACGGATTGTTAGTAGCATCACAGTAAAGTGTTCTTACCAACTTAAACCCAAGAGCAGAAATGCGTCTGGATTTGGCTGCAAATTTCACAGAATTCTTGACTTCATCTAAACAAACAGCAGCACTCTGCCCCTCAAAACTAAAATTATCAAGACTGGCAAATGTGTTGGCTGTTATCCTCTGTCTTTTGGAAATGCTTACCCTCTTGAAAACTCATTTCATAAAGCTGAGGCTGCATCATGTGCAAAATCAGCTGAAGATCTGTAATCAAATTATGCAATCAATATAGATCGAAAAAGTGGATAGAGAAGACACATGGGAATATTGTGTTAGACAAAGTTGAAGGGGCACAATAAATGTGGAAGACTGAGGGGTGAGCAGAATACAAGAGAGAAAAGAGGATGGAAAGAAAACAAACATTGTACTTTGTGTCATATATATCTTTGATGTGTTCTATAAATAATATAAAAACAAAAAAACTTGTAGAGGGGAATGAACCAGAGGGAGAGGAGACCAGGAGGCTGATGGGAGGGCAAATGCAAGCAAAGCATTGAAAATGTCCTAGTGAAGCCCATTATTTTGTATACTAAATTAACCAAAAGAAGACATTTTCCTGAGTGTATTTACACATTTTAATAAAAAATAGAATTAATATGTTTCATAGACCAGAATGTGTCCTGAACATTTAGGTTCATCAGTACTAGAGAGATCACTTTTTTTACTAAAAAATTATGCCCTAGAGAAAAGCACAAGTTAAAAATAACAGCAGTTTCAAATCTACCAACTATAAAATGGATAGGATAGTATTGCAAATTAAAAAGTGACAGAACTCCTCGGCTTCTTCCAGCCTTTCTCTAATTGAACTACAGGGGTCCCCAACTTCAGTCTATTGATGGGATGTAAGTATCTGTGTCTGTCTCAGTTAGCTGCTTTTTGGGCCTTTCGGAGGGCAGCCAAGCTGAGGAAGAGGGTGATCCCATAGGAAGACCAGCGGTCTCAACTTAGCCAGACCCCTGAGATCTCTCAGACATTGAAGCACAACCCAGGCAGTATACAGGAGGCACCCATACACATGTATACAGCAGAGGACCGCCTGGTCTGGCCGCGGTGGGAGAAGAGAGTGGAGAGGCCTGGAGGATGAGGTGGGGCAGGGAATCATCCTCTTGGAGACAAGGGGGAAGAAGAATAGGATGAGGAACTGTGGGGGGGCGGGGCAGGCTGAGAGGGGGTAATGAATGGACTGTAAAAATTAAAAGTAATAAAAATATGACAGAACTACATATATATTTTAAAACATAAACATTTAAAAGAAAAATTCAAATGAAAGTATTAGAGAGAGCAATGACCAGGTTACCAATTGAGGTAAGTGACGTATGTTGAGCATAATTGTTTTCTTATGTGATTTTAAGTGTTTAAGTGATCGAACAAATTTAAGAAGCTCCCCATCATGTATATAGCTATGTATTATTTTAAATTACTTTGGGAAAATTGGTATAAAAAGAATCTCTCCAAGTATGGTGGCTTGCATCTGTTATGAGGAACAGAACTTCAAGGCCAGCTTCAGCTACATAGAAAGTTTGGTGCTAGCCCAGGCTAGATGAGACTCTGCCTCTAAAAAAATTAAAACATAAGGCCAAGAGATTTTGACCACAATTGTTGTTGTTATTGTGGTTACTCTGAGACAGTTTCCAAGACTGGCCTCAAACTTGCAATCTTCTTGCCTCAGTTTATCAAATGCTGGGGCTAAACCATAAGAGCAGGAGCTACCACACCCTGTTGTTGATTGAAATTATTTTGTCAGTCTCTAATACAACAGAACCAAGTTGTTTGACTAGTAATATGTACTTCACTGGGGAATTATGATACGTATATTTGTAATCTCAAATCTGGTGACAGTGAGACAGGAAGGACCCTGAGTGCTTGAGTTCTAGACTAGATTACACAGTCAGAGTCTGTCTCTCTTCCTCTCTCAAAATTTAAAATTTAGAGATCAAACAACAGGAATTGATTCTAGAACCCTCCCTTTCCCTTACAAGTGTCTGAGTTTGAGCTGTGTGATGTGCGACTGCCACCTGCAGATCTAGCCCCTTTCCTTGCTTCACTGCACAGGCCTCCCTGGCCTGCCTGTTTCCCAGCTGTCATTCTCTTTCAGAGCTTGCACAGGGGCCACATTTCCCTGATACCTGTTTGCCTTCTTTACCTCGTGCAAGTCATTGTTCAAGTGTCTTCTACTCAGTGAATTTTTCCACGTCAAAGCATTTATAGCAGCTGCTATTTTCAAACTTATTGTTGTTATTTTATACTCTTTTTTATACTTCATACTTATTATTTTGGACTCCCTGACTAACTTTTATATCCATTTCTTACCAATAGAATGAAAGCTCTGGAATATTCAGTTTTTGTTTTTTTAAGTTAGGTCTCAAACAATGTAGGCTGACTTTGAGAGGATGAGTTTGCCTGCATTAAGCTCCCAGGTGCTTGTATTACAGAAGTATATCATCACACTAAGTATATGTGACATTAAGATTAGAGCCCAGGGCCTCTTGGATGCTAGGCAGGCACTCCATACCATTTCCCAGAGTATTTGGTTTTAGTGTGATTGTCTTATTTTGCTGTTTGGGTACAACATTGTAAGCCCTGGAACATAAGTCACTTAATAAGTATGTGCTCAATGGATAAATAGATAAATTGCTGTCCAGTCACTTCTTCGGTGACACATAATTACTTTTCATAAAACAGACAAATTTGTGATATAGTCTTCCCCTAGGCACCATTGTGTTTAAAGTGACTTTCCCTGAGCCATTGTGTTGATTTATGCTTTCTGAGGATGGCACATCTCGTTATGTCTTTGTTTTTAAGGCCAGGAGGGTAGTAACTTTTCAGTGCCAAATTCTCTGTTTAGAATAAGGTGTTTCTCTGCCTAATGGAAGGTAATTCTGTCTTTGGAAACATTTAAGCAATATGCAAGTTATTCCTTTTATTGATTATTATTATCATTACTATTACTAGGTTTGTGACAAGGTCTCATTCTGCTGCCCAGGCTAATCTCATACTCATGTGTCTTTTTTCCTCATCCTCCCAAGTAGCTTAGATTACACGTGTGCACCACAATGCCATTCTGGTTATCACCCTTGGCAGCTATGAACCGCCCTTACTCTCAATGTTGATAAGCACCACCATTCTAACACAAATGTCATTCTTTGCTCTTTTCTGTCACTCACTTCTTAGGTGCAGCTCGTGTATACAACCAATATCCAGGAACCCAATGTCTACAGGTATGCTTTGGTTTCTAATTAATAACTTCACAATTAAAAGTTATCAGGTAATTTATTATTAATACTTGACAATTTGGTTTGTAAAGGTTATTATTGGATTTCATCTATAGTATGCCTTTTCCCAGGGTCTTTGAGTGGAGGTAGAACCCTTCTACACTGACTCGGTGGCCTCTCAAGGTACCTTGCCTCCAGACGGGTATCCAGACTGGGGTTTGGGGGCTATCTCTCCATTTTCCTTACTACCTTAAAAGGATAACAGTTTCAGACTCAGCACAGAGCATTGACACTGCAGTTCCAGGTATCATGCAACAGTGCTCAACGGAGAAAGCACCCGAAGAAACGTAATCAAGGGTCCACCAACGGCAGACCAAGGACCAAGGCTACACGAAGACGGCAAGGGTCCATCTCACACAAATGAATACATAATTCTACTTTCCAGGTCTGCTCAAAGTTTAGGTAGTTGGTGGAAGGGTTTCCCCTTTAGTAAATGTTACATGTAGAATAGATTCACTTGTTAAGTCATTTCTCCAGACCAAAGCAGAATTAGTCATCTAAAACAAATCAGAAGCAGAAAGGCCACCTCTTTTATGTTTGTCTCTTTAATCATAGCGCGCGTGCGCGCGCGCACACACACACACACACACACACACACACACACACACACACACAGCCCTTAAGATATGTACTTGTTACAGAGTACTCCACTGTACTATCTGATCATAGTATATAGAGCAAACATAGGGAGCTAAATCAGGGAATGGACTTGAACTACGGGAAGTCATCTTAATATGTGCCACTTGAAGTCACTTTCTTCTGTGGTGGGAGTGAAGCTAGTTTACTTATAAACATGCTACATATTTATTCCAGCTCCCAGAAGTGTAGATGATTATTTCTCCATTGTCTTTACCCTTCTGTCCTAGCTAAAAACAAAACAAACACAAACAACAAAAGCAGTGACTGAACTTAAGAGGCTCTCAGCAAATGTAGGTTTTACTAGGATGTTTATAGAAATGTATATGAATACTCAAATATGTAACATGGAAACCAGTTCAAGCATCAGTTGTTTTCCAGTATGCCTGGCACTGAGATCAGTTATTTGGTCACGACACTATTTTATGGTCATCTTCCCCTACAGCACTGAGTCACTGGCCTCTGTCCCTTTTCTTATTCTGTGCTCTGTCAGTTAGGGCCAGGCCAATTTTGCAAAGGCCCAGATACTTGCCCTCCTCAAGTTTATAGCTTATTCTACATGCAGGCCCTATGCTAACAGACTATCCATAGCATGCATGCATGTATATACACACACGCAAACCCACACTTGTGTGCAGCCTCATGTCAGAGCTAGCATGAAGCAAGCATAAACCATAGACTGTTCATGTGAACCTGAACACTCCTTAGATCCACTATCATGCTGCCATCTGCCTGTATGTCTATGGCATTAGTAATTCTTTTAGTAAATCTTATCCAAATAGCAGTATACCTTAGGATCTCCCCTGAGCACCAACTCTTAACCTTCATGTTCTAGGGACCTGTCTCTGGTGGTTGGATTTTCTAAGTTCCAGGCCAGTTGGCTATCATGGACTTTGACCAGCAAGAAGTGCTAGAGCAAATGAGAAAGGCAGAGGATGAGTAGGAGAATGCAGGGCACTTGCCTTGTCTTGGTGCTTGACTTTCCAGTGTCTTTATCAGCAGCGGTATCTCTGTCAGTTAAAGCATGACAACCTGCTATTGTTGCAGCACACTGAACAGAGGCATGGGCTCTCATGGTGTTGCTATGCATTCTGTCCTTTAAGCACAGAGGTGGTGATAGCTTGCTGCTGGGGTTTTTTGATAACCCCCTGTGTCTTCTGTTTTGCTTCTTAGCTCTCTCACCATCTGTGCAATTAATTTTCTATAACATTAATTCCATTTTTAAATGCAAACTTGCTTATACTTTCTGGGTATATTTCTTTGACTGATATATTTCCATTACCAAGACATACCTACAATGGAGATGTGTGTGAGAGAGTAATATAAAACCCTTCCATAACTATGGAGTTTTATAAATTTCCTAGGTGATTGTAATTCTGAATCATGAACACTAGCATGCCCAGAGAGAATGCTAAACGCAGAAGCTAGATTCCCATGTTTGTTTCCAACATATACTCTGGTTTGCCTAAATGAGTAGCACAGTGCTCTCAGTATCCCTTGAGAGTGTGCTTAGTAGCAACTGTGACAGCAGCAGGAAGATGTTTCTAACCACTGTCCACCAATAGCAACATGGCAATAGTTTATAAACATTATTTATCAATTACCTGAGCAAAAGCAGACTTTTGGTAATAATGGGAGGAACCATTCACAAAATATAACAGAATTAAACAAAAGGAGCCTCAGCATGATGAAGCTCCTTACTTGGAAACCATGCATTCTGTGCATTCTTTCAAATACATGTATTGTATTTGAAATCTCCAAATCACAAAGCAGCTTGTGGCTCATGGGATAGTCAGGTGCCTTTGCTTTCTTTAAAAGGCCAGGCACACATCAGAGGTCTCTACTTTAGGTTCCTTTCAAGAATATTTCCTGTTTGGGCTCTAGTTTGCACCATCAGCTCTTCAAGTTCTTATTTCCTATTTAGAATAATGTATTGCTGAGTCAGCTGATGTTAGAGAATCTTGACAATGACCTTACTCCTTTACATGTTATACATGGACTCTTGTTTAAGAGAGTGTAGACATTTTTTGAGCATGAACAAGTTTTCTACAATTGTAAGGTGATGAGGCTTTATGAATAAGCAGGCTCAGATAAAAAGCTACATTTGGAGCTGGGAGATAGCACTTGGTAAAGTGCCTGCTATGGAAGGGGAATTTTCATATGGTCCCGAGGCCTTGTTTCTTAAATTTAACACTATATGTGCAGTTTTAGCAGTCTCATTTTATTCTGTAAAATGGGTGAACCATAATTTGACTATAAGACCATTTAGTTTACTTTTTATTTGCTAAAAAACCCTGTATTATAATGAACTCTTTTGTTATACATCTCTCTTGCTATGTTTGTGTATGAACACATATATCCCTAACTTTTCTCTTTTTGTCTTTTAGTTAACTTTAAGTTAGCATAGGTATTTGTTACTTTTCTGTTGCTGTGATAGAATTTTATGACTAGCACAACTTTCAGAAGAAAGTATTCATTTGCGCTTACGGCTGTGGAGGGAGAAAAGTACAGTGTGGCAGTGAGACATGACAGAAGTGTACAGTGGTAGGAGGAAGTAGCTGAGGAACCACTTCTCAACCACAAGCACAAAACAGAGAGCGCCAACTTGAGGGCATGGCTATAAACTCTCAAAGCCTGACCTTAGTGTGTACTGTCCTCAGCTAGGCTGACCCTTCCAATAATCTCCTCCAACAGCAATCACCAGTGGGGACCGAGTGCTAATGGGGAACATTCCTTGTTCAAAGCACCACAGCAAAGCTAGTAGGTTTCATTATGGTATTTTCTTTTTTTCCCCCCATCTTTATTAACTTGAGTATTTCTTATTTACATTTCGATTCCTCTTCCCGGTTTCCTGGCCAACATCCCCCTAACCCCTCCCCCTCCCCTTGTATATGGTTGGTCCCCTCCCCATCCTCCCCCTATTAGCACCTTCCCCCCCAACAATCACGTTCACTGTGGGTTCAGTCTTGGCAGGACCAAGGTCTTCCCCTTCCACTGCTGCTCTTACTAGGATATTCATTGCTACCTATGAGGTTGGAGCCCAGGGTCAGTCCATGTATAGTCTTTGGGTAGTGGCTTAGTCCCTGGAAGCTCTGGTTGCTTGACATTGTTGTTCATATGGGGTCTCGAGCCCCTTCAAGCTTTTCCAGTCCTTTCTAAGATTCCTTCAACGGGGGGTCCCATTCTCAGTTCAGTGGTTTGCTGCTGGCATTCGCCTATGTATTTGCTGTATTCTGGCTGTGTCTCTCAGGAGAGATCTACATCCGGTTCCTGTCGGCCTGCACTTCTTTGCTTCATCCATCTCATCTAATTGGGTGGCTGTATATGTATGGGCCACATGTGGAGCAGGCTCTGAATGGGTGTTCTTTCTGCCTCTGTTCTAACCTTTGCCTCCCTATTCCTTGCCAAGGGTATTCTTGTTCCCCATTTAAAGAAGGAGTGAAGCATTCGCATTTTGATCATCCTTCTTGAGTTTTGGTCATCCTTCTTGAGTTTCATGTGTTCTGTGCATCTAGGATAATTCAAGCATTTGGGCTAATAGCCACTTATCAATGAGTGCATACCATGTGTGTTTTTCTGTGATTGGGTTACCTCACTTAGGATGATATTTTCCAGTTCCATCCATTTACCTATGAATTTCATAAAGTCATTGTTTTTGATAGCTGAGTAATATTTCATTGTGTAGATGTACCACATTTTCTGTATCCATTCCTCTGTTGAAGGGCATCTGGGTTCTTTCCAGCTTCTGGCTATTATAAATAAGGCTGCTATGAATATAGTGGAGCATATGTCTTTGTTATATGTTGGGGCATCTTTTGGGTATATGCCCAAGAGAGGTATAGCTGGGTCCTCAGGTAGTTCAATGTCCAATTTTCGGAGGAACCTCCAGACTGATTTCCAGAATGGTTGTTCATTATGGTATTTTCATACATGCCATTATACTTGCTTTTATTCTATTCCTCCTTCATTGCCCTTTCAAGTGTTCCTGTTTCCCCTCTCGCTACTTTATTTTCTCTCCCCAAATAGTCCTAGTTTATGTTTTCATGTCTAAGTTCAGGTTTTTGTAAGATGTAGACTTAAAAGTAAAGGTGCTAAACTATAGGGTATTTATTTACATTTGAAATGTTGATAGATTATGTCTTATACAGGGTTTTAGAAATCTGTATAAGATATACATATATATGTGTGTGCACACACATATATATATATATATATATATATGTATATACCATATATACTTTAGGTATTATAAATACATATATATATGTATGTGTGTAAAATTTTGACTAACACTTCATATTGCCAAATTTTTAAAATTGTGATTAATAGGTTAAATTTTCTCATTTAAACTGTTTAATGATTGATGAGCTCATAAGATCAAGCATATTTTCTTTTTCTTTTTTTAATTAATCATTTTATTCTTTTAAATTTCAAATGATATCCCCCTTCCTGGTTACCCCTTCACAAACTCCCCATCCTATCCCCCCTCTCTTCCTTTCCCCTTTGCCTCTATGAGGTTGCTCCTCCACCCACTCACCCACTCCCGCCTCACCACTTTAGCATCTCCCACAATGGGGCTTCAAGCGTCCACAGGACCAAGGGCCTCCCCTCTCTCTGAAGTCAGATAAGGCCATCCTTTGCTACATATGTTTCCTGGCTCCTTCCATGTATGCTCTTTGGTGGGTGGTTTAGTCCCTGGGAGCTCTGGGTGGCCCAGTTAGCTGATATTGTTCTTCCTATGGGGTTGCAATCCCCTTCAGCTCCTTTAGTCCTTCCCCTAGCTCTTCCATTGAGGTCCTCCAGCTCAGTCCAACGGTTGGCTGTGAGTATGTGCATCTGTATCGGTCAGGTGCTAATAGAACCCCTCAGGAAGTAGCCATACCAAGCTCCTGTTAGCAAGTGCTTCTTGGCTTTAGTAATAATGTGGGGGTTTGGTGTCTGCAGATGGGATGGATCCCTAAGTGGGGCAATCTCTGGTTAGCCTTTCCTTCAGTCTCTGTTCCATTTTTTTGTCCCTGTCTTTCCTTTGGACAGGAACATTTCTGGGTTAAAAATTTTGAGATGCATGGGTGGCCCCATTCCTCAAATGGGTTGTGTGTGTGTGTGTGTGTGTGTGTGTGTGTGTGTGTGCCTATCTACTGTAGGTGGTCTCTACAGGTTGTAGTTTCCCTTTGTTGTATTTTCAGCCTAAAGTCATCCCTGTTGCGGCCTGGGAGCCTCTTGCTTCCCTGGAATCTGGCACTTTGTAGTGGCTACCTCCAGTTCCCCATCCCCCAGTGCTACATGTTTCTATTCAATTTCCTGATCTGGTGTACTTCCCTTCTGTCCCTTCCAATAACTGATCCTAACCACCCTTTTGTCCACTCCCCTCCTTCCTCCGTCCCAGGTCCCTTCTTCCCTTTACCTCCTTTGATTGTTTTGTTCCCAGTTCTACATTGGACTGAAGCATCTACATTTTTGTCTTCCTTCTTCTTAACTCCATAGGGTTGTGGGCTGTATATTTTCATATGTTGATGTGAAGCATAACTAAGAAATGGCAGTTTATAGGCCTAAATATAGCGCAAGACAAATGGCTATAAGCTTCTGGACATACAACATCCCACCCTCGCCACAATCATTGAAGCTCGTTAATTGACCAGCCTGGCAGATTAAGTTGAATACACAGTTTCCTTTTGGGACCTTTCATTCATATCTATAATAATAAACATTTAAATTTATCTTTCTTAAACTTATTAAAAATATAGCTCATATTTACATTGGTTTGCTTTTTTAATATATAGAAGTTTTACAAATATTTTGAATATGGTTTAACTATAGTAATTTTGTGAAACAGATGTTATTAATAAATTTTCTTTTTTGTTTCATTTCAGAGGTTTTTAAACAAACTTTATTTTTAAATTAATTTTTATGTATATGGATATTTTGCTTGCATTTCTGTATGTGTAGCATCTGTGTTTCTGATGCTCATAAAAATCAGAAAAGCCTGTTTGATCTCTTGGAACTGGAGTTACAGAGAGTTGTAAGCTGCTTCATAGTTTCTGGGTAGGTAGGTCCTAGGCAGGTGAATGTTTACATTAGTGGCAGTGCGTGATGACAAAAATCTCTTACATACAAAAGATTGGACCTTCTGCTGGGCTTGACAATTAGTACACCTCAAGGCCAAATAAGACTGCTATCCAGCTGTATACTCAGCCTGTTTGTTTAACTAGTTTTTAAGAGAACGACGTAACAACCAACTTCACTTGCCTTGGATTTCCCATGTAATCAACTTTAGCTACCTAAGTAAATGTGTAGTTGTAATCCTGAAGTTATGTACTGCTGACCCAACAGTAATGTACGCATGTTTGTTATGATAGTCATTTGCTGAAAACAGAACAAAGATGGATGGCAACCTTATAAAATGGATATCCCCATAAATGTTAAGTGAAGCATATGGATATTGTTTGATAGCATTGGTTTGTTTATTATCTGGGTCATTTGGGGTCAGTTTGTGTTATGACTTCATCCTTATAAAACTCTATTACAGGTTTCTGTACAGCATTTCCCATCCTTTCCTCACACAGTGCTTTCTGTGCTATTTAAGAAATACACAGCAAATGCACTTTGTTACGAATGATGGAAGACACAGGTAGAGCAAAGTAGAGAATTCAAACTTAGGCTCGCTCTGGGTCAGATGACACCACTGGGAAGTGCTTTATTGATTTCTGTCCATAATGCAACAGTGATGAATTATTGGTAGCTCTGAGGTTAGTGTTAATGTGCTTAAGGTGATGTAATGAAGCAAATATACACATTTTCACATTTAGTAGTAATTTCAAATATGTACAATTTTATTACCTATAAACCTCAACTTGTAAATTAGATCTCTAGACACGTACCTTCTACTTTGGTTGTCTGGCCTACATTTCATTTCCTTCCCCCATTTTTGCTTCTAGAAGCCATTGTTTTGTTTTATATTTCTATGTATATAATCTTTTTACATTCTACATGTAAGCATGCATGTACAATCATGCAATATTTTACCTTTTTCTTATTTAATTTTATACAGTGTCCTTTAGGCTCATCTATGTTAAATCAAAAAAATGAAGATCTGTTTCTTCTCTAAGGCTAAATTATATTCCAGTGTTTATGTCATCCATTATAGTTTAAATGCCCTAATTAATTTTCTCATCCACAGATATTTTGGTTATTTACATATTTTGGCTATGTAAATAACACTGTAAGGAGTGTAGGAGTACAGACTTTTTTTTTTTACTGTGTGTCAATTTCATTTCCTTCACAGCAGAGTGCTGGGTCATATGGTAGTTCTATTTTTCATTTCTTTGGAAGCCTTCGTATTGTTTCGCATGGCGACTACACCAATTGCACGCTACCAACGGTTTCCTTTGGTTTCATTTCTCTATACTTTTGCCTGCATTTGCCTCAGGCTGTGATGGGTATGAAGGACTATATCATGGTAATATTGGTTTGTATTTTCCTGATGATTAATGAGTTTGAGTGCCTTTTTGTACATTTGATGACTGTTAGTCATCCTTAGAGGAATGTCTATGCAGGTTTCATGGTTACCTTTAAAACTTTTCACTGTGGATGACTTATAATTTTAAATTTCTCTATTAAAATGCTTGCTATGGGTTTACAGCTCTGTTCTGAGGTTTCTCATACTCTATTAATTAGAGGCATGTCCAGTGCTTTTCATAATACACTTGAGAAGAAATAGGTTATGTATGTATATGTGCATGTATGCATGTATGTATACATGCATGTATTATTTATTAAGTTGATCAAAATGAAACAGATACACAATACAGAGAGACCTTACTTAAAAATTTAGAGTAGCAACTATACTTAAAATACTTCCTGTCTCTGGTTTTGGATTCATATCAAATAGATTAGTATGTAAAATTGTATCCTCTGGTATGTTATATGTAACTTAACATTTATTTGATATTTTTGCTTTTTCCTATTCTCTCTGTAGTGAGGTCCAAGAGCCAAAACAATCAGTCTTACCTCCTAAGACCTCAGCAGCTGCTCAGTTGGATGAGCTCATGGCCCACCTGAACGAACTTCAGGCCAAGGTGAGTACTGTGTGCATTATGAAGTCTCTGGGTTCCAGAGAGGCTCGGTAGTGTTCAGTATTCATCCTCTTATTTGGAATTTTAAGGTGGTATTCATTTTCTTAGACTACATATAATTCAGTGGAGAAACTCATTTGTGCATGAAAGATGTGTACAGTGTTACATGCCTTGATCTGGAGCATTTTGGATTGTTCTTGGTATAGTCATAGAACTCTGCAATATTTTTAGAAGAATTAGAAGAAAAGGCTGGTGATTTTCCAATGAGTAAAGCCAAGGTATTTTGAGAGGTTAAGCAGATTTTATCAGAGCAGTTGTGATGGGAGTTAGAATGGATATTTGAAGAATACATGAGACCTAGATAAATATTGCTAAGAGTTAGAGTCTCAGGGGCAAAGACTGGACCTAAGGCATGATCATGCAGAAGGGCTGTTACAGACACATGCCTGAGCAGGACACCAAGACCAGTGGGCAGTCTGGGATGGGGCAAGGGAGGCCAATGTAGGAAGGATAAGTTCTGAGCCTATACGGAGATAAAATCTGCTCTTTGTTCTTGTCTGTAGAGTGAAAATGACAAGCACATGCATCCTGGCAGAAAGCAGAAAACAGATAAGGAGCATTAAGCATTTATCAAGGAAGTAGATCTAGAATTCTTAATACAGAGAATCTAACCATTTTAAATCTGATTGGAAAGATGTATACCCATGTATACATGTATACCCATGAAATCAGTATGAGATGTTTAAGGCAGACTGTTAAAATATTTATGATAGAGCGGGGCAGGGATGAGATATGAGACTCCCCAAATCCCATTCATTGTCCTGGTACACAGTAACACATAGTTTTTGGAGGGACATATGAAAAAATGTCACAGACAAGGTTCTTTGATGGCTAATACTTTACAATTAGCTGACATCTACCCTAAAGTTGAGTGAACTGACACTTTGCACTGCATACTTAATGCTAGAACAATAATCATTAGGAAATTTATGCTGTGTTTTCTTGTTGATTTAAAGTGCATCTTGCTGTATTTAAAATTTAACCTACAATGTATGGTTTAAAAACAATCCACATACATACGTTATATAAAATTGTAAGTAAAAAAATACAGGAAAACCATTTCCATGCTGTTTGTCTCAGATTGTCCCATTCTGCCCCCTGCAGGTCATCAGAATATACTGCATTTTACATATGTATCCAGAAGTATTTTGGAATATGCAAAATAATATAAAAATATGTAGATGTGAAGAATATTTTTACTAAGTTATTTTTCAAATGTAAAATCAGTAACTCGTTTGGTACCTTTAGATATTAACCCTGTGAATAGATACCTCATAAACACTAACCTCCATTATATAAAACAGAGGAAAGAATTTTGTTTAAGGATCAATCTTTTGAGGGAAATGAGCATTTTCATGGTAAAATAATATGAGGCTATTCCAGACAGTGAAGATTAAATAACGAGAGGCCTGCAGGTGGATATTGTCCAAACCATTCAGAAGAATGTTGGGAGCCTGCCCGCTTCAACAATAAGACTTTTAACTGTGAAATAGAAAATGCAATTGGTCCAGGGACTAAGCCACTACCCAAAGACTATACATGGACTGACCCTGGGCTCCAACTGCATAGGTAGCAATGAATAGCCTAGTAAGATCACCAGTGGAAGGGGAAGCCCTTGGTCCTGCTAAGACTGAACCCCCAGTGAACGTGATTGTTGGGGGGAGGGCGGCAATGGGGGGAGGGTGGGGAGGGGAACACTCATAGAGAAGGGGAGGGGGAGGTGTTAGGGGGATGTTGGCCCAGAAACCTGGAAGGGGAATAACAATCGAAATGTAAATAAGAAATACTCAAGTTAATAAAGATGAAAAAAAAAAAAAGAAAATGCAATTGGGAAGACAAAGTAAGGGGAGTTGGATGTGAAGCTTTGAATATTGATGATAAAAAATTGATGAGGAGGCAGTGGAGAGACACTATCTGATAAGATAAATGTTAAGTAAATAGATGGTAGCAGCAACCCATGACATGAAATGTTGAAGGAAAAAGGTGTGTGTGTGTGTGTGTGTGTGTGTGTGTGTGTGTGCACGTGCGTGTGTGTGTGTGTGTGCGCGCGCGTGCGTGTGTGTGTGTGTGCGCGCGCGTGTGTGTGTGTGCGTGTGTAAAACTGGCTTGAATGATTTGTAGTAATTGATTTGGATCTGTGTTTGAACAAATCCAATCATAAGTAGTGTCATAGGTGATCTCCATAGGTAGATTCCAATCAGGCCTCTCTTAACTGGCCTTCAATACCACACAAACCATTACAAAGTGTCCTCCACATTTGCTTCCCTTAGTCTCAACCACACTCATCACCTTAGTAGACAAATCAAATTTTGTTGTAAAGGCCCTAGATAATTTTTGCTTTTCTCTGTACAGTCTTCTGTGTGTTCAGTCTTAGTCCTTCTGCTCTGGCTCTGTTGATCTTGTAATTTTTCTTTTAATATGCCAAATAGTTTTATTCTTTGGGCCTTCTCTCTGTGTGAAACGACATTCTCACTAATGTCAGTATTTCTTAATTCTTGAGTACATATGCTCAAGTATCACTTCCTTGAAGGCAGCTGTCCTAAGTCAACTGATACTCATCACACGACTCCAGCATATCACTCTCATATAACTACATCTCTTCTTTATCTGACGTGCAGCACATGTTTATTACCTGCTACTCATAGAATGAAAACTCATGAGGTTAGACACTCAATATGTTTATATATTGCTTTATAACAAGTTCTTAGAATGCTGAGTAGAACAAATTAGGTGTTTGACAATTAAATAAATAAAAGGGAGAAATAACTAGTTTTCACCTGGGCAACTGTAAGACCTACAAAGACTTAACTTCATTCACTCAATTTTTGGCAGCCAGAAGATTTAAAAATGAATGACAAATGATCAGATATTATTTGGCCAAGGAATTTAAAATGAAATAGAAATAAAAGTGTTTTTATTTGTGTTCATGTTGGGTGCCTTCAGCACCTTGAAGGGAGGTTAGGGGTAGACAAGATTAGCCATTGGAAGTGACCTGATAGGTTGTAAAGTAGATGTCAAAAGAGTAATGGTGCACACAGGCTGATTCTCTTTGCGGTTCTTCCCTTGTCCTAGGTTTCAGTGAAAGCAGATGCTAGCAGGAAACCCTTGCCAGACAAGCAGGATCACAAGGCATCTCTCGACTCAATGCTTGGGGGTTTGGAACAGGAACTACAAGATCTTGGGATTGCTACAGTCCCCAAGGGCCACTGTGCTTCCTGCCAGAAACCAATTGCTGGGAAGGTGGGGTAGCATGTTTGTGGGTGTTCAAGGATGGGTCTTTCAATTTATATTATAAGATGTTGGAGTGTTTGTTACCAATCATTGACTGCTTACAGTAATATGAACACTGAGCTGAGTGTTTTTTAATATTCCTGCATTTAATACTTGAATCAACCTGTTAAGAAAGTTTTTATTAGAATGCCATTTGCAAAAGCTAGGAAGTGAGCAAGAGCTCACTCACATTGGATGGCAAGACTAAGGTCTAGTAAATAAGAAGCAAAGGGAACATTTAAGGCCAGGACAGTATAGCTTCCGAGTTTGAATTTCTAATTCACTGCCACTACTGAGATTACCTTTTTTGCTGCTCCCTTTCTTCAGACATTCTTGGACTTAAATTTATTCGATGCAATTTCAACTAAATGTAACTTTAAATTAGAGATACCGAGACTCTGAATCATTATCACCAAACCCATGGCACAGAGTTTTCCAATCTGACTCTGGAATGACGAGAGACAAGGAGCTCAGATCTGAGGAGTAATATCTGCATGGCTTCTTGATCAGTCTGCTTATCACTTTTACTACCCTATAAGCATGGCCATAGGTGGTCTTAGTGCAACGTAGGTCTGAGCCTTGTAATTGTACAACTCAGGCAGGCAGTGTTGTCTATATGAAATGCAGCATGCAGAGTGCCCTCTAGAGGTACATTCTGCTGCACTGCCATGTCAGGTCTTTTGGTGTTCCTATAGGTGATCCATGCTCTGGGGCAATCCTGGCACCCAGAGCACTTTGTCTGTACTCACTGCAAGGAGGAGCTTGGCTCCAGTCCCTTCTTTGAACGAAATGGGTTAGCCTACTGCTCAAAAGACTACCATCACCTGTTCTCTCCACGCTGTGCCTACTGTGCTGCTCCCATCACAGATGTAAGTGAAGCCCTACCCCTGCCAGTTTTTGTGCATGAAGTGCCCTGGGCATGCTTTACAACTCAGAAGCTTTCTAACACCTCTCTGTGTGTCCTGTTTTCAGAAAGTGCTGACAGCAATGAACAAGACATGGCACCCAGAGCACTTCTTCTGCTCTCACTGTGGAGAGGTGTTTGGTGCAGAAGGTAGGAGGGGGCTACAGCAAACTCCAAGGGAGGGAGATGGGAAGGCCAACAGCACTGTTCCTTGGGGACAGCTGTTTGCTGAGTTTTGGTTCTCAGCACTGTCACTTAAAAGCCCATTTCACACCTAGATGTCATCTATACCTTTCCCCAACATTACTAAGTTTTGTTTATATTGATTTTTTTTAAATTAAAGAGTGAAAATTTATCATTTAAACACAGACTGTGGCTTCAGTAGATACCTTAGTAGGTGAAGCATTTGCTGCACCAATATGAAGAAGGCTTGAGTTTGAATCCTAGGATATGCTTAAAAGCTAGGCTTGGAGCACAAGCCTGTGACAGCAGGTGTTCTCACCAGAGATGTGAGGTGGAGACTGGAGAATCTCTGGAAGCCTGAAGTCCAGACAGTCAAGAGACTGTCTCAGGCATGGAAAGAGAGAGCTGCCACCTAAGGTTTTCATGACCCATATACTTGAATCATGGTACATGCATCATGTACTCACACAAACATGCAGGCCGCTTCCTCCCCAAATGTGTCCCTATCACTTAAATACACCAGCCTATTCATTCCCCTTGGAATTAACATTTGAATTTCTTTCCTCTAGCTTAGTTTTCAGTGTCCTTATCACTACTTTACCTGGTAGAACTGTGAGATCCTATTTAACACACAGCTGTATTGATAATACTTCTGTTCATTTTATTTTGTTGGTGATCTGGCAATAGAGGCCTACCCTCCCGCTCCAGCCAGACATGCTTTCTGTCTTCCAGCTAAGCAGCAGTCACCTGGTCCTTCTCCCCAGCTACCCTCGGAAACTGCTGTTGCTGCCTTTCTTCCCAGACCCTCTGTGTTCTGGTCTCCATTCTTTGCTAACTCCATACATGTAGAATGTATATCTGAACCTTTATAACCTGTGCCCTCCTTCCTTAATCTCTCTTCTGCCTCACTTTACCCCCTTCCTTCTGACAAGGACCCTTTTCACACTGATGACTTTTTGTTGTTGACCTGGGGGATTTTTTTAGTTTTATGGTGTTTGGTGGTTAGGTTTGATTTTTGACCCACGGAGTTTAAGCAGGTGGGAGAGCTTGGGCAGGGCAGGGCTGGTGCAGCCGCAGGGAAGCCCTCATTTGCCAGCTTTTTGTAATTTTCTTAATTAATTGTATTTTCCCCTGCCAGTGGAGGACTTCGCTTAGTTCATAGGTGTGCTAGAGCACCCTGAGTCTCTACTAAATTCCTTCAGGTAATCCTTGTGTTTTGTGACAGGGTGAGACATCTGATCTTCCAATAGCTTTTGAGTCTTTGAGCCAATCTTGTCATTGTCAATCAATGTCAACTTTACATTCAGTTGCAAGCGTGCTCATGCTGAGGATGCCAACAGTGAAAGTGGGTGTTCCTTTCAGTTTTATGTCTGTCTTCTATAGACCACTCCTTTAATTTATTCAAAACTAAACCACACTCTTACTGATAATTTCATAGTGACATCCCCTTCCCCCCTTTCTCCTGATTCTTTTATAATGTAGATGATTTCTTACATGTTTTTATACTGTCACTGCCCTTAAGTTGCCTGAACTTAGAAGTCTATGGGAATTATGTTAATACATAGTGGGGACTGTTTGCACCCATCATTCTTTTTTTCTTTTTTTTTTCGGAGCTGGGGACTGAACCCCAGGGCCTTGTGCTTGCTAGGCAAGCGCTCTACCACTGAGCTAAATCCCCAACCCTGCACCCATCATTCTTAAGATTGAATTCTGCTTCCATAGTTGAGAGGTTTCATTAAGATTTTTTTCTCATTCTATCCATTTTTATTGTATTTTTATTTTGTATGTGAATTTGAACATGCTATGATGTACATGTTGAGGTCAGAAGACAAGTTAGTTTCTCCTGCCAGGTGGGCCTGTGATTAAACATAGGTCCCCATGTACCCGTGGGCCACTTCACCAACCCTGTTTTACCTTTTGTATGTGACCTAGTTTTAGCTGCTCGGGAAGATTTTTTCTGAAATATCTTGACCCCCCCCCCTTCCTTTTCTGTTGTTTTGTGTTTGGAGCAGAGTGTCATGATCTCAGGTTGGCTTCTGACTTAGCATATCTGAAGATGATGACTCCTGATCCTCTTCCATATACCTCCCAAGTGCATACTGATGCAGGAGGGCAACCTTAGGTGTTATTCCTCAGCTGCCTTGTTTATTTGTTTGTTTGTTTTTGAGGTAAGGCCTGAAAGCTTGCCAGGTAGAATTTGCTGTTTGTCTATTAAGCCCCAAGATACCACCTGTTTCTGCTTCACAGTTCTGAGATTACAAATATTTGTGTCTCAGTGTCACCATGGCTGCTTTGTTTCTCTATTGTTTGGTGAGTTCTGGGTATCTGAGTTCCTTGTCTTGTGTTTACAAGGCAAGCACTTTATTGACTGAGACATCTGCCCTAAACTCTAACTAGAAAGTTGAAGGGATGGGATTCGATTTCATTTCTCATTTCTGCGAAGTTCCACATCACAGTTTTGCTAACAGATTTTAACTGCTCTTTGACTAATGCTCAGTTCTTCTCCTGATACTAGACCATGTTACTTTCTCAGCACCAACTTATTATACTTTACTGGACAACAGAGCCTGATACAGTAGCATTGACATAATTACTAAGTACTTTAAAGTGACTTGTCCGTTCATTGGAACTTGTTCAATGCCCTTAATAAATCAGTATGCCTTTCACCTCTATATTGCACTTTAGTTAAGCAACATTTTTACTGAGACAGTCTAAATCATACTATAATGTGTCATATTTGAATGTATAAGTAGATATAGAAATATGAGAATAAATTACAATTAATTAATAATTAGCTATTAAATGAATACTGTCTACTTCAGAATTCTTTCCTCTAACCATCATCTTCATCTGAGCAGGGAGGGCTAACTTGCTTGAGACACTAATTGAGCTTGTTGATTATTGATATTCCTTCACACAAGGAGGGGCTAAAGAGGGCCACTTCCTGGCTAGCTGAGTAGGATTTTGATCTAGGGGTACATGGTATGTTCTCAGGAGGTGCTAGACTATACAGTGTGTGTAAGGTTAGTAGAAGAGGGAATTCCACCTATGCAGCTATAGGGAAGTTGCTATCCATGTTCAGGGAGACTTTCTGGTGATGTGGCTGCTCCGGGGTTAACCACACTATATAAACCCAATAAATGCAAAAATTCCTTAAACTGGATTTTGGTGGAATAGTACTTTGGTTTCTCATTGATGACCTTTAAGGAGAGGGTGGACAGTACTGTCCATTGGTATTGATGATGTAGAAATTGCCTGGAAACAAGTAAAGGGACATTTGAAGCACAGTCATAGTTATGTACAAATGAAAAACACCCACCCTTTAGGATGACTGCAAAACATCTAATTTAATTGTTCTTGAGTTGGGCTCCTCATAACCTGATAAAATTGATTAAGCCAATATGATTTGAAATAATCACGAAACTACACTGAAAATATCTATTAATGGAGGCACCTGTCGAAGGGACTATTTACTAGTTAGAAGCTCCTTTTTTGGGGTTATAGTTCTATTCTTTTTCCTGGCTTTCGTGTAAATGGGTGTCCTGCCATGTGGTCAGTCCATTAATTAGATAGCATCCCGACTTTTATTCCACATACAGAGCATCAATAATAACAGTTTAGCTATGGATTCTCCTGGGAAATTAAATTCATTGCATTTTTCCTTAGTTCTGAGAATCCCTCTTTAAGGCTCTAGTTTCTAAAAGTATTGATCCTTAGCATCCTTCCTAGGGGACTATGTCCTCATATGTCCTCAGTGCCTACATCTTTCTTTTTAATTGTTCATTATCCAGGCCATGCAAGTGCTCTCTAATTTCCCTCTTGGCTGAGAGTCACAGTAGAGTGAAAACACCCTGTCTCTCTGTGGTACTTTTAATTGTCAGTGCCTCTCATTCATTCTCTTGAGGTAATTGGACCCAGAGAGAGCCTTAGGGACAGTAATGCTGAAACTTTCCCAATTTATTGGGTTACTAAGTGTGGGAACATTATAGCAAGTTTCGTGGGTTGCTTTGATTCTCCTCCTGAGACTTACCCAAGTTGAAATGGAGGCTCTTACTCCCCTACTGTCTCCCTCTGGAGACCAACTGCTCTGAAGATTTCTAAATGGAGGTCATACCTAGGTTAGCTGTGTTGTCTTGCCGCTTTCTTAAGAAATACCAATTCATATCACTTGGGGGCATGTAAAAAATGCAGAATCTTTAGTACCATTCCAGACATACTGAATGAAAAACTGGGAATAGGGGTGGGGGAAGCAGGGAGGATCTAGCAATCTGCATTTTATTAAGTTCTCAGGTGAGTGAAGAATGCTGAAGTTAAAAAAAAAACTGAATTCTGTGTTTTACAAAAGCAAGAAAGATTACCTTTTTTTTTCTTAAGTAGCAAGGGCTTTGATATTCAGTTTCCCTTAAACAGACTCTAAAAATCTTTTGAAGCGGTCAGAAAAGAAAGAGAGATAAAAGTAAGTTGAGCTTTCTGAGTCTGTAGGGTTCAGAGGGATAATACTGGATAGGTATGAAATAAATTGTTTGGAGTCTTAGGTCCATAGGTCTTGTAATTTTTGCAACTCACCCCCTTCCCCTCATTTTTTTAAATGAAGCTCAATTAAGTGAAGCACACTGCATATAACCGTGACAAGAACTAAGAACAAAACCAGTAGCTATGTGATTTGGATCATACCCCTAGCATCCTATTACAGTTTTGTGATCTGGCTACTATGATAACAGGATATTTCTAGAATGTTTATTGGGTAGGCAGCGTAAGCAATTTACTAAACATATCTTGTTGCATTCCACTAGGGTGGCAAGGCATAGAGTGTGTTCTCATGTTACACAGTTTTGGTTAGGATATTCACACTTAGTTGACATATTAGTTCCCACAGAGAGGTCAAGTTCAGGATGCATTTAAGTCAGGGTATATGAGTTTATCTCCTCCATTGTCTAGTTGGTTATGAATAACTTATCAAAGAAAATTACTCTTTAGTATTATTTTATTTTAAATATGGGGAGGGATAATGTAGCAAAACCAATGGTATCTAGTTGAGTGAGGGAAGGCAGACCATAATGACTTAAGATAAAGTAAGTGCTATAAAGACCATGAAGACAGATGAGTTGACAAAAAAAGACAGGGTTGATGCCTCTGAGAAGATGACTGAGTTGAGTAACAGTTGTATCAGTGTCAGGAACAGAACTTTGTATCACAGGATTAATGAAAAATAGCTCTGATACTTAGACTGTAACCAAGACTCAATGCTGAAAGACACCTGAATTCTTTTGAACATGGAGACACTGACATTGTGAGAGGTTCTAACAGTGACCTTATATTTACTTCTAATATAGCTTTACAGAACCCAGAGTTCAGCTATGAATCTTTGATTTTGTCTTTTCAGGTTTTCATGAGAAGGACAAGAAGCCATACTGCCGAAAGGATTTCTTAGCCATGTTCTCACCCAAGTGTGGTGGCTGCAACCGCCCCGTGTTGGAAAACTACCTTTCAGCCATGAACACTGTCTGGCACCCAGAGTGCTTTGTGTGTGGGGTTTGTATGCTCAATTACCTTCAGTTTTAGGGAAAATTGAAGAGTTTTCTTCCATGAGAGGATTAGTTTCTACTTAATGAGATGGCTTCTAGTCCAAGGACAGGAATCCACGTTTCCTTGGTAGTATTTTTTAAAAGGAAATATAACACACAGAACCAATTGTGGGCATTTGCTGATCTCTTTTAAAAATGGGTAATCTAGTCTTTGTTGTCAGGGACCTGAGCAAAATCCTACAACTGGAATGTAACTAGCAGGAATTTTGATAATGAACATTTTATTTACTGGTATTATTACTTGACATTCATCTCCTTTGTCTGTGTTCACTCCACCTTTAGGACTGCTTCAGTAGTTTTTCTTCTGGCTCCTTCTTTGAACTGGATGGCCGTCCATTCTGTGAACTCCATTACCATCACCGCCAAGGGACCCTCTGCCATGACTGTGGGCAGCCCATCACTGGCCGCTGCATCAGTGCCATGGGGCATAAGTTTCATCCTGAGCACTTCGTGTGTGCTTTCTGCCTGACACAGCTGCCCAAAGGCATCTTCAAGGAGCAGAACAACAAGACCTACTGTGAAAAATGCTTCATTAAGCTCTTTTCACAGTAGCTCCCCTTTGACCTATATCTGCTTCATGTTCCCTATAAAACTAAGGACAAGATAGGAAGATCACACTTTCTGTCCCCAACCTTCTGTTCAGTGGGCTAATAGAGTAAAAACAAGGAACAAGTAAAGGCATTTGTAGATGTTTCTAGGCTTATAATCTTAATTTTGAAGATGCTTCTCATTACTTTTTAATTATGTATTTGCATTTAGATTCAGATCATGCTGTCAAGACCCCCAAAAGGTATATTTCTTATGTGCACAGTTCTTTTCACTGCTGATTTTCTCTTTCTCACTTTTTACTTCTACTGATGCCCCATTCAGACCTTATGGGTCACAAAGTTTTACTCTCTCTTTGCTATCAGGGGTCAGGACATTACTCTTAAACCCTCAATGTCTCTGCATTTTGCTTTTTATGTGGAAGTGTATTTTAACTGACACGTGTGATGAATAAAGCAGCTTGTGGTTTTGGTGACTCACTGTCATATTCATTTGGTAGCTAAGCATTCTGTTCCCACGTTAGAGAACAGCAGGCACTATTTGCAGTTAAAGTGTTCTCCTCCTCTTCTTTCCTTGCAGTAGCAGAAACTGCCCACCCAAATCAGAAGACACTAAAAGAGAAGACCCACTGTTTGTAACTCTTCTCACTAGTCTGAGCCTTTAGCCCTTTTTGTTTTTCAGAGTTAAATCTTTGGAGCATTAGAAGCTTAGCAAGGCTTTTAGAATTTGATTCATCATTTTCTTCTTGTAAAAAGGTCTGGCTGTACCTTTAATACCGTATGGATGAGTTTTAAAAGTGAAGCATGAAGGATGCATCTCCTTCAGATCAAAACTGCCTCTGGAGAGAGACGAGCAAAATCAGTGCACAGCTTCTTTGAGGGAAGATGTGAGAAAAGATGAAGTGGTGGCCCTTAATTTGGATGGAAAAGCCAAGCCACAAACACTTGTTCTTTCAAATACTTTAAACTAATTTGTAGAAAACTTTGCAAGTTCTTGAAGAATCTGACTTTCTTAGTTCCTATTGGTTTGTTTATGAAGTAGGCTGTACCTGAAGCCATACTTCTGTAAGTGAGGCACTCACGGGGCAAGGGATGGGTGTAGTTTATTTTCTTTCCATAATCTTAAAAATAATCACACTTATTTTTGTATAGCACAAAACAGAAACTTTTACAATCGTAGATTCTGAGATTACAGGCAAAAACCCCTTCACTAGAAGGTGCCCCTTTAAAATAGGACTGAATGCGTTATTTTTAGGTTGGTATGAGAATAGTACTTAGAGAATTAAAATGAATTAAGTGAGTCTTACCAAGATTTATTATGTCTCCTTTGATAGGGTGACTAAAAGTGGAGTTTTGGGAGTTAAAAAGAGGTAGTGGAGATAAAAGTCCTGGAAAGAATAGGAATTCAAGGCCCATACCTAAACATAGTAAAAGCCATATACAGCAAACCAGTTGCTAACATTAAACTAAATGGAGAGAAACTTGAAGCAATCCCACTAAAATCAGGGACTAGACAAGGCTGCCCACTCTCTCCCTACTTATTCAATATAGTTCTTGAAGTTCTAGCCAGAGCAATCAGACAACAAAAGGAGATCAAGGGGATACAGATCGGAAAAGAAGAGGTCAAAATATCACTATTTGCAGACGACATGATAGTATATTTAAGTGATCCCACAAGTTCCACCAGAGAACTACTAAAGCTGATAAACAACTTCAGCAAAGTGGCTGGGTATAAAATTAACTCAAATAAATCAGTTGCCTTCCTCTATACAAAAGAGAAACAAGCCGAGAAAGAAATTAGGGAAACGACACCCTTCATAATAGACCCAAATAATATAAAGTACCTCGGTGTGACTTTAACCAAGCAAGTAAAAGATCTGTACAATAAGAACTTCAAGACACTGAGGAAAGAAATTGAAGAAGTCCTCAGAAGATGGAAAGATCTCCCATGCTCATGGATTGGCAGGATTAATATAGTAAAAATGGCCATTTTACCAAAAGCAATCTACAGATTCAATGCAATCCCCATCAAAATACCAATCCAATTCTTCAAAGAGTTAGACAGAACAATTTGCAAATTCATCTGGAATAACAAAAAACCCAGGATAGCTAAAGCTATTCTCAACAATAAAAGGACTTCAGGGGGAATCACTATCCCTGAACTCAAGCAGTATTACAGAGCAATAGTGATAAAAACTGCATGGTATTGGTACAGAGACAGACAGATAGACCAATGGAATAGAATTGAAGACCCAGAAATGAACCCACACACCTATGGTCACTTGATTTTTGACAAAGGAGCCAAAACCATCCAATAGAAAAAAGATAGCATTTTCAGCAAATGGTGCTGGTTCAACTGGAGGGCAACATGTAGAAGAATGCAGATCGATCCATGCTTATCACCCTGTACAAAGCTTAAGTCCAAGTGGATCAAGGACCTCCACATCAAACCAGACACACTCAAACTAATAGAAGAAAAACTAGGGAAGCATCTGGAACACATGGGCACTGGAAAAAATTTCCTGAACAAAACACCAATGGCTTATGCTCTAAGATCAAGAATCGACAAATGGGATCTCATAAAACTGCAAAGCTTCTGTAAGGCAAAGGACACTGTGGTTAGGACAAATCGGCAACCAACAGATTGGGAAAAGATCTTTACCAATCCTACAACAGATAGAGGCCTTATATCCAAAATATACAAAGAACTCAAGAAGTTAGACCGCAGGGAAACAAATAACCCTATTAAAAAATGGGGTTCAGAGCTAAACAAAGAATTCACAGCTGAGGAATGCCGAATGGCTGAGAAACACCTAAAGAAATGTTCAACATCTTTAGTCATAAGGGAAATGCAAATCAAAACAACCCTGAGATTTCACCTCACACCAGTGAGAATGGCTAAGATCAAAAACTCAGGTGACAGCAGATGCTGGCGAGGATGTGGAGAAAGAGGAACACTCCTCCATTTTTGGTGGGATTGCAGACTGGTAAAACCATTCTGGAAATCAGTCTGGAGGTTCCTCAGAAAATTGGACATTGAACTGCCTGAGGATCCAGCTATACCTCTCTTGGGCATATACCCAAAAGATGCCTCAACATATAAAAGAGACACGTGCTCCACTATGTTCATCGCAGCCTTATTTATAATAGCCAGAAAATGGAAAGAACCCAGATGCCCTTCAACAGAGGAATGGATACAGAAAATGTGGTACATCTACACAATGGAATATTACTCAGCTATCAAAAACAACGAGTTTATGAAATTCGTAGGCAAATGGTTGGAACTGGAAAATATCATCCTGAGTGAGCTAACCCAATCACAGAAAGACATACATGGTATGCACTCATTGATAAGTGGCTATTAGCCCAAATGCTTGAATTACCCTAGATCCCTAGAACAAACGAAACTCAAGACGGATGATCAAAATGTGAATGCTTCACTCCTTCTTTAAATGAGGAAAAAGAATACCCTTGGCAGGGAAGGGAGAGGCAAAGATTAAAACAGACACAGAAGGAACACCCATTCAGAGCCTGCCCCACATGTGGCCCATACATATACAGCCACCCAATTAGACAAGATGGATGAAGCAAAGAAGTGCAGACCGACAGGAGCCGGATGTAGATCGCTCCTGAGAGACACAGCCAGAATACAGCAAATACAGAGGCGAATGCCAGCAGCAAACCACTGAACTGAGAATAGGTCCCCCGTTGAAGGAATCAGAGAAAGAACTGGAAGAGCTTGAAGGGGCTCGAGACCCCAAAAGTACAACAATGCCAAGCAACCAGAGCTTCCAGGGACTAAGCCACTACCTAAAGACTATACATGGACTGACCCTGGACTCTGACCCCATAGGTAGCAATGAATATCCTAGTAAGAGCACCAGTGGGAGGGGAAGCCCTGGGTCCTGTTAAGACTGAACCCCCAGTGAACTAGACTATGGGGGGAGGGCGGCAATGGGGGGAGGATGGGGAGGGGAACACCCATAAGGAAGGGGAGGGGGGAGGGGGATGTTTGCCCGGAAACCGGGAAAGGGAATAACACTGGAAATGTATATAAGAAATACTCAAGTTAATAAAATAAAAGAAAAAAGAAAAAAAAAGAAGTAGTGGAGTTAACATTATAAAACAGGTACATCGGAGGCCACAGAGATGTGTAGCTGTCTGGCTTCCTGTCCTGTTTGTCTGGCTGACATAGCACATGAGGCACATGCACTTTTAGCTTCTTAGCGTCCCTTTCACTCTGTCTTCACTCAATGACATCATTGCAAGGTTCACATTCACTTTGGCAGTTTGACGAAGTATACTCAAGGTTTTCGATCACAGGAAGGAATGTTCAGGTAGTGAGTGTTTTTGTTTTTGTTTGAAGAATTGGCTGCTTTGAGATTTTTTTACAATCTAAACTCTTAAAAATAATCAAAGAAATGCCAAAGCTTACAAGCATTCAAATTAGAATGAAAATATTTTCTGCTTGTGGTCAGAAAAGATGATGCCCTGAGAGCCAGTCTTTTAACAGGCAAACCGCGCCCAGGTAAGTATTCTTCTTAAGAACCCCCATCCATACCACAAGTACATTATTTCAACTGATCACCTACCTCCTCATCTTGGTTCTAAGTAACTTCTGGGTTTGAAACATAAAACCCTTCTCTCAGGCAGGACTTTTCCATCCATGGCAGACATCACAGACACAAATCTCTGCTGCTGAGGGAGAGTTCCAGCCTGGCCCACTATTTTGTGGACTAAACACAGAGTTCTCCAGGGTGATGCTTTGACAGACACAGTTGCTTTTCCATGCAAGTTTGGTCATGTACTTTTTATTTTCTAGCTCTTACAAACAAAACTTCAATGAGTTATCATAACTAGACCATCACAGGCCACATTCCAATTAATGAATATGGATGCATCTATATTGCTGGGGGACTGGATTGTGCAGTTTGGCATAAGACATACTGGAATTATTCTTAGAAAAGAGGCCAAATGTCCTAAAATCACAAAGGGCCTGTGAAGGTTATGAAGACTGTTGGGATATCCTGCTACCTAAGACTGTGAAGTCTACTGTTTCCTGATAGCTCCTCTAAGCTCCTTGAAAAATAAATAACTCCTCTTTTCTGCAGGTCTTCCCATTCTCTGAGGAGCCTGACCTCCAATCTTCTACCTAAGGAAGGTCATGTGGTCCTTAGCAATCAATACAAGTTCAACTTTATCTTTCCCAATAAGAACCCACCCAGCAAGTCCCTAGTGTTCCTGGTATAAAAATGAGTCATTCAAAGTTCATTAAACTCTAGCAAATGAGTTTATGTTCACACTGAAAACTACTTCCCACTCTCCAAGGTTCATATATAGTCCTTAGTCACCCTTAATAAAGTGCACCAGCTGTTTCAGTGAAGATCACGTAAGAGAGGTGTTCAATTTGAGTATTTTCTAAAAGAGCTGTAACTCTACAATCCTCCAAGAAAGTCTTCCTTGGAGAAAGCATACCTGTCCCCTACCCAGATCTGGATCTTGTAGACCAACCCATTCTGGGCTCTGCTTCTTCTTTCCAGTCCAGTGTGCACTGGTGTCTGGATACCCTGAAAAAGAAAGCAGAACTTAGAACATCAAGAACACTTAAACCTTGGGTGTTATTGGTTAATCTCAAGTTCATTTCCAAAATAAACATTTAATTTTTGAATTGATTATTTACATTTCAAATGTCCCCCCTTCCCGGTTTCCCCTCTGCAGACTTCCCATCCCATCCCCCCTCCCACACCCACCCAGCTACCCACTCCTGCCTCTCACCCCTCTAGCTTCTCCCTTCACTGAAACAACATGTCCCCACAGGACCAAGCACCACCTCTCTCACTGATGCCATGCTAGGCAATCCTCTGCTACATATGTAGTGGGAGCCATGAACCCACTCATGTATACTCTTGGTAGTTTAGTCCCTGGGATCTCTGAGAGATCCAGCTAGTTGATATTGTTCTTCTTATGGGGTTACAATTTCCTTCAGCTCCTTCAGTCAGTCCCTATCTCTTCCATTGGAGTCCCTGGGCTCAGTAAAATGGTGGGCTGTGTCTGCATCTGTCTTAGTCAGGTGCTGGCAGAGTCTCTCAGAGGACAACCATACGAGGCTCCTGTCTGCAGTTCTTGGCATCAGCAATAGTGCTAGGGGTTGTCTGTGGATGAGATGGATCTAAAGGTAGGCGATCTCTGAATGGCCTTTCCTTCAGTCTCTGCTCCATTTTTTTGTCCCTGTGTTTTCTTTAGACAGGAGGAATAAAGATCTTAGTTTCAGAATTTCAAAAATAAGCAAGTAGGTGTTGCTTGTTCCTTGAAGAAACATATCTGAAACTTCAGAGTTCAAGAGCAGAGGAGAGCCATGTATTATTGTGTCATGAGAAGCATGCAGAAGAGGTACCTTTTAGGAACACAACATTAAGAAGCATCACAGGCTATTCAAGCATGAAGACCTGAATTCCATCCCCACAACTCACATAAAAATCCAGGTATTCTGGTGTATATGTGTAATCCCAGTGTTGGGAAATAGCTGCGCTCCATGGACTTCTAGGGCTCAAGTGATAGCCAACATATTCAGTTGATGTAGGACCATCTTAAAGGCACATAAATACATACACATATACAACCTGCACATACATAAACTGCCTTCCCCACAATCCATATAATAGAAACACCCAAATCAGCTTTAAGTTATGAATGTGAAAAAACCCCTCCCAGATAAAATAAAGACAAGAAAATTGCATAGCATGCTCACAGCTCTGGTGTCAACTGCTAGGGCTGGAGAGATGGCTTAGTGGTTAATAGCACTGATTGCTCTTCCAGAGATCCTGAGTTCAATTCCCAACAACCACATGGTGGCTCACAACCGTCTGTAGTGGGATCTGATGCCCTCTTCTGGTGTGTCTGGAGACAGCGACAGTGTGCTCACATACATAAAACAAATATTTTTTTTAAAAAAAAAGGAGATAAGAAAACAAAAAAAAAAACCCTATGAAACCCAGAAAACAAACAAAAGCTCCTCATATTTTAAGATGAGGAGTGACTTCTTTTGGAGATGAGCTTCATGCAGGTATTCACTAAGGCTATTAGCAGAACTCACTAAAATACAAGACTGGGAAAGCTGCCAAGTGCCCAAGACGCTAGATGTTGGTACTAGAGAGAACTTGCTGTCAGCACAGTGTAGCTATCAGTGGTTCTGATTATTGTGGGTTTTCACCCCTTTCACCGCCAAATCACTTTCACAGAGGTAACCTAAGACCATTGGGAAACAGTAGCAAAATTAGAGTTGTGGAGTACCAACAAAAATAATTTTATGGTTGAGGTTCACCACAACATGAGGAGCTGTATTAAAGCGGTATTAATACCTAAAGACACATTAGGAAGGTTAAGATGGCCTTAAGACTTAGCTTAAAGGGAGCTGGGAATCTATGGAGACCCACAGAACTGGTTGGCAGGCAAAGCAGTGCTTGAGTTGTGCTCTTCACATAACATTTCTGGAGGGCAGCAAGTACTCAAACATATTCTGTAAGAAATAAGAAGTTTGTGTGAGAGCTTTCCTACTCCAGATAGAATAAAAGCATATAGTACCTAAATCAACATCTTGTGAGATGATAGCTCCTGCCTTTAGGAGCCTGCAACATTGCATAGATATTTTTTTGAACCTTATTGAAGTAAATCCTTCCTCTCTTAGGAACAACTGAACAGTATCAGATGTTATATTATAAGATTAATATTTTTGCTTGGGATAACTACCCAATTCCAGTGAGGTTTCAGATCATAGGTGCTGAACAACTATTAACAACAACGTACAGACCAAAACTCTAAGAGGACTTTGCCTTTGTAGAATGTTAACTCAGGGGAGAATTTGATTTTAGACTATAATGCTTTTGGCCTTTGGAGTATTGTGCTGAGTAAAGAGGAATGGATGTAACTGAGGGTAGGGATGGGAAATTGAGCGGAAGTAAGTTTTCTTTGTTTTTAGCTTTCCTTACTTAAATCTCAAGTTTAGTTTCTCCATTAAGGAATCACATCCTCCACTTTTGGTTCATGTAATTTAGGGAGGGATAAATTCACCTTTTGCTCTTGGCACGGACCAGCTCCAAGTCTGACCAGTGCAACATTTATTATTATTATTATTATTATTATTATTATTATTATTATTATTATTATTATTATTATTTTGCTATGATCAAATACCTGACAAGAAGCAATTAAAGGGAAGCAGGCCCTATTTAGGTTCATAGAGTGAGAGTACAATCCACTCTAATGATGAAGACACAGTAGCAGGAGAAGGAAGTTTCTTGTTCATATCTGGGTTGATGAAGCCTGGGAGAAAGGTTCTCAGCCAGTTTTCCTTCAGGAAAGGTTCTCACTGACTTTTCCTTCAATCCAAGACTCTAGCTCAAGGAATAGTGGGGGCCTATATTTATCGTGGGCCAGCACCTCAGGTAATCTCTGGAAAAACTCTCAAAGGAACACCTTGATGTCTCTTAATTCACTCAGGTTGAAATTTTAAATAACTATTGTTTTGAGTATTTGCTCAGGGTAGATTTGTGACTCTAGCAAATTAGAATGTCCCTATGGCACAGGAGTTCCAAGGAAAGAATCCCCATGTGTTGAAATGCTAGCTGTGACAGTAGTACAAAGCTCCTGAAAAACATCTTCACTGCCATTTAGGATGGCAGGTCTCAACCTTCCTAATGCTGTGACCCTCTACTTACTATAATGCCTCATGCTGTGGTGACCTCAAATCACAAAACTATCTAGTTACTATTTCATAACTGTAATTTTGCTGCTGCTGTGAATTGTAATGTAAATGTTTTTGGACATAGAAGTTTAATAAAGGGTTCTCAACTAACAGCTAGGCAATGGAAACAACTGGTGTTCTTCAACCGAAGAATGAATAATGTATATAATATAATATACAGTATGGAGTACTATCAGTTATAAAATAAAATAAGACAATGAACTTTTCAAGTAAATTGATGAGACTAGGGACGATCACATTGAATGAGGTAATTCAGACCAGGAACTACTAGTATAACGTTTCCTCTCATTGGAGGCTCCTAGCTCTTAATCTTCATGTGCGAGTACATATTCTGTATTAACTATAGAAACTTGGAAAGTAAAAAGGAACCATGGCCAGGATAGGGTTCATGGAGAGCAATAGTTACAGGACTAGCAGTATACAAGAGATCTAATGAAGGGAATAGGAAAATGTGGGCCCTTTGACGAAGATAAAACAACAATAAAAATGTCTGGAAAAGCCATTACCATTGATCTTTTTAAAAACCTATGAAACAAGTAATTATGTGTATAAGTATTCACATATAGTTTGTTGAAGAATTTTTATACAATATATTCTAATCACAGTTTCTTGAGGAAGTTCTATTCTTAGCTTCCTGAGAAAGTATCAACCTGATTTCCATTGCTATAGTAGTTTCCACTCTCACCACTAATGAGTAAGTCTTCCCCTTTCTTCAAATCCTTGCCAGTGTGAGCTGTCAATTGTTGTTGGTCTTGGCGTTCTAACTGGGATAGTATAAAATATCAAAGTGGTTTTTTTTTTTAATTTCCTTGATGGCCTAGATGTTAAAGTTTGTTCTTGCTATTTCTGAGTCATTTGTGTTTCATCTTTTGAGAATTCTCTGCTTAGTTTTGTACCCTATATTTTTTAAATTTTTATTGGATAATTTATGTATTTATATTTCAAATGTTATCCCCTTCCCCCTTCTCCGTTACCCCTAGCCCCTCCCCCTGCAATGAATTATTCATCTTCTGATGTTCAGCTTTTTAATGTGTAGCTAGTAAAGACTCTTTCCCATTCTGTAGGCTGCTGCTTTGCCTGAATGTCACTGTGCTTATAGCTTTGGGCATGCAGGAGCTCTTCAGTTTCATGAATTTCCATTGTTACTTGTTCTTCATGCCTGTGCTATCAATGTCCTGTCTAGAAAGTCTCTTCCTGTGCCGGTGAGTTCAAGCTTGCTTTCCACTTTCTCGATATCAGATAAAGGGTCTCTGGGCTTATGTGTAGGTTCTTCATCCATTTGGAGTTGAGTTCTGAGCTGCGTGATAAATCAGAATCAGTTTTCACACAGCTACTTGTAGCCATTCAGTTTGACCAGCACCATTTGTTGAACATATTGCATTTCCTTCAGTGTTCATTTCTGGCTTTGCCAAACATTAGGTTTTCGTAGTATGTAGGTTCACGCAGGGTCATCAGTTGCGTCACACTAATCATCCTGTCTGTTTTATGCCGATCCCATGCTTTTGTTCTTACCGCGACTTTGGGGAACCACTTGAAACCTGGTGCTTCCAGCACATTGTTTTTTTATTATTTGGGAATTTATTTTGTTTTGTTTTGTTTTTTTTCTGAAACGACAGCATGTAATAATCTTTATTTTTATTTTATTATCTATCTATTTTTTATTCTATATATTTCTTTATTTACATTTCAAATGTTATTCCCTTTCCCGGTTTCCTGTTCATAAATCTCCATCCCCTCCCCCTCCTTCATATGGTGTTCCCCCATCAACCTCCCTTACCACCATCCCCTCCCAACATTCCTCTGCACTGGGGGTCCAACCTAGGCAGGACCGAGGGCTTCTCCTTCCATTGGCGCCCAGCAAGGCCATCCTAAAACACACATGCAGTTGGAGCCATGTGTTTTAGCTCCTTTGTCAAAGTTATCCTGTGTGTGTGTGTGTGTGTGTGTGTGTGTGTGTGTGTGTATGTGTGTGTGTGTGTGTGTGTGTGTGTGTGTGTGTGTGTGTTACATGGTTCCTTACAAAGCTGCTTTTTTTTTCCAGTTTCTGTGAAGAATTGGGGTTGAATTATCATGGGGTTTGAATTGAATCTGTAGATTGCATTTGACTGGGTGACCATTTCCACAAAAATCTCTCACCTTCTCACGTGCTTTTCAATTTCTTCAATTCTATAAAGGTTTATTATACAAGTCTCTCACCTTCTTACTTAGAGTTATCCCAAGATATCCTTTTTTGAGGTCATTGTGATAGGTACTGTTTTCCTAATTTTTTCACAGGCTGTCGTTTGTACACAAAAAGGCTACTAATTTAGTATATGCTAATTTTGTATACTGATAAATTGCTGAAAGTGTTCATCAGTGGTAAAAGTTTCTTGGTGGACTTTTGATTTTTTTATGTCTGAAATCATATCACCTTCAGATAAGGTTACTTTGACTTACTCTTTAACTTTTTGCATCCCTCTGATCTTTCATCTGTCTTGTTACCCAAAGTAAGATTACGAATCCTATATAAAATAAATATAGAAAGAGTGAACAATCCTATCTTCTTCCTAATTTTAATGGAATTGCTTTGAGTTTCTCTTCATTTAAGTTGATGTTGCCTAAAGGCATGTTATAAACTGCCTTTATTATGTATAGGTGTGTCATTTGTATTCCTATCTCTCCATGTTTTCTGTTATGAAGGGGTGTTGGATTTTGTCAAAGGCTTGCATCTAGTGACATAATCATGTGACTATTGTCTTTTAGGCTGCTCACGAGGTTGATTGCATTTATTGATGTATATATGTTGAACTATCCCTGCATCTGTGGAATGCACAGGGTGCAAACTTTTTTATATGCTTTTAGATATGGTTTGCAAATGTTTACTGAGGAGTTTCACATATATAAGGGATATTAGCCTATAATTTTCTTTTTTCTTGATTTTTTTTTGGTGAGATTTAGTATCAGGGGAGTAGTGGCTTCATAAAGAATTAGAAAAGTTTTCATCAGCTTCTGTTTTGTAAACTAATTTGAAAAGTGTTGCTATTACTTCCTCTTTGAAGGCCCAGTATGAATCCTTGTTGAGTTCAACTGGCCCTGAGCTATTTTAATTACTATTGACAGATTTTAATTACTGTTTCTATTTCACTTGGGTTTATGAGTTTCTTTAAATTCCTTATTTGATCTTGACTTAGAGTTGGTAGGTCCTATTTTATTTCCCTCCCGGTCCACCCCCCAATTGTTCCACATGACAAACCTCCTCCTCACCCCCATCTCCACAAGATGTCCCCAGCCCACTCACCCCACCAGACCTCTAAACTTCCTGGGGCCTCAAGTCTGTTGAGGATTAGGTGCATCTTCTCTGACAGGAAGAATTATGGGTCAGAGCTTTGACTGTGGAATAGCAACCCCATCCCTCACTTGATGCCTTGTCTTTCTGCTGGAGGTGGGTTCAACAAGTTCCCTCTCATTGCTGTAGGGCATTTCACTTTGAGTCCCGAGGGTCTCTCACTTCTTAGGTCTCTGGTACATTCTAGAGGGTCCTCCCAACCTCCTTCTCTCCTGACGTTGCTAGTTTCCATTCTTTTTCTAGTCCTCAGGGCTTCAGTCCTTTCCCTCCACCCAATACAAAATCATGTTACCCTCTCTTCCCACCCCTATCCCCTTTCCCACCACTGTCCCTACCTCCCTCCCCTCTTGTGGTTGCTTTCTTCTCCCTCCCAAGTGGGAAGGAGTTGTCCGCACTTAAGCCCTTCAGCTTGTTAAACTTTTTACGTTCTGTAGACTATATCTTGAGTATTCTGCACTTATATTTTGGCTAATATTCACTTATTAATGATGACATAACATGTATTTTCTTTTGGGTCTAAGTTACCTCACTCAGGATGACATTTTCTAGTTCCATCCATTTGCCTGCAAAAATCAGTATGTCCTTGTTCTTAATAGCTAAATAGTATTCCACTGTGTAAATGAATCACATTTTCTGTATCCATTCTTCTGTCATGGGACATCTGGGTTGTTTCCAGCTTCTGGCTATCAAAAATAAGGCCACTACGAACATAGAGGAACATGTGCCCCTTTGGCATGATGGGACATATTTGGGGTATATTCCCAAGAGTGCTATTTCTGAATCTGTAGGTAGGTCTATTTCCAATTTTCTGAGGAAACTCCAAATTGATTTGCAGAGAAGTTATACCAGTTTGAAATCCCACCAGCAATGGCGAGTGTTCCTCTTTCTCCACTTCCGTGCCAACATGTGTTGTTACCTGAGGTTTTGATCTTAGCCATTTTGACTGGTATAAGGTAGAATCTCAGGTTTGTTTTGATTTGCATTTCTCTGATCATTAAGGACTTTGAACATTTCTTTAGAATTCCTTTTATAGTTTAGGAATCAGAGTAATTGTGGGTTAGTAGAATGAATTAGGTAGTGCTGCTTCAGTTTCTATTTTGAGGAATAGTTTGGACAGTATTGTATGAGGTCTTCTATGAAAGTCTGATAGAATTCTAAACTAAATTCATGTGGCCCTGGGCTTTTTTGGATTGGGAGGTTTTAAATGACTTTCTCTATTTCCTTATGGGATATGGGCCTGTTTAGATAGTTTACCCGCTATTGATTTAACTTTGGTATGTGGTATCTGTCTAGAAAACCCTTTGTTTCATCTAGATTTTCCAGTTTTGTTGAGTATAAGCTTTTGTAGTAGGATCTGACAATGTTTTGAATTTTCTCCATTTCTGTTGTTATCTCTCCCTATTCATTTCTGATTTTGTTAATTTGGGTTCTGCCTCTGGGCCTTTTAGTTAGTTTGGGGTATATATATCTTGTTAATTCTCTCAAATATCTTGTTGATTTTTTTCTATTTGATTGATTTCAGCCCTGTTTTGACTATTTCCTGCCTTATACTCTTGTATGAGTTTGCTTCTTTTTGTTTTAGAGCTCTCAGGTGTACTGTTAAGTTGCTAGTGTAAGATCGATCTCTCCAGTTTCTTTATCAGTTCACTTAGTGCTATGAATTTTCCTCTTTGCACTGCTTTCATTGTGTCCCATTGTCTGGGTATGATATGTCAACATTTTCATTAAATTTCAGGATTCTTTAGTTTCTTTCTTTATTTCATCTCTGACCAAATTATCATTGAGTAGAGAGTTGTTCAGTTTCCACATGTATGTGGGTTTTTTGTTGCTTTTGCTATTATCGAAGAACAGCTTTAGGCCATAGTGGTCTGATATCATGCATGGGATTATTTCAATCTTTTTGTATCAGTTGAAGGTTTTTTTGTGACCAATTATATGGTTGATTTTGAAGAAGGTACCATGAGGTGCTAAAAAGAAGGTGTATTCTTTTGTTTTAGGGTGAAATGTTCTGTTGATATCCGTTAAATTCATTTGGTTCATAACCTCTATTAGTTTCACTGTGTCTGGGTTTAGTTTCTGTTTCAATGACCTGTTCATTGGTGAGATTGGGGTATTGAACTCTCCCACTATTATTGTGTGGGGTTCAAGGTGGGCTTTGAGCTTTACTAAAGTTTCTTTTATGAATGTGAGTGAATGCATTTGGGGCATAGATGTTCAGAATTGAGACTTTCTCTGGGTGGATTTTCCCTTTGATTAATATGAACTGTCCTTCCTCATCATGATTGATTCCTTTTGGTTGAAAGCCTATTTTATTGGATATTAGGATGGCCACTTCAACTTGTTTCTTGGGACTATTTGGTTGACCTTTTTGCATCCTTTTCCTCTGAGATAGTGTCTGTCTTTGTTAATGAGGTGTGTTTCTTGTATGCAGCAAAATGCTGGATCTTGTTTGCATATCCGATCTGTTAGCTTGTGTCTTTTAATAGGTGAGTTGAGTCCATTAATATTGAGAGATATTAAAGACAGATGACAGTTGGTTCCTATTTTATTTGCTTTTGTATGTAGCTTTATGTGCTTGTGGTTTTATTCTTTTGGCATTGTTGTGAGATGTTTAATATCTTGTCATTCCTTTGGTATAGATATCTTCCTTGTATTGGAGTTTTCCTTCTAGGTTCCTCTGTAGGGCTGGATTGGTAGATAGATACAGTTTGAATTTGTTTTTTTTCCTGGAATACTTTGGTTTCTCCATCTATGTTGATTGAGAGTTTTGCTGCGTATAGTAGCCTGGGCCGACATTTGTGTTCTCTTAGAATCTGTATGACCTCTCACCAGGCTCTTCTGGCTTTCATAGTCTTTGTTGAGAAGTCTGATGTAATTCTGATATGTCTGCTTTCATATGTTACTTGGCCCTTTCCCTCGCAGCTTTTAATATCCTTTCCTTGTTCTGTGCATTTAGTGTTTTGACTATTATGTGATGAGAGGATTTTCTTTTCTGGTCCCATTTAATTGGTGTCCTATAAACTTCTTATACCATTATGGTCATCTCTTTCTTTAGGTTGGGGAAATTTTCTTTTGTAGAAGACATTTTAAGGTCCTTTGAGCTGGGAATCTTCATTCGCCTCTATTCAAATTATTCTTAGATTTGCTCTTTTCATTGTGTTCTGAATTTCCTGGATATTTGGGTTAGGAGTTTTTTATGTTTTGAATTTGCTTTGACCATTGTGTCAATCTCTTTTACTATATCTTTTGCACCTGAAATTCTTTTTCCTATCTCTTGTATTCTGTTGGTGATACTTACATCTGTAATTCCTGACCTCTTTCCTAGTTTTTCCATTTTCAGTTTGTCTCCATTTGTGCTTTCTTTATTGTTTCTACTTCTACTTTTAGGTCTTAGACCACTTTATACAATTCCTTCACCTGTTTGATTGTATTTTCCTATATTTTTTAAAGGGGTTTATTTGTTTCCTCTTCAGGGGCTTCTACCTATTTATTTGTCTCTCGCCATCTGGTTATCCCTGGTGTTTGCTGATCTGGGTGACTCTGTCTAAAGTCTGCCTTTTTTTATCCCTGGGTTGCAACAGGTCTCCTGGTAGGCCTGTGGCACTGGCTGTAGCAGACCTCTTATGGGGCCCTCCAACTGGAGGGTGTTCAGAGTTGTAGAGAAGCTGCTGATTTGTTGCTCTGGCTGCAGTAGATCTCCTGGGAGGCCTTCAGATGGTTTTCCTATGAGAAGCTGTTTTCCAGGGTGGGGGTGGGGGGGGTCAATGTACTGTGTTTTCTGTTTCCTTGTGTGCAATCACACTCCAGGGAGGCATTCTGGCTTTTGGGTCAGTTGCCCTGCATGCCTCAGAGCCCCTGGGAGGTCTTCAGACTGTTGTGCCAATTGCCCAGATGCCCTAGGTACAGAGAAACTCCTGGGATGCCTTCAACCTGTGGTGTCCTGGTGCAGTGGATTTCCTGGGTTGCTCCAGTTGTGGGGAGAGATGCCCTGAGTGCAGCAGATCTCCTGGGATGACTCAGGATATGGTATCCCGTGTTTTGAATACAGTGGTTCTTCTGATATGCTTCAGGATATGTGTCAAATGTCCTGAGTGCAGTGGGTCCTCTGGTATGTCTGAGGACTGTAGCCTCTTCAAGGAAGCAGACTAGCTAGCAGTCTGTCCCAGCAGAAAGGAATAGGCAGAAGGGCCTCTTATGAATTTTTTCTTCCCGTTTCTAAGAAGGACTAAAGCATCCACACTTTGGTGGTCCTTCTTGAGCTTCATGTGGTCTGTGGATTGTATCTTGGGTAATCTGAGCTTTTGGACTAATATCCACTTATCAGTGAGTGCATACCATGTGGGTTTTTTTTTTCTTTTTTTTTTTTGTAATTGGGTTACCTCACTTAGGAAGATATTTTTTAGTTCCATCCATTTGCCTATGAATTTCATAAAGTCATTGTTTTTGATAGCAGAGTAGTACTCCATTGTGTAGATGTACCACATTTTCTGTACCCATTTCTCTGTTGAGGGACATCTGGGTTCTTTCCAGCTTCTGGCTATTATAAATAAGGATGTTATGAATATAGTGGAACATATGACCTTGTTATATGTTGGAGAATCTTTTGGGTATATGCCCAGGAATGGTACAGCTGGGTCCTGAGGTAATATTATGTTCAATTTTCGGAGGAACCTCCAGATTGATTTCCAGAGTGGTTGTACCTACTTGCAATCCCACCAACAAGGGAGGAGTGTTTCTATTTCTCCACATCCTCTCCAGCATCTATTGTCTCCTGACTTTTTTTCCTCCTTTTAAATTTGTCTAATTTTATTTGTGCATTTTAAGCCACTGTTGTTTTACATTTCTTTCTTTTTTTAAATTGGATATTTTTATTTACATTTCAAATGTTATTCTCTTTCCCAGTTTCCTGTCCATAAGCCCTCTATCCCATCCCCTTCCCCCTTCTCATATAGGGGTGTTCCCCTCCCCAATCATCATCCTCCGATCTCCTCACCCTGACATTTTTCTACACTGGGTAGTCCAGCCTTTACAGGACCAAGGGCTTCTCCTCCCATTGGTGCCTAACAAGGCACATATGTAGCTGGAACCATGGGTCTGTCCATGTGTAGTCTTTGGGTAGTGGTTTAGTCCCTGGGAGCTCTGGTTGGTTGGTATTGTTGTTCTTATGGGGCTTTAAGACCCTTCAGCCCCTTCAATCCTTTCTCTAACTTCTCCGTGTGGTAGCCTGTTCTCAGTTCAGTGGTTTGGTACTAGCATTTGCCTCTATATTTGTCACATTCTGTCTGAGCCTCTGGTCTCCTGAGCATTTTGTATGTGTGTGTGTGTGTGTGTGTGTGTGTGTGTGTGTGTGTGTGTGTGTATGTTTACATGGGTGTAAATGTGGATGTATGTCATGAAGCTAGAAAGGAGACAAGGAAAGGAACAGGGTTTGAAGGAGGGAGGAGGCAGATGGAACACATGTGATGGGAAGGTGGAAGGAAGAACATATTGGGAGTCTAAGGACTCATGGCAGAGGAGGGGTATGGGGAAAGGAGATTAATCTGAATAAATTACTCCTGAAAAATGACGTAATAAAGTCTATTACTATGTACATTATTAGAAGTAATAAACAAAAGGAACCAGTCTACGTATGAAGACACAAGCAGTACACTGGAGAGCAGAACAATCACAAAGGAGTGTTCCCGTAATAAGACTTTAGATGATGGCAGATGTTTTTTAAACACAGTTTCAGAAGGCAAAGGGAAAGAGAATGAATGGCATTCTTAACAGCATGGAACTGCAAAGCCCTCAGCAGGGAGAGGAAAGCACAAAAATAAATAATCTGAATACTTACATCTACAAAGTTTTATCTTGGGCAGATGAGGCTGACAGGCTGTGTGCCCAGTGCTCCAAACGGAGGGTTTGATAGGATTCCAGTGAGATAAGGCAGGTGGCAAAGATCTCAAGCAGAAATATCAGTTCTGCCTCTGAAAAATGTTATGTTCTCAGGAAACCCATCCTCTCATAGGATGAATAGGTTAGTCTGTAAGGCAACTATAATACTGATATCGGATATAAAAATAAAATATTATATTGGATATTAGCCCTCTATCAGTTGTAGGATTGGTAAAGATCTTTTCACAGTCTGTTGGTTGCAGTTTTGTCCTAATGATACTGTCCTTTGCCTTACAGACACTTTGCAGTTTTATTCAGTCCCTTTTGTTGATTCTTAGAGCATAAGCCATTGGTGTTTTGTTCAGGAAAATTTCCCCAGTGCCCATGTCATTGAAACTCTTCCCCAATTTTTCTTCTTTTAGTTTGAGTATATCTGGTTTGATGTGGAGGTCCTTGATCCACTTGGACTTAAGGTTTGTATGGGACAATAAGAATGGGTCAATTTGCAATCTTCTACATGCTGACCTCCAGTTGAACCAGCACTATTTGTTGAAAATGGTTTCTTTTTTTCCATTGGATGGTTCTAGCTCCTTTGTCAAAGATCAAGTGACCATAGGTGTGTGAGTTCATTTCTGGGTTTTCAATTCTATTCCACCGATCTACCTGCTCTGACTGGTGTGAATTGGAATCTCAGGGTTGTTTTGATTGCATTTTCCTGATGACTAAGGATGTTGAACATTTCTTTTGGTACTTCTCAGCCATTGATATTCCTCAGTTGAAAATTCTTTGTTTAGCTCTGTACCCCATTTTTTAATAGGGCTACTTGGTTCTCTGGAGTCTGTCTTCTTGAATTCTTTGTATATATTGGATATTAGCCCTCTATTGTTTGAAGAATTGGTAATGATCTTTTCCCAATCTGTTGGTTGCTGTTTTGTCCTAATGATAATGTCCTTTGCCTTTTTTAAAAAATAATTTTATTTGTCTTGTATATTCTATGTATTTATATTTCAAATGTTATCCCCTTTCCCTTCTTCCTTACCTCCTCCCTTCCTCCCCTATTCTTATGAGATGCTCCCACTCCCACCCACCCACTTTAACCTCAATGCCCTGGCCTTATCCTACATTGGGGAAACAAGCCTTCACAGGACCTTTCCTCCCATTGATGATGGACAATGCTATCCTCTGTCACATATGTGACAGGAGTCATGGGTTTCTCCATGTGTGCTCATTGGTTGGTAGTTTAGTCCTTCGGAGATCTGATGGGGTTTGGTTTGTTGATATTGTTGTTCTTCCTATGATGTTGCAAACCCTTTCAGCTCCTTCAGTCTTTTTCAAATTCCTCCATTGGGGCCTCCTTGTTCAGTCCAACGGTTAGCTTCAACCATTCTCATCTGTTTCAGTAGGGCTCTGGCAGAGGAGTGAGAGAGCTCCTGGCAGACCAGCTCTTTGCCAGCAGGTTTTGGGTCTGAGAGCTGTGGTTATGCCCCAGCCTATATCCCATTTTTTTGATTAGGTTGATTTATTTATTTTTTAAAGATTTATTTATTTATTTCATGTATGTGGTTACACTGTTGATGTCTTCAATCACACCAGAAGAGGGCATAGGATCCCATTGCAGATGGTTGTGAGCCACCATGTGGTTGCTGGGAATTGAACTCAGGATCTCTGGAAGAGCAGTCAGTGCTCTTAACCGCTGAGCCATCTCTCCAGCCCAGGTTGATTGACTTTTTGGTGATTAGTTTCTTGAGTTCTTTATATATATTTTTGGATATTAGCCCTCTATTGGATATGGGGTTAGTGAAGATTTTTCCCAACCTGTAGGATGCCAATTTGGCTTATTGATTATGTCCTTTACCTTACAGAATCTTTCCAGTTTCATGATGTCCCATTTATCAACTCTTGATCTTAGAGCATGAGCCATTGTAGTTCTGTTTAGGGAATTTTCCTCTGTGCCAATGAGTTCAAGGCTCTTTCCCACTCTCCTGTTGGATTCAGTGTATCTGGTTTTACATTGATATCCTTGATCCACTTGGATTTGAGCTTTGAGCATGTTGAGAAGTATTGGTCTATTTTCATTTTGCTACATACAGACAGTCAGTTAGACCAGCCCTATTTATCAAAGATGCTTTCTTTTTTTATTATATATTTTTGGTTTCTTTGCCAAAGATCAAGTCTGTGTAAATGTGTGGTTTTGTTTCTAAGTCTTCAATTCTACTCCATTATTCAATGTGTTTTTCTCTTTTACCAATACCATGCAGTTTTTATTACTATTGCTTTGTAGTATAGGCCATGGATGGTGATCCCCACGAAAGTGCAGGTTTTTAAAGTATGTCCTTATGAATCTATTCATTTCTTCCGTGTGTATTGTAGTGGTTCTCTTTTTATTTCTAATTTTATTAATTTAGATTTCTCTCTCCAATTTTTAGTAAATTTGGCTGTTTGATACAATTAATAATTTTCTCAAAGAACAAACACTTTGTTCCATTGATACAAACTGCATATATTTTGTTTGTTTTTTATTATTTTATGTATATGCGTACACTGTAGCTATCTTCAGACACACAAGAAGAGGGCGTCAGCCCCATTACAGATGGTTGTGAGCCACCGTGTGATTGCTGGGAATTGAACTCAGGACCTCTGGAAGAGCAGTCAGTGCTCTTAACCACTGAGCCATCTCTCCAGCCCCTTGTTTGTTTTTTTTTATCTCACAGTTTTCAGCCCCTGGATTGAGTATTTTTCCATCTACTTTTTTTTTCGGTTATTTCTTTAGGTTCTAGAGATTTCAAGTGTATATTTTAGTCATAAATAGGGGATATTTCTAAATTCTGATATAGCATCTTACTGGTAAGGACTTGCCTCTTAGAACTGTTTTCATGCCTTCCAGTCTCCATCTGTGCCCAGAGCTACAGCTGTCCAACAGTCCTCTGGACCCAAAACCTTCCCAGAGAGCTGGTCAGCCAGGAGCTCTCTCACTCCTAAGCCCACAGGTGAGACCCGGCTTATTCTCTACTAACTGTCCAAAGAGAGATCCGACAGGATTGCACAGTGCACCGGAACCATAGAGCAGGCTAAGACTGGACCCTTCTGGTCCCCATCTGCACCCAGCATTGGGGCTGCCCTAGAGCCTTCCAGACTCAAAACCTGTCCACAGAGAGCTAGTGTCCCAAGGAGTGCTCTCACTCCTAAGATCACAGGCTAACAGGCCTAAAGAAGTGGTAAGCTCCAGTCAGAGACAGCAAGACCAACTAACATCACAGATAAGCAAATGGCAAGAGGCAAGTGTAAGAACCTGAGCAACAGCAACCAATACTACTTGACATCATCAGAACCCAGTACTCTCACCACAGCAAGTACTGGATATGCCAACACACCAGAAAAGCAAGATTTGCATTTAAAAATCACATCTCATTATGATGATAGAGGACTTTAAGAAGGACATAAAACTCTCTTAAAGAAATATAGGCAAACACAGGTAGAGAAGTAGAAGCCCTTAAAGAGGAAACACAAAAATCCCTTAAACAATTAAAGGAAAACACAACCAAAGATGTGAAGAAACTGAACAAATCCATCCAGGATTAAAAAATGGAAATATAAACAATAAAGAAAGCACAAAGGGAGATAATCCTGGAGATAGAAAACATAGAAAAGAGATCAGGAGTAATAGATGCAAGCATCACCAACAGAATACAAAAGATTGAAGAGAGAATCTCAGGTGCAGAAGATACCATAGAAAATATTGACACAATAGTCAAAGAAAATGCAAAAAGCAAAAAGCTCCTGACCCAAAATATCCAGGAAATCCACCTTACAATGAGTAGACCAAATGGAAGGATAATTGGTATAGAAGACAGCAAAGGTTCCCAACTTAAAAGGCCAGTAAATATCTTCAACAAAATTATAGGAGAAAACTTCCCTAGCTGAAAGAAAGAGATACTCATGAACATACAAGAAGCCTATAGAACTCCAAACAGATTGGACCAGAAAAAAATCTTCGGTGACATAATAGTCAAAACACCAAATGCACAAAACAAAGAAAGAATATTAAAAGCAGTAAGGGGAAAAAGGTCAAGTAACATATAAAGGCAGACATATCAGAATTACACCAGACTTCTCACCAGAGATTATGAAAGCCAGAAGATCCTGGACAGATGTCATACAGACTCAAATAGAAGACAAATGCCAGCCCAGGCTACTATATCCAGCAAAACTCTCAATTACCGTAAATGGAGAAACCAAGATATTCCATGACAAAGCCAAATTTACACAATATCTTTCCACAAATCCAGCACTATAAAGGATGGAAAATTCCAACAAGAGGAGGAAAACCACACCTAGAAAAAGCAAGAAAATTATCTTTCAACTAAACCTAAAGAAGATAGCCACACAAACTTAATTCCACCTCTAACAACAAAAATAGCAGGAAACAACAATCACTATTCTTTAATATCTCTCAGCATCAGTGGACTCAATTCCCCAAGAAAAAAGACATAGACTAACTGACTGGATATGTAAAGAGGACTCAGCATTTTTGTGCATACAAGAAACATACCTCAGAGACAAAGACAGACACTATCTTAGAGTAAAAGGCTGGAAAACCACTTTTCAATTAAATGGTCCAAAGAAACAAGCTGGAGTACCTAATCTAATATTGAATAAAATCTACATTCAATCAAAAGTCATCAAAAAAGATAAGAAAGGACACTTCATATTCATCAAAGGAAAAATCCACCAAGATGAACTCTCAATCCTAATTATCTATGCTCCAAATACATGGGCACCTACATTCATAAAAGAAACCTTACTAAAGCTCAAAACACACATTGGACCTCACACAATAATAGTAGGGGATTTCAACACCCCACTCCCATCAATGGACAAATCATGGAAACAGAAATTAAACAGAGACATAGAGAAACTAACAGAAGTTATGTACCAAATAGACGTAACAGATATTTATAGAACATTTCATCCTGAAATAAAAGGATATACATTATTCTCAGCACCTCATGGTACCATCTCCAAAACTGACCATATAATCAGTCACAAAACAGACCTCAACACATACAGGAAAGTAGAAATGAAATACTCCCATGCATCCTATCAGATCACCAAGAACTAAGGCTGGTCTTCAATAACAACAATAAGAAAAGAACACCCACATATATATGGAAGTTGAACAATGCTCTACTCAATGATAACATGATCAAGGAAGAAATAAAGAAAGGAATTAAAGACTTTCTTAGAATTTAATGAAAATGAAGGTACAAAATACCCAAACTTATGGGACACAATGAAAGCTGTAGTAAGAGGAAAATTCATAGCTTTGAGTGCCTACAAAAAGAAACAGGAGAGAGCATTCATCAGCTGCTTGACAGCACACCTAAAAGCTCTAGAACCAAAAGAAGCAAATATACCTAAGAGGATCAGAAGGCCGGAAATAATCAAACTCAAAGCTGAAATCAACCAAGTAGAACCAAAAAGGAATGTACAAATATTCAACAAAACCAAGAGCTGGTTCTTTAAGAAAATCAAAAAAAGAGATAAATCCTTAGACAAACCATAGGGCACAAAGTGTGTGTCAAAATTAACAAAATCAGAAAAGAAAAGGGAGACATAGCAACAGAATCTGAGGAAATTAAAAAAAAAATCAGATCCTACTACAAAAGCATATATTCAGCAAAACTGGAAAATCTGGAGGAAATGGACAATTTTCTAGACAAATACAAGATACCAAAGTCAAATCAGGAACAGATAAACCATCTAAACAACCCCATAACTCCTAAAGAAATAGAAGCAGTTATTAAAAGTCTTTCAACCAAAAGGAGCCCAGGACCAAATGGGGTTAGTGCAGAATTCTATCAGACCTTCATAAAACATCTCATACCAATACTATTCAAATTATTCCACAAAATAGAAACAGACAGAACCATACCAAATTTGTTCTAGGAAGCCACGGTTACTCTTATACCTAAACCACACAAAGACCCAACAAAGAAAGAGAACTTCAGATCAATTTCCCTTGTGAATATTGGTGAAAAATTACTCAATAAAATTCTTGCAAACTGAATCCAAGAACACATCAAAACCATCATCCATCATGATCCTGTAGGCTTCATCCCAGGATGCAGGGATTGTTCAGTACAAGAAAATCCATCAATGTAAACCACTATATAAACAAACTCAAAGAAAAAAAATGATCATTTCATTAGAGGCTGAGAAATCCTTAGATGTGACAAAATTCAACACCCCTTCATGATAAAAGTCCTGGAAAGTTCAGGAACTCAAGGCCTATACCTAAACATAGTAAAAGCAATATATAGGAAACCAGTAGCGAACATTAAACTAAATGGAGAGAAACTTGAAGCAATTCCACTAAAACCAGGGACTATACAAGGCTGCTTCCTCTTTTTCTACTTATTCAATGTAGTACTTGAAGTCCTAGCCAGAGCAATCAGACAACAAAAGGAGGTCAAAGGGATACAAATTGAAAAGGAAGAAGTCAAAATATCATTATTTGCAGATGATATGATAGTATACTTAAGTGACCCTAAAAGTTCCACCAGAGAACTACTAAGCCTGATGAACAACTTTAGCAATGTGGAGGGGTATAGAATTAAGTCAAACAAATCAATAGCCTTCATCTACTCAAAGGATAAACAGACTGAGAAAGAAATTAGGGAAATGACACTCTTTGCAATAGTCCCAAATAATATAAAATACTTTGATGTGACTCTAACCAAGCTAGTGAAAGATATGTATGACAAGAACTTCAAGTCTTTGAAGAAAGAAATTGAAGAAGATCTCAGAAGATGGAAAGATCTCCCTTGCTCATGGATTGGCAGGATTACAATAGTACAAAAAAGCCATTTTGCCAAAAGCAATCTACAGATACAATACAATGACCATCAAAATTCCAATTCAATTCTTCATAGTGGTAGAAAGAGCAATTTGCAAATTCAATTGGACTACAAAAACCAGGATAGCAAAAACTATACTCAACAATAAAGAAGTTCTGGGGGAAATCGCCATCCCTGACCTCAAGCAGTATTACAGAGCAATAGTGATAAAACCTGTATGGTATTGGCACAGAGACAGGCAGGTGGATCAGTGGAATAGAATTCAAGACCCAGAGATAAGACTGCAAACTTATGGTCCCTTGATTTTTGACAAAGGAGCTAAAACCATCCAATGGAAAGAAGATAGCATTTTCAGCAAATGGTGCTGGTTCAACTGTAGGTCAGCATATAGAAGAATGCAGATTGATCCGTTCTTATCACCCTGTACAAAACTTAGGTGCAAGTGGATCAAGGACCTCCACATCAAACCAGATGCACTCAAACTAATAGAATATAAAGTGAGGTAGAGTTTCAATGACATGGGCACTGGGGAAAATTTCCTGAACAAAACACCAATGGTTTTTGCTCTACAATCAAGAATTGACATATGAGACATTGTAAAACTGCAAAGCTTCTGTAAGGCAAAGGACACTGTCATTAGTATAAAATGTCAACCAACAGATTGTGAAATAATCTTTACCAATCCTACCTCTGATACAGAGCTAATACCCAAATATGCAAAGGACTCAAGAAGTTAGACTCCAGAGAGCCAAATAACCCTTTTAAAAATTGGGCTACAGTTCTAAACAAAGAATTCTCAGGTGAGGAATATCGAATGGCTGAGAAGTGCCCAAAGAAATGTTCAACATCCTTAGTCATCAGGGAAATGCAAATCAAAACAACCCTGAGATTCCACCTCACACCAGTCAGAATGGCTAAGATAAAAAATCAGGCAAACACAGATGCTGGCAAGGATGGGGAGAAAGAAGAACATTCCTCCATTGTTGGTGGGGTTGCACACTGGTACAACCTCTCTGGAAACTATTCTGGTAGCTCCTCAGAAAACTGGCCATTGCACTACCTGAGGACCCAGCTATACCTCTCTTGGACATATACCCAAAAGATGCTCCAACATACAACAAAGATACATGTTCCACTATGTTCATAGCAGCCTTACTTAAAACAGTTAAAAGCTGGAAAGAACTCAGATACCTTTCAACAGAGGAATAGATTAAAAAATGTGCTACATCTACACAATGGATTACCATTCAGCAATCAAAAACCATGACTTCATGAAATTCATAGTCAAATGGAATGAACTAGAAAATTTCATCCTGAGTGAGGTAACCGAACCACAGAAAAACACACACAGTATGCACTCACTGATAAGTAGATATTAACCCCAAAGCTCAGATTACCCAAGATACAATGTGCAGACCACATTAAGCTCAAGAAGAAAGATAACCAAAGTGTGGATGCTTCATCCCTTCTTAAAAGGGAGAACAAAAATATTCATAAGAGTGGATATGGAGGCAGAGTTTGGAGCAGAGACTGAAGTGGCGGCCATTTACGGCCTGCCTCACATGTGCCCCATGTATATCTAAAGAGTAGATAAGATTGATGAAGCTAAGAAGGGCATGCTGGCAGAATCTGGACATAGATGTCTCCTGAGAGACACACCCAGAGCATGTCAAATACAGAGGTGCATGCTAGCAGCAAAGCACTGAAGTGAGAACAAGACCCCCATTGGGGGGAATTAGAGAAAGGATTGAAAGAGCTGAAGGGGCTTTCAACCCCATAAGAACAACAAAGCCAATCAACCAGAGCTCCCAGCAACTAAACTACTATCCAAGAGGCTGACCCATGGCTCCAACTGCATTTGTAGCAAAGGAAGATCTTGTTGGGTACCAATGGAAGGAGAACCCCTTGGTCCTCCCAAGGTTGTTCCCCCAGTGTAGGGACTGTCGGGGGAGGAGGCTGTTGGGGGTGTGGATATGGAGGGGAACACCCTTATAGAAGAAGGTGAGGGGAATGAGATAGGTGGCTTATATTCATGAAACCAGGAAAGGGAATAATATTTAAAATGTAAATTAAAAATATATTCAATAAAAATAAAAAAATAAATAAGCTCAAGGCATATAGCTGGCATGAAGTATGGGATGTTGTTTTATCAATATTAATGTCCTGGGTTCATACATTCAGGGAATCTATTGCATTATCCCTTATCTGTATGTGTGATTTCCTTTCACATTCACATAACTCTTTGAGAAATAATTATTTCACTACAGACTTTAATACATCCAGGTATTCCTAACTTTGACATATTTTCTGATATGATTTGTCAGTAAATGAACAGGATATCCTCAGAGGAATGGCTAATATAAAGGGAATATACCAAACAAGCTAATATAAAGGGAATGTACAAACAAATATCACATAATTCTAGCAAGAAGCAAATAATTAATCTCTCAGACACAATCTATATTCATGTAATGTGGTCTACTTCTTCTTTTAGTAATCAATGTGAAAAGTTAGGAATATTCTCAGAATACACAAGAGCCTCTTGGTTCCCTGTGTTTGTAGGAGTGAATATTCTAGTACAGTGAATTATATAAAAGTGAATTATATTTACTAACTTTTTCTTCCCTCTTATGGAATATCTTCCTATAAAATTCTGTTGTAATGAGTTAAGGAATCTATAAAAGAAAAAATTATGTCATGTTCAAGTAGGTGATAAGCTATGTGATTAAAACCAAGATAAATCAATACCACTCTTAACAACTGTGTAGTCTTTTATCTCCTTACCCACATGCCCCACTGAGAACACTCAAATTTCTTCCTTATTTAAAACAAAGAAATTTGAGAAGACAATGAGACAGAGGAAGTGAGATACAGAAAATAAAACACAGAGGGTGGGGCAGATGAGCAACGAAGTGGTATACAGCTCTGATACTTGGGAATCCAACTATCTGGAGCTATAAAATAATTTGATTTTTCCCATATCAGCATTCAGGATTCAATAAGACCTTGCACTAAAGTGTCCTAGTAACATAAGATAAAACAGTCTTGGATTCTAACTAGTGAGAGTCTAGAGTCTCCCATTAACCTATTGGATAACTTAAATTATTCTATTTGGATATCAGCAATATCTCAGACACTGACAATAGATTTTGTTCTTTTCTCTCCCCAAAACTCTTAATTCCTGAGTGAATACTTCTGATCTGACTCTTCTAAAAGCTTCGGTCTGTGGCCTTCTCACAAGACTATTTCATTTCTTCAGCTCCACGTAAACACACCTTTTACTTTTAGAAAAAATATATGAGAAGCAGTAATCCTGACTTTCAGGTTTGTTCAAGGCAAGAAACAAGTGTTCTTTATCCATCTTTGGGAATAATGCATAAACCATGAGGTTCATCTCAAGCCTTTCATGTGATGAACAATTCCCAGAGCTGGTGATGCAAAAACTTGATGCCTTATTCCCATTAGCATTGTCCAGTAATCTCATATAGAAATAGAACTTTGGTAATAACTACAAGTAGCAGGAAGCTAAAGCCTACCTAGAGAATTAATTTCTCAGGGCTACATTGTATAGAATTAGATGGTTGCCTAAATCATACAAGGCACTTCTTAGGGCCCACTAATCCTCATGAACCAGTGACAATATTATGGCCCTGGTGCATAACAATCTAGTTCAAATCCTAGCTTACTCCTAGTGCCTTGAAGGCTCAGGCAAGTCTTTTTTATTATATGTTGTTGAAAGAATCACAAAGTTTGCAACTATGAAAAACTTACAATAATAACTGATTCTATAAATATCTAATTTATCAAGGACTAATCTGAAAGTATCTGTATAAAGCCACACAGCTGTATAGTAACATAAGCAAAATTAGAGCTCTAAATCATGGTGGATTTGTTTCTGTCCATTGATTTCTCTAGAATCTACATAGTGTTTATTGACTCAGCAAAAATTCTAAGAAAATTATTCAAGTATCTGAACTCTGCACACCTCTCTACTTCACCTTTCTGTTTCAATTTTCTAAATCTACCATGTATACTGTTCCATGCCCTTGTCTCAGATTCCTTTCTCCTTACCTCTATCACTAACCCCTAACTCGTTTTAAGACCCTACTATAGAAAATACTTCCTGTGCCTCCCACTCTCACTCCCCTTACCAAATTCATGTAAGAGTCATGATTATATTACCCATTTCTTCCCCAGGATTTCTCAAAACTTTTTTCCCATCTTAATATAAACTTGAGCCAATCTATTATGCATCTGTCTACCATCAGTGATTAAATGGTCCACTTTCACATTTTTTTCGTCAATTCACTGCACTATGCCCTCAAGATTTCTACTCTGTTCTTTGGAAACAATAGTCATGAAGGGTTTGGTATACAGATATATAAATAAATGCAGTATTCCAGTAGGGCTTGGTCAGATGTTGCTATGTATTCAAATGTTAAATACTGCCTCCCCAAGATCTGGTTGCAGGTAGATGATCACATTGTCATGTACACCAAATAACTGTATAAACTTTGCTTGCCAATCTTCTCTGACTATTTAAATAAAAGTGGCTGACAATGACTGGGGAGAATAGAGATAGGAGGGACTTTAGTTTCCACGTTGGGGCTTGCAAAGAGGTACCACAAGGTCTAGTGGGAGGAAAAAAACAAAAGAGAAGCATAAGGAGGAGGAGGAGGAGGAGGAGGAGGAGGAGGAGGAGGAGGACTAGGAAGAGTATGAAGAAGGGGAAGAAGAAGGAGAAGGAGAAGGAAGAGGAGGAGAAGGGGGTAAAGAAGATGGAGTACCAGAAAATGGACCTATGGGGTGAATCCAGCACAGACATGAGGACTATAGAGAGCACACCTTGGAAAAGGCCAGTCTAGTGTAGAAAAATGGTTTAGATGTGATTGTCCAGTGATTGTACTAAAGCTGACTAAATAAATTACTAGGTCTTGGTCTCATTATTGGGAGACAGGCTGAGTTATGAGAACTAATAGAGTTATTAAATATCCAACAACAATCACCCCATTACCTGTGGCCAGAAAGGTCCCACATGTCATATGGTTTCTGTAAGAGTTGGTTTTTCAACTTTCCAAGCAAATGGTCTGAAGAAGCAAGCTGGAGTAGCCATTCTAATATTGAATAAAATCGATTTTCAACTAAAAGTCATCAAAAAAGATAAGGAAGGACACTTTTTCATATTCATCAAAGGAAAAATCCACCAAGATGAACTCTCAATCCTAATTTTCTATGCTCCAAATACAAGGGCACCTACATACATAAAAAGAAACCGTACTAAAGCTCAAAGCACACATTGCACCTCACACAATAATAGTAGGAGATTTCAATACCCCACTCTCATCAATGGACAGATCATGGAAACAGAAATTAAACAGAGACATAGACAGACTAAGAGAAGTCATGAACCAAATGGACTTAACAGATATTTGTAGAACATTCTATCCTAAAACAAAAGGATTTACCTTCTTCTCACCACCTCATGGTACTTTCTCCAAAATTATCCTAAATGCACAGAACACATGAAACTCAAGAAGGATGACCAAAATTCGAATGCTTCACTCCTTCTTTAAAAGGGAACAAAAATACCCTTAGGAGGGGATAGGGAGGCAGAGTTTAGAACAGAGACAGAAGGAACCCCCATGCAGAGTCTGCCCCACCTGTGGCCCATACATATGTAGCCACCAAACTAGATAAGATGGATGAAGCAAAGAAGTGCAGACTGACAGGAACCAGATGTAAATCTCTCTTGAGAGACACAGCCAGAATATGGCAAATACATAGGCAAATGCCAGCACCAAACCATGGAACTGAGAACTGGACCCCTGTTGAAAGATTCAGAGAAAAGACTGAAAGAGCCTGAAGGGGCTTGAAACCCTATATGAGTTACAATACCAACCAACCAGAGCTACCAGGGACTAAGCCACTACCCAAAGACTATACATGGACTGACCCTGGGCTCCAACTGCATAGGCAGCAATGAATAGCCTAGTAAGGGCACCAGTGGAAGGGGAAGCCCTTGGTCCTGCCAAGACTGAACCCCCAGTGAACATGACTGTTGGGGGGAGGGCGGTAATGGGGAGACAATTGGGAGGGGAACACCCTTATAGAAGTGGAAGGGGAAGTGTTGGGGGATGTTGGCCTGGAAACCAGGAAAGGGAATAACAATTGAAATATAAATAAATAAAAAATACCCAATTTATTAAAGATGGAGAATAAAAAAGAGTTGGTTTTAATTGACAACTTAACTTGACTTGATATTAGAGACTAAAAGAAACCACTTGGTGTGTTTGTCATCACATTTCCAAAGATAAACTGAGGAAGAAAGACTCATCCTGAATATAGGCGGCAACATTCCATGAACTGGGTCTTGACAAAATTGAAAAGAGGTGCACATGTGAAAGACAGCAGGAGGCAATCTCACCACTGCCAAAGGTCAGCTGATGGACTGAAGGGACCCAGAGAAATACCAGACACTATGCCGTGTGGGCAGGCAGAAGACACCTAGAGGCGGAACAATGATAAGCATGTATGTGGTAGAGAGATGGGAGAGAAAGAGAAGAAAAGGCTTTGTGCACTGTGAAGAAAAGCAGAACTGGAGATGTGAGGGTGGTAAGGAACAACCCGATTGACAGGAGTAGCCTGCCATGCCACCTGAGGCCAGGTGATGTCTAGATCTATGCTGCCACTGAGGGCCATGTGTGGGTTTGTGGCCCTGCAGCAGCAGTCCATGACCCATATTACCACCAAAAACCATATGGATGTCTTGGGTCTAGATTGCCTCTTAGAGCCACCTCAGTGTTTGATGGATGTGCAGAGTTGGACATGCCCCTCACTGGCTGTGGCACTGAGGAGAACCAATCACATACCTAGCCTGAACAGCAAAGTGGACTGGGTCCTGGTGTCATGAGCCAGCTAGAAGGTGTCAAAATGGAAAAGCTGGCTCTGCCTGTTCACCTTGGCAGTATGGGATAGCTGGCTCAATGATGTGAGCTGGCCCTCATACCTCACTGGCTGCATGTGGCACTCAGGAGATTGGACCCCATGCCTCATCTGGACAGCCCTGGTGGTGTAAGTGCAGCACTGCCCCTCTCCTACTGCCTGCAGCAGATAGCAAAGTTGGCCCCAATCTCTTCTCCTGGGCAGTGTGGGAGAGCAGGTCCTGGTGGCATGGGTTGAATTGACCCCACCATGGTCTGGGTGGTACGTGAGAGCTGATCCTGCTTCTCGTTGGCTGTGGTACTCAGGAGGGCATCCCTGCATATTGCCTAGGCAGTGCAGTGCAGCTGGCCCTGGTGAACTGGCTCGAGAGGTATGAGAACAGGAGAGCCGTACCTTCCCCTAGTGGGAAAAGTGCTGGAAAGGTGACCCTGCTAGCATAAATACAGGACCCCTATGGTGTGAGCACAGAAGAGTCAGTCCTACCTCCTGTCAGCTGTCTTAATGTAAGTATGTACTCTCTCTCTCTCTCTCTCTCTCTCTCTCTCTCTCTCTCTCTCTCTCTTTCTCTCTCTCTCTGTCTCTTTCTGTGTGTGTGTGTGTGTGTGTGTGTGTGTGTGTGTGTTGCCCAGAGAGATCATTAGTACTGGATCTCCTGAAACTGGTTTTCAGTTATAAACCACCATGTCATGTTAGTGGTTGTTTGTAAATGTTTCTTGCAATTTTCCTCTTAACCCAGCTAACTCCCAAATAATTGAGACTGTGCTATCACATTTATTCAACAAGCTTTAAGGGCAAAAAACTGAATAGTATTACCCAATTTTAATCCTCTACACTAATATGGCTACCTCCCAGTCAAAATCCCAGTGATACTGCATTTTAATACTGATCTGGCTCTCTGGATTTTAGATATTTTCTCATTGTGTCTCCTGGACTCTTTCCCATTAGTGAATTTCTCCTTCTCCCATGCTGCCTCTTTCTTCCTCTCTTCTTCCGCTAGGAAGTCCTGCACTATTCTCCCTCCTGAGCAGTCAGTTATTGTGTGATCATTTTTTTTGACAAATCAGAGAATATAGGTTGAACACTGCCACTTCAGGATCCGTATCCCCACTGCTAGGGATCTCAACTAGAGTCACCCCTTACACTCTCTGGTGATTCTCCCTGTCCCAGGTTTCTGGCATATACTAGAGATTGCCATGCCCCAGTAGATCTCTCTTTTCTCTCCCCTGCTCCACTTACACATGATATCTAGCCCTCTATTCCCCTTCCAATCCCCTCCTCCACCCAGTTCTCTCCTTCCATAGATCCTGACATCTATTTTGTTTTCCTTTCTGAGAAAGATTCAAACATCTTCCTCTTGTGCCCCCCTTGATATTTGGATTCTTTGCATTATTGCATGGTTATCCTATAGTTTATTACTTATATCTACTTATAAGTCAGTACATACCATGCATGTCCTTTTGGGTCTAGGTTACCTCACTCAGGATGGTATTTTCAAGTTCCAAGCATTTGCCAGCGAAATTCACAATGTCTCTGTTTTTTAATGGCTGAATAGCTTTCCACTGTGTAGATGTACCACATTTTCAGTATCCATTTTTCAGTTGAAAGACATCTAGGTTATGATCTCTTCCTGTAGCCAGGCAAGACCACCAGTGGAAGGATAAGGACCACAATCTGTCCACAAAGCCTTTGACCCAAAATATGTCCTATCTACAAGATGTACAGGGACAAAGATAGAGCTTATGGAATGCCCAACCAATGACTGCCTCAAATCGAGACCTACCCCATGGGCAAGAACAAATCCCTGACACTATTAATGATATTCCATTGTGCTTAAAGATGGGAACCTAGCATAACTATTCTCTGAAAGGACCCCACCTAGCAGTCAATGGAAAGGAATGCAGAGACTCATACCCAAACATTAATGGAGAATCTTAAGGAAAAGTTGGAAAAAAAGATTGAAGGACAAGAAGCAGACAGGAAATTCATAGGAAGACCAACAGAGTCAACTAACCTGGACCTTTGCAGGCTCCCAGAGACTGAATCACCAATCAAAGAGCAAGCATGAGCTGGACCTAGGTTTCTGAACCTATAGAGCAGATGAGCAGCTTGGCCTTTATGAAGGTCCCCCAAATAACTAGAGCAAGAGCTGTACCTGAGTCTGCCTGCCTGCCGGCCTGCCTGTGACTCCTGTGCCCCCTAAATGGACAGCCTTTTCTGGCCTTAGTGAGAAAGGTGTGCCTAGTCCTGCAGTGACTTAATGTGAAGCAGGGGTGGGGGTGGAGGCGGGGAGTGGGGGATGATACTGTGAGGGGGCCTTCCCCTTCCTTAAAGAGAAAAGGAAGATGAGAAGGGGAGAGGACTTTTGTAAGGCGGTACTGAGAGAAGAGAAAGGACTGATATTGGTATGTAAAAGGAATAGATAAATAATAAGAAGAATAAATAATAAGAACAGATTAAAGAATCTAAAAAAGAGGAGCAATGCTTAGACAACACTGAGGAAGAAGAGGCTTAGAATAAAGATTGCACTTGTGCTAGCTACGGGAAGCCTCTAACTGAATGGATTTTCTTTTCAACGTGGAACTAATTCACTTTTCAGCATTACTTTATCAGTATGTTGCTTCCAAGTAAGATTATGAGTTCAGATTCAAGCACTTTTCTTAACATCCCAGCATTTTCAGTTCTGTCGGCTTTTATTACAAGCCCTAGAAACAGAAGTCTGAAAATCACACAAAAACAGCTAAAGGCCTGTCGTGATTTCCCAGTCTCCATGAAAGTGGCAATGCTAGATGCCATGTTGGTGTCTTCCATTATCTTTTTTAACTGTTTTTTAAAATGCATTTTATATATGGTGCTTGGCAGCTTACAAAGCATTCTTACTTATTATCTCATTTAATCTTCACAACGAACCCATTAGTACTCAAATTTAGCATATTAGGAAACTGAAGTTTGGAGAAGGTAAGTGACTTAACCAAGACGTACACCTTTGCAAGTTACAGTCAGTCTTGACATTTGTCCCTCAAGAGACTTCAGGCCCCAGGGAGTGGCGAAGCCTGTCAGGGTGGGTCACAGTGGGATAGGGTGGGATGGGGGGCATCCTCTTGGAGACCAGAAAAGAAGAGTGGGATGAGGAACTGTCAGAGGGCAACAAGGAGGGAGATAATGACTAGACTGTAACAAAAGATTAAAGCTAATCTTTAAAAACACAGCATACCAAACCTATAGAACACAATGAAAGCAGTTCTTTCTTTTTCTTTTCTTTTTACTGGATATTTTATGTATTTACAATCAAAGGCCATCCTCTTCCACCTCTCTCCTGTTCCCACTTCCCCCAATGCCTGCTTCCATGAAGATGATCCCACTCCCATGTACACAGTCCCACCTCAACAACCTGGTATTCTACACTGGGGAAATGAACCTTACAAGACCAAGGGCTTCTTCTCCTATTGATGCTAGGCAAGGTCAACCTCTGCTACATGTGCTGCTAGAGCCATGGGTCCTTCATGTGCACTCATTGGCTGGTGGTTTACTCCCTGGGAACTCGGGGGACCTGGTTCGTTGATATTGTTGTTCTTCCTATGGAGTTCCAAACCCCTACGACTCCTTCAGTCCTTTCTTTCACTCCTCCATTGAGGTCCCCTTGTTCAGTCCAATGGTTAGCTGCAACCATCCTCATCTATTTCAGTAGGGCAATGGCAGAGCCTCTCAGGAGACACCCATATTAGGCTCCTGTCAGCAATCACTTCTTGGCATCAGCAATAGTTTCTGGGTTTTGTGGCTGCATATGGAATGGACTCCCAGGTGGGGCAGTCTCTGGATGACCTTTCCTTCAGTCAGCTCAACAGTTTGTCCCTGTATTTCCTCCCATGAGGAGAAGTCCTTTCTAAGAAGGACTAAAGCATTCACATTTTGATCTTCCTTCATATGATCTGTGCATTTTATATTAGGTATTCCTTTTTTTGGATTTTATTTTATTTATTTTTTATTATTATTATTAACTTGAGTATTTCTTATATACATTTCGAGTGTTATTCCCTTTCCCAGTTTCCGGGCAAACATCCCCCTCCCCCCTCCCCTTTCTTATCGGTGTTCCCCTCCCCACCCTCCCCCCATTGTCCCCCTCCCCCCAACAGTCTAGTTCACTGGGGGTTCAGTCTTAGCAGGACCCAGGGCTTCCCCTTCCACTGGTGCTCTTACTAGGATATTCATTGCTACCTATGAGGTCAGAGTCCAGGGTCAGTCCATGTATAGTCTTTAGGTAGTGGCTTAGTCCTCGGAAGCTCAGGTTGCTTGGCATTGTTGTACATATGGGGTCTCGAGCCCCTTCAAGCTCTTCCAGTTCTTTCTCTGATTCCTTCAACGGGGGTCCTATTCTCAGTTCAGTGGTTTGCTGCTGGTATTCGCCTCTGTATTTGCTGTATTCTGGCTGTGTCTCTCAGGAGCGATCTACATCCGGCTCCTGTCGGTCTGCACTTCTTTGCTTCATCCATCTTGTCTAATTGGATGGCTGTATATGCATGGGCCACATGTGGGGCAGACTCTGAATGGGTGTTCCTTCAGTCTCTGTTTTAATCTTTGCCTCTCTCTTCCCTGCCAAGGGTATTCTTGTTCCCCTTTTAAAGAAGGAGTGAACCATTCACATTTTGATCATCTGTCTTGAGTTTCATTTGTTCTAGGCATTTAGGGTAATTCAAGCATTTGGGCTAATAGCCACTTATCAGTGAGTGCATACCATGTATGTCTTTCTGTGTTTGGGTTAGCTCACTCAGGATGATATTTTCCAGTTCCAGCCATTTGCCTACGGATTTCATAAAGTTGTTGTTTTTGATAGCTGAGTAATATTCCATTGTGTAGATGTACCACATTTTCTGTATCCATTCCTCTGTTGAAGGGCATCTGGGTTCTTTCCAGCTTCTGGCTATTATAAATAAGGCTGCAATGAACATAGTGGAGCACGTGTCTTTTTTATATGTTGGGGCATCTTTTGGGTATATGCCCAAGAGAGGTATAGCTGGATCCTCAGGCAGTTCAATGTCCAATTTTCTGAGGATCCTCCAGACTGATTTCCAGAATGGTTGTACCAGTTTGGGGCTAATATTCACTTATCAGTGAGTACATACCATGTGTGTTCTTTTGTGACTGTGTTACCTCACTCAGGATGATATTTTCTAGTTCCATCCATTTGCCTAAGAATTTCATGTAGTAATTGATTTTAATTGCTGAGTAGTGCTCCATTATGTAAATGTACCACATTTTCTGTATCCATTACCCTGCTGAAGGACATCTGGGTTCTTTCCAGCTTCTGGCTATTATAAATAAGGATGCTATCAACAAGTATCCTTGTTATATGCTGGAGCATCTTTGAGTATATGCCCAGGAGTGGTATAGCTGGGTCCTCAGGTAGTACTATAACCAACTTTCTGAGAAACCACAGACTGATTGCCAGCATGATTGTAACAGTGTGCAATTCCACCAACAATGGAGGAGTGTTTCTATTTCTCCACATCCTCCCCAGCGTCTACTGTCACTAGAGTTTGTGATCTTAGCCATTCTGACTGGTGTGAGATGGAATCTCAGGGTTTTCTTTTAATATTTTATTAGATATATTTCTTTACTTACATTTCAAATGTTATTCCCCTTCCCAGTTTCCTCTCAATAAGCCCCAATTCCCTCCCCTTCCCCTCCCTCATAGGGTATTCCCCCTCTACATCCCCCTATTGCCCCACCCCCATTTTCCCATGCACTGGAGGTCCAACCTTGGCAGGACCAAGGGCTTCCCCTTCCACTGGTGCCCCAACAAGGCTAGTCTCTGCTACATAAGCAGTTGGAGCCCTGGGTCAGTCCATATATAGTCTTTCGGTAGTGGTTTAGTCTCTGGAAGCTCTGATTGGTTGGCACTGTTGTTTTCATGGGGTTGCAAGTTCCTTCAATTCTTTCAATACTTCCTCTAATTCCCTCCAAGGGGGTCTTATTCTCAGTTCAGTGGTTTGCTGCTAGCATTGACCTCTGTATTGGACAAGCTCTGGATGTGTCTCTCAGGAGAGATCTATATCTGGTCCCTTTCAGCATGCATTTTTTAGCTTCATCAATCTTATCTAGTTTTGGTGGCTGTATATATATGGGCCATATGTAGGGCAGGCTCTGAATGGCCATTCCTTGAGTTGCTGCTCTAAACTTTGCTTCCATATCACCCATATGGATATTTCCCCCCTTTTAAGAAGGAGTGGAAGCATCTGCATTTTGGTCATCCTTCTTCTTGAGCTTCCTGTGGTCTGTGGATTGCATCTTCAGTAATTTGAGCTTTTTGCCTAATATCTACATACCAATGCGTACGTACCAAGTGTGTTTTATTGTGATTGAGTTACCTCACTCAGGATGATATTTTTGTGCTCATTCCATTTGCCTATGAATTTCATGAAGCCCTTGTTTTTGATAGCTGAGTAGTACTCCATTGTGTAGATGTATCACATTTTTTTAATCCATACCTCTGTTGAAGGGCATCTGGGTTCTTTCTAGCTTCTGGCTAGTATAAATAACTCTGCTATGAACATAGTGGAGCACGTGTCTTTGTTGTATGTTGGAGCATCTTTTGGGTACATGCTCAAGAGAGGTATAGCTGGGTCTTCAGGGAGTGCAATGTCCAATTTTCTGAGGAAACTCCAGACTGATTTCCAGAATGGTTGTACCAGTCTGCAATCCCACCAACAATGGAGGAGTGTTCCTCTTTCTCCACATCCTCACCAGCATCTGCCGTCACCTGAGTTTTTGATCTTAGCCATTCTCACTGGTGTGAGGTGAAATCTCAGGGTTGTTTTGATTTGCATTTCCCTGATGACTAAGGATGTTGAACATTTCTTTAGGTGCTTCTCAGCCATTCGATATTCCTCAGCTGAGAATGTTTTGTTTAGCTCTGCACCCCATTTTTAATAGGGTTATTTGGCTCTCTGGAGTCTAATTTCTTGAGTTCTTTGTACATTTTGGATATTAGCCCTCTATCAGATATAGGATTGGTAAAGATCTTTTCCCAATCTGCTGGTTGCCGTTTTGTCCTAATTACAGTGTCTTTTGCTTTACAAAATCTTTGCAGTTTTATGAGGTCCCATTTGTCAATTCTTGATTTTAGAGCATTACCCATTTGTGTAATTTTTCCCAGTGCCCATGTGTTCGAGACTCTTCCCCGCTTTTTTTTTTCTATTAGTTTGAGTGTATCTGGTTTGATGTGGAGGTCCTTGATCCACTTGGACTTAAGCTTTGTGCATGTTGATAAGAATGGATCGATTTGCATTCTTCAGTTTAGATTATTTTTCTGAGCCTGATTTAACTTTGGTACTTTGTATCTGTCTAGAAAACTGCCATGTCCTCCAAAATTTCCAGCTCTGTTGAGCATAGGCTTTTGTTTGAATTTCCTAGTTTTCATTTCTGATTTTGTTAATTTGGATACTTGACTTTTTCCCTTACTGCTTCTAATATTCTTTCTTTGTTTTGTGCATTTGGTGTTTTGACTATTATGGGATGGGAGGAATTTCTTTTCTGATCCCATCTATTTGAAGTTCTGTAGGCTTTTTGTATGTTTATGAGCATCTCTTTCTTTAGGTTGGGGAAGTTTTCTTCTATAATTTTGTTGAAGATATTTATTGGCCCTGTAAGTTGGGAGTCTTCACTTTCTTCTATATCTATTATCCATAGCTTTCATATTCTCATTTTGTCCTGGATTCCATGGATGTTTTGTGCTAGGAACTTTTTGCATTTTACACTATCTTTGATGGTTGTGTTAATGTTTCCTATGGTATCTTCTGCCCCTGAGATTCTCTCTTCTCTCTCTTATATTCTGTTGGTGACGCTTGCGTCTATGACTCCTGATCTCTTCCCTATGTTTTCTGTCTCCAGCGTTGTCTCCCTTTGTGCTTTTTTATTGCTCCTATTTCCATTTTAAAATCCCACTCAGTTTTGTTCAATTCCTCTACTTGTTTGTTTGTGTTGTTCTATAATTCTTTAAGGGATTTTTATATTTTCTGTTTAAGGGCTTCTATTTGTTTACTTGTGTTGTCCTATATTTCCTTAAGGGAGTTATTTACCTCCCTTTTAAACTCCCCTATCATCATCATAAAATATGATTTTATATTTATGTTTTTCTGGTCTGTTTGGATAGCCAGTATTTGCCATGGTGGGAGAGCTTGGCTGTGATGATGCCAAGTAGTCTTGGTTTCTGTTGGTTAGGTTCCTCCTCTTGCCTTCCCATCAGGTTGTCTCTGGTGTTAGCTTGTCTTGCTGTCTCTGACAGTGGCTTGACCCTCCTGTAGGCTTGTGTGTCGGCACTCCTGTAGAACTGTTTTCTTTCAGCCAGATCTGGGAACAGAGCCCTGCTTTGAGGTGTGTAGGCTCGCCTGGCAACTGACTTTCAGTTCTTGACACAGGCAGAACCCTGAACAGTTCTGCTTCTAACTCTTCCTAGCTCCTTGCACCCAGGGTGCACAGATGGCACTAGGTGATTTCCTTTTGGTTGGGGAATGTGGGCAGAGAGTAGTTTCCTCTGAGTTCTCAGGATTGTCCACACTTCTGGGTGTTCAGCTCTCTCCCCCACGGGATTTGGGTGCTGGGGGCTGTTGGATCAGTTCAGATCAGTTCAGAAACAACCAGAAACTGGAAGTGCCCTGTCCCAGAGGACTTCTGCCTTTGTGTGTCCTGAGTCCACCAGGCAGGTCACTTGGAGCAGAAAAGTTGTTCTTACCTCTGCCCTCAGGTGTGTAAGCACTCCTGGAGACTGGTTTTCAGCTCTAGGTGCAGGTCTTGCCCCTGTCTGTTCCTAGGTCCCTGTGTCCAGGGGGCACAGATGGCATGAGGCAATTTCCTCTTGGGTCAGGAATGTGGGCAGAGAGTAGTCTCCTCTTATCTTGAGCTTATTTTTAATTAAGTTTATTAGAAAAGAGTTTCTGGAAAGTATTTGTTCCCAGTACTCTTTGTACATGGACTTTTGCAATATTAATGGAATTTAAGAGAAATAGAGATTTTTGACAGTCTGTTTTGATTATTTAAACATTCTTTCCCATTGAGACGTTAGTAAAGAGCCATCTTCCAACATATGAAATTTGTAAGGTGAGGGAAAAGTGTATACTCAAAGATTTCTTTCAAGATACCAGATAGAATTTTCCTATTAATGACTTTAACCTACTACCAGAACAAATTGGCTCTCTTTGTCCCTTGAGGGGTCTTTCCAGAATGTTCCTATTATAGTAATGTCTTAGTTCCCTCAGGAAAGTGTTGTTTGATTGTATGTTTACATGTCACTGAGCCCTGGATTGGAGTTGATTCCTTGGGGATATTCCCTTCAGAGGATCTTGAATCTACATAGACATCAATCTCTTGGAGATCTCAGCCTTTCAGCAAGTTTGGTGTGGTTCTCATCCAAACTGTAGGGGTCTCTAAACTGTCTTGCACTTTATCACACAGCTTCAGGAATTCTACTACTCTTTGAAGTTAAAGGCTCTCAGAGGGCAAGCAGTTATTTTCTTTTTCAGGCTTCAGAAAGCAAAGTGTTTGAATCCAGTTCTGAATTAAGATCTTAGAAGTCCAAGAACATAGGTATGTTTTCCATGACTTTTAATTTTTTTTATAAATTAAAGCAACATTCTTTACATTGTGGGTAAAAATAAAGGTGTGGTCTTGGAGAAAGGAAGACAGAATATAGATACAAAATACCAGATTCTAATTGCCAGACTCATCTGCTCCATTTCAGAAGAATATACAGAAGTTTTTTATAGTTACTTTTCTGTCACTTTTGCATAGACAAGAGAGCCATTGATATTACTAGATGGGATTTTGCCACCAAATGGTGCTCATAAAACACTAAGAAACAAATTCAGATGTCTAATGCACAGCTTTATAAAGTCATCATTAATTAGTTTGTATTAAACTCTTGAGCACACAGTAGCTGAATTTCCCCTTATTTCGCTCCAGTTCATTTTCTCTTGATAGTTGGAAACTGACTTGCCTACAGTTCTGTAGCAAGTAACCATGGACGTTATTATTCCCACTAAGCATGGGGGAGCATGTTCTTCATGCCAGTTATTCATAAGCTTGAGATAGTAGGGTTATTTTTGCCAACCTGAACAATACAACATGCCCTTGTCTCAAAAAGGGCTACAGTCTCAACTTAGATATGGTACTGAAATTCTTGTATTTGTTTAATAAGCATTTAAGTCCTCTCTGTGCATGCCAGTAACTTAAATAATATGCAAAAGCATCCATCAAATGACCAACAAGATGGTCTTTGTTTCTTCGTTCATGACACTTAGTCATCCTACCAACATTTCAATTGGGGTATGATAACTGAGGGAGTCTTCATACTCCTTTGATGAAATCTGAAATATACCTGAATAGAATATATAAATAATTAACTACAGAAGGATTTGTGGAGGTGTTTTGGAAAATAATTCAGAATTCTTTTTTAAGTAATTAATTTTTTTATAAATCATCCATTCCAACCCACATCTGCCCTTCCCCCAACCTTTGCCTGTATGAGAGTGCTCTCCCTCCCACTCAGTCAGCTACATTTAGTTCTTGAAAATTTTTCAGTTTTTATCTTACCTTGTGTTAGGAAAAATAAGTTGACTTATGATGTGTGATGGTTTATATGTCTCCTTCATCAAACAATGACAGGAGTTGAAAAGCTACCTTCCTTCCTATAATTACTTCATCAATAAGCAGCAACATTTGACAGAAGCATTTGACTTTGTCCCTGTCACTTCAACATGAGGCATGTCACCAGGACTCAGTTTTTTCATATCTGTATGTTCTTTATCATCTGTGTTACATGTTATATTTATCCAACCATGTAATTGCACACAATTTTTTTATAAGTTCTTTTGAACAATCTTTAAAATTATACCCTCCATTAGGGGCACTATATATCAGGAGATAAGGAGATGCTTTTCCATAGAAGCATTTGGTAAAAATTGGAGGGTATGTGTTCTAGAATTTAGTGAGTAGAGGTCAGAGGAACTGCTAAATGTCCTACAGTCATATGATCTGCACCAATTAAATGTCTAGCTCATTTTATTAATAATGTTGATGCTGAGATGCTCTGGTTCCAAGTTTATAAATGAGCAATTAAGTAGTTATGTGACCTCAAGAAGAAACACTTACTTCAAGTTTTTGATACGTTAGTTTAGGATACTGTCTGCTAAAGAGACAGAGTACAATGTCGCCTACATTAGTACATAAATGTCAGAAGAAAAATAAAGCAAAAATGCCAGTTAACTTTAATTGAATGTATTGTCTTTTGGAGGGTTGATTAAAATATTACTGCTTATAAGTCTAGGCACAAGCAAAGAAGGTTGTAAACGTAAAACTCTAGAAAATTTCTTCAAGAGTATAAAGAGGCAGGAGAAGATATAATTGGGAGTAGTAGTGCAATACTGTTTTCAAAGGCTGGACCAATTTTTGGGAAACCAGGCACCCTGCTTGCATGGTCAGACTGGCTGTTATGTCTTAGTTTTGTGTTATATAGAAAGGGCTTCTAAGCAAATTGTTAGTAGTGGTTAAAGGCAAACCGATAAACAGCAGAAAGGAAGTGTTCTTCTAATTCCCAGTTCTCTCTTTTCGTTCTCTCTTTCTGCATATCTTCTCTTTCCTCTTCTGAGCCTACTTCCACCTATGGTGTTTGCAGGGGCAGGAAAGTCTATGATGTAAATGCTTCCTGAGGAGGATAACTTACTGGAGGGAGAACATGGTGCAAAGTAGGACATAAGCCTTTCTCCAGCCCTGATTATCTCCAGACACATTTTTTTCTTCGGAGTATTTATCAGCTAACATTTTGACAGGAAATATGGACTCAGGTAGGCAAGTGATCAACAGCCTGTTGTTAATTTTAATAGCATGAAATTTATTTTACTACCTTGGCATTGATGTTCTATTCAGTTCACCACATATTTACTTTTATGTGCAAGGGATCATGGTGGGCTGAGTGAGCCAAGAAGGAATTAATACCATTACTATTTTCAAGGTCCTAAATCCAGTCAAAACGCTGGTTGGCTATAGAACTAAATGTATGATAATCACGGCATAAGTGATTTGAGGGTACAAAAGGGAACTAACTCTAATAGTACCAATACAATGACTTCTACACACAATTATAAGTTTATATATATTTGTAAGTATGTATACTTATATTAATAGAATCATGAAATAATCATTTATATGCATGCATGACATAACTACTACAGTCTCTCTTTACTTGTTCTATGCTTCAAGAATACATTTATAATAATATTAGAAACTATGTTTAAAATACCTGGATTTAGAGTGAAATTGACCAAGGTTTTAATTCCATTTCTAATACTACCTTTATGTGACTTTGTAGTTATCAGTTATCATTATCATTTTTGTTTTATAGTGGTAGCTTTTTAGTACTTATGAAGAAATACCATTTTATCAGATGGATAGTGTACTGATGCTATAACAAGGTTTATGGGAGACACGTGTCATGGATGGTGTGAATTCCCAGCCATCACACGTATGAATCAAAAAGGGACCCAGAAATCAAAATTTAGTGAGAAAAAAGAGAGTATAAAATATATTGCCACAAGACATAACCTAAAGATGGAAAAGTTCTCTGCATGTTATCATTTACAGAGGATCGTTTTCCCCGTTTTATTGAAAATAGGTTATTTTCTCATATAATATACCCTGATTAGAGCTTCCCTAACCACTGTTTCTCCCAGTTCCCCTCCACCTTTCCTCCTATCCAGAAGCATTTCTTCTCTCTAATTGGAATAGGAAAGGCTTCTAAGAGATGACAAAATAACAATGATAAAATATAACAAGAAAAAAAAGGCCACCACTTTGAAGTTGGACATAGCAAACCAACAGAAGGAAAAGAACCTTAGAGAAGGCACAAAAATCAGAGATCCACTCTTTCACACACTGAAATGTCCAATAAAAACACTAACCTGGAAGCCATAATACATTCTCAGAGGACATGGTGCAAACCTGTGCAGGCCCTGGGCTTGTGGCTCCAGTCTCTGTGAGTTCTTATGAGCTTTGCTCATTGATTTAGAAGCCTTGTTCTCCTGGTGTTCTCCATCCTCTCTGGCTCTTACACTATTTTTGCCTCCCTTCCTCCTAAGCTCTGAGAGGAGGAATTTGATGGAGACGTTTAATTTCGAGCCAAGTGTTCTAAGGTCTATTCTTCTGTCTGTCTTCCCACTTCTACCTTTCTCTATCTGTGTAATACCTGGATATTTATCTCTGTATTTGCTCCCATTTACTGGAGTCATATTTTCTGTTGATGGATGAATAAGGAACTGGTATGAGTATAGCAGAATACCACTAGTGATGACTTTATCACTACATTCTTTAAAGAAGATCAGCAATATTTGGTTTTATCTTAGATTTCTCTGCTACCTAGCCTCTGGTTCCCAAGCAGTGTCAGGAATGGGCTTCCATATCAGAGAGTAGGCCTTAATTCAAATCAAACATTGGTTGACTACCACACAAGCTTTGTGTCGCCATTGTCCAAGCATATTTTGCAGACAGGACACCATTGTAGATCAAAGGGATTGTAGCTGGGTAGGTGTTTACATTTCTCTTTTAGTAGAATCAGTACATTTTAAGAATAAATGTACTAAATTCAGGTAGATATTTTGGAGCAAGATATAGTGAATAGTGTACTTTATTGATTTCTATGGTCATTGCGATTTAATTATGCATACAAAAATTTTTTATGAAGTTTCTATTAAGGATATAATATTAAGACAGAATGTGGTAGAGAAGAAAGAATGGATTCACACGTTTTAACTCAAAGTATTCATTTTCTGATTGTTGAAATTTGAGTAAGTCCTGAGTGAGGTAACTCAGTCACAAAAGAACATATATGGTATGCACTCATTGATAAGTGGATATTGCCCCAAAAGCTTGAATACATAAGAAAAAATTCACCGATCATATGAAACTCAAGAAGGAAGACCAAAATGTAGATGCTTCATTCTGTCTTAGAAGGGAGAACAATATTGAACAACTCACGGGAGGAAATACAGGGACAAAGGGGAGCAGAGACTGAAGAAAAAGTCATCCAGAGACTGCCCCACCTGGGGATCCATCCCATATGCAGTCACCAAACCTAGCCACTATTGCTGATGCCAAAAAGTGCCGGCTAACAGGAATCAGATATGGGTGTTTCCTGAGAGGTTTTGCCAGAGCCCTACTAATACAGTTGAGAATGTTTGCAGCTAACCATTAGACTGAGCACCGGGACCCCAATGGAGGAGTTAGAGAAAAGACTGAAGGAGCTGAAGGTGGGAGTCAGAGCATCCTCACAGAAGCAGGGGGAGGAAGAATGGGAGAGGGGGGAAAGGGGATAATATTTGAAATGTAAATACATAAAATATCCAAGTAAAATAAAGTAAAAAAACCCAAAAAACCAAAAACAAAACAAAAAACCAACAAAATAATTATAAAAAAAGAAAGTTGAATAAGGACTCAAAAATGATTTTGCCAGATACAACCACATAATAATGTGCATGCGCATCCAGTTTGAACTCAGAAACTACAAAGAGATAAATTTACTTTGACTTTTATTAAACAGTTTCACTTAATATTGCCACATTATTATCTTTCTGATATGTTAAATAGGCATATTGTATTCATCTCAAAGTATTAAGCACTGTAATAAAATTAGAGGGTAGAACATGTGCCTTATATGGTGTACTTTATATATATATATATATAAACATATATAAATATGTGTGTGTATGTTTGTGTGTGTATGTTAGTGTCTTATTTTTATACCTTTATAACTTTCTGTTTTATAGCTTCATTCTCTTTAATCATTATGTGAAATTCAAGATGGCTTCAATGGAGAACATCACAGAAGTGACAGAATTCATCCTGCTGGGGTTGACAGATGACCCCAATCTTCAGGTTCCTCTACTCCTGATATTTTTATTCATCTACCTTGCCACTCTGATTGGGAATGGAGGGATGATGGTCATCATCTTCTCAGACTCCCACCTCCACACTCCCATGTACTTCTTTCTATGTAACCTGTCCTTTGTAGATTTGGGGTATTCGTCAGCTGTAGCTCCCAAGATGGTGGCTGCACTCCAGTCAGGGAACAAGGTCATCTCCTATAATGGGTGTGCAGCTCAATTTTTCTTCTTTGTGGGGTTTGCCACTGTTGAGTGCTATCTTCTGGCCTCCATGGCTTATGACCGCCATGCAGCAGTGTGTAGACCTCTTCATTATACCACCACCATGACCACGGGGGTGTGTACCATCCTGACCATTGGCTCTTACACCTGTGGCTTCCTCAATGCCTCAGTCCATGCAGCAGATACCTTTAAACTCTCTTTCTGTGGTTCTAATAAGATCAACCATTTCTTTTGTGACATACCCCCACTTTTGGCTCTTGCATGCTCCAATACACACACCAGTAAGTTGGTTGTCTTTTTTGTTGTGGGATTTAATGTCTTTTTCACTCTCTTGGTAATTATCATCTCTTACCTTTTCATATACATTGCTATTCAAAACATGAAGTCTTCTGAAGGACGGAAGAAGGCCTTCTCCACTTGTGCTTCCCACCTCACTGCTGTGTCCATCTTCTATGGCACAATCATCTTCATGTACTTGCAGCCCAGTTCTGGTCAGTCCATGGACACAGACAAAATAGCATCTGTGTTCTACACTGTAGTGATTCCCATGTTGAATCCCTTGATCTATAGCCTAAGGAACAGAGAAGTGAAAAGTGCTCTCTTGAAAATACTCAACAAATTTTACCCTCAGTCTTTTAGTGTGAATGGGAAGTAGACAGCAAAGTAAGGGGTAGATTGCCTCCTGAGCAGCTGCAACTTTTGATGTCTGAAGAATTTCAGTTTCACCTTTCCCAAGAATAGTGGTTATTTCAGTTCATAGGAAAGGGGATAAAAGCAACACTTGGAAATATTTCCTTCTGGAAGATGATGACCTGTTCAACAGAAATAATTTGTGACGTTTATAGCTTTTATATAGAAGTGTATTAATGATGTAGTTTAAAGCAGATGAAAGTACACAGGTAAATGTCTCCAAATTACACTGCCTTGTTATTATCTGCAAGAAAAGTTTACTATTAAATTTAGTATAAGAATTACACCTTCAATTTTATTTATTTTTATTTTCTCTGTTTTTTTAACATATATGTGCACATATATGTGTGGGATGCATATGCCTGTGTATATGGATGTCTAGGTCAGAAGTCAACTTTGAATATTTTTCTCCAATTCTTTTTGAAGCAAAGTCTCTCATTGAACATAGAATCCACCAAATAGGCTAGCAAGCTTAGAATCTGCCCATCTCTGTTTCCTTAGTTCCAGAGTTACAGGCATATACTGCCTTGCCTATCTTTTATGTGGGTACTGGAAATCTAAACTCTTGTCTTCATGCTTGTATGGAAAATACTTCACCTACTGAGCCATCTCCCCAGTTTTGTCATTTTAATTTATCAGTCAGGTAGAATATACAGTATTATGGTTTGTATTTTTTGACCCATGATTTAGAAAGCTAAAGTTCCTTTTGTTATTAATTATTCTTTTAATTGTACACATTGGTGGATTATATGCCAAGAAACTAAATCTTTACAGTGATCAAATCTGGGCAATTAGCATTTCTGTCTACTTATTCAACATTGTTTGATTACTATTTAACTTTCGAATACCAACCAAGTATCCTTCATAATTTGAAGAGAGTGGTAGAGTTTGGACTAACAGTCAGATGATTTAGGATCAAATCTTAATGCCTGGTCTCTGTCTCCTCTCACTTTCCTGTTTCTGCTTCCTAGCTGCATACCTCTGTATTTGCTGCATGCATATGCTTTTACTGAAGTGCTGAGATAACTTTAGTAGTACATAATTAGACACATGGAATAATTGAACAGTTTCAATAGATGAATTGAATTGCTTAAATTCTTTGGAGAATCTGCTCTCCATCCTGTCATTCTGCCTAATATACTGACCAACATATGCAGAACATTTGGAGAAAACAGAAAATTATTCCAAGGACCAGGAAAAGAGATGTTTATGTTCTGAATTGAATTATTGCATTTCTCAGAACTATAAATTTTGGCCAATCTAATATAAATCCAAATAATAGCTTTCTATACCTATTCTTTTTTTTTTTAATTTTATCAGTAACCCTCCTCATTTCTGGATTCGTGTAGCATTCTTGTATTTTTCAATTAGATGCTATAAGAATGAAACAAATCTGCCTGGAATTTTATATTTTAAGATAAGAGTGACTCAAAGTTGCATAGTGCAAACCTAACCCTCATACCTTGTTCCATGGGCTAAATGATATAAGAAAATGTATCGGTACGAGAAGGAAGTAGTAATTAATTCTTGATTCGTATATGCCAAGTGCTTGATGGTGTTTATAGATGCAATTAATGTAACTCACCATAAAGTCCAGGATTTCAAAATCTAAAGAGAATTTGCTTTTTTTCTCTCTTTTTCATCTTTATTAAATTGGGTATTTCTTATTTATATTTCAAATGTTACTTCCTTTCCCAATTTCCAGGCCAACATCTCCCTAACTACTCTGCCTCTCCTTCTTTATGGGTGTTCCTCTCCCCATCCTCCCCCCATTGCCGCCCTCCCCCCCACAGTCTAGTTCACTGGGGGTTCAGTCTTAGCAGGACCCAGGGCTTCCCCTTCCACTGGTGCTCTTACTAGGATATTCATTGCTACCTATGAGGTCAGAGTCCAGGGTCAGTCCATGTATAGTCTTTAGGTAGTGGCTTAGTCCCTGGAAGCTCTGGTTGCTTGGCATTGTTGTTCATAAGGGGTCTCGAGCTCCTTCAAGCTCTTCCAGTCCTTTCTCTGATTCCTTCAACGGGTGTCCCGTTCTCAGTTCAGTGGTTTGCTGCTGGCATTCGTCTATGTATTTGCTGTGTTCTGTCTGTGTCTAGGAGAGATCTACATCCTGTTCCTGTCAGCCCGTGTTTCTTAGCTTCATCCATCTTACCTAGTTTGGTGACTATATATATATCTATATATCTATCTATCTATCTATCTATCTATCTATCTATCTATCTATCTATCTATCTCTATATATATATATATATATATACATGCCACATGTGGGGCAGGCTTTGAATGGGCGTTCCTTCAATCTCTGTTCTAAACTTGTCTCCCTATCCCCTCCTATGGGTATTCTTGTTCCCCTTTTAAAGAAGGGGTGAAGCATTCACATTTTGGTCATCCTTCTTGAGTTTCAAGTGGTCTGTGCATCAAGGGTAATTTGAGCATTTGGGCTAAGAGCCACTTATCAATGAGTGCATATCATGTGTGTTTTTCTGTGATTCGGTTACCTCACTCAGGATGATATTTTCTAGTTCCATGCATTTGCATATGAATTTTATGAAGTCATTGGTTTTGATAGTTGAGTAGTACTCCATTGTGTGAGAATTTGCTTTAACAAGAACCAGAGGACCAGAATTTGGGCTGTTAGACAATGTGCCCTAGACATGACAGTGTACCCATGAACACTTAACAATATGAGCAAGACCAACATAATGACACTACCAATCGAAAAGACATATATGTAATAATAATAATTGAAGAGTGCCTCATGAATTGGCAGAAAAGGATGTGGGAGGAGTTAAATGAAGGAGAGCAGTGACGGAGGTGCGGCACTCCTGTATGATGCTCTCGGGAAGTAAAAATATAAAAAGAAAACAAAGACAGAGAAAAGCAAAGAGCAAAATAATAGTAGTTGAAAGTAAATCTGATGCCATTATGACATAGGTGTATTAAAATTAATAATCTACAGACCAATTAAATATAGTGATAACAAATAAAAAAAAGAAAAACAATCTCAAGAAGAAAACCTCCAACTGAAATGCATTGTTCTTTTTTTTATTATATAAAAAGTCTCTTTTATCTTTATTAACTTGAGTATTTCTTATTTACATTTCGATTGTTATTCCCCTTCCCGGTTTCCAGGCCAACATCCCCCTAACATCTCCTCGTCCCCTTCTATATGGGTGTTCCCCTCACCATCCTCCCCCCATTATCGCCATCCCCCAAACAATCCTGTTCACTGGGGGTCCAGCCTTGGCAGGACCAAGGGCTTCCCCTTCCATTGGTGCCCCTACTAGGCTATTCATTGCTACCTATGAGGTTGGAGCCCAGGGTCAGTCCATGTATAGTCTTTGGGTAGTTGGGTAGTGGCTTAGTCCCTGGAAGCTCTGGTTGCTTGGCATTGTTGTTCATTTGGGGTCTCGAGCCCCTTCAAGCTCTTCCAGTCCTTTCTCTGATTCCTTCATCGGGGGTCCTGTTCTCAATTAAGTGGTTTGCTGCTGGCATTTGCCTCTGTATTTGCTGTATTCTGGCTGTGTCCCTCAGGAGAGATCTACATCCGGTTCCTGTCAGCCTGCACTTCTTTGCTTCATCTATCCTATCTAATTGAGTGGCTGTATATGTATGGGCCACAGAAATACATTGTTCTTACTTGAAATATAAACCAAAGAAATCTCAATCATTTATGTCGAGCTCAAAAATTAGTTTTTAGATTGTGCACGGGGAAGCCGCGATCCGAGGACACTTCACAGGTCTTGTGGATAAAGAAAGAAAGAAGTTGTTTTTGAATAGGAAGTCAAAATGCAGGGTAACAAATTTTCTTGTTACATGGCTACTACTGTATGGAAACATCAGGAGCTCCTGCAGCAGAGGCGTGGAGAACCCACACACACCTTGTCTGTCCTCTACCATTTCTGTCCTACAGTAACTTTTCAGAGAGATGGACAGCCTTTAATGTCCAGGATCCATGACTCCTCAGTGGCCTATGGAACTGAAGAATGATGGATTTGTAGATGACTCAGGGAAGAAGTTGTTCAACATTTAATACAGTCCAGTCTTGAATTTTCATCTTCCCTCTCTCCTCCATTTCCACTTTCCTTTCTTTTATTTTTATTGGATATTTTTATTTACATTTCAAATGTTAACCCCTTTCCCAGTTTTCCATCAGTGAAACCCCTCCCCCTCTCCCCTTCCTCTTTTTCTATGAGGGCATTTCCCCACCCACCCCCCCACACTTTCCAGCCTCCCTGCCCAGACAATCCCTTCACTGGGAGTTCAACCTTGGCAGGACCAAGGGCTTCTCCTCCCATTGGTGCCCAACAAGGCCATCCTCTGCTATATTTGCAGCTGGAGCCATGGGTCAGTTCTCGTGTATTCTGGATGTTGCTTTACTTCCTAGGAGCTCTGGATGGTTGGCATTGTTGTTCTTATGCAGTAGCAAACTGCTTCAGCTCCTTCAATCCTTTCTCTAACTCCTACAATGGGGACTCTGTTCTCAGTTCAATGGTTAGCTGTGAGCATTCACCTCTGTATTTGTCATGCTCTGGCAAAGCCTCTCAGGAGACAGCTATAACAGGTTCCTGTCAGCAAGCACTTCTTGGCATCAGTGATATTGTCTGGGTTTGGTGGCTGTATATATATGGGCTGGATCCCTAGGTGGGGCAGACTCGGAGTGGCTATTCCTTCAGTCTCTGCTCCAAACCTGGTCTCCATATATCCTCCTATGAATATTTTTGTTCCCCCATCTAAGATGGATTGAAGCATCTGCACTTTGGTCATCCTTCTTGAGATTCATGTGGTCTGTGTATCTTGGGTAATTCAAGATTTGGGCTAATATCCACTTATCAGTGAGTGCATACCATTGTGATTGGGTTACCTCACTCAGGATGATATTTTCTAGTTCCATCTATTTGCCAATAAATGTCATGAAGTCATTGTTTTTGATAGCTGAGTAGTAATGCTTTGTATATCTGTACTACAATTTCTGCATCCATTTCTCTGTTAAAGGACATTTGGGTTCTTTCCAACTTCTGGCTATTATAAATAAAGCTGCTATGAACATAGTAGAGCATGTGTCTTTGTCATGTGTTAGAGCATTGTTTGGGTATAGGCCCAGGAGAGGTATATCTGGGTCTTCAGGTAGTACTATATCCAATTTTCTGAGGAACCTCCAGACTGATTTCCAGAGTGGTTGTACCAGCTTTCAATTCCACCAACAATGGAGGAGTGTTCCTCTTTCTCCACATCCTTGTCAGCATCTGTTGTCACCTGAGTTTTTAATCTTACTTATTCTGACTGGGGTGAGGTGGAATCTCAGGGTTATTTTTTCCCCTTTTTTATTGCATATATATTTTTTTGGTTTCTCATATGCACAGAAATAGGGCATATATTAAAACATAATAATTAGAACAATTTTTGCTTGCAAAACAAATACATCTCCATACAGAAGAATATTTAAATCAATAAAAAGGAAAATAAAATAATCTATGATACAACTATAAGAATGGTCATTTATTTCTCTTTATATGTAGTCTCTCAGAATGCATTTGACATTTCTCTCTATATAACTGGATATTCTAATGCCTATGCTTTCTCAATTATAGATCTTAATCCTTGGATTGGAATATTAGCTTCCTTGCAAGCCATTCCTTTCCTCACCTCGGTCCCTTTCATGCAATCCTGGTCCCTTCGCACTTTCTTCTTTCCTTTTATAAAAATGTTATCCCCTTTCCCCCAACTAACCTCCCACTCCTTCCTAACTCCCTGCCCTGATAATCCCCTACAGTGTGAGTTCAGCCTTGGTAGGACTCAGGGCTTCTTCTCCCTTTGGTACTGGACAAGGCCATCCTCTGTTACATATAGAGCTGGAGCCATGGGTCTGTCCATGTGTACTCTTTGGATGATGGTTTAGTCCCTGGGTGCTCTGGTTGGTTGGTGTTGTTGTTCTTATGGGGTTGAAAACCCTTTCCGCTCCTGCATTCCTCTCTCTAACAACTCTAATTAGGACCGTGTTCTTAGTTCAATGGTTGGCAGTAAGAATTTGCCTCTGTATTTGTCATGCTCTGGCAGAGCCTCTTAGGAGACAACTGTATCAGGCTCCTATCAGTATGGACTTCTAGGACTCAGCAATATTGTCTGGGTTTTGTGGCTTTATGTAGATGGGCTGATCCCAGGTGGGGTAGGCTCTGAATGGCCATTCCTTCTGTCTCTGTTCCAACTTTGTCTCCATATCTCCTCCTATGAATATTTTTGTTCTTCCTTCTGACAAGGACTGAAACATCTACATATTAGTAATCTTTCTTCTTGGGTTTCCTGTGGTCTGTGGGTAATCAGAGCTTTTGGACTAATATTCACTTTTCAGTGAGTGCATACCCTGTGTGATATTTTGTGATTGAGTTACCTCACTCAGGATATTTTCTAGTTCCATCTATTTGCCTATGAATTTCATGCAATCATTGTTTTTAATTGCTGAGCAGTACTCCATTGTGTAGCTGTACCATATTTTCTATATCCATTCTTCTCTTGAAGGACATTTGGGTTCCTTACAGCTCTTGGCTATTATAAATAAGTCTGCTATGAACATAGCAGAGCATGTGTCCTTGTTATATGTTGGAGCATCATTTGGGTATATGCCCAGGAGTGGTTAGCTGGGTCCTCAGGTTATTATGTCCAATTTTCTGAGGAACTTCCAGACTGATTTCCAGAGTGGTTCTACCAACTTACAATCCCACCAACAATGGAGGAGTGTTTCTCTTTCTCTACATCCTCATCAGCATCAGCTGTCACCTGAGATTTTCATCTTAGCCATTCTCACTGGTGTGAGGTGGAATCTCAGGGTTGTTTTAATTTGCATTTCCCTGATGACTAAGGATGTTGAACATTTCTTTAGGTACTTCTCAGCCATTTGATATTCCTCAACTGAGAATTCTTTGTTTAGCTCTGTACCCAATTTTAAGAGGGCTCTTTGATTCTCTGGAGTCTAACTTTTTGAATTCTTGGTATATATTTTATTTTTTATTGGATATTTTATATTTACATTTCAACTGTTATTTGCTTTCCAGGTTTCCCATCCATGAGCCCCTTATTCCATCCCCCACCCCTTCTTTTATAAGGGTGTTCCCCTTCCCTAACCACCCATACTTTCCTGCCTCCCTGCCCTGAAATTCCTCTATACTGGCGAGTCCAGCCTTGGAAGGACCAAGGGGTTCTCCTCCCATTGGAACCCAACAAGGTCAACGTCTCCTACATATGCAGCTGGAGCCATGGGTCTGTCCATGTGTACTCTTTGGGTAGTAATTTAACACCTGGGAGTTTGGTTGCTTGGTATTGTTATTCTTTTTTTTTTTCATTTTTTTATTTTTTTATTAACTTGAGTATTTCTTATAAACATTTCGAGTGTTATTCCCTTTCCCGGTTTCTGGGCAAACATCCCCCTCCCCCCTCCCCTTCCTTATGGGTGTTCCCCTCCCAACCCTCCCCCCATTGCCACCCTCCCCCCCATAGTCTAGTTCACTGGGGGTTCAGTCTTAGCAGGACCAAGGGCTTCCACTTCCACTGGTGCTCTTACTAGGATATTCATTGCTACCTATGGGGTCAGAGTCCAGGGTCAGTCCATGTATAGTCTTTAGGTAGTGGCTTAGTCCCTGGAAGCTCTGGTTGCTTGACATTGTTGTACATATGGGGTCTCGAGCTCCTTCAAGCTCTTCCAGTTCTTTCTCTGATTCCTTCAACGGGGGACCTATTCTCAGTTCAGTGGTTTGCTGCTGGCATTCGCCTCTGTATTAGCTGTATTCTGGCTGTGTCTCTCAGGAGCGATCTACATCCGGCTCCTGTCGGTCTGCACTTCTTTGCTTCATCCATCTTGTCTAATTGGGTGGCTGTATATGTATGGGCCACCTGTGGGGCAGGCTCTGAATGGGTGTTCCTTTAGTCTCTGTTTTAATCTTTGCCTCTCCCTTCCCTGCCAAGGGTATTCTTTTTCCTCATTTAAAGAAGGAGTGAAGCATTCACATTTTGATCATCCGTCTTGAGATTCGTTTGTTCTAGGGATCTAGGGTAATTCAAGCATTTGGGCTAATAGCCACTTATCAATGAGTACATACCATGTATGTCTTTCTGTGATTGGGTTAGCTCCCTCAGGATGATATTTTCCAGTTCCAACCATTTGCCTACGAATTTCATAAACTCGTTGTTTTTGATAGCTGAGTAATATTCCATTGTGTAGATGTACCACATTTTCTGTATTCATTCCACTGTTGAAGGGCATCTGGGTTCTTTCCAGTTTCTGGCTATTATAAATAAGGCTGCGATGAACATAGTGGAGCACGTGTCTCTTTTATATGTTGAGGCATCTTTTGGGTATATGCCCAAGAGAGGTATAGCTGGATCCTCAGGCAGTTCAATGTCCAATTTTCTGAGGAACCTCCAGACTGATTTCCAGAATGGTTTTACCAGTCTGCAATCCCACCAACAATGGAGGAGTGTTCCTCTTTCTCCACATCCTCGCCAGCATCTGCTGTCACCTGAGTTTTTGATCTTAGCCATTCTCACTGGTGTGAGGTGAAATCTCAGGGTTGTTTTGATTTGCATTTCCCTTATGACTAAAGATGTTGAACATTTCTTTAGGTGCTTCTCAGCCATTCGGCATTCATCAGCTGTGAATTCTTTGTTTAGCTCTGAACCCCATTTTTAATAGGGTTATTTGTTTCCCTGCGGTCTAACTTCTTGAGTTCTTTGTATATTTTGGATATAAGGCCTCTATCTGTTGTAGGATTGGTAAAGATCTTTTCCCAATCTGTTGGTTGCCGTTTTGTCCTAACCACAGTGTCCTTTGCCTTACAGAAGCTTTGCAGTTTTATGAGATCCCATTTGTCGATTCTTGATCTTAGAGCATAAGCCATTGGTGTTTTGTTCAGGAAATTTTTTCCAGTACCCATGTGTTCCAGATGCTTCCCTAGTTTTTCTTCTATTAGTTTGAGTGTGTCTGGTTTGATGTGGAGGTCCTTGATCCACTTGGACTTAAGCTTTGTACAGGGTGATAAGCATGGATTGATCTGCATTCTTCTACATGTTGCCCTCCAGTTGAACCAGCACCATTTGCTGAATATGCTATCTTTTTTCCATTGGATGGTTTTGGCTCCTTTGTCAAAAATCAAGTGACCATAGGTGTGTGGGTTCATTTCTGGGTCTTCAATTCTATTCCATTGGTCTATCTGTCTGTCTCTGTACCAATACCATGCAGTTTTTAATCACTATTGCTCTGTAATACTGCTTGAGTTCAGGGATAGTGATTCCCCCTGAAGTCCTTTTATTGTTGAGGATAGCTTTAGCTATCCTGGGTTTTTTGTTATTCCAGATGAATTTGCAAATTGTTCTGTCTAACTCTTTGAAGAATTGGATTGGTATTTTGATGGGGATTGCATTGAATCTGTAGATTGCTTTTGGTAAAATGGCCATTTTTACTATATTAATCCTGCCAATCCATGAGCATGGGAGATCTTTCCATCTTCTGAGGTCTTCTTCAATTTCTTTCCTCAGTGTCTTGAATTTCTTATTGTACAGATCTTTTACTTGCTTTGTTAAAGTCACACCGAGGTACTTTATATTATTTGGGACTATTATGAAGGGTGTCGTTTCCCTAATTTCTTTCTCGGCTTGTTTCTCTTTTGTATAGAGGAAGGCAACTGATTTATTTGAGTTAATTTTATACCCAGCCACTTTGCTGAAGTTGTTTATCAGCTTTAGTACTTCTCTGGTGGAACTTTTGGGATCACTTAAATATACTATCATGTCATCTGCAAATAGTGATATTTTGAACTCTTCTTTTCTGATCTGTATCCCTTTGATCTCCTTTTGTTGTCTGATTGCTCTGGCTAGAACTTCAAGAACTATATTGAATAAGTAGGGAGAGAGTGGGCAGCCTTGTCTAGTCCCTGATTTTAGTGGGATTGCTTCAAGTTTCTCTCCATTTAGTTTAATGTTAGCCACTGGTTTGCTGTATATGGCTTTTACTATGTTTAGGTATGGGCCTTGAATTCCTATTCTTTCCAGGACTTTTATCATGAAGGAGTGTTGAATTTTGTCAAATGCTTTCTCAGCATCTAATGAAATGATCATGTGGTTCTGTTCTTTCAGTTTGTTTATATAATGGATCACGTTGATGGTTTTCCGTATATTAAACCATCCCTGCATGCCTGGGATGAAGCCTACTTGATCATGGTGGATGATTGTTTTGATGTGCTCTTGAATTCGGTTTGCCAGAATTTTATTGAGTATTTTTGCGTCGATATTCATAAGGGAAATTGGTCTGAAGTTCTCTTTCTTTGTTGTGTCTTTGTGTGGTTTAGGTATAAGAGTAATTGTGGCTTCGTAGAAGGAATTCGGTAGTGATCCATCTGTTTCAATTTTGTGGAATAGTTTGGATAATATTGGTATGAGGTCTTCTATGAAGGTTTGATAGAATTCTGCACTAAACCCGTCTGGACCTGGGCTCTTTTTGGTTGGGAGACCTTTAATGACTGCTTCTATTTCCTTAGGAGTTATGGGGTTGTTTAACTGGTTTATCTGTTCCTGATTTAACTTCGATACCTGGTATCTGTCTAGGAAATTGTCCATTTACTGAAGATTTTCAAATTTTGTTGAATATAGGTTTTTATAGTAAGATCTGATGATTTTTTGAATTTCCTCCGAATCTGTAGTTATGTCTCCCTTTTCATTTCTGATTTTGTTAATTTCGACACACTCTCTGTGTCCTCTCGTTAGTGTGGCTAAGGGTTTATCTATCTTGTTGATTTTCTCAAAGAACCAACCTTTGGTTCTGTTGATTCTTTCTATGGTCCTTTTTGTTTCTACTTGGTTGATTTCAGCTCTGAGTTTGATTATTTCCTGCCTTGTACTCCTCCTGCGTGTATTTGCTTCTTTTTGTCCTAGAGCTTTTAGGTGTGCTGTCAAGCTGCTGACATATGCTCTTTCCTGTTTCTTTCTGCAGGCACTCAGCGCTATGAGTTTTCCTCTTAGCACAGCTTTCATTGTGTCCCATAAGTTTGAGTATGTTGTATCTTCATTTTCATTAAATTCTAAAAAGTTTTTAATTTCTTTCTTTATTTCTTCCTTGACCTGGTTATCATTGAGTAGAGCATTGTTCAATTTCCACGTATATGTGGGCATTCTTCCCTTATTGTTATTGAAGACCAGTTTTAGGCCGTGGTGGTCCGATAGCACGCATGGGATTATTTCTATCTTTCTGTACCTGTTGAGGCTCATTTTTTGACCAATTATATGGTCAATTTTGGAGAAAGTACCATGAGGAGCTGAGAAGAAGGTATATCCTTTTGCTTTAGGATAGAATGTTCTATAAATATCCGTTATGTCCATTTGGCTCATGACTCCTCTTAGTCTGTCGACATCACTGTTTAATTTCTGTTTCCATGATCTGTCCATTGATGAGAGTGGGGTGTTGAAATCTCCCACTATTATTGTGTGAGGTGCAATGTGTGTTTTGAGCTTTAGTAAGGTTTCTTTTACGTATGTAGGTGCCCTTGTATTTGGGGCATAGATATTTAGGATTCAGAGTTCATCTTGGTTGATTTTTCCTTTGATGAATATGAAGTGTCCTTCCTTATCTTTTTTGATGACTTTTAGTTGGAAATTGATTTTATTTGATATTAGAATGGCTACTCCAGCTTGCTTCTTCTGACCATTTGCTTGGAAAGTTGTTTTCCAGCCTTTCACTCTGAGGTAGTGTCTGTCTTTGTCTCTGAGGTGTGTTTCCTGTAGGCAGCAGAATGCAGGGTCCTCTTTGCGTATCCAGTTTGTTAATCTATTTCTTTTTATTGGGGAGTTGAGGCCATTGATGTTGAGAGATATTAAGGAATAGTGATTATTGCTTCCCGTTATATTCATATTTGGATGTGAGGTTATGTTTGTGTGCTTTCATTTGTGTGCTTTGTTTTGTTGCCAAGACGATTAGTTTCTTGCTTCTTCTAGGGTATAGCTTGCCTCCTTATGTTGGGCTTTACCATTTATTATCCTTTGTAGTGCTGGATGTGTAGAAAGATATTGTGTAAATTTGGTTTTGTCATGGAATATCTTGGTTTCTCCATCTATGTTAATTGAGAGTTTTGCAGGATACAGTAACCTGGGCTGGCATTTGTGTTCTCTTAGGGTCTGTATGACATCTGTCCAGGATCTTCTGGCCTTCATAGTTTCTGGCGAGAAGTCTGGTGTGATTCTGATATGTCTGCCTTTATATGTTACTTGACCTTTTTCCCTTACTGCTTTTAATATTCTTTCTTTATTTTGTGCGTTTGGTGTTTTGACAATTATGTGACGGGAGGTGTTTCTTTTCTGGTCCAATCTATTTGGAGTTCTGTAGGCTTCTTGTATGTCTATGGGTATCTCTTTTTTTAGGTTAGGGAAGTTTTCTTCTATGATTTTGTTGAAGATATTTACTGGTCCTTTGAGCTGGGAGTCTTCACTCTCTTTTATACCTATTATCCTTACGTTTGATCTTCTCATTGAGTCCTGGATTTCCTGTATGTTTTGGACCAGTAGCTTTTTCCGCTTTACATTATCTTTGACAGTTGAGTCAATGATTTCTATGGAATCTTCTGCTCCTGAGATTCTCTCTTCCATCTCTTGTATTCTGTTGGTGAAGCTTGTATCTACAGCTCCTTGTCTCTTCTTTTGGTTTTCTATATCCAGGGTTGTTTCCATGTGTTCTTTCTTGATTGCTTCTATTTCCATTTTTAATTCCTTCAACTGTTTGATTGTGTTTTCCTGGAATTCTTTCAGGGATTTTTGCGATTCCTCTCTGTAGGCTTCTACTTGTTTATTAATGTTTTCCTGTGTTTCCCTAAGTGTGTTCATGTCTTTCTTGAAGTCCTCCAGCATCATGATCAAAAATGATTTTGAAACTAGATCTTGCTTTTCTGGTGTGTTTGGATATTCCATGTTTGTTTTGGTGGGAGAATTGGGCTCCGATGATGGCATGTAGTCTTGGTTTCTGTTGCTTGGGTTCCTGCGCTTGCCTCTCGCCATCAGATTATCTCTAGTGTTACTTTGTTCTGCTATTTCTGACAGTGGCTAGACTGTCCTATAAGCCTGTGTGTCAGGAGTGCTGTAGACCTGTTTTCCTCTCTTTGAATCAGTTATGGGGACAGAGTGTTCTGCTTTCGGGCGTGTAGTTTTTCCTCTCTACAGGTCTTCAGCTGTTCCTGTGGGCCTGTGTCTTGAGTTCACCAGGCAGCTTTCTTGCAGCAGAAAATTTGGTCTTACTTGTGGTCCCGAGGCTCAGGTTCGCTCGTGGGGTGCTGCCCAGGGGCTCTCTGCAGCGGCAGCAACCAGGAAGACCTGTGCCGCCCCTTCCGGGAGCTTCAGTGCACCAGGGTTCCAGATGGTCTTTGGCTTTTTCCTCTGGCGTCCGAGATGTGTGTGCAGGGAGCAGTCTCTTCTGGTTTCCCAGGCTTGTCTGCCTCTCTGAAGGTTTAGCTCTCCCTCCCACGGGATTTGGGTGCAGAGAACTGTTTATCTGGTCTGTTTCCTTCAGGGTCCGGCGGTGTCTCTGGCAGGGGTCCTGCCGCTCCTGGGCCCTCCCCCACGGGAGCCCAGAGGCCTTATACAGTTTCCTCTTGGGCCAGGGATGTGGGCAGGGGTGAGCAGTGTTGGTGGTCTCTTCTGCTCTGCAGCCTCAGGAGTGCCCACCTGACCAGGCGGTTGGGTCTCTCTCTCACCGGGTCTGGGAGCAGAGAGCTGCTGCGGGCCGGGATCCGCGGGTCCCGTTTTACATTATCTTTGACAGTTGTGTCGATGATTTCTATGGAGCCTTCTGCATCTGAGATTCTCTCTTCTGTCTCTTGTATTCTGTTGGTGATTCTTGTTTCTTCAACTCTTTGTCTCTTCCTTTGGTTTTCTATGTCCAGGGTTGTTTCCCTGTGTCCTTTCTTTATTGCTTCTATCTCTGTTTTTAATTCCTTCACCTGTTTGATTGTGTTTTCATGGAATTCTTTCAGGGATTTTTGTGATCCCTCTCTGTAGGCTTCTACTTGTTTATTTATGTTTTCCTGTGTTTCTCCATGGGAGTTCTTCGTGTCTTTCTTGAAGTCCTCCAGCATCATGATCAAATTCGACTTTCAATCTAGATCTTGCTTTTCTGGTATGTTTGGATGTTCAGTGTTTGCTTTGGTGGGAGAATTGGGTTCCGATGATGCCATGTAGTCTTGGTTTCTGTTGCTTGGGTTCCTGCCCTTGCCTTTGGCTATCAGGTTGTCTCTGGTATTACCTTGTTCTGCTATTTCTGACAGTGGCTAGACTGTCCTATAGGCCTGTGTGTCAGGAGTGCTGTAGACCTGTTTTCCTGTTTTCTTTCAGCCAGTTATGGGAGCAGAGTGTTCTGCTTTCAGCTGTGTAGTCTTTCCTGTCTTCTGGTCTTCAGCTGTTCCTGTGGGCCTGTGTCCTGAGTCCACCAGGCAGGTTGCTTGGAGCAGAAAAGTTGGTCTTACATGTGGTCCCGCAGCTCAAGTTGCTTGTGGGGGGCTGCTTTTGAGCTCTCCATGAGGGCGGCAACCAGACGGGCCTGCTCTGCAGTATCAGGAGTGCCCATCTGTCGGAACGGTGAGCTCTCTCTCCCAAGGTGTTTGGGAGCAGTGAGCTGTGGGTCAGGATCAGCGAGGTTGTGTTTCCTGCTAGAAACCGAGTCTGTGAGAATTTTATTGAGTATTTTTGCGTTGATATTCATAAGGGAAATTGGTCTGAAGTTCTCTTTCTTTGTTGGGTCTTTGTGCGGTTTACGTATAAGCATAATTGTGGCTTCATAGAAGGAATTGGGTAGTGCTATTTCTGTTTATATTTTGTGGAATAGTTTGGACAGTATTGGTATGAGGTATTCTATGAAGGTTTGATAGAATTCTGCACTGAACCCATCTGGTCTTGGGCTATTTTTTGTTTGGAGACTTTTAATAACTGCTTCTATTTGTTAAGGAGTTATATGATTGTTTAGATGGTTTATTTGAGTGTGATTTAACTTTGGTATCTGATATCTGTCAGAAAATTGTTCGTTTCATCCAGATTTTTCAGTTTTGTTGAATATAGGTTTTTGTAATAGTAGCTGAAAAGTTCATGAATTTCCTCAGATTCTGTTGTTTACTCTCCCTTTTCATTTCTAATTTTGTTAATTTGAATACTCTCTGCGCCCTCTGGTTAGGCTTTCTAAGGGATTGTCTATCTTGTTGATTTTCTCAAAGATCAAACTTCTGGTTTTGTTGATTCTTTGTATAGTTCTTTTGGTTTCTACTTGGCGGCCTTTAGCCCTGAATTTGATTGTTTTTTTGTCAGTTACTCCTCTTGCGTGTATTTGCTTCTTTTTGTTCTAGAGGTTTTAGGTGTGCTGTCCAGCTGCTAGTGGGTGCTCTCTCCAGCTTCTTTTTGCAGTCACTCATAGCTGTGAGTTTTCCTCTTAGCAATGCCTTCGTTTTGTCCCATAAGATTGAGTGTGTTGTGCTTTCATTTTCATTCAATTCTAAGAAGTCTTTTATTTCTTTTCTTTATTTCTTCCTTGATGAAGTTATTGTTGAGTACAGCATTATTCAACTTCCATGTGTATGTGGGCTTTCTGTCATTTATGTTGTTATTGAAGACCAGCCTTAGTCTGTGGTGATCTGTTATGATGTAAAGGATTATTCAGTCTTCTTGTTTCTGTTCAGGCCTGTTTTGTCATGTGGTCAGGTTTGGAGTAGGTACCATGAGGTGCAGAGAAGAAGGTATATTCTTTTCTTTTAGAATGAAATGTTCTATAGGTATCTCTTAAATCCATTTGGTTCATAACTTGTTACTTTCACTGTGTCTTTTTTTTGTTTCCATAATTTGTCCATTTATGAGAGTTGGGTGTTGAAATCTCCCACTAAATTATTATGTGAGGTGAAGTGTGTGCTTTGACCTTTAGTAATGTTTCTTTTATTAATGCTGTTGCCCTTGCATTTGGGGCATAGATATTCAGGATTGAGAGTTCATCTTGGTGAATTTTTCCTTTGGTGTGTATAAAGTGTCTTTCCTTATCTTTTTTGATAACTTTTCATTGAAAGTCAATTTTATTCAATATCAGAATTGTTATTACAGCTTGTTTCTTGGGATCATTTACTTAGAAAAATATTTTCCGGTCTTTTACTCTGAGATAGTGTCTTTTTCTGTTAGGTGTATTTCATGTATTCAGCAAAATTCTGGGTCCTCCTTACTTATCCATTCTGTTAATCTGTGTCTTTTTATTGGGGAACTGAGTCCATTGATGTTAAGGAATATTAAATCCAAGTGATTGTTGCTTCCTGTTTTTTTTTTTTTTTGTTAGATGTGGAATTATGTTTGTGAGGCTTTCTTCTTTTGGGTTTGTTGCAAGAAGATTACTTTCTTGCTTTTTCCCAGGTATAGTTTCACTCCTTGTGTTGGAGTTTTCCATCTATTATCCTTTGTAGGTCTGGATTTGTGGAAAGATGTGTAAATTTGGTTTTGTCATGGAACATTTTGGTTTCTCCATCTATGTTAATTGAGAGTTTTGCTGCACATAGTAGCCTGGGCTGGCATTTCTGTTCTCTTAGGGTCTGTATGACATCTGTCAAGGATCTTCTAGCTTTTATAGTCTCTGTTGATTCATCTGTTGTAATTCTGATAGATCTGCCTTTATATGTTACTTGCCTTTTCTTCTTACTGCTTTTAACATTCTTTTTTTTTTACATTAGGTCTCTTTATTTTTATGTGACAGAAGGAGTTTATTTTCTAATTCAGTCTATTTGGAGGTCTGTAGGTTTTCTTGTATGTTCATAGGCATGTCCTTCTTTAGGTTAGGGAAGTTTTCTTCTATAATTTTGTTGAAGATATTTACTGACCCTTTAAGTTGGGAATCTTCACTCTCTTCTATATACCTATTATCTTTATATTTGGTCTTTTCATTGTATCCTGGATTTCCTGGATGATTTGGGTTAGGACATTTTTGAATTTAGCATTTCTTTTGACTCTTTTGTCAATGCTTTCTTTGTTATCTTGTGCCCCTGAGATTCTCTCTTCTATCTCTTATATTTTCTTGGTGATGCTTGCATATATGAGCCCTGATCTCTTTCCTAGGTTTTCTATCTCCATATTTGTCTCCCTTTGTGATTTTTTTCTATTTCCATTTTTATATCCTGGATGGTTTTGTTTAATTCCTTCACCTGTTTGGTTGTGTTTTCCTGTAAATCTTTAAGGGATTTTTGTGTTTTCTCTTTAAGGGATTTTACCTGTTTACCGGTGTTCCCCTGCAGTTTTTTCAGAGAGTTATTTATGTCCTTCTTAAAGTCCTCTTTCATCATCACTAGATATGATTTAAAATTGTGTCTTGCCTTTCCTGTGTGATCGGGTATCCAGGACTCACTATAGTGGGACAACTGAGTTCTGATGATGCCAAGTAGCCTTGGCTTCTATTGTTCATGTTCTTCTGCTTGCCTCTTGCCATCTGGTTATCTGTAATGTTACCTGCTCTTCTTGTTGCAGGAGCCTGTCCCTTTTGTGATACTGTTTGTAACAGAACTCCTCTTTGTCCAACTCTTTCTGTGATCCTGTGATTCTCAGATGTTGTGATCCTGAGATCTTGGCTGTGTCAGAGCTCCTGGTTGTCAAAGTTTCTCAGAGTGTTACTGGAGTGGGTGGGGAGCCAGAGCCCTAGGTTTGCTCAGGACACTGGTGCAAGCTGTAAGGCACCTGTGCCTTTCTCTAGGCAGTGGTTTGTATTTTCCTGGTTCTTGTGGTGGTCCCAGTTAGGCTGGGTGTTCTGAAAAATATTTTTGCCTCAGCTGTGATCTTGAGTTTGTCAGAGCTCCTGGTTGTGTCCGATCTCCTGGGAGTCCAGCTTGCTCTGTGATCCTGTGATCCTGTGACCCTCAGCATTTTCGATAGCCTGGGAGTAGGGCTCCCTCTAGGTGTTGTAAGAGTGGATGCAGAGACAGCACCCCAGGTCTGCTCAGGGTACAGATTCAGACCATGCCACTGTCTGGGCCAGGGTTTCTGTGTCCCTGGATCTTGGGTGACCCAGTTACTTCAGGTTTTGGGGCAGATGTTGTAGTCTCTCTTGTGATCCTGGGCATTTCAGAGCCTCTGGAAGTCAAACTTCCTCTGGGTGTTGTAGGAGTGGGTACAGAGCCAGCACCCAAGGTCTGGTCAGTGTACTGATTCAGACCAGAAAGAAGAGTTTTCCTATATGTCTTTTGTCTAGTCTGTTACTCTTTTGGAGATGTGGTAGTGATAGGGGTTGTCACAGAAGCCTTGTATGTCTCTTTTTCTGCACCATTAGCTTGAATTGTGGGAAAAGTAACTTCCTTTCTTTTTACAGTTAGCAGTTGAGTGGATCATGGATTTACATGTGTTTTCTCATGATTATGTGGACCACAGACACTCATATGGTCCCTGGCATCAGCATGTGCTACTGATCTTAGCATGGTCTCCTTTGACAGTACAGACCATGGACATGAACCTGGGCCTTTACCACTGTACAGGCCACAAATGCCAATCGCAGCACTCAATGACCACACAGGCCAAGGCCAAAATCAAGGTCTCAAATGGCAGTGCAGGCCACTCATATTAATATGGTGCTTGGCCACAGCATGGCCTAAGGACATCAACATGGCTTTATGCTGCAACATAGACCATGGGCATTCGCAAGACCTTTGGTGGCAACACAGGCCACAGACATCAACACAGATTCTGGCCACAGTATGGCTACAGACTCAGGTACGGTCCTTGGTAGCAGTATAACTCCAGATATATCTGTGGTCTCAGGAGGCTACACGGCTACTCAGAGAAGATGAGTTTCTTGAACTCACTCTAATAATATACTTTGCAACTCTGTGTTTTAATGGCCACAATGAGTCATGATGCTGAACATTATCCTGAGGCTTGGCATGTTCATTTTCAAGGGAAACCATCATATATAAAGCAACTATACCCATGCTTTTCCATAGAAGTGAAGATAGATCCCCACGGATGCTGCAGTCACCTGATTACTAGTCAGATGAGATAAAGTGTTTGAAACCCTCATGGGATACTTTTGTCCCTCAGAGCTCCATAACTACATAATTATCTCCTGGTTCCTTTTCAACCCATTAAATCATAAGCTATCTACTGTTGTCTTCATGTAGAGGGAGCAGCCAGAGTATTAGAGCCACTATGATAATTCATTTATTCATCTAAATGTTAGTAATCACTTAATAATAGCAATGACTTCTCCTTGAGATGATTTATTATTTAAATCCCATAATATTGGCCAGGGAGTAAAACCTGTAGTGATCACATTTATTGATGTCATGACTCCAGCTCAAGTAAAAGGATGGCAAGTATTCTATTTTCTTATAGTAAAAGTCTTCATATTGGGTATTGATTAAGCTGTAAATGATGAAATGATTATCACCAAATAAGATATATTTGTTGATAGCTCTCAGTAAACTTTTAGTCTTTTCACAATATGCTAAGGAAGACTTTCCAAATAAAGATGTGTTCTTTCATTTAAAGATTGAATTTCTGAATGAAGACCTGATCCTATATAAGGGTGCTGGACTAGAATGTTGTGTTATTTAGGAAGGAAGGTAAGTCTTTAGCTCAACTGACTGTCTTTCTAGTTTAGGGAGGTGAATTGTGGCAGCTGAAAGGCTAATCTTAGCCTTTTCACATATTTGATTTCCATATTGTCAGTTTTAATATGTTTCATATAGCTATAATTAATTAATTAATTGATGTACCTCAATAACAATGTTTCACTAGAACATATGTGTTTTATATGAGGTACAGAAAAGAACAAAAGACTTTGTTTGATTCTTATCTTTACAGATAGGCTACTATGATTTTGAGCAAGTTAATTATGTCTTTAATCTTAGTTTTTATCAGAAAATATGTTAATATTAGCTACCTGGATTAATTGTTGAATTGACTGAATTGGGAACAACATAAAATGTCATTGTAATCCGGGAGCACATTATCATTTAAGAAAAGAACCTCAGAACAGAAAAAAAATAACCACATAAGGGAGAAATCAGGCTTGCAAGCTGGATTATAGTTTATGCTGCAATAAAATAAGTAAAAATGTATGCAAGCCACTACTGACTATGAGAATATGAACTTGTTATCTTAAGCTCCCATTTTTCTCTTAGAGGCTTTTCTAGAGTGTGTGATATAGTTTTATGGACTCGTGATGGGTGGATTAAAGTGTTTAGTAGTTCAATCACCATCATGTAGTTAGGAGAGCAAGCATTATTCTCAGCTGTAGATAGTCCAGCCCATGAAGCCTCTGGAGGTCAATGGATGTGAGGCACGTATCTGTATAGTAGTGTAGTCCTGGAAATGAGCCCATAATCTGGTGAACCACAGGGAACAGCAAGTACCTTTGGAGAGAGTAGAGGAGCCAGCAACACCCAACACTCTGTGTGGCATATGGATATTACCAAAAGCACTGTTCCTTTTAATATCAATGGTTCCTTTCATGGGTTTAAAAACTATATAAATATTTGTAGATTCAGTTCTTGTTTCTAAACTGTAATTCATAAATGTAGATTATTTCATAAAGACTCACAAACTGACATTCATATTTAATTCCACATTTATGGTTTTCAGCTATCCATACTGACTCTGGACAATAAATTTAACACTCAAACACTGAGTCAGTCAAATACTTATACTCATTTTTAGGTTAGATGAAAATGTTTAAAATAGCATTTCTTCATGGCAGAGAGCCAAGATTTACTTTGAAAAGAAGTTAGTTTTAGGCTTTGCTTGCTTTCTTTAGCTTTCACATGTGAGCACATTTCAGTTTCCATATCTCTGAGCTCTGACTAATAATTTACTTCACTTGTAAGTTTTGATGATAAAGTAGTTTCTAAATTGGTGATAGGAACACAGTAAATATCAAATATTATACAGATAGTCACAATAAATTTCAACTTCTCTGTATATAAAATAATAAATTAAGATAAAATTAATTATTCTGCATTACAAGGTAGTAGACTTATACCTGTATAATAATGTTAGAATATTAAGGACTGGAGGAGACTTCAAGAAAGTTTTATACCTTGTGCTAGTCTTTGAAGAATGCATTAGTATGACAAGAAATAATATTTTGTAAAGATGCTTTGTATTTTTTAAAAGATTTTTCTCTGAAGTAAATTACATAATGCTTCAATCCATTAGACAGTTTCTAAACCATACACGGTAGAACATGCTGAGACCCCAGTATACTGGAGTCAGAGTCATTGGGATTGGTGTAAATTCAAGACCAGTCAATATAAGCAAAGCCAAACCAAACAAAAGCAAACAAAACAAACAAAACAAAATGAACAAACAAAAAACAACAGCAACAACAACAACAACAAAAAAACAAACCCCAAAACCAAAAAGGCAAAAAAACAAAATAACCAACCAACCAACCAACCAACAAACCCTTTCTCTCACTGTAACGAATAATGACAAGAGACCGTTTTAATTCTTGCTCTCTTCTTGTTGTTTGTTTAGTTTCTGTTTCCATTATTAATTAAAAATACAATTAAAATATAATTATATCATTTCCTCTTCTCTATTTTTTATTGGATAATTTTATTTACATTTCAAATACTATCCCCTTTCCCAGTTTCCCTTCCATAACCCCCTACCCCATCTCCCCTACCCCTTCTTCTGTGAGGGTATTCCCTCACCAACTGCCACACCTTCCTACCTACCCACCCTGACATCCTCCTACACTGGAGGTCCAGCCTTGGCAGGACCAAGGGCTTCTCCTTTCATTGGTGCCCAACAAGGGCACCATATTCAGTTGGAGCCATGGGTCAGTCCATTTGTACTCTGAATGTTACTTTAGTCCCTGGGAGCTTTGGTTGGTTGGCATTGTTTTTCATGCAGGATTGAAAGTCCCTTCTGCTCTTCCAGTCCATTCTTTAACTCCCCCAATAGAGACCTTGTTCTCAGTTCAATGGTTTGTTGCTAGCATTTGCCTCTGTATTTGACATGCTCTGGGTGTGCCTCTCAGGAGACCGCTATATCTGGCTCCTGTCAGCGTGCACTTCTTAGCTTCATCAACATTATCTGGTTTGGTAGCTGTATATATACAGGCTGTATATCCATGTGGGGCAGGCTCTGAATGGCTACTCCTTCAGTTTCTGCTCCAAACTTTTTCTCCATATGTCCTCCTGTGAATAATTTTGTTACCCTTTCTAAGAAAGACTGAAGCATCTGCACTTTGGTCGTCCTTCTTCTTGTACTTCATGTGGTCTATCAACTGTGTCTTGTGTAATTCAAGCGTTTGGGCTAATATCCACTTACCAGTGAATACATACCATGATTGGGTTACCTCACTTAGGAGGACATTTTCTAGTTCTATTCTTTTGCCTATGAATTTTATGAAGTCATTGTTTTTGATAGCTGAGTAGTAGTCCATTGTGTAAATGTAGCACATTTTCTGTATCCATTCTTATGTTGAAGGATATCTGGGTTGTTTCCAGATTTAGGCTATTGTAAATAAGGCTGCTATGAACATAATGGAGTGTGTGTGTCCTTGTTATATGCTGGAGTATCTTTTTGGTATATTCCCAGGAGTGGTATGTCTGGGTCCTCAGGTAGTACTATGTCCAACTTTCCGAGGAACAACCAGACTGATTTCCATAGTGTTTGTACCAGCTTGCAATCTCACAAACAATGGAGAATTGTTCCCCTTTCTCAACGTCCTCACCAGCATCTGTCATTACCTGAGATTTTTTTTAACTTTTCATGATAAAGTTGGTTTTTTTTATTATTGTTTTGATTGCTCAAATTTCCCAAGTTACTTTGTATATGCATTTATTTAGTAATCAGTTTTAGTTTTGTTCATTTTTATTAAATTGGGTATTTCTTATTTATATTTCAAATGTTAATCCCTTTCCTGCTTTTTTGTCCACCAGCCCCCTAACCCCTTTCCTTCCCCTTCTATATGGGTGTTCCCCTCCCTGTCCACTCCCCATTACCTCCCCCCACCAACAATTCCCTATACTGGGGGTCCAGCCTTGGCAGGACCAAGGGCTTCACCTTCCACTGGTGCCCCAACAAGGCTCTTCACTGCTACATATGCAGTTGGAGCCCAGGGTCAGTCCATGTATAGTCTTTGGGTAGTGTTACCTGAGTTTTTGATCTTAGCCATTCTGACTGGTGTGAGATAGAATCTCAGGGCTGTTTTGATTTACATTTCCCTGATGACTAAGGATGTTGAGCATTTATTTAGGTACTTCTCAGCCATTCCATATTTGTCAGCTGAGAATTCTGTTTTTAGCTCTGTAACCCATTTGATTCTCTGGAGTCTAACTTCTTGTCTTCTTTGTATATACTGGATATTAGCCCTCTATCAGATGTAGGATTGGTAAAGATATTTTCCCAATGTGTTGGTTGCTAATTTGTCCTATTGACAGTGTCCTTTGCCTTACAAAAGCTTTGCAGTTTTCTGAGGTCTCATTTGTCGATTCTTGATTTTAGAGCATAAGTCATTATGTGTTCTGTTCAGGAAATTTTCCCCAGTGTCCATGTGTTTGAGATTCTTCCCCACTTTTTCTTCTATTAGATCCACTGTATCTGGTTTTATCCACTTGGACTTGAGCTTTGTACAGGATGACAAGAATGGATTGGTTTGCATTCTTCTACATGCTAACTTCCAATTGAGCCACACCATTTGTTGAGAATGCTATCTTTTTCCCCCACTGGATGGTTTTTAGCTCCTTTGTTGAAGATCAAGTAACCATAGGTGTGTGGGTTCATTTCTGGGTATTCAATTCTATTCCATTGATCTACCTGCCTGTCTGTGTATCAATACCATCAGTTTTTTTTTATTACTATTGCTTTGTAATACAGCTTGAGGTCAGGGATGGTGATTTCCCCAGAAGATTTTAAATGTTGAAGATAGTTTTTGCAATCCTGGGTTTTTTGTTACTCCAAATCAATTTTCAAATTTCTGTTTCTAACTCTATGAATAATTGAGTTGGAATTTTTATGGGTATTGCATTGAATCTGTAGATTGCTTTTGTCAAGATGGCCATTTTTACAATATTAATCCTGCCATTTCCCCTTCTCTTTTCTTTTTCTGGTTCCTTCCATTTTAGAATACCTCTCTCTCTCTCTCTCTCTCTCTCCCTCTCTCTCTCTCCCTCTCTCTCTCTATCTCTCGTTATTCTAATGCATGCGTGTGTGCGAACACGCATGTATGCACACACACAACACACACCTCTCTATATCTATCTATATCTATGTCTGTCTTTCTGTCTGTCTGTCTGTCTGTCGGTCTATCTATCTATCTATCTATCTATCTATCTATCTATCTATCTATCTATCTATCTATCTATCTATCTATCTATCTATCTCCTGCTCAGTCCATTTAGTATTACTTCTCTCTATGTAACTTCAGGGCTGACCCCTTTGTATTGAATTTCCAATTAGAGTGCTCATCTCTGGGAAAACTATTTCTCCCATTTTCAGCATTCCTTATTTGACTAGGTTTTGTCTAGCAGTAGAGACCTGTGAGACGTCCCCCTTCCATGTTTGTTGCTGTTACGCCTCTTGTTTAGAATATTGTTAAGTTTTCATGGATGAACTTTTTCTATCACTTTTGGGAGACACAATCTCACTGCAGATTTCCTGATCCTCTCGCTTTTACATACATTCTGCACTTTCCATGTTGTTCCCTGAGCTGTAGGTTCGGGATTTATATAGTAAGTGTAATCACAGGGCCTGGAACCTTCATGATCAGTTGTTCTCTTTATTTTAAACTGTTGTATTGTTCTGTAATGGTCTTTTTCTGTTGCAAAAAGAAGTTCCTTTGGTGAGGGGTGAGGCCACATTTATCTGTGGTTAAAGGATGCAGTAAGAAATTATTAGTTCATTTAGTAAAGTGACAGTAGAAGATACTCTTAAGACTCATGATCTTTGTTAGTAGGTTTTCAGCATTAGACACTATTTCCCTACTGTTGAGATGGCTGTAAGTTGAATTAGATAGCTGTTGACTACATGTTTGGTATTTTATTTTTGTGATTGTTACATAGTTTATGATTCCTGGGAGAGGGATTATCAGCCTACGTGTAATAAATTTATTTAATATATGTATGTATATATACATACAGATTATATGTATTATAGGTAATATTATGTAAATAAGTAATAATGTGATTGATTCCTTATAACTTTTACAGTGTTATTTTACCTGCCTAACTTGCCCCTCCTGAGTTAAAATCCCTTCTCATGTTATTCATTTCCTTCTACAAATAAGATATATTCTCCTATTAACCTCCTCTTTTTTTTTACAAAGACTAAAGTAAGTTATTTTTCTTTCACTGTAATATTTGTTTAGAACTTGATTTTACATATAATAAAATGTTGGTAACATTTTTTGAGATAATTCCTAAATTTTTTCAAAAACAGAAAATTATTCACCTGCATTATTTATTCAGGTGAGTAATATTTAAAGAACAAAGGGTGTCTTGATCCCTCTGCTCTAGATAACTTTCCCCCGGATTAAAAACATTAGTGTGTAAAATCTAAAACCTCTATTAATGTAATAAAATTTAAGTGCCATTGTTTATAGATGCCTTTATTCTTTGTATGGGATTTTGTCCTGCTTTTTTTATGTTATGATAAACTGTATGTCAAATGGACTACATAATACCATGAGATTTTCCTTAGCAAATGATGGTGTATCTTAAGTTATCCTATGACAGATTTGACACGATGGGAATAATAAAAAATTAGAACTGAAATTAATTTGTTTTACCTCACATTTACATGTTATTGTTTTTGTCACCAAATTTCTATTTTGAATTTGTTATTTCCAAAGTGAGAGTCATAATGTGGAGTCTTAAATATGGCCAGTACATGAGGAAAGAGCTCTTATGAATGAGAGTAATGTTTATGGAAAGAAAGGCTGGAGAGATGGTTGCCTCTTTTGCTTTGAGAAGAGAGAAAAAGACCAAGAAATCAGCAGACAATGGATTGCTAATATCTTTGTCTTAGATTTTTCCAACTGTCAGGACAGTACTTGATAAATTTGTGATACTTATATTCTGTCAAATTTATGGTATTTTGTTACATATACAGAAGAAATAAAGACATTAAGCTATTATGGTGTAAAATAAGGAATACCTTTGTTTTATAAAGTTAGGAATTTTGAAATTTTCCAGTGAGTGACTTATATAAGAATTTCATGATGAGCATTTTTTTGGGCCTCAATTCAACATAGGTTGAGTTATTAGATTGAGACACATCATTTTTTTTCTAAACATAGTATGATCTACTTTTAATTAAAACTTGAATTTTGTTCCCACAGACTGCTTGTATCAGAATGTTTGAAAGGAACATTGACATGCTGAAGGAAGGCATGCAGAAAATAGACAGAATGGCCCAGAAGCATCCTCTCCATTCTCATTCTTATCTTCTTTCTCTTTGCTATAGGGCACATGATCCCCAATGGAGAATAGTACCAAGGTGACTGACTTCATTTTTGCAGGGTTAACAGATGACCCAGAGCTCCAGATACCACTCTTCATTGTCTTCCTTCTCATCTATCTCAGCACCTTGCTTGGGAACCTGGGAATGGTAGGGTTGATTCTGCTGGACTCACACCTCCATACACCCATGTATCTTTTTCTCAGTCACCTGTCTCTGGTGGACTTTGGTTATTCTTCAGCTGTCACTCCCAAAGTAATGGCAGGTCTCCTTTCAATAGACAAAACCATATCTCACAATGGTTGTGCTATACAATTCTTCTTCTTTGTAAGCTTTATAACTACGGAAAGCTTCCTTTTGGCTGCCATGGCTTATGACCGCTATGCAGCAGTGTGTAAGCCCCTGCTTTATACCACCACCATGACCACAAACACATGTGTTTGTCTGATCATAGGCTCCTATGTCTGTGGCTTCCTAAATTCTTCTATTCACACTGGGAACATTTTCAGGCTCTCCTTCTGCAAGTCTGATGTGATAGACCACTTTTTCTGTGATGCCCCACCTCTCTTGGCCCTCTCATGCTCAGACACCTCTGTCAGTGAGATGGTGATTTTATTTGTGGTGGGGTTCAATGATCTCTTCTCTATTGTGGTCATCATGGTCTCCTACCTGTTTATATTCATCACTATTCTGAGGATGCATTCATCTGAAGGACGCCAGAAGACCTTTTCCACATGTGCTTCCCACCTCACTGCAGTCTCCATCTTCTATGGGTCAGGCATCTTCATGTATTTACAGCCCAGCTCCAGTCACACCATGGGAAGTGACAAGATGGCATCTGTGTTCTATACCATGATCATCCCCATGTTGAACCCTCTGGTCTACAGCCTGAGGAACAAAGAGGTCAAGAGTGCATTCAAAAAGGCTGTGGAGAAAGCAAAATTTTCTATAGCATTCACATTTTAATTATATAGAACCTGTACAAAGGCAGTTTTATCTACCTCAAATTAATATTTCTTCAGTTCAACAAATGGATTTTCTCAGGGATAGTTTCTATTAAATGGTTTTTAACTCATGTAAGATTCTACTATTTTATCTCATTTTATTCTGGTAGCATTGGGATAGAATCTAGTGCCTGGCACATGACAAGCAAGTTTCTTTCCACTGAACTATATTTGATGCCACATTTGGACATTTTAATATCATTTTCTGTGCCCTGGATAATATGTCTTTCTTCTTTTCTTGGTTAAGGTTTCATTGCTGTGAAATACACTATGACCATGGCAACTCTTATGAAGTATCTCAATACCTGCTATTTCTCCTTGGTATCTCTGCATCCATTTTCTTGTGAATGGGTCTAAGTGTTTTGTGTCTCCTCAGTACTCCTTTGTTCCACACATGTTAGCTTTGTTTTTATCCATTCTAACAATATGTTTGCTAAAAAATCAATCCTCAAGGTCTGGAACTAAGAGTTAATGAATTAAAAGCCTTCAGGTGGCCTGATAAACATCCAGCATTAACATGACTGATAACAACTGTGGGCTGACAGAATCCAGTATAATTTTGATAAGGGTATTAACATACCATCCGCCACTGCTATGTACCACTTTGGGATGGCAGAGGAACAGACCTACAGATGAAATCTTTCTCCAAGTTTTCTTTTCTTGTCTCAAAAAAATCACCAAGCACACACTACTATGTGCCCCCAGTTTCCATCATGCCCTGGGGTGAGGGAAGATGACATGGGTGACTGGTAGCCTTCAGTCGTCCTGATTAAAGAACAATTTCCATGTTAAGAAAGAGAGTTTGGCTAGACTGTTATTTGTTCCAGCCGATATTTATACATTAGGAAGCTGCACTGTTAAATAGCTGCAGCTCTGTGAACATAGGCTCTAAGTACAGAGTTTTTCCTCACCCAGTTAACTGTGTTTAGTAAAATAAAACCATAAACTATAAGTAGGACTTTTATAGGGAGCTGTTCAATGAATAGTGACATTTCTTTGGAAACACTGATTTTTAGGAAGGTTCTTGAACACTTTATCATTGCAATGGTTTTTTTGTTTGTTTTTACACTCCAGATTTTATTCTCCCCCAACTGTTCCACACTCCATACATCCTCCCTTCCCCCCAGCCCCCACCTGCAACAAGGATGTTCCCACCCTACCCACCCCACCAGACCTCTAAACTCCCTGGGGCCTCCAGGTTCTTGAGGGTTACATGTATTTTGAGGGTTAAGTGCAGTGTTTGTTAAGCTAACATTTTCTTGAAATATTAGTGGTTTCTACTCTAGTAACTTTCTTTTATTGGATTTTTTAAATTTACATTTTAAATGTTATCCCCTTTCCAGGTTTCCCTTCTGGAAAACCCCTATCCCATCTCCCAACCATCCCCCACCAATGCTTTTATGAGGGTGTTCCCCTATCCAACCACCCATTCTCTCACCCATTTCCTCCTGCCTCCACACCCTGACATTATCCAACACTGGTGGATCCAGACTTCACAAGATCAAGGGCTTCTCCCCCCCATTAATTCCCAACAAGGCTATCCATAGTTACAAATGTGATTGGAGCCCTGGGTCTATCCATGTGTCCTCTTTGGTTGATAGTTTAGCCCCTGGGAGCTCTGGAGTGTTGGGTTGGTTGATATTGCTGTTCTTCTTACAGGGTTGCAAACACCTTCAGCTCCTTCAGTCCTTTCTCTAACTCCTCTATTGGGGGGACCCTCTCTCAGACCAATGGATGGCTCCAACATCTGCCTCTGTATTTGTCAGGCTTTGGCAGAGACTCTCAGGAGATAGCTATATCAGGCTCCTGTCAGCATGTACTTCTTGGCTTCATCAATATAGTCTTTGTTTGATACACACACACACACACACACACACACACACACACACACACATATACATATATGTATATATATATATATATATAGGCTGGATCCCCAAGTGGGGCAGCCTCTGAATGGCCATTCCTTCAGTCTCTGCCCCAAACTTTGTCTCCATATCTCCTCCTATAAATATTTTTATTCTCCCTTTTAAGAAGGACTGAAGCATCTGCACTTTGGTTGTCCATCTTCTTGAGCTTCATGTGAGTGCATACCATGTGTGGTTTTTTTGTGATTGTTTTACTTCATTCAGGATGATTTTTCTAGTTCCATCCATTTGCCTAAGAATTTCATCAAGCCATTGTTTTTGATAGCTGAGTAGTACTCCACTGTGTAGATGTACCACATTTTCTGTATCCATTCCTCTGTTGAAAAGCATCTGGGTTCTTTTCAGGTTCTGTGTATTACAAATAAGGCTGCTATGAACATAGTGGAGCATGTGTCTTTTTTGTATGTTGGAGCATCATATGGGTATATGCCCAGGAGTGGTACAGCTGGGTCTTCAGGTAGTGCAATGTCCAATTTTCTGAGAAATCTCCATGCTGCTTTCCAGGGTGGCTGTAGCAGCTTGCAAGCCCACCGACAATGGAGGAGTGTTTTTCTTTTTCCACATCCTCTCCAACATATCTTGTTACCTAAGATTTTGATCCTAGCCTTTCTGAGTGGTGTGAGGTAGAATCTCAGGGTTGTTTTGATTTGCATTTATTTGATGACTAAGAATGTTGAAAATTTCTTTTCTTTTTTTCTTTATGTTTCTTTTTTCCCCATCTTTATTAACTTGGATATTTATTTGCATTTCAATTGTTATTCCCTTTCCCAGGCCAACATCACCCTAACCCATTCCCTCTCCTTCTATATGGATGTTCCCCTCCCCATCCTCCCCCAATTACCACCCTCCCCCCAACAATCCTGTTGACTGGGGGTTCAGTCTTGGCAGGACCTAGGGCTTCCCCTTCCACTGGTGCTCTTACTATGCTATTCATTGCTACCTATGAATTTGGAGCCCAGGGTCAGTCCATGTATAGTCTTTGGGTAGTGGTTTAGTCCCTGGAAGCTCTGGTTGGTTGGCATTGTTGTTCATATGGGGTCTCAAGCCCCTTCAAGCTCTTTCAGTCCTTTCTAAGATTCCTTCAATGGGGGGTCTCGTTCTCAGTTCAGTGGTTTGCTGCTGGCATTTGCCTCTGTATTTGCTGTATTCTGGCTGTGTCTCTCAGGAGAGAACTATATACGGTTCCTGTCAGCCTGCACTTCTTTGCTTTATCCATCTCATCTAATTGGGTGGCTGTATTTGTATGGGCCACATGTGGGGCAGGCTCTGAGTGGGTGTTCCTTCGCCTCTGTTCTAAACTTTGCCTCCCTATTCCCTGCCAAGGGTATTCTTGTTACCCTTTTAAAGAAGGAGTGAAGCATTTGTGTTTTGGTCATCCTTGAGTTTCACGTGTTCTGTGCAACTAGGGTAATTCAAGCATTTGGGCTAATATCCACTTATCAATGAGTGCATGCCATGTGTGTTTTTCTGTGATTGGGTTACCTCACTCAGGATAATATTGTCCAGTCCCGTCCATTTGCCTATGAATTTCGTAAAGTCATTGTTTTTGATAGCTGAGTAATATTCCATTGTGTAGATGTACCACATTTTCTGTATCTATTCCTCTGTTGAAGGGCATTAGGTGTTTTCCTTTGGAGTTAGAAATGTGGGCAGAGTGTAGTCTCTTCTGGCTTTCCAGGCGTGTCTGCCCCTTTGAAGGTTTAGCTCTCTCTCCCACAGGATTTGGGTGCAGGGATCTGTTGACCGGGTCCCATCATATCCGGGCGATGTCAGGACTGCTGGTTACCTTCTGTTTGAGTGCCCCTATCTTCCTGTTCCCAGAGGCTCTATGCAGTTTCCTCTTGCACCAGGGATGTGGGCAGGTGTTGGCTGTATAGGTGGTCTTTCCCGCTCTGCAGTCTCCAGAGTGCCCATCTGCCTGGGCGGTGAGATCTTTTTCCCAGGGGGTTTTGGAGCAGGGAGCTGTGGGCAGGGATCAGTGAGGTTTGGGTTCCAGCTAAAAACCAGAAGTGTCCGGTTCCAGAGGAATTTTGACTCTGTGTGTCCTGAGTCCACCAGGCAGGTCACTGGGGGGCAAAAAAGTTGGTCTTACCTGTGCTCCCAGGGCTGAAGTTGCTCCTCGGGGGCTGTGTTTGAGCTCTCTGTGAGGGTGGCAATCAGAAAGGCCTGCCCCATCTTTTCCTGGGCCCCTGTGCACAGGGGTCCCGGATGGTGTTAGGTGTTTTTCTCTGGAATCAGAAATGTGGGCTGAGTGTAGTCTCTTCTGGCTTCCCAGGTGTGTCTGCCCCTCTGAAGGTTTAGCTCTCCCTCCCATGGGATTTGGGTGCAGGGAGCTGTTGACCAGTTCCCTTCAGATCTGGGCGGTGTCTCCCCTCTACATTTTCAACAAAAGACCAGCTTGGTATTCTGTTGGGTTCCATAAGAATTGGGGCTGGGGCTGTATCTGTCTCGGCCCCTCCCATTGGATCCCCTTCTATCTGGACTGCCTGCTTAGGCCTCAGTAGGAGAGGGTATACCTAATTGTGCTTATGTCCCAAGGTGGTGTGGTACCCAAAGGGAGCTCCTTTTCTGTGAAATAAAGGGGAGGAGGTAATGATGGGAGGTATTTGTCAGAATGGGACAAGGAAGAGAGAACAAAGGGGGGTGTGATGAGAAACCATAGTGAATAAATAAATTTCAGATTACAGAAAAGTAAAATGGTCATTGTAAATTACCTTTAATAGAATCAAATAATGTTTTAAATTGCCAAAAGGTTGAAAGCATGCATACTGTACTTTATGACAGTACACCAAACACAAATTTTACAGTAATTTCAGTCGATTGTGCCATTTGTGCTTGTGTTGTAATTTCTTGCCATGATAGGTTGCTACTCAGAGGTATTTTAACTGTCTTAAGGCAGAATAGGAAGGGGTTTGGGGGAAGACTATCTGAGGGGGGAAATGGGAGGAAGGGGGCAGTCATCAGGATGTAAAGGGAATAAATAAAAAAATAATAAATAAATAAATACCAAAATGTAACTGGATATGAATCCTTTAAATAATTTCCCACTTAGTGTTTCCTTATAAATCATGACACATTACTTATAATGGATATATTCCTTACCATTTAATGGTTTGTTGCTCCATAATAGAACTATGGGGAGTTTTAAATGAACTACTTAAATATGTACTTACAAGAAAATTACTTTAAAAAGTGAGGAGAGTGAGAAACAAATGACAATGTAGAGAATGTTCTGTGATCAGACAATTAGCAGTATCTCTTTAAGTGTCATATTTTTCATAAATAAGCATCACAGCCAATTATCCCATTACTGTGTCAGAATAAACTGAAGCACAGATATTTCATTCATTCAATTTACAAATATTTCCTGAGAATCTATGAAATATGTCTTTTTTAGGTATGATAATCAAGTGAAAAACAGGTTCATTGCTGTATTTATGAAATGTATATTCTACTTTGGGAGGATAAATGAAAACAAAACAAGAAGTATAAAGAATATCACAGGGAGATGCATGTACATACAGTGTGTGTAGCATGTGGAGAATAACTGACTCATAAATGTTGCCAGAGAGGATCCATGAGCAACTGGAGCAAATATTTGAATGAAATGGCAACATGTCTTACTGGATGAGCCAATGTAAAGCAAACGAACAAGATTGGTTTGGTTGATGTTAAAAGGAAGCGAAATAGGAGAAAGACTAGGAGAATCACAAAAGAACTTACTAAAAATGAATGGTCATTATGAAATATTTCAAAGCACTTTCTGAAGGAAAACTGCAAAGCATAATTTCTCAGCTTGCTTAAAATGCCATTTGAAGATGGTGAACAACATATGAATAATTCCATTTTCATGTGTTTTTATTTTACCTTTTGAAATTCCAAGTATGGATATGATGTTGTTACACAAAATGATTTAATCCAGCATAAATAATCAGTAAAAAAATTCAGAATTATTCACTTGCGAATGTCAAATAAGAAACATGTACTTTCAATTATTGATCATGTTTTCACTTAACCATTGACAACACAGAGAGAAATAAATATTTCAAAAATATTACATTTATATAAAGCAAATGAAATATTAGATTATCCTCACTAAATTAGCTACTTTCCTGTTGCCTGTTGCTGTAATAAAATACAAATCACCAAAATCAACTTATGGAAGAAAAAGTTTATGTGGGATTCCACTTTCAGAGGGATAGAAGTCTATCATGACAGCAGGTTTAGCAACAAGAGGCAGACATTGTGAAGGAGCTGAAGGCTGAGATGACATATTCAACTACAAACATTAGGGAAAAGGAAACCTGGAAATGGAGGCAAAACTATAAACACGCAAAAGCCTCTACCTACCTAGCAAGGCTCTACTACCTAAAACTCCTTAAGCAGTACCAGATCTGGTGACCAAATATTCAAATAGGCGAGTATATAGGAGACATTCGTCATTCAAAACACCACATTTACCAAATGCTTTAGCTCTTTTTTGAGTTCTCCTGAGCAACAACATCAATAGGATATAATATAGATGGACAAATAGAAAGCATTTATAATGGACATTAGCTCATGTGATATGGAGGTTGGGAAATACCATGATATCCTGTCTTTAAGCTTGAGAAGAAGAGAAGTTGGTAAATCATTCAATCTGACTTATATTTGAAGATAAAAATCTAAAGATTCAGGAAGTTGGGTTATATTAAATCTATAGATTTAAAGGATTCTCTGTAGATTCTATAGATTTTAAGGATTTTCTATAGATTCTATAGATTTAAGATTCTCAGAATAGATTTTAAGGATTTTATGGTAGTCTGGTTGTTTTTCTGCCATCCCACTGATAGTACAGTTTAGTTAAACTAATGAAGGTGCTGTTTAATAAAAAAAAGTGAGGACCGTATAATCAGTTCAGATGTCTGAGAGTGAGAGGAGATTAATGCTCAGGGTAAAGTGGGAGGAGGGGAAAGAATAAAGAAAAGGGAGCCAGGAACATAAAGGAGGGGGAGGGGAAGAAGGCAGAGAGAGGGGAAATGATTGGGGGCAAGAGAGACAGAGAGGAGGGTTGCATTTCTTTGAGGTCTAAGTAGTAGGATCCCATTCACCCACATAGATGATAGACCATCTTAGTTTCTAATTTCACTGCTTCTAATTCTATACACTTGAATTCTTGGAAATATGGTCACAGCCATACCATTAATGCAGTAAGATGAAAACATAATATTATGCACCACAGATAGCCATATTACACACAAAATTCTATAAAATTTACCATACTCATGTACATATCGTGGAACACTCCATGCACTTCTTTCTTCATGGTATTTATTTTAGAATTGCTTTATGTGTATTTGTATTGAGATGTAATAGAAAAAATACATGTAGTTAAGTGATGAATGTGTATTCTTAATGGGATTTTAAAAATTCTAAGCTATTGTACATTATCTAAGTATATAATTCTGTATAAAATATTTTCAAGAGTTTTGAAGAAAAAGTAAGAATATTATTTCATCTACTTGAATTTGTTGTGGAATTTACCTCTAATTCAGTACAGGAAAGATATCTGAGAAGAATAATGTCACATACAAAGTTAAATTAAAATCCTATTATTTTTTGCTTTTAATAAATTAATGCATTTTTCATCCTTAATAATGTAGTATCAACTTTATAAATGCATTCTTGACCTTGTTATTCCTCAGGCTGTAGACAAGAGGATTCAGCATAGGAATGACCATGGCATAGAATACAGAAGTAACTTTGTCTGTGTCCATGTAATGACTAGAGCTGGGCTGTAAATACATGAAAATAACAGTCCCATAGAAAATGGAAACTGCAGTGAAGTGGGAGGCACAGGTAGATATAGCCTTGCGATGTCCTGAAGTTGAGTGCATATTTAAGATGGTTACAAAAATTAACATGTAAGAAGTACAGATAACTATTAGAGCAAAAAACACATCTAAACTCTCAATGTAAAGAAGAACAAGTTCCCTAGCTTGATTATCAAAACAAGTGAGAGCTATGATTGCAGGAACATCACAGAAAAAATGATGGATCACGTTGGATTTGCAGAAGGAGAGAGTGAATATATCTCCAATATGGATGGAGGCACTCATGAAACTGATGACATAAGAACCAATGATCAGCCCTGTATACACACTTGTAGTCATGATGCTGGCATAGTGTAGGGGCTTACACACAGCTGCATAACGATCATAGGCCATTGAGGCCAACAGATAATTCTCCACAGTAGCAAAGGCTCCAAAAAAGAACATCTGAACAGCACAGCCATTGTAAGAAATGATCTTGTCTCCTCCAAGAAGCTCAGTCATGACTGTGGGGGTGACAGCTGAAGAATAGCACAAATCCACCAGAGAAAGATTACCAAGGAAAATGTACATGGGAGTGTGGAGTCGAGAGTCCAAGACAATCAGCAGGATCATTCCTAGATTTCCCACCAGGGTGATGGTGTAGATGAGAAGGAAGGTGATAAAAAGGGGAAGTTGTAGGCTTGAGTCATTGGTGAGTCCCAGCAGAATGAACTGTGTCACTTCTGTCCTGTTCTTCATTATTGTTATTTTATAATCATTATATTCTCCATAGTAATAAAAAGAATAATATGATAACTTGAAAATTCAATGGAACTTAAAATGATAAACTGTATTGTTTAAAAATGTTTTTTTACGCAATATATTTTGATCATATTCTTTCCCCTTCTCTCAACTACTCCCAGATCCTTCCCACCTCTCTAGCGATGCCAACATGTACTTCTACATTGCAGGGAATTACCATGGGCTTTAGAATTAACTTGAGTTAACCAATTACACACAAGTCATATTGAAGTGCTCTTAATGGAATTCAAAATTTTAATTTTATGTATTTGTTAATTCTGATGCAAACATTTTAATAACTCTATTAACATGACATACATGAGTAATTCTGTTCATGAAACCATGTTCTATTGTCTCATCAAAACCCAACACTTCCTTGCCATTCACCTATCAAGAATTACTTTGGATGTGTCTCTTCTCAATTTCTATCACTAATATGTTATAGACCATGCCAAGTTCTGACCCTATGCTTTGAGGTTTTATCTTTGTATTTTCCTAGGGAAAATTTAATTTAATTGAACTCACTCTTTTGGCTCAAGCACAACAAATTTTAGAGTTTCACAGTTAACCGCAATGTGATTGATTTGGTAGTAATTTCACCTCATTTGCCATGTTTTCTCATTTTGGTGTTAAAAGAAGGAAAACCAAGAAATCTGGAAAATGAAATCATTCCTTCTTTAGTACCAACACACACACACACACACACACACACACACACACACACACACACACACACACGGCTACTTGTTAGGAGCGATGCCCTTAAAACCCTCCATTATTTTTGTTAACAGTATAGTTAGAGTTAAGTATGTTCATGGAAAATCCCCAGACAGCTGCAGAAGACTAATACAAATCTGGTGGTCAGGATGACTAATGATATGACAAAGTTGTGACCTTGCTGAGAAATACATCTAACATCAGGATGCCCAATGATATGATAAACCTGTAACCTTTCTGAGAAATCAACATCCTGCTGACTAATGATATGACAAACTTGTATCCTTTCTGAAAAACCAACATTCTGTTGACATCAGCTGACCACATGAGTACTGTGTCCTTGGACTACATAAATGTTTCCCACTTCCCACCTCTCTCTGTTATCTCTGTTATGGTATAAATTCAGCCTTGGGAAAAAATAAAATTGTCACCTCGATCAGACTCTTATCTTGGCATCCTTCATGTCTCTTGTCCTCCATTCTCTTCCAAGTACCCTCTGCACCCTCACTGACTGTCCTGCAGTATGGAACAGCTACTACCATATATATTCATTTCATACATATATATTCATATGCATATTTTCATCACCATATATATACTACCAAATTCCTAATATTTAAGTGGATTGAAGATGGGTTTAAGGGATACATCATAGTATGCTCAGAGTAGCTGATGTTGCAGGTAGCTTTGCCAGAAGAGTACTCAACTTGTAGTGGCAGTTCTGAACAATGCTATGCCATTTGATTTAGCAGACTTAGAGCTGAGGTTCCTGGAAGAGACAGGTGCCTATGAAATCTACCATTTATCTCCTAAGTGTTACTTCCACAAGGATCTCATTTCATTCAACTTGAAGACAGCAATAATAGTCACTTTCAGATACTATTGGGAGAAATAAACATAATTCAAAGACAATAAATTGTGGCTGTTAACTACAGTTTTTTAGTGATAGCTATGTTGCTATTGTCAGTATGAGGTGATGGTCTTTAAATTTGATCAATGCAGGTGTATGTCACATTAAAGAATTTAGCCTCAAGAATTATAGAAGCTTTGCTCCCTTAATTCTTCCTTATCTCATACTGCGTCACTGAGATCGTTTGGGTTCTCATGTGCTTCTTAGCCACCCTTATGCCTGATGCATAACTGTTGTCCCTATACCCTGCAACAATTTTAGGTCATTTTTCTTTACTCTTTCTAAAACATAGTAAATCGATTGCACTTTTTAGCCCCCGTTTTACAATAGCAAGTCAAAATATTTTTTTAAATTAAAAATAGTGTTTAGTTTAATTGTATATCTAGAATTAGTGCTTTTCAATTTCAGTAATGGCTCTCTTACTTTAAAAAGTACAAGAATGAGCATTACTTCTTTTCCATATCATGCTTGTGGTTGAAAAATGAGGTCACAAATTTGACAGAGAGCAAAGACAGTATATATTGGAGAATTTAGGGGGTGAAAAGTTAAGGAGAAAGCTATATAATTATATTTTAATCTCAAAAAATAAAATAATAAAAAGGAAGTAGTCTGACTTAGGATGTTATTTTCCTTATGATTTATTTTATATAATACAAATGTCAATACATAATGTGTAGTGGAACCCGTATTGAAATGAGATCTTTATTGAAAATTAATATCAATGTCCCAGAAGTAAGTCTGGCTTTAAGTGTGAGAATGCTGATCATGTCCCTGGGTTCCACCTTAGCAGTCAGTATTTCCTAAAAATCTGCTTCTTTCCAGGCCTGATGCCTCTTGCTACAATAGGAGAACTCAGTATTCAGGTCATTTCAAAAAATAATTTAATTATGTTTTGATCATCAAAATAAGCTATTCACATGTTTACTGATTTAGTCACAACTCACAGGTAAAACAGTTTTTTTCCAGAAATACTGTCATTTTATGAACCCACTGCCTACAATTGCCACTAGAAACAGCATATTTCTTTGATCATGTAATGTGCTCCTAACATACTACTCAGCACAGGATTTATTTTCATATATTTGCTGTCCTCTGCCACCAGTCAAAGCTTCAGTTTTAAAAGAATCTCATCAACCCACGGCTAGAGGGTATTGCAGCATAAGAAATACCTCACTTGTTATACCTAGGTTGATCATAGAGAAAATTGAAGGGAAAAAAAGAATCTTGGGGTCATTTCAGATAGTTACAGTGAAATTAGTTCTGAAAACGTCAAACGCCAGGAGAAGAAGGAAGGCAGCACCTGAAGATGAGATCACTAGCTATACTAACCAGAGTTTCAGGGAAATCTGAGCACAGAGCAGACATAATAACACACACACACGCACACACACGCACACACACACACACACACACACACACACACACACACACACACACACACGCAGATCAGTAAAGAAGAGATATTATTGAAGCAAGGGTTAGAAGACAGAGGCGCCCAGGCTTACAGACAAGAAAAAGACAGAGGAAGAGCTGAGACTGTAACTTCTTGTTTCTTAGCTTTACCTCTGTCATTAAGCTTACCGACATGTACCTTGGTGACAGCTTCATTTCAGCGCACTGGTGGCCTCCTCTTCCTAGCACTAGGAATTCCACATGATCAAAGTCCCCTGAGTCACAGAAGAGCCAGGCTACTGTTCATACTTCATTAGCTTTCCCAGACAAACCTGGAGGAACTTCACTGAGAAGCACTACCTGGATATTTCGGCAATCTGTGAGAAGCCCATGACACTCTTAGGTCATCTGTGTCATATCACACACATCAAAACCACCAACAGATTACACAAAAATAAACTAATATTAGCACTAAAAGGTGGACAGATTATTAGAACCTCTCATAAAGTACTGTTGAAAGACAGTATATTTGAGTCTGCTAACATTATGGCAGCTTCCTTGAACATGAGAAAAACTGGCCTGTTAATAATATTTAAATTGACAGGTTATGAAAAAGAACTAGATTAATAAAAAGAGTGATGCTACAAATAACTAAAAATATAAAGTTAATAGAATTAATGTTACTAGGTTGCTGAATTTTACTTCTGCTCTCATGGGCATTGTTTTGTAAAGATGTCAACTTCTAAAGCTTTAACAAGACAATCCAACAATGAAATTTTTTTTCTTAGATACAAGAGTTTAGTTAGGATAAAAGAGCCCATTTTCATTAAATCTCATCTTTTCTCATATTTCTTTTCTGGTAAAACCAAGTCATGGAGACGAAGTTTTGATTGTTCTCAGTTTATGGGCCACTTGTATCTTCAAAGATTTCTTTTGAGAGTAATTTTCATGTTGGAAAGTATTTTATTTGAATTATTTTTTTTTGTGAAATAATGCTACTTTGTCTTTTTTCCTTTTATTTTTTTCTTATACAATACATGCTGATCACTCCTCTCAGTTACATGCCATACCCAGCGTCTCCCCCATATCCATTGTTCCTGTGTTTCTCTTCAGAAAAGACCAGGCCTCAGATAGGTATAAACTAAGCATGGCCTAACAAGTTACAGTAAGACTAGGCACATATCCACATGTCAAGGCTGGACAAAGCAGCCCAATCTTAAAACAAATTATCAAGTTAGTGGCTTATGGTGATAAGGGTTAGCATATGTTGTAAGGGATTTATAGATGAATGACATGTTTGTGAATGTTTTAATATGTAAGAGAAGTGTTATATTTAGCAACAGGTAAGTTGAGTGTTTGAGAAATGTGATGTTCTAAAATTCCACAAACTGCTTAAGGGGGAAAAGCTCTAGGTTCAGGAGTTGAATATATTTCTTACTAATCAGCATGCAATATAGGTAAAAAATATTGAATTAATAACTATTAATTAGGTTAAAACATAATTCATTTTAGGAATATTTTCATATTTCAAAATAGATCATTTTCTTCTTTTGCATATTTGTAATTTACAACTTTCACTGAGATCAAAATATATACAGAACATGATAAAGTCACTACTTACTAATCGAAGTGCCATCTCTCTTATTATTTGTTTATATTTTGGGGGATAAATCAGCAAGTCTCTCTAGTGAATATGACGTTTACAAATACTTCAGACAACATTTGTTGGATCATCTGGATCATCCACCTACAGCATGTTTAAAACACCTTTGTATTTTCAAAAAATTCATAGCAGATCCACACAGCTCTCTACTTCTTTATGTGCTTATCTTCCTACATTAGTGTTTATGAAATACAGAAACATCAGATTTCTATAAAAGAAAGACCATTCATCATAAAGTAGTCAATCCAAAATCATGAAACTATCTATTGAATGTTTAATACGTACCTTCTGAGGAGCACTTTCAGCTAAAGGTCAAAAGTTCTAACCTTAGTGACATTAATATAGTGAAAAAATAAGTAAAATCGTATTTATATAAACCAAGTTCCAAATCTATCATTCATTTTTCTATGTATGCCTTTGTAAGAGTTTCTTACTTCTTTCATGTTTGTAAAATTAACATAGTAATAATCACATCTCCTATCCAATTCCCACGTTCTGTATATAAATGATAAACTACAGTGGCCTGTAGCATATTTTATGGAGTGGTTATCATTTGAAAGTCATTAAATGTGATTTTTCATCTTTGGCTATTTACCTTAATTACGTTTGCAGGCTGATAGAAAATCCTGAGGCAAGAGTGACTACCACTCAAAGAAATGAATGACATTCAATGAGCATAGCATGTCCTTTCTACAGTGAGATGCTATGAAGTTAGGCTGGTGTTCTGGAACAGAGATCAGGGTAGAGATTTGCAGACTTGGAGATCTCTGGAGAGGTTTCCTATGAGAATACCCAAAGCTCTTATTCCTGCAATCGTATGGAAGAAACTATTACGAGTCTTTAGGGATCAAGCTGGTTTCAAGTTTTTATACATTTGGATTTGTAAATAATAAATTTATGAATTTATTTTCACTGGCAAATATTAAAAATCACTAATTTTTATGCATTTGGATTTGTAAATAATAAATTTATGAATTTATTTTCACTGGCAAATATTAAAAATCACTTATTACTGTGGTGTGGTATTATGAGATGCTTTTGTACTCACCTGCAGTCTTTATGGTTAAAAGTTATGCTAAGCTGTTTGTCTCCTGAAATATTTATCATTTCTTCATGGTGAAAATTAAAAAAAAACTTTCTGATTTTTAAAATGTAAAATATATAATACTGTTTTATTTATAGTCTTTTTATTGTTCAATAACCTACTACTTCCTTGAAGTTGTAAATTAACACCAACTGCCATTTCAGGTTTCCAAAGATAGATAAAGCTTAGCAGAAATCAAACATTTCAAAAAAACCCCCTTGATTAGACACACATTTAAGTCAGCATCTATAACTAAGTAGGTAGATAACATATTAAAAACCCCACTAAGTTTACTTAAGGTCTGAAATTAAGTTTCTAGGGACTTGAGAGATGGTAAGCAAAATGAAGTAGTCACTTTACAAGTATTAGAACCTGAGTTGGGATTCTTAGTATCTACTTTAAAAAATGGTACTTGAACAACAACACACAATTGAACAATGTGCAGAGAGTAAGAAACTTGGAACACTCAGTCCTAAGTGAGATGTCTTCCGCAACCCTCTCCCACAGATTTCAGGGATCTGTGTGAAACAGGAGACAGAAAGACTGTAAGAGCCATAGGTAATGAATGACTGTAGAGAAACAGGGTCTTCCATAGATGACAGGACTGGTGCACATATGAACTCACGGAGACTGGCAGTTGCACAAAGTTTGTGCAGGTTGAATCCAGAAAGAGTCTAGCTCCAAGATTGAAAGGGGAATGTGGACACAGTGTCCCATGAATAATCAAGAAGATTTGTGATTGATACTCACCAGCAAAGGAAAAATTAGTTTTCTCCAATGGAGTCTCATTGAGTATATCAACTGTATTCCAGAGCAAGCTCCATGCTCAGGAGTAAGATGGCCAACACAAAATGAGCTCTTTTATTACTTTTTGTGTGAGGACACTTATTTTTTGAGATATTTTATCTTATTGGGTTTGTTTTTTTGAGAATGAATGAATGAGGATTGGTCAGTGGGGAGACAAATAGGATATGGGAGGAGTTGGAGAAAGAAAAATAATCAAAATACATTGTATGATAAAACATGTTTTAAGTTAATAAGACTTAAATAGCTGCCCAAAATATTCAAAATTAGAAAGAATTGAAATAATACAAACTTCAAATTTTAGACATGTGACTTAAATTTTAGAAAATTTATTTATTTATTGGAATTATTAAAAAGTTTAAATCAAAATTAAAATACCCCCTTTTAATAATTTATTTATTTATTCATTTATTTATTTTTATACTCCAGATATTATACCACTCCAGGTCCACCCTCCAACTGTTCCACATCCCATACTTCCTCCCCACCACTCTCTGTCCCAATATCCACGAGGGTGTCCCCACCCCACCTACCCTACCCACCCCACTGGACCTCTAAACTTCCTGGGTCCACCAGTCTCTTGAAGGTTAGGTGCATCTTCTCTGACTGAATCCAGACCTGGGAGTCCTCTGCTGTATTTGTGTTGGGGGCCTCATCTCAGCAGGTGTAGGCTGCCCGGTTGGTGATTCAGTGTCTGAGAGATCTTGGGGGTTCAGGTTAATTGAGACTGTTGGTCCTCGTAAATGGTCGCCCTTCTCCTCAGCTTCTTCCAGCTTTTTCCTAATTCAACCAGAGTTCAATCTGACTCTATCAGATGCTTGTTGGGACTTTTGGAGGGCAGTCATGAGAGGTTGTTTTGTGAGTTCCCACAACCTCAATAATGGTGTCAGATCTTAGGACCTCCTAGAGCTGGATCCCACTTTGGGCCTGTTGCTGAACCTTCTTTTCCTCAAGCTCTTTTCCATTTGCATCCCTACATTTCTTTCAGACGGGAAGAATTGTGGGTCAGAGTTTTGACTGTGGTATAGCAGTCCCATCTCTCACTTAACACCCCGTCTTTCTGCTGGAGGTGGGATTAACAAGTTCTTTCTCCCCATTATAGGCCATTTCACCTAGGGTCCTTCAGTTTAGGTTCTGAGAGTCTTTCACTTGCCATGTATCTGGTACGTTATGGAGGGTCCTCCCAACCACCTTCCTCCAGAGGTTACCTGTTTCCATTCTTTCTGGTGGCCCTTAGGGCTTCTGTCCTTTCCCCCCACATAATACCAGTTCATGTTCTTCTCTCCCCCAACCCAAGTTCCCTTTCTCTTTCAGGTCCCTCCCTCACCCCTTGTGGTGGCTTTCTTCTCCCTCCCAAGTGGACCTGAGGTGTCCTCACTTTGACTTTTCAGCTTGTTGAGCTTTTTGAGTTCTGTGGACTGGATCTTGGGTATTTTGCACTTTTTTTTGGCTAATATTCACTTATTAGTGAGAACATACCATGCATGCCCTTTTGGATCTCAGTTACCTCACTCAGGATGATATTTTCTAGTTCCATTCATTTGCCTGAAAATCTCTGGATATCCTTTTTCTTAACAGTTGAGTAATATGCCATTATGTAAATGAACCACATTTTCTGTATCCATTCTTCTGTCTTGGGACAGAAATCACAAATAAGGCTACTATGAACACAGTGGTACATGTGCCCCTTTGGCATGCTGAGGGATGTTTTGGTTATATTCCCGAGAGTGGTATTGCTGGGTCTTTAGGTAGATCTATTTTCAGATTTCTGAGGGACATCCAAATTGATATCCAGAGTGGTTGAACCAATTTGCAATCCCACCAGAGGTGGAGGAGTGTTCCTTTTCCTCCACATCTTCAACAAAATCTGTTGTTATCTGAGGTTACGCGCTTAGTCATTCTGATTGGTATGAGGTTAATTTGCATTTCTCTGATCACTAAGGACTTTGAACATTTCTTTAGGTTCTTCTCAGCCATTCAAGATTCCTCTATCATGAATTTTTGGTTCAGTTACATAACCCATATTCTGATTGGGTTGTTTGATTTTTTGGTGGTTAGCCTCTTGAGTTCCTTATATATTTTGGATATTAGCCCTCTAGCAGATGTGGGGTTACTGAAGATTTTTCCCAATCTGTAGGTTGCCGTTTGTCTTATTGAGTATGTCTTTTGCCTTACAGCAGCTGTTCAGTTTCATGAGGTCCCATTTATCAATTATTGAGCTAAGAGTGTGAGCCATTGGAGTTTTATTTAGAAAATTTTCACTGTGCCAATGAATTCAAGGCTCTTTCCCACTTTTTCTTTTATTAAATTGAGTGCATCTGGCTTTATGTTGAGGTCATTGATACAGTTGGACTCGAACTTTGTGCCTTTTGACAAATGTGGGTCAGTTTTCATTTTTCTACATATAGACAGCCAATTAGACCAGCACTATTTATTGAAGATGCTTTCTTTTTTCCATTGTATATTTTTGAATTTTTTGTCAAAGATCAATTGTCAGTAAGTGTGTAGTTTTATTTCTGGGTATTCAATTCTATTCCAATTAATCAACATGTCTGTCTCTGTACCCATACCATGCAGGTTTTATCATTATTGCTCTGTAGTAGAGCTTGAGATCAGGGATGGTGATTTCCCCTGCAGTTCTTTTATTGCTAAGAATTGGTTTTGCTATTCTGGGTTATTTGCATTTCCAAATGAAGTTGCGAAATGCTTTTTCCATGTCTTTGATAATTGTGTTGGGATTTTGATTGAGATTGTGTTGAATCTGTAGTTTGCTTTTGGTAGGATTTCCATTTTTACTATGTTAATTCTGCCAATCCATGAGCATTTTGTGAGATTTTCTTTGATTTCTTTCTTAAGATACTTGAACTTATGGCCATACAGACAGTTCACACTTTTGATTAGAGTTACCCCAAGATAATATATGTGTATATATATATATATATATATATATATATATATATATATATTGCCTATTGTGGAGGGTTTTTTCCTAATTTCTTTCTTAGACCATTTATCATTTATATAAAGCAAGGATACTCATTTATTTGAATTACTTTTATACCCAGCCACGTAACTGAAGTTGATTATCAGTGGTAGAAATTCTCTAGTAGATTTTTTGTTTTTGGTGTGGAGCGTTGCTTATGTATACTACTATATCATTTCCAAAGAGCCTTATCTTGACTTCTTTCTATCTCCTTGATCTACTTTTCTTGTCTTATTGCTCAAGCTACAACTTCAAGTACTATATTGAATAGATATGTACAGTGGGCATCCTTTGTCTTGTCCCTGATTTTAGTGAGATTGCTTCAAGTGTTTTTCCATTTAATTTGATATTGGCTGTTGGTTTGCTGGAAATTGCTTTTATTATGTTCATGTACCAGCCTTGAGTTTCTGATCTCTCCAGGAATACTTTTAACATGAAGAAATATTGTATTTTGTCAAATGCTTTTTTGGCATATATGGAGATGATCATGTGGTTTTTTTTAAAATTTGAGTTTGTTTATATAGTGGATTACATTAATGCATTTTCCTATATCGAACAAACCTTTCATCCCTGAGATGAAGCCTACTTCATCATGATGAATGATTGTTTTGATGTGTTCTTGGATTTGGATTGAGAGAATTTTATTGAGTATTTTTACATCAATATTTATAAGTGAGATTGCTGTGAATTTCTCTTATTTGGTGGAGTTCTTGTGTAGTTTAGGTATCAGAGTAATTGTGGCTTCATAGAATGAATTAGGTAGTGTTCCTTCTATTTCTACTTTATGGAATAGTTTGAGAAATATTGGTATCAGTTATTCTTTGAAGGTCTGTTAGGATTCTGAATAAAATCCATTTGGCCATGGGATATTTTATTGTGAAGTCTTTAATTACTTCTATATCCTTAGGATATTTGGGTCTTTTAGTTAGTTACCTGCTCTTGATCTAACTTTGGTATGTGGTATCTGTCTAGAAAACCATCCGTTTCATCTAGATTTTCCAGCTTCTTTGAGTATATGCTTTTGCAGTAGGATCTGAAAATTTTTTGAATTTCCTGTTTCTGTTGTTATGTCTCACCTTTTCTTTCTTATTTTATTGATTTGGATACTGTCTTAGGGCCTTTTAGTTAGTTTGGCTAGGGTGTTATCTATCTTGTTGATTCTGTCAAAGAACCAGCTTTTTGTTTTGTTGATTCTTTGTTTCTATTTGGTTGATTTCCACCCTGAGGTTGACTATTTCCTGACTTATTCTCCTCTTGGCTGTATTTTCTTCTTTTTGTTCTAGAGTTCTCAGGTGTGCTGTTAAGTTACTAGTGTAAGATCTTTCCAGTTTTTTTTTACCAGTGCATACATATCATGTTATGAGTTTTCCTCTTAGCACTGCTTTCATTGTATCCCGTAAGTTTGGGTATATTGTATCAACATTTTGATTGAATTTCAGGAAGGCTTTAACTTCTTTCTTTATTTCTTCCATCACCAATTTATCATTGCAGAGAGAGAGAGAGAGAGAGAGAGAGAGAGAGAGAGAGAGAGAGAGAGAGAGAGAGAGATTTGTTCAGTTTCCATGTGCATGTGGACTTTCTGTTGTTTTTGTTGTTATTAAATCCCAGAGTTAAGCCATGGTGATTTGATAGATGCATGGGATTATTTCAATCTTCTGGTAGTGGTTGAGGCTTGTTTTGTGCCCAATTATATTATCAGTTTTGCAGAAGGTACAATGAGGTACTGAAAAGAAAGTGTATTCTTTTGTTTTAGGGTGAAATATTCTGTAGATATCTGTGAAATCCATTTGGTTCACAACCTCTATTTGTTTCACTGTATCTGTGTTTAGTTTCCGTTTCAGTGACCTGCCCATTGATGAGAGTGGGGTATTGAAGTCTACTATTATTGTGTGAGATTCAATGTGTATTTTGAGCTTTAGTAAAATTTTGTTTGTTCATGTGGGTGCCCTTGTATTTAGGGCATAGATGCTCAGAATTGAGACTTTCTCTTGGTGGCTTTTTTTTGTGTGTGTGTGTGTGTGATGGTTATGAAGTGTTCTTCGTCATCTCATTTGATATTTTTTGTTGAAAGTCTATTTTATTTGGTATTCAGATGGCAATTCCAGCTGGTTTCTTAAGACCATTTGCTTCGAAGACTTTTTTCTAGACTTTTTAGCTGAAGTAATATCTCTCTGTGTTATTGAGGTGTGTTTCTTATATGCAGTAAAATACTGGATCCTGTTTGCATATCCAGTCTGTTAACATATCTTTTTATAAGTGAATTACATCCATTAACTTTGAGAGATGTTAAAGAAAGATAATTACTAGTTCCTCTTGTTTCTTTTTGTAGGTGGCATTATGTGCATGTGATTCTCTCCTTTGGCTTTGTTGTGAGATGATTAACTTTCCTTTTTTTTTAAGGTATAGGTACTCTCCTTCTGTTGGAGTTTTCCCTCTAGGAATCCTCTGTTGGGCTGGATTAGTAGATAGACATTGTTTGAATTTGGTTTTGTCCTGCAATAGTTTTGTTTTTCCATTTATGTTGATTGAAATTTTTGCTGGGTATAGAAGCCTGGTGTTTCATTTCTGTTCTCTTAGGGTCTGCATGACCTCTGTCCAGGCTCTTCCAGCTTTTAGTGTTTCTGTTGAGAAGTCTGGTGTAATTTTAATATGTCTGTATTTATCTGTTATTTGGCCCCTTTCCCTCTCAACTTTTAATATTCTTTCTTTGTTCTGTGCATTTAGATTTTTGATTAGTATGTGACTAGAGGACTTTCTTTTCTGGTCCAATTTATTTGTTGTTCTATAGGCATTTGGCCATCCCTTTCTTTAGGTTGTGGAAGTTTTCTTCTATGATTTTGTTGAAGAAATTTTGGTTCCTTTGAGTTGAGGATCTTCACTCTCCTGTATTCCTATTATTTTTAGATTTAGTCTTTTCATTGTGTCCTGGATTTCCTGGATACTTTGCGTCCAGAGTTTTGTATGTTGTTGAATTTCTTAAGCAGTTGTGTCAATATCTTCTAAGGTATCATCTACACCTGAGATTCTCTCCTCTATCTCTTGTATTCTGTTGGTGATACTTACATCTGCAATTTCTGACTTCTTTCCTAGATTTTCTATTTTTTTTTTTTTTAGATCTTGGACAGCTTTGCTCAATTCCTTCACCTATTTTATTTTGTTTTCTTGTATTTCTTTAAAGGATTTCTTTGTTTCCTCTTTAAGATCTTCAACCTATTTACCTGCATTTTCCTGTATTTTTTTCAGTGAGTTATTCATAGCCTTTCTCAAAGATGTTATTGCCTTCGTCAGATAGGATTTTAGGTCAGCTTCCTGATTTTCAGGTATGTTGGTGTATCCAGGGTTTGCTGTGGTGGTAGAACTGCATTCTGATGAAGCAAAAGTGTATTGGCTTCTGTTGTTTATTGTACTTGCTTCTGTGCTCCCTTCTCACCATCTGGTTATTTCTAGAGTCAGCTGGCTTGGGTGTCTCTGCCTGTAGTCTGCCTCCTGTATGCCTGGGTTGTTCCATGTCTCCTGGGAGGCCCATGGTCCTGGCTGTAGCAGACCTCCTATAGGCCTTCAGACTGTGGGGTCTTCAGAGTGGCATGCATGCCAATGATCTGTTGCCCCATGCACAGCAGATCTCTTGGGAGACCTTCACACTGTGGAGCAGTCAAGCTATTGTCCTGCATGTTGTTATTATCCCCGGAGGCCTTGATCCTATGGTGTCTGTTACGTGTTTAGCGAAACTCCTGGAAGGCCTTCAGACTCTGGGGTTAGTTGCCCTGTATGCAGCAAAATTCTTGGTAGGCCTTCAGACTGTTGGGTCTTTAGATGAGCAGACAAGCTTGCGATCTCCCTGATCAGAAGGTACAGGCTAGGAGTGGAGTTTGGGAGAGGGGGACTTGGGGAGATGATGGGTCTTGAGTCTTCTGGTCTTTTCAGGGTTCCCAGCAGCAACAGTTGTTTGGGAGGGTACCTATCCTATTGCCCTGTGTGCAACAGAACTTCTTGGAGACCTTTAGACTGTGGTATCTTTGGAAAAGCAGACAAGCTGGTGATCTGCCGTAGGAGAAGGCACAGACAACAAGGGGAGTGTAATTTTGGGGGAGGGTTGGGGAGCTGATGTGTGCACAGTCTGCTGGACTTCTCGGGGTTTTTGGATGCTGCTGTTGCTTAGGAGGGTCCCTTACCAGTTGCACCACATGTAGGAATACTCCTAGGAGGCTGTAAGGCCTTTGGGTCTTAGAGGAGCTGACAAGCTGGTGATCTCGATGTCCTTATTCTTAACAGCAGAATAGTATCCCACTGTGTAAATAAACCACATTTTTTGTATCCATTATCCCATTGTGGGATATTTGGGTTGTTTCAAGCTTCTCGCTATCATAAATAAGGCCACTATGAACATAATTGAACCTGTGCCCTTGTGGCATGGTGGACATCTTTTGGGTATACGCCAAAGAGTGGTATATCTAGCTATTCAGGTAGATCTATTTTCAATTTTCTGAGAACCCTCCAGATTGATTTCCAGTGTGATTGTAGCAGTTTGCAAACCCACCAGCAATCGAGGAGTGTTCCTAATTCTCCACATTCTTACCAACATGTGTTGTCACTTGAGTTTTTATCTTAGCCATTTTGATGGGCATAAGGTTGAATCTCAGGTTCATTTTAATTTGCATTTCTTTGATTTTTTAAAAAAGGACGCTTGTTAAAGTGTTTCTTGGCCATTTGAAATTCCCCTGTTGTGAATCCTCTGTTTAGGATTCTATACCCCATTTTTTGATTGGGTTGTTTGTTGTTTTGGAGGTTAGCTTCTTGAATTCTTTATATATTTTGAATATTATCCCTCTATTGAATGTCAGGTTAGTGGGAATTTTTTCCCAATCAGTGGTTGCTGATTTGTCCTATTGACTATGTCCTTTGCCTTATAGAAGCTTTCCAGTTTCATGAGGTCCCATTTATCAATTCTTGATCTTATAGCCTGAGCCATTGGAGTTCTGTTTAGGAAATAAGCCCCACCCCTAATTGAGTTCCAGGCTCTTTCCTACTTTCTCTTCTATTAGATTCAGTGTTTGGTTTTCTGCCAAGGTCTTTAATCCACTTGGACGTGAGGTTTGTGCAAGGTAACAAGGATGTATTTATTTTCATTTCTCTGCATACCATCTGCCACTTAGACAAGTGCACTAACCTGTGACCATTTCGGCCCACCAACCAGGGAGCATGCAGGGGCTGGACCTAAATCTTCTATCCATTTGTAACAAAAGTGCAGGTCTGTCTTCTGGTGGGTTCCCTAACAAATGGAGCTGTGGCTGTCCCCATCTCTGCTCTTCCCATTGGATCCCCTTCCTCCTATGTGAACTGCCTGTCTAGGTCTGAGTGGGTATGGATATGGGTAGTTCTGCTTGGACTTTATGTCCTAGGGTGGGGTGGTACCCCAGCAGCGCTCCTTTTCTCTGAGAAGAGGAGGAGGGGACAATGGTGGGAGAAATTTGTAAGGGTAGGACTGGAAAGAGAGGAGGGAGAGGGCTGTGATCATGATGTAAAGTGAATAAAAATAAAGTTTAGATTAGAGAAGCAATAAAAGGGTCATTGTAAATTACTTTTAATAGAATCAACGAATATTTTAAATTAACAAAATGGTTGAAAGTATGTATGCTTTACTTTATGTCAATATACTAAATAAAATCTTAGAATAATTTCAGTTAATTGTGTCATTTATGCTTGTGTTGTGATTTCTTCCAATAATGGGATGCTACCCACAGGGACTTCAACCCTCTCAGAGCAGAATAGGAAGGGGAATCTGGGAGAGACTATGTAAAGAAGGAACTAGGAGGAAGTGGGCTGCCATTGGGAGGTAAAGTGAATAAATAAGTAAATAAATAAGTAAAATAAATAAAATATATAAATGGCAAAAGTTAATTGGATACAAATATTTTAAATAATTTCATACTCAGTGTTTCCTTATAAATCATGACATATTACTCATACTGAGTATATTTCTTACCATTTAATAAATGGTCTGTTGCTTTCTAGTAAAACTATGGGGAAATTTTAAATGAATTACTTGGTGATGTAATTTCAAGAAAATGAAAAGTGAGAGTGAGATATGAGTGACAATGTAGAGAATGTGTTTCTGTAGAGCAGATAATTATCATTGTCTCTTTAAATGTCATATTATTCATAAATAAGCACTACAGCCAATTATCCAATTATTGTTTCTGAATAAACTGAAACTCAATTATTTCATTATTTTTTGAGAGTCTAAGAAATATGTCTCTCCCAGGTATGATAAACCAAGTGAAAAAGAGCTACATTGCTACTTTTGTGAAATTTATATTCTACTCTTGGAAGATAAATAAAAACAAAACAAGAAGTATAAGGAGGATGTACATACAGTATATGTAGCATGGAGAATACCTGACTCATAAACATTGTCAGAGAGGGTTCATGAAAGCACAGCAACTGGAGCAAATATTAGAATGGAATGGAAACATTTCTTACTAGATGAGCCAATGCAAAGCAAATGGACAAGATTGACTGAAGTAAAAAAAATCAAATAGGAAAAAGCCTGGGCATGACAAAATAACTTTTTAAAAAATGAATGGTCACTATGAAATATTTCAAACTGCTTTCGGAAAGAAAACTGCACATCATAATTTCTCAGCTTAGTTAAAATGTCTTTTGAAGATGGTGAACAACATACAAATAATTTTCATGTGCTTTTATTTTGAGAGAAAATTTTTAGCCTATTCTTTGCTATTAACCATGATGACATAATGAAATTGCAATACTTTCTCTAAGGTATGTGTAAGGTTAACATCAGAAATTAAATATGTTGAAGTTAAAGACATACTAGGAATAAAATGAATTTAGTCATTTTCACAAACATTGTCTGACAATTTTATAACAGTGGAAAAATGAAAGATGGTTGTTATTTACACTTTGTCATTAGTATATTTGTAATTAAGATATTTTCTCTCTTAAAAAAGAAATTTCAAGTAAAAGCATGTTATAGTTATTCAAAATGACTTAAATCAGCAAAAAATTAACTAATAGGAAATTTCAGAATTATTCACTTGTAAATGTCAAAGAAGTACAAACATGTATTTTTATTTGTGTTTACTTACCTTATGTCAACATAGAAATAAATGTTACATAAATATTACATTTATTACATAAAGCAAAGGAGATACTAGATTATGATCACTGTACTAGCTACATTTATGTTGATGTAATAAAACAGAAATCACCAAAGTCAACTTACGGAAGAAAAAGTTTATTTGGGATTATGATTTTAGAGGAATAACTAATGGTCAGTCATGACAGTAGGCTTAACAACAAGAGGTAGGCAATATGGAAGGAGTTAGAGGTTGAGGGATCACATATTCAACCACAGCATTGGGTAGCAGGAAAACTGGATATGGGGCAAGGCTAAAAACACTCAGGAGCCTTTTCTGAGTAATGTTCTTCCCCTAGCAAGACTCTACTATCTACATCTCCTCAAGCAGCACCACCATCTGTATTCAAAATATAAGCTCATAGGTGACATTTCACATTCAAAAATACCACATTCAGCAAATGCTTTTGTTATTTTTATGGTTCTCCTGAGAAACAGCATCCATAGGATATAATATACATGGACAAATAAGAGGGTATTTATTGTGAGTATTGGCCCATGTGATATGGAGGGTGGGAAGTACCTTGACATCCTGCCTTCAGGCTTGAGTAGAAGAGAATCTAGTGATGAAATCTGAGTTCAGAAGCCTAAGGAAAGGGAAGTGAGATGTGGCTGGTGTAAGTCTTGAAGGCCTAAGTCTAGAGAGTCAGGACTGGAACATCAATTCTGATGTCTGAGAGTCAGAGAAGATGAATGTTAAGGTCTAACAGGGAGGAGGGAGAAAGGATAGAGGAGAAGAGGGAACTAGGGGCATAAAGGGAGAGGGAGTGAGGGAGAGAGGGAGGAAAGGATTGAGGGTAAAAGACAGAGATGGGGGTTGTACTTATTTGAGCTCTAAGTGTGGAGTCATGCTCATCAACATACTTGAGAGACTGTTTTAGTTTCTAATACAATTGTTTCTAATTCTAGATACTAGAATTCCTGGAAATATGGTCACAGATAAACCTTCAATATAATCAGATAAAATTAAGCACCACAAATATCCACATTACACACATACAATTCTATAAAATTTATCATACTCATGTGCATATCATGGAGCACCTCTATGCATTCCTCTGTTCACATTTATTTTAAAACTCCTTTATGTGTATTTGTATTGAGATGTAGTAGGATAAATAGTTAAGTGATAGCTCAGCATTTTAAATGACATTTTGAAAAGTCTAAGTTTATGTTAGATCATTCAACTATACAACTCTTTATAAAATATTTTCCAAGAGTTTTGAAGAAGAAGTAAGGATATCACTTCATTGAATTTTCTGCTGCCTTCAACTCTAATTCAATAAATATAGGAAATCTGAGAAGAATGAAGCTACAAATAGCATCCTACAAAGTTAAACTAAAATCCTATTTTTTGCCTTTAGCAAATGAATCCATTCTTTACCACTAATAATGTAGTATTGACTTTAAGAATGCATTCTTAACCTCCTTGTTCCTCAGGCTGTAGATCAGAGGATTCAGCATAGGGATAACCATGGTGTAGAACACAGAAGTAACTTTGTCTGTGTCCATGGAATGACTGGAGCTGGGCTGTAAATACATGAAAATGACTGTCCCATAGAAAATGGATACTGCAGTGAAGTGGGAGGCACAGGTGGAAAAAGCCTTGCGATGTCCTGAAGCTGAGTGCATCTTTGAGATGGTGACAAAAATTAGCATGTAAGAAGTACAGATAACTATGAAAGCAAACAAGATATTGAAACTCTCAATGGAAAGAAGAAGTAGTTCCCTCACTTGATTATCAAAACAAGTGAGAATCATGAGTGCTGGAACATCACAGAAAAAGTGATGAATTACATTGGACTTGCAGAAGGAAAGAGTGAATATGTCTGCAACATGGATGGAGGCATTCATGAAACTGATGACATAAGAGCCAGTGATGAGCCCCATATACACACTTGTAGTCATGATGGTGGCATAGTGCAAGGGCTTACACACTGCTACATAGCGATCATAGGCCATTGAAGCCAACAGGTAATTCTCCACAGTACCAAAGGCTCCAAAAAAGAACATCTGAGCAGCACAGCTATTGTGAGAAATGATCTTGTCTCCTCCAAGAAGCTCAGTCATGACTGTGGGGGTGACAACTGAAGAGTAACAAAAATCCACCAGAGAAAGATTACCAAGGAAAATGTACATGGGGGTGTGGAGCTGAGAGTCCAGGACAATTAGCAGGATCATCCCTAGGTTTCCCACCAGAGTGATGGTATAGATGAGAAGGATGATGATAAACAGGGGAAGCTGTAGGCCTGGTTTATTGGTGAGTCCCAACAGAATGAACTCTGTCACGTCTGTCCTATTCTTCATTATTGTACTTTTACAAGTCATTGTATTCTCCATAGCAACTGAAAGAGAGGAATATAATTTGAAAATTTTCTTAAACTTGAAAATATAAACTATATTACTTTAAAAGAGTTTTTCATCTAATATATTTTGACTATATTCTTTCCCCTCTCTCAACTCTCCCACACGTCCTTCCCACTTCTCTATTTATCGTAATTTGTTCTCCTACATTGCAGAAAACTACATGTGCTTTAGAATTAACATGGGTGAATCAATTACACACAAGTCATATTGAAGGACTCTTAGTGGAATCCCAACTTCAAAATGTTAGGTATTTGTTAATTGTGATGTAAACATTTGAATAAATTGATTACTATGACTTGTGTGAATAATTCTGTTCACGAATACACGCTCCAACATTTTTTTGCAGTCCAGTGTTCGCAACACTTCTTTGCCACTCATCTGTGAAGAGTTATTATTGACTCTTTGGATGTAGCATATTTTTTTTTATTTTGTGAAACTAATATATTGTAGGCCATACCAAGTTCTGGCCCCACACTTTTGAGATTTTTGCCCTGAATATTTTTTAGGTAAAATTGAATTTAATTGAACTCACTCTTTTGGCGCAAACACACCGAAATTTTGGAGTTTCACATTTAAGTACAAAGTGATCAATTAAGCAGTAATTTTATCTCGTTTGCCACACGTTTTCTCATTTTAGTGCTAAAGGAAGGAAAACAATGATATCTGAAAAATGAAATCTTTCCTTGTTTAATACCAACACTTCCAACACACACACACACACACACACACACACACACACACACACACACACACACACACACACACACACTCGTATACTACCATATATTCATTTCATATAAATGCATATTTTTATCACCATATATATTACAAAATCCCTAAACATTTAAGTGGGTTGAAGATGGGTTCATGGGATACACCATAGCACATTCAGAGTAGCTGATGTTGCAGATAGCTTTGGTGGAAGGGTGCTCAACTTGCAGTAGCAATTCTAAATAATGCTATGCCATTAGATTTAGCAGCCTTAGAGCTGAGTTTCCTGGGAGAGATAGATGTCTGTCAAAGCTACCATTTATCTCCTAAGAGTCACTAGTCCTAGAGTAACTTCCACAAAGATCTTATTTCATTCAACTTGAAGACAGCAGTAATATCCACTTTCAGATACTATTGGGAGAAATAAACATTAATTAAAGACAGTGAATTGGGACTATTAACTACAGTTTTTTTAGTGATAACTATGCTGTTATTGTCAGTATGAGGTGATGGTTTTAAGTTTGATCAATGCAGGCATATGTCACATTCAAGAATTTAGGTTCAAGATTATAGAAGCTTTGATTTCTTAATTTTTCTCTATTCTATATTTGGTCACTGAGATCATCTGGGTTCTCATGTGCTTCTTATACCTCCCACCCTTTTTAAAAATTTTTTTGAGTAGAACTTTTTTTTCAAATAACCATTTTATTTTGATAAAATTACCTTGAGTACTATTAATCATATCTAAATATGTTTGTTTAATTTTATTTGTCCAATGTAAACAATGTAAAATGTAAACAACTTATTCACTGACATAGCAGTAGCTGCAGCAACAAGAACATCAAAAACAAGAAGACAATTCCTCTTGGTTCTTCTACATACAATCATTTGTCTTTATAGAATTCCTGTGCTGGAAACTTAATTTTTAAAGTCATATGCTAATGGTATCTGGGGGTACTAACTTTAGGAAGTAATTCAGATTCAAGAAGTCACAAGGGTGGGACCTAACCACTACATTAGTGACTCTTTAAGTAGAGGAAAAGAGATCACATTTGTTCTTTACTGCTGAGTGCTTCATTGTCATTGCAAAATTCTGCCTGTTTTAAATACAACCTCTCAACCTTAGACTTCCAAAAGATGAGCTGGATATATGCACCCAGATTCTTCTATTTTGTTCTAGCAAACCAGACAGAAATTGGACAAATTTTATGCTATCTACTTTTATTCTTTTTAAATTGGTTATCTTATTTACTTACATTTCAAATGTTATTCCCATTCCTGGTTTGCCCTCCACAAACCTCATATCCCCCGCCCCTTTCTCCTTGCTTCTATGAGAGAGATCCCTCCACTCACCCTCCCACTCCTGCCTCACCACCCTTGCATTCCATTATGCTGGGCTTCCAGCCTCCACAAGACCAAGGGTCTCCCCTCCCTTTGATGCCAGGAAAAGCCATCCTCTATTACAGCAGCTGGAGCCATAGGTCCCTCCATGTTGCTGATGCCAAGAAGTGTTTACTGGCAGGAGTCTAGTATGGTTGTCCCCTGAGAGGCTCTGCCAGAGCCTGATCAATAAGGGTGCAGATAACAACCAACCATCTCTCTGAGCTCAGGGACCCCAGTGGAGGAGTTAGGGGAAGGATTGAAGGAGCTGAGGGACCAGAGCCCTCTTATCCTCCCACTCCCCACCCCTCCAAAACTTCCAGGGACTAAAGCAGTAACCAAAGCTGTCTACTTTTCAGTGTCTGGTAAATTCCTGTGCTTTACCTTACTTACTCCATTTATCAACCTTATAAGGTAAACATAACTTTTATTTTCATTTGTAGCTGATGTTGAGGCTCAGGGAAGACAAGTGACCTAACTCAAAGTCATTATGAAGTATGGCAACAAACCAGGCTATTGTTTTTCTGTGGTGCTCAGCTGCCTTACATCCTGGTTTTTATTTTTATTTATTTTTTTATTTTTATTTATTTTTATTTTTTTATTTTTAAAATTGTTTTTATTTTAAATGTAAACTCTTTTCCCCTTTGCTAGCTATGAGAGAGCTTAGGTCAGTAGTTAAGCATCTTGAATTCTACTTCCTGAGCCATTGAAGGGAGAACAAGTTGTTGTTCCTTGATTTACCCGCTACTACACTTGGCACTTACTCAGTGAAAATGATTTACAACAGGTTTCTCACTTGATGATCACATTTTTTATTGGATTACAAAGATAATAATTAGTTGCAAACACTAAATGAATGACTAAGCAAATTACAGTGGTAGATTTTAACTCCAGATTGCAACTACTTTGCTAGATTCTCTATAATAATGTTTCTCAAATTGTGGATAGAGACCCCCACTTGGGGGAAGTTAAATGACACGTTCACAGGGGTTGCATATCAGATCTCCTGTCTATCAGATATTCTATTCATTCTACTCATTAATATTCATAAGAGTAGCAAAATTGCAGCTATAAAATATAAATGAAATAATTTTGTGGTTAGTGGTCACCACAGCATGAGGAACTGTATTAAAGGGCAGCAGCACTAGGAAGATTGCTCTATAAGAAATTACTATAGATGTAGAGAATATCAGTAAAATTTTACATTTCACAGTCCTGGAAGGTCTAAATTCAAGATAAAAATTTAGTAAGCTTGATTTTTTTAGGCCTATTATATAAGAGGTAGTTATACAGTACATATGTTTGGTCAATTTCTTATTTTCTGGTCAAACTTCTTCATAAAAGGAGAAAAGGCTGATTGGATTAGGGTCTGACTTAATGTTTTAATTTTAAGTTAATCACCGTTTTGTTTTTAGCATACAAGGGATTTTAATAGAAAAAAAGCAGCTATGTTGTAGATAGCATTTTCTTTTTATTCTTTAACAATTCACAAACACACACACATACAAACTGCATTTTTCCCTTTCTCAACACCATCTCTCTTTCTTTGTGTTACCGAGTTTATTTAATATCACTTGCATGATCACAGTTGCCATGTTACTAGGGCATGAACTACTTATTAGATACTAGAACAGGCTAAAACGCCCATCTTTTTAACCATTAGTGACACACTGAGCTCAGGAACAGTAGTCTTTCCCCTCCATGAATGAATATTGAAGAATCTGTTTTGTACAGGTTTTGTGCAGATAACCATCAGTGTTATAAGGTCAGGAGAACAACCACATGTTCAGAAGGCAGCATCTGTAAAACTTTCTCTGGCATTTCAGGTACCTCCTCTAAACTTCCTGGGGCCTATGCCTTACCCATAACTGTTGTCCCTATACCCTGCACCAATTTCAGGTCACTTTCTTTTCTATTTTTAAAAATATTTAAACTATTGCATTTATTCTTAGCCTTTAAAAAAGTCAAAGTATTTGTCAAATTAAAAATAAAATTTGGTGTAATTTAATCTAGAATTAGTGCTTCTCAATTTTAATAATGGCTCTCTTTACAAAGTACAAGCATGACCATTTTATCTTTTCCATACCATGCTTGTGGTTGAAAATGAGGGCACAAATTTGGTAGAGAGCAAGAATGGTATATGGGAGAATTTATATGGAGTAAATGTAAAGAGAAAAGCTTGTAATTATATTTTAATCTCAAAAAATAAAATAATCAATAAGAAAGAAAAGTAGCCTGACAGATTTTTTCTTATATAATACAAATGTCAATACATAACTTGCAATGGACCCTTTAGATGAGACCTTTATTCAAGATTAATATCAATGTCCCAGAAGTAAGCCTGGCTTTAGGTGTGTTTTAATTGAGAATGCTGACCATGTTCCTGTGTTCCTCCTTAGTGGTCAGTATTTCCTAAAGGTCTGCTTCTTTCTAGGCCTGATGCCTCTTGCTACAAAAAGAGAACTCAGTAGTCAAGTCATTTTAAAAAATATTTTTTCTTAAATACAATAGTTTAGTTAGGGTAAAAGAGCTCATTTTCATTAAATATCTTTTTTTCATATTCCTTTTCTGGTAAAGCCATGTCATGGAGCTTTATATATGAATGACATGCCTGTGAATGATGTAGTATGTAAGATAACTGTTATACTTTTTCAACAGAAAAGACTTTGAGAAATGTGAACCTCTAAAATTACAAAAAACTGCTGGATGGGGAAAAGTCTCTATATTCAGGAGTTGAATATATTTATTAATATTCAGCAGGAGATAAATGCAGAAAGCATTGGATTTCAGGTTAAAGAATAATTCATTTCTAGGAATATTTTCATACTTCAAGATGGATCATTTCACTCTTTTGCATACTTGTATTTTGTAACTTTCACTGAAAGTATATACAGAACATGACACAGTCAAATGTTATCTATCTTATTCTTTGTTTATATTTTTGGGAATAGAATCACCCTGGTGAATAAATCACCAAGTCTCTATAGTAAATATCCTGACATTTATAAATATTTCAGACTCACATTTGTTGGATCATCCACATAGAGCAGGTTTGAAAACACCTTTGTCTTTTCAAGGAATTCATAGCAGATTCATACAGCCCTCTGCTTCTGTATGTGGTAAATTTTTACTTTAGCATTTATGCAATATAGATACATATCAGAATTTTACAAAAGAAAGAACATTTACTTATCAGAGTTTTTATAAAAGAAAGAACATTTACTGTACAGTAGTCAGTCTAAAATCATGAAACCATCCATGGAATGATAGATAAATACCTTCAGAGGAGCACTGTCAGCTAGTGGTCAAAGATTCTAAACTAAGTGAGGCAAAAGAAAAATTTGTAAAGTCATATTTACATGAACCAAGTTCCAAATTTATCATTCATCTTTCTGTGCCCTTGTAAGAGTCACTTCTTTTATATTTGTAAAAGTAATATAATGAAAATTACATCTCCCATCCAATTCCTCAATTCTGTCTATAAGTGACAAACAACAGTGGCTTCTAGCATATCTTATGGAGAAGTTATCATTTGTAGGTCATTAAATTAATTTTCACCTTTGAATTTACCTTAATGTTTTCTGCCAGCTGATGGCAAATCCTCAGTTAAGAGTGACCATCACTCAAAGGAATGAATGGCATCAATGGCCATCGCATGTTCTTTCTGCAATGAGACGCTGTGGAGTCAGGCTGGTGCTCTGGGGCAGATATTGGGGTAGAGTTTTGTAGACTTGGAGATCTCTGGAGAGATTCCCTCTGAGAATATCTGAAGTTCTTCTCCTGTTTTCCTAGTGAAGAAACTATTATTAGTCTTTAGGGATCATGGTAATTTCAACTTGTGATTTGTAAATAATACAGTTATGAATTTATTCACTTTCTCTAGCCAATTTTAAGAATCACTAATTGTGCATATTACTGTGGTGTGGTATGGTACCATGCAACATTTCTGTACACACAGGCATTGTTTAAGATTAAAAGTCACTTTAACCAAGCAGGTAAAAGATCTGTACAATAAGAACTTCAAGCCTCTGAAGAAAGAAATTGAAGAAGACCTCAGAAGATGGAAAGATCTCCCATGCTCATGGATTGGCAGGATTAATATAGTAAAAATGGCCATTTTAGCAAAAGCGATCTACAGATTCAATGCAATCCCCATCAAAATACCAATCGAACTCTTCAGAGAGTTAGACAGAACAATTTGCAAATTCATTTGGAATAACAAAAAAACCCAAGAGAGCTAAAACTATCCTCAACAATAAAAGGACTTCTGGGGGAATCACTATCCTTGAACTCAATCAGTATTAGAGAGCAATAGTGATGAAAACTGCATGGTATTGGTACAGAGACAGACAGATAGACCAGTGGAATAGAATTGAAGACTCAGAAATGAACCCACATACCTATGGTCACTTGATTTTTGACAATGGAGCCAAAACCATCCAACGGAAAAAAGATAGCATTTTCAGCAAATGGTGCTGGTTCAACTTGAGGTCAGCATGTAGAAGAATGCAGATCAATCCATGCTTATCACCCTGTACAAAGCTTAAGTCCAAGTGGATCAAGTACCTCCATATCAAACCAGATACACTCAAACTAATAGAACAGAAAGTGGGGAAGCATCTCGAACACATGGGCACTGGAGAACATTTCCTGAACAAAACACCAATGGCTTATACTCTAAGATCAAGAAACGACAAATGGGATCTCATAAAACTGCAAAGCTTCTGTAAGGCAAAGGACACTGTTCTTAGGACAAAACGACAACCAACAGATTGGGAAAAGATCTTTACCAATCCTACAACAGATAGAGGGCTTATATCCAAACTATACAAAGAACTCAAGAAGTTAGACCGCAGGGAGACAGATAAACCTATTAAAAATGGGGTTCAGAGCTAAACAAAGAATTCACAGCTGATGAATGCCGAATGGTTGAGAAACACCTAAAGAAATGTTCAACATCTTTAGTCATAAGGGAAATGCAAATCAAAACAACCCTGAAATTTCACATAACACCAGTGAGAATGGCTAAGATCAAAAACTCAGGTGACAGCAAATGCTGGCGGGGATGTGGAGAAAGAAGAACACTCCTCCATTTTTGGTGGGATTGCAGACTGGTACAACCATTCTGGAAATCAGTCTGGAAGTTCCTCAGAAAATTGGACATTCAACTACCTGAGGATCCAGCTATACCTCTCTTGGGCATATACCCAAATGATGCCCCAACATATAACAAAGACACAGGCTCCACTATGTTCATAGCAGCCTTATTTATAATATCCAGAAGCTGGAAAGAACCCAGATGCCCTTCAACAGAGGAATGGATACAGAAAATATGGTACATCTATAAAATGGAATATTACTCAGCTATCAAAAACAACGACTTTATGAAATTCATAGGCAAATGGATGGAACTGGAAAATATCATCCTGAGTGAGGTAACCGAATCACAGAAAAACACACATGGTATGCACTCATTGATAAGTGGCTATTAGCCCAAATGCTTGAATTACCCTAGATGCACAGAATACATGAAATTCAAGAAGGATGACCAAAATGCGAATGCTTCACTCCTTCTTTAAAACGGGAACAAGAATTCCCTTGGCAGGTAATAGGGAGGCAAAGTTTAGAACAGAGGCAGAAGGAACACCCATTCAGAGCCTGCCCCACATGTGGCCCATACATATACAGCCACCCAATTAGATAAGACGGATGAAGCAAAGAAGTGCAGGATGACAGGATCCGGATGTAGATCTCACCTGAGAGACACAGCCAGAATACAGCAAACACATAGGCGAATGCCATCATTAAACCACTGAACTGAGAACTGAATCCCCATTGAAAGAATCTTAGAATGGACTGAAAGAGCTTGGTATGAACAACAATGTCAAGCAACCAGAACTTCCAGGGACTAAGCCACTACCCAAAGACTATACATGGACTGAACCTGAAGTCCAACCTCATAGGTAGCAATGAATAGCCTAGTAAGAGCACCAGTGGAAGGGGAAGCCCTTGGTCCTGCCAAGACTGAACCCCAGTGAAGGTGATTGTTGTGGGGAGGGCGGTAATTGGTGGAGGATGGGAGGGAAACACCCATATAGAAGGGGAGGGGGAGGGGGATGTTGGCCCAGAAACCAGGAAGGGGAATAACAATCGAAATGTAAATAAGAAATACTCAAGTTAATAAAGATTAAAAAAAAAAGATTAAAAGTTACGCTAAGCATGTTTGTCTCCTGAAATATTTATCATTTCTTCATGGTGAATACTTTAAAAAAATCCTTATTTCTGACTCACCGGGTTATTTTTGTGAATATATATGTCTATATGAATACATATAGGTAATAGTAACAATTGATGAAAAGAGTGGCCATGAATTTTAGTGAGAGCAAGGAGAGTTATATAGGAGAGTTTTGAGGGAGACTAGGGAAGAGAAAAATGTTATTGAATACAATCTCTAAAATAAAAAGAAAACAAAAGAAAAAATGCATTCTTAGATCAAAACACACAAATATTATAAAAAGCCCATGCATTTTACATGTTATTTTTATTAAGTTACATTGGAAGAAATTTTGATTCTCATTTTAAGTTCTTTTTAGTCTAGTACATTACATGGAGAGGACACTCAAGAGATGTTGATTGTAAAATATATTTTAATTTTATGATTTATAATTTTGTATTTTCTGAAGTTGTTTACTTTCTGTATTTTTATATCTTTTTAAAAAATTTTATTGGATTTTTAAATTTACATTTCAAATGTTATGCCCTTTCCCAGTTTCCCAGTCTGTAAACCTGTCCAAACCCCCTTCCGTTTCCTTCTATGAGGGTATTCCTCCTCCTCATGCCAGCCTACCCTGATATTCCCGTACACTGGGGGTGGGGGGGCGGTGTCCAGTCTTGGCAGGACCAAGGGCTTCTCCTCCCATTGGTGCCCAACAAGGACATTCACTGATATGTATGTAGCTGGAACCATGGGTCTGTCCATGTGCATTCTTTGGGTTGTGGTTTAGTCCTTGGGACCTCTGGTTGGTTGGTATGATTTCTGTTATGGGGATGCAAGCCCCTTCAGCTCCTTCGATCCTTTCTATAACTCCTCCAATAGGGAACTGATTCTCAGTTCAATGGTGGGCTGATAGAATTTGCCTCTATATTTGTCATGATCTGGCAGAGCCTCTCAAGAGACAGCTATATTAGGTTACTATCAGCACACACTTATTGGCATTAGCAATATTGTTTGGGTTTAGTAGCTGTATGTTTATGGGCTGGATCCCCAGCTAGAGCAAGCTTTGAATGGTCATTCCTCCAGTCTCCACTCCAAACGTTGTCTCCATATATCCTCCTATGAATATTTTTGTTTCTCCTTTGAAGAAGGACTGAAGCAACCACACTTTGGTCATCCTTCTTCTTGAGTTTCATGTGGTCTTTGGATTTTATCTTGGATAATTCAAGATTTTGGGCTAATATACACGTATCAGTGAGTGGATACCATGTGTGCGGTTTTTGTGATGGGGTTACATCATTCAGTATATTTTCCCTAGTTCCATCTATTTGCCTATGAATTTCAGGAAGTTATTGTTTTTGATAGCTGAGTAGTAGTCCATTGTTTAGACATACCACATTTTCTGTATCCATTCCTTTGTTGAAGAGCAGCTATATCTTTCCAGCTTCTGGCTATTATTAATAGCGCTGCTATGAACATAGTGGGGCATGTATCCTTGATATATGTTGGAGCATCATTTGGGTATATGCCAAGGAGTGGTATAGCTGTGTCCTTAGGTAGTACTATGTCTAATTTTCTGACAACCTCCAGACTGATTTCCAGAGTAGTTGTACTAGCTTGCAATCCCAACAATGGAAGAGTGTTTCTCTTTCTCCACATTCTCACCATCATCTGTTGTTACCTGAGTTTTTGATCTTAGCCATTCTGACTGGTGTGATGTGGAATCGCAGGGTTGTTTTGATTTGCATTTCCCTGATGACTAAGGATGTTGAACATTTCTTTAGGTAATTCTCAGCCATTTGATATTCCTCAATTGAGAATTCTTTGTTTAGCTCTGTACCCCATTTTTAATAGTGTTATTTGGCTCTCTGGACTCTAACTTCTTAAGTTCTTTGTAATATCGGATATTAGCCCTTTATTGGATATAGAATTGGTAAGGATCTTTGTCCAATCTGTTGATTGGCATTTTGTCCTGATGACAGTGTCCTTTGCCTTACAGAAGCTTTGCAATTTTATGAGGTCCTATTTGTCAATTCTTATCTTAGAGCATAACCCATTGGTGTTCTGTACAAAAAATTTCCCCATTGTCCATGAGTTTAAGGTTCTCCCCCACTTTTTCTTCTATTAGTTTGAGTGTATCTGGTTTGATGTGGAGGTCCTTGATCCACTTGAACTTGAGTTTTGTACAGGGTATAAGAATGGATCTATTTGCATTCTTCTACATGCTGATCTCCAGTTAAACCAGCACCATTTGTTGAAAATTATATCTTTTTCCACTGGAGGTTGTAGCTCGTTTGTCAAAGATCAAGTGACCATAGGAGTGCAGGTTCATTTCTGGGTCTTGAATTCTATTCCATTGATCTATCTCCCTGTCTCTGTACCAAGACCATACAGTTTTTATCACTACTGCTCTGTAATATATCTTCAGGTCAGGGACAGTGATTCCCCCAGATGTTCTTTGATTGTTGAGTATAGTTGTTGCTATCATAGGTTTTTTGTTATTCCAAATGAATTTGCAAATTGCTCTTTCTAACTATAAAGAATTGAATGGGAATTTTGATGGGGATTGCATTGAATCTGTAGATTGCTTTTGGCAAAATGGCCATTTTTATTGTACTAATCTTGACAATCCATGATCACGGGAGGTCTTTCCATCTTCTGAGATCACCTACAATTTCTTTCTGCAGAGATGTGAAGTTCTTGTCATACAGGTCTTCCACTTGCTTGGTTAAAGACACACTGAGATGTTTTATGTTATTTGTGACTATTGTGATGGGTGTCATTTCCATAATTTCTTTCTCAGCCTTTTTATCTTTTTAGTAGAGGAAGGCTGTACTGATTTGTTTGAATTAATTTTATATGCAACCACTTTTCTGCAGTTGTTTATAAGGCTTAGTAGTTCTCTAGTGGTACTTTTGAGATGACTTAAGTATACTATCATATCCTCTGCAAATAGTGATATTTTTAATTCTTCCTTTCCAATTGGTATCCTTTTGACCTCCTTTTGTTGTTTGCTTGCTCTGGCTAGGACTTCAAATACTATATTGAATCAGTAGGAAGAGTGGGCAGCATTGTCAAATTTCTGATTTTAGTGGCATTGCTTCAAGTATCTCTCCATTTAGTTTGATGTTGGTTACCTGTACGCTGTATATTGCTTTTACTATGTTAAGGTACAGGCCTTGAATTTCTCATCTTTGCAAGACTTTTAATATGAAGAAGGGTTGGATTTTGTGAAATGTTTTTCAGCATTTAATGCAACGAACATGTGTTTTTTTCCTTTGTGTTTGTTTATATAGTGGATCACGTTGATGGAGTTCCATACATTCAACCATTTCTTCATCACTGGGATGAAGCCTACTTGATTATGATGGATGATCATTTTGATGTGTTCTTGGATTCAGTTTGCAAGTGCTTTATTGAGTATTTTGCATCAATATTCATAAGGGAAATTGGTCTGAAGTTCTCTTTCTTTGTTGGGTCTTTGTGTGGTTTAGGTATAAGTGTTAATTGTGGCTTTATTGAAGGAATTGGGTAGTGTTCCTTCTTTTTCTATTATATGGAATAGTTTGGACAGTATTGGTTTTAGATCTTCTATGAAGGTCTGATAGAATTCATTATAAAACCCACCTGGTTTATTTCTTTTGGGGTTATGGAACTGTTTAGATGGTTTATTTGACCCTGATTTAACTTTGCTACCTGGTATTTGTCTAGAAAATTGTCCATTTCCTCCAAATTTATTAGGATCTGATGAATCTTTGAATTTCCTTAGATTCTGTTGTTATGTCTCCCTTTCCTTTCTGATTTTGTTAATTTGGATACTCTCTCTGTGCCCTCCAGTTAGTCTGTCTAAGTGTTTATCAATCTTATTGATTTTCTCAAAGATCCAGTTCCTGGGTTTTTGATTTTTTGTATAGTTCTTTTTGTTTCTACTTGGGTGATTTCAGTCCCGAGATCGATTATTTCCTTTCATCTACTCCTCTTGGATGTCATTAATTCTTTTTCTTCTAGAGCTTTTAGGTGTGCTGTCAAACTACTAATGTATTATCTCTCTTGTTTTTTTTTTTTTTTTTAGGCTGCACTCAGAGCTATGAGTTTTCCTCTTAGCAGTCCTTTCCTTGTGTTCCATAAGTTTGGATACCTTGTGCCTTCATTTTCATTAAATTCAAAAAAATCTTTAATTTCTTTCTTTATTTCTTCCTTGACCAAGTTATCTACTCAGAGCATTGTTCATCCTGCATGTGCATGTGGGCTTTCTGTCAGTTTTTTGTTTTTGAAGACCAGTCTTAGTCTGCAATGACCTGATAAGATGCATGCGATTATTTCAATCTTCTTGTATCTGCTGAGGTTTGTTTCATGACTAATTATATGGTCAGTTTTGGAGATGGTACCATGAGGTGCTGAGAGGAAAGTATGTTCTTTTGTTTTATAATGAATGTTCTATGTGTATTGGTTAAGTCCATTTGGTTCATAATTTCTGTTAGTTTCTCTATGTCTCTATGTCTCTGCTTAATTTCTGTTTCCATGATCTGTCCATTGATGAAAGTAGGGTGTTTAGACCTCCTACTATTATTGTGTGAGGTACAGTGTGTGATTTGAGCTTCAGTAAGGTTTCTTTCATTCGAATGTAGGTACCCTTTCATTTGAAGCATAGATATTTAGGATTGAGAGTTCATCTTACTGGATTTTTCCTTTGATGAATATGAAGTGTCTTTCCTTATCTTTTTTGATATCTTTTGGCTGAATTTCGATTTTATTTGATAGTAAAATGGCTACTCTAGCTTGTTTCTTGGGACCATTTGCTTGGAAAATTGTTTTCTAGCTTTTTACTCTGAGGTAGTGTCTGTTTTTGTCTTTGAAGTGTGTTTCCTGTATGCAGCAAAATGCTGGATCCTCCTTATGTATCCAGTCTGTTAGTCTATGTCTTTTTTTTTTTTGTGTGTGTGGTGTCGAGTCCATTGATGTTAAAAGATATTAAGAAATAGTAATTATTATTTTCTCTCATTTTTGTTGTTAGAAGTGGAAATATGTCTGTGTGGCTATCTTCTTTTTGGTTTTTTGCAAGAAGATTACTTTCTTATTTTTTCTAGGGCATAGTTTCCCTCCTTGTGTTGGAGTTTTCCATCCATTATCCTTTAAGCCTGGATTTGTGGAAGGATATTGTGCAAATTTGGTTTTGTCATGGAACATCTTGGTTTCTCCATCTATGTTAATTGAGATTTTTGCTGGATATAATAGCCTGGATAGCATTTGTCTTTTCTTAAGGTCTATATGACACTTGCCACGGATCTTCTGACTTTCAGAATTTCTGGTGCTAAGTATGCTGTAAATTTGGTAGGTCTGCCTTTTTATGTTACTTAACCTTTTTCCCCTTACAGCTTTTAATATTCTTTCTTTCTTTCCTTCTTTCCTTCCTTCCTTCCTTCTTTCTTTCTTTCTTTTTTGCATTTGGTGTTTTGACTATTATGTGACAGGAGGAATTTCTTTTTTGGTTCAATATATTTGAAGTTCTGTAAGGCTTTTTGTATGTTCATGGGTATTTCTTTCGTAGGTTAGGGAAGTTTTCTTCTATAATTTTGTTGAAAATATTTACTGGCCCTTTAAGTTGGGTATCTTCACTCTCTTCTGTACTTATTATCCTTAGATTTGATCTTCTCATTCTGTCCTGGATTTCATGGATATTTTCCATTGCAGTTTTTTTGCATTTTACATTTTCTTTGATGGTTGTGTCAGTGATTTTTTATGGTATCTTCTGCCCTTGAGATTCTCTCTTCTATCTCTTGTATTCTGTTGGTGATGCTTGCCTTTATGACTGCTGATCTCTTTCCTAGGTTTTATATCTCAAGGGATGTAACCCTTAGTGATTACTTTACTCTTTCCATTTTCATATTCATATCCTGGATGGTTTTGTTTAATTCCTTCCCCTGTTTGGTTGTGTTTTCCTGTAATTTTTAAAGGGATTTTTGTGTTTTCTTTTTAAGGGCTTCTACTTGTTTACCTGTATTGTCCTGTATTTCTTAATGTCCTCTATCATCACCATGAAATGTGATTTTAAACACACATCTTGCTTTTCCGTTGTGTTTCAATATCTAGTATTTGTTTTATTGAGAGAACTGGGCTCTGATGATGACATCTAGTTTTGGTTTCTGTTGCTTAGTTTCCTGTGCTTGCCTCTCGCCCTCAGGTTGTCACTCATGTTAGCTGGTCTTACTGTCTCTGTAAGCCTATGTGTCAGCACTCTTGTAGACCTGTTTTCTTTCAGCAGGTTCTCTGTACAGAATTGTGAGCCTGGGTCAGCTCTGGGCTCAGGCAGAAACTGGAAGGGTCCTGTCCCAGACTTTTCCTGGATTTGTATGTCCTCAGGGCCCCAGGTGGGTCACTTGGCCTAGAAGATTTGGTCTTACCTCTGACTTCAGGTGTATTAGGGCTCATGGTGATGGGCTTTCATTTCCATGCACAGGCAGAGCTAAGACCGGAAGAACCCTTTCTTACACTTTCTGTATTTAATCATGTTCTTTTTTTAAAAAACCTTCATAAAAGTACTACTTTGTTATTATTAGGAGGTTCAATAGGACAAGACACAAAGTAATACATTTAAAAAAGGTAAGTGTCTCATCTTTCTCTAGTTATTTTTGCTATTCCTATAAAATTCCTATGAAATATTTATAACAATAAAAATCCTTATTTCTTGCTTTAAACATATAATATATAATACTATTTTATTTATAGTCTTTTTACTGTTCTGTAGCCTATTGCTTCTATGTCATTGTAAGTTAATACCAATTGCCATTTTAGAATTCCTAATATAGATAAAGCTTATGCAGAAATCAAACATTTTAAAAATAAACCTTAATTAGACTCTTATTTAAGCCACTGCCTATAACTAAGTAGGTTCATTACATATAAAAAACTTAGTTTAGATAAGGTTTGAAGTAATTTAGTTTCTAAGGACTTTAGAGATGGTAAATAAAGTGCTTACTTCACAATTATTAGGACTTGAGTTGGGATTCTCACTATCTACATAAAAATTGGTACTTGCACAATGACCCACAACTGGACAATGGCAGAGAGTGAGAAACTTTGGAACACTCAGTCCTAAATGAGATGTCTTCAGCAAACCTTTCCCACAGAGCATCTCAGAGATCTTTGTGGAAGAGGAGACAGAAAGACTGTAAGAGCTAGAGGTAGTGGATAACACTAGAGAAAAAGGGTCTTCCATACATGACAGGACTGGTGCACATATAAATTCACAGGGACTGGCAGCACACAAACGATTTGCACAGGTTCAATCCCGAATGAGTTCCAGCTCCAAGATTGAAAGGGAAATGTGGACACAGTGTCCCACTCATAATCAAGAAGATATTTATGATTGATATTGGAAAACAAAAATTTAGTTTTTTCCAATGGAGTCTCATTGAATATATCAATTATACTCCAGAGCAGGCCCCAAGCTCAGAAGTAGATAGCAAAAAAATTAACTTTTTAATTACTTTTTGTGTGAAAACTTTTGTTTATTTTTGACATATTTTGTCTTCCTGTTTTTTGTTTTGATTTTCATTTTTTGAAAGAGTGAGAGAATTTCATAAAGTCATTGTTTTTGATAGCTGTGTAATATTCCAATGTGTAGATGTACCACATTTTCTGTATCCATTCCTCTGTTGAAGAGCATCTGGCTTCTTTCCAGCTTCTGGCTACTATAATAAGGCTGCTATGAACATAGTGGAGCACTTGTCTTTTTTATATGTTGGGGCATCTTTTGGGTATATGCCCAAGAGAGGTATAGCTGGGTCCTCAGGTAGTTCAATGTCCAATTTTCTGAGGAGGCTCCAGACTGATTTCCAGAATGGTTGTACCAGTCTGCAATGCCACCAACAATGGAGAAGTGTTCCTCTTTCTCCACATCCTTGCCAGCATTTGCTGTCACCTAAGTTTTTTGATCTTAGCCATTCTCACAATGGAGGGAACTGGAAAATATCATCCTGAGTGAGGTAACCCAATCACAGAAAAACGCACATGGTATGCACTCATTGATAAGTGGCTATTAGCCCAAATGCTTGAATTACCCTAGATGTACAGAACACATGAAACTCAAGACTGATGATCAAAATGTGAATGCTTCATTCCTTCTTTAAAAGGGGAACAAGAATACCCTTGGCAGGGAATAGGGAGGCAAAGATTAAAACAGAGGCAGAAGGAACACCCATTCAGAGCCTGCCCCACATGTGGCCCATACATATACAGGCACCCAATTTGACAAGATGGATAAAGCAAAGAAGTGCAGGCCAACAGGAGCCGGATGTAGATCTCACCTGAGAGACACAGACAGAATACAGCAAATACATAGGCGAATGCCAGCAGCAAACCACTGAACTGAGAACGGGACCCCCATTGAAGGAATCAGAGAAAGAACTGGAAGAGCTTGAAGGGGCTCGAGACCCCATATGAACAACAATGCCAATCCACTAGAGCTTCCAGGGACTAAGCCCCTACCCAAAGACTATACATGGACTGACCTTGGACTCTAACCTCAAAGGTAGCAGTGAATAGCCTAGTAAGAGCACCAGTGGAAAGGGATGCCCTTGGTCCTGCTAAGACTGAACCCCCAGTGAAGGTGATTAATGGGGGGAGGGCGGTAATGGGGGGAGGATGGTGAGGGGAACACCCATATAAAAGGGGAGGGGGAGGAGTTAGGCAGATGTTGGCCCAGAAACCGGGAAAAGGAATAACATTCGAAATGTAAATAAGAAATACTCAAGTTAATAAAAAAAAAAAGAAAGAGTGAGAGAGACAGAGAGTCAGAGATATAGAATGAATGAATTTGTGTCAATGGGCAGATAAATGGGTCATGGGAGGAGTTGGGGAAGGAAAAAATAAACAAAATACATTGTATGATTAAAAAACCCTTTCTTTTTAGATCAAATAGCTGCCCTAAAATACTCCAAACTAGAGAAAATTTGAAATAACTCAAATTTCAAGTTTCAAACATCTGACTCAAAATTTTATAACATTTATTTATTTACAACATTATATTATGTTATTGATAACAATAACATTTTTGGTGTTTGATAATAAAAATCAAATGTTATATTTGGATGCGTATCATTTAGACATAACTAATTATGCTCATCTTCATATATTTCTCTATTAAAGTGATCAAATAAACATATTGGTTTTATATAATGCTGCACCAATATGGCTGTTTGTGTCACAAAATAAGTATCTATATACAGAGATTTACATAAAATCTTAAACTTTTTTAATGAGAATTTCACAATACAGAATATTATTTGATCCAACCCATCCTGATTCCCTTTCCTCCAATTCTTCCCTTATCCCCTGGCTACTAATTTTCTCATAAATTTTATATTTTTACATAAGTCATATCACTATTGCACCAATAGATCTGTATTTCCAGTAGCTTGGGATAACAAATTAGCATGATTGTTGAATACTTTTCTACTCCAGTAACGCAAATAGAATCTTCCAGCACTATAATAGCTAGTGAATAGAAATGAAGCTTCTAGGTTGATACCAGATTGATTTTTCTGTGTCATATGATTCTAGAGTGGTTTATTTTCAGTATTAAGGCCTTAGCTCCAAGTTATGAAGGATAACCAAGAGTAATTGTTAGCCTTTGATATCTGGGAGAGAGTGTCCATTTGTTACAGAGCAACCACATTAAAACTTTAAAATATATGAACATGATATATATGTGTATGTATCATTTTAGGAGACTTTTCTACTACTTTTATTAGTGGCCTTATGAAATTTTCAAAAACAGTATTATTTTTCTCATATTTGTTGATTCTTTACTCTTTCATCTCTTATTCCATTAACTCTTCCTTTTCCAATATTGTCTCCTCTTCAGAGACTATACGTATATTCTATTCTCTTTTTCTTTAAATCACCTCCCACCACCATTATGGCCTCTTACTAATTTCCTAGGCACTCTAATTTAAGCACGCATATCTAAATATTCAAATATAAAATATATATCTTAAAGACAACATTAAATGTTTATCTTTCTGACTCTGGATTACCTAATGTATATCATTTCCAGGCATATCATTTTATTGTGATATTAATGATTTTATTTTTCTTACAACTGAATAGTACTCCATTAAATATCTTTTCTACAGTTTCATTACCCACTCATCAGATGATAGACATCTAAGCTGTCCCCATTTCTTGATATTGAACTGAGTAGCATCAATATGGATGAGAAAGTATATCTGTAGAATACAGAGTCCTTTGGAAATATGTCAGGACAGGTATAGCTGGTTCATATGGTAGATCTATTTCACACATTTGTAGGAAAATTTACACTGATTTCTATAGTGACCACGGTTTTCACTTCTATCAATCATGCAAAAGAGATCCCTTTTTCGTACATGGATGCTGGAATTTATTATCCTTTGCTTTTGCTTTTGATCTTAGCCTTTCTGACAGGAGTAAGATGAAATCTCAAAGTAGTCTTAATCTGAATTTTCCTCATGGCTAAAAATTTGAACATTTGAAAAATATTTCATAGTAAATTCTGATGTTTCTTTTGAGAATTCTATTTACTTCCATTCCATGGTTTTAAGTTGGGTGATTTACTTTCTCAACATTTACCATTATTTTTTTCTTTTAATTTTTGAGATAAAATTTCTCTAGGTAGTCTTGGCTATCCTGTAATTCACTCTGTAGACCAGGCTGGCCTCAAACTCAGATACCCATCTGCCTCTGTCTCTCAAGTGTTAGGATTAAAGATGTGCCCCACTACTGCCTGGCTTTGATGTTTATTATTATTTTTAAAACATTGCACGTTCCTGATACTAATCATGGTCATTTTTTATAGCTGGTAAGGATTTTCCCCATAGGTTTCTCATTTAAGAGGGATGCATATGCAGTGCACATATACACATGAGTAGACATGAGCATGAGATAGTGGAGTAACCATATCCATTTAAATCTATTTATTAAATCCAGTATTCTCCCTTGATGAGTGATTGCTTCTAATCTATTGTTTCTAGTGTTCTTATTATATAGCTGAGGCATTATTTTAATAATTATAAGTATAGGAACTGGATAGTCAATATTTTTCATAAATTTAGAAAGCAAATGAAACTGTCTTATAGTAGATTTGTTGTAAAACTAAAATATGAATGTTATGGTAGATTTTGCATTGACTACAGCTTTTTTGAATGCACCCTTAACATCTTTGTTCCTCAGGCTGTAAACTAAAGGGTTCAGCATTGGAATAATCATGGTGTAGAATACAGATGCCATTTTGTCAGTGCCCATGGTGTGACTGGAACTGGGCTGCAAATACATGAAGATAACGGTACCATAGAAGATGGAGACTGCAGTGAGGTGGGAAACACAGGTGGAAAATGCCTTCTGGCGTCCTTCAGATGAATGCATCCTCAGAATAGTGATAAAGATAAACAGGTAGGAGATCACAATGACCACAATAGAGAAAAGAGCATTAAAACCCACAACAAAGAAAATCACCGTCTCACTGAGAGAGGTGTCTGAGCATGAGAGGGCCAGGAGAGGTGGGGCATCACAGAAAAAGTGGTCTATCACATTGAACTTGCAGAAGGAGAGCCTGAAAATGTTTCCAGTGTGGACAGAGGAATTCAGGAAGCCACAGACATAGGAGCCTATGATCAGACAAGCACATGTGTTTGTGGTCATGGTGGTGGTATAATGCAGGGGCTTACACACTGCTGCATAGCGGTCATAAGCCATGGCAGCCAAGAGAAAGCTTTCTGTGGTTATAAAGCCCACAAAGAAGAAGAACTGGGTTCCACAAGCATTGTGGGATATGGTTTTGTCTATTGAAAGGAGACCTGCCATTACTTTGGGAGTGACAGCTGAAGAATAACCAAAGTCCACCAGAGACAGGTGACTGAGAAAAAGATACATGGGTGTATGGAGGTGTGAGTCCAGTAGAATCAACCCTACCATTCCCAGGTTCCCAAGCAAGGTGCTGAGATAGATGAGAAGGAAGACAATGAAGAGTGGTATCTGGAGTTCTGGGTCATCTGTTAACCCTGCAAGAATGAACTCAGTCACCTCGGTACTGTTTTTCATTGGGGATCATGTGGCTGCCCTGTAGCAAAGAGAATGAGATGAGAATGAGAATGGAGAGTAATGTGCGGTATTTTCTGACTTATCTCTCCATGCCTCCCTTCAGTGTGGCAATGTTCCTTTCAAGCATTCTGACCCAAGTTGGCTGTGGCAGGAAAATTCAAGTTTAAATTAAAATGAGATCATACTGTGTTTAGAAAAGACAATGTATTTCAATCTAGTATCTTCACATATGACTGAATTGAGGTTCAGGAAAAAAGTCTTAGGTAAGACTGCCATATTAGTTGTTCCCTAGAAAAGCACAAAGTCTGTATTTGAAGCTTCAAACCAAGCAAAAAATTATTTTTTCACTAAACTAGAATTATTTAAAGTATTAATAATCAGGGTAATGTGCAATAGCTGGAAGTATATATCTTATATTCATTTTCTGAGCTTTTGTTGTGTTTTGTTCAGTTTTCATCTTTGGGTGTGTGGTTAATGAAAACTGTGGGCTTTGAAAACTTTAGATTATTTCTTTTCACTGTGAACAGAATCTAAAGACCATGATTTTATTTCTTCATATTGTGTAGGCTCAGGAGCAGTGGTATTTCATAAGGCCCTATTTCCTAGTTTATACAAGCCTTCTGTTATTTTGTGATAGAAGATCTTATATCTTGAATGTTTATTTCTTATAGACACCAACTCCAGCCATATGATGTTGTTTCTTAGTGCATCTACATCATATACATCTCCCAGTGACTCTGAATTGTAATATCAGAGGTTAGGATATCAGCATAAGTATCTTGGTTGCATCATATTGTTAATTCTTCCAGAAGTATTGCAAAATTTACTTTATTTTACTCTCATTTCACTTTATTTTACCTATTGCAAGTTATATAAAAATAATAGTCCATAATAAGAAAGTATATTTAAGTGAGTAAACAACTTTATTAGTCTCATGGTAGAGTAAGATACACAGGGCCTGCCTTTTACCATACACAGAAAACATTAACTTATATGCTAGAAATTATGGAATATATCCAATAAAAATTTCGTTTTCCCAGTAAACCTATTTTGCTCTCACATCCACGTATCTTGGATTCTTGACCCTACGTAGTTCATCTCCAGGTCAGAAACATTTGGATGCAAATGTCAGAAGCTATATTTTTCATAATGTTCATGAGTTTGCTTAGTAGGTATATGACTACACTTTTTCCATAAACTTTTTCTTGACTGTAGTTATAATCCAAATTTGAACTACATTATATAACATATATTATACATTGTGATTCAATCAAAGTATTTTGCTTATCTTGATTTTAGAAGTGGTTAATATACAAGATGGACCTTCCAGATAAAGTAAACTCAAAAGTTTGCTGACAAAATTCATGAAATTTGTACTCTCCATATACTTTCCTATCCTTCTATCCTTCAGATAGTCTCTTCTCTTTTTTTTTTTTTATGAAAGATTTCTGTCTTTGTAGGTGAATAGCCAACCCATTTATGTAAAGCACAGGAATTATTTTATGTTTTAGTTATCATGGATACAAGCTTATATATTTGCACCTTAGTTGATTATAAAAGTATAAGTTGGATGATAAAATGCAGATAACATATGCCTCCAATAAATGCCTTTATTTTTGTAATATTTAAAATATAGGAGAGCCTTTATTTTTTATCATTATCTTTCTATTCTCAGAACACAAGATACCTTGGATAGGATAAAACATATAATAAATGAAATTATAAAATTTATAGGTAGGTGGGTGGATCTGGAAATAATTATCCCTAGTGAGATAACATATAACCCATTTATATACTTATAAATGTGCAATTGTAATGCCAATTATCATTAGTGGGAATTGCATAAGAAAATATAGGAGCCTGCTTAAGTCATGCCTGTTTTGGAATCTCCTCTTATTTATAAATCAAGAATATTTATAAATAAAATTTGAATTTGCCTTTTATGGTAAAGGTCTTTTACCTAAGTATTTTAGAAATTTAAAATGGAGACTAGAGAATTGAATTGGGGTTTAAACCAGTAGTTGCTCTTGTAGAGGATGTAGGTTCAGTTCCCAGCACTAACATATTGGCTCACAACACGTAATTGTAGTAATGAGATGTTTCATACAACTAATCATTTTATTTAATAAGTTTTATTGTATGTTCTATGAGAAACATCATCTATTTTACTATTATTTGATTTTTATAAAGAGAGTTTGATATAAAATAAAAGGATTCCAGGAAATATATGTAACTCATGGGAATGTTTTAAATGCAACTCAGAGCAAATGATCTGAGTCATAGTTGTATAAAAACAACTGGATTTTCAAAGGTTTGGAGTGCCCTGCTCTATATATAATCTTTGGATAACCTTTTTAAAAATAAAAATGAATAATCTGAATAAATCCTAGGAGCTGTCTCTTTTTTCATTCTCTTAGTAAGCACTGTGTCTGCCTTGGGTATGAGAATTTTGCTGATTTCTTCATCCCCAATAATGAATATAACATATTTCCTAATGTAGGGAATTTTCAGACTGAAGCATTGGGGCCAATAGATATTGAGCTTTATTCTTATTTTTCATTCATCAAGAAGACTATAATGATTTATTAATTTTTTAGGGTTGTGAAATAGTGATTTAGAATTGCTCTCTCAGTGTGATGGTTAATAAGTCTTATTTCTAATACCAGCCAAGTTTCTTTGGCTAGAAGTAGAGGTTCAGTCTAGACCTTTTTAATATTATAGTTATATCTGTTATATATAGTTAGGTAATTTTGCAACTATTTCTGAGAATTTTTGTAATTTGTTCTTATGTTTGATATGCTCTCATTAATTAACAACTCCTTCTTTTAAAAAATTACTAAGATTTTCCTGATTGCAATAACATTTTACAATTATACCCCTGTTTGGTATTCTCATAAAATCTAGGATTAATTAACATAAAACATATTATCATTTTCCCTAAAAGAGTCTACTAAGATTAAAGTGGTTTTAAATAAAACAATTAATTTATAGCAAAGCAGAGACCCATGTTTTAATAACTCTCTCATATGATAAATACGTATGATATTTTTTACAATATCACCAGTGGATTTGAGCATACAGCCTCTGATTGTCTCTGATACGAAGTATAGCAATATAGAAAACAGTACCATGTAACCTCTAGGTGAACCAATGGAAAAAATGGCTGAGCTCTTCTGGTTATTTCTATTCTCAAGTTCATGAGGATTATGGGTCTGACCCAGAGGTTTACCTTCTTTCTTAAGTAAGACAGCCTGCAAACATGGCATCTTCATACAAAGTTCAGGATTTCATCCTTGAAAGTAAGAAAATATATTTGGAGACTCTTATTTGGTGTTTGGCACAGAAGTTAAAAATGCCTAAATGAAAGAAAAATAACACAGCTGGCTTTGGGACCCTCTATCACAAGCTCTAGTCCTATATCTCTTAGTTTCCCTTCTTGAACAAATTATCAGAGCTTTTAAAATTTCATAATATGTTCATCCATAAAAATAAATAATAAACAATAAATCCCCTGGACAGATGCTCTGAAAGAAGCCTGGTGTGACAAAAAATAGTCTTCATCATTTCTCATACATGGTAAGGTGTGTTTACTGTTTTATCCAAATGAATAATACCACTGTTATTTTTCCCCAGGGAACACTCTTTTACTAACATGCCATTTGGTGAGAAATTAGTTGCTGGCTCTAGACAACTGCTAATAGTCAGATCAATAACAAAAACAAAAGTAAAAGAGGTTCTTGTTATGAGTTATTCCCTTTAGTGAGAGGCCAGTGGAAATATAATATGTTAAGAAGTGGAACCAGGAGAGAGATCTGCAGCCATGGAACCCTCATAGGAAAAATATCTCAAGAGGACTTCAACAAACCTTTATCTCACACAACTGGGGAGTAGGTATTTAATGATGCTATGGGACTCCACTATGCTTATTGATCAGTATCACAGGATTATTTTCAATAATTATTTAAACAAATCTGTCTGTAATGAAAGAATTATAGGATTTCAATTTGACATTTGGGTTAAGGGATAGTAATTTATATTTTGTGTGTACAGTACATGTCTGCTTTCCTTAATTGGTATTATTTAACTTTGAGAAGAAATGTCAATGTGTTCAATAGTTTTTTTTTTTAATCTCTCCTGAGATTAAACTACGACGCTGTGACTTAGTAACAAGGTAGTGAAACTTAACAAATTAAGAAATGTTCTTTGCATTTGTGGTGCTCAAGTAGAGTGGTTATAATAAGTACAAAACAAATATCGGAAGTACAAAATCACTGACATTTACTCAACCATGCACAGTTTGTCCATAAGAACACTAAACAGGAAGTCATGATGTATACCACAAAAGCCTATATAGGATAAAAGAAAGATGAAAAATAAATTAAATTAGTATAAAAATAGAATCTAATAAGATAATTTTTAAGCAATTTAAAAAAAAAAGGAAAACCAAGATATAACATGTGACAAGGAACTTTGAAGGATGGCACTGAGTTCATTTTCTATTGTCTGTCTAGGTAGTCTTCAGAATAATATGTTTCCCAGGAAGACTCTATAGAGGAAAATAATATTCATTTACAAGTGGTTATCAATCAGAGCTTGCTTATCAGTGAAGAAGGGGGACATGTGTTTTTTTTTTGTTTTTTGTTTTTTGTTTTTTTTTTTTTTTGTTTTTTTTGTTTTTTTTACTTCAGCTCCAGGACATTCATCAAGTTAAGACCAGTGTACATACTTCTCAACACTCGGCCTTCTTTTTCTTTCCATACTTAGAGCATAATCCTACTTATTGGTAAATTTTTTATCCACCATCTGCATAAGACATAAAGAATTCCAAGAGACAGTTAAAATGTATTCTTTACAATTGAAAGGAATGAAAAGGGTCTCATTTCCCTAATTACTTTCTCAGCCTGTTTAACCTTTGAGTAGAGGATGGCTACTAATTTGTTTGAATTAATTTTATACCCCAAAACTTTGCTGAAGTTGTTTATCAGATTAAGTAGTTCTCTGGTGGAACTTTTGGGGGTCACTTAAGTACACTATCATATCATCTGCAAATAGTGATATTTTGGTCTCTTCCCTTCCAATTTGTATCCTTTTTACCCCCTTTCACTGTCTGATTGCTCAGGCTAGGACTTAGAGTACTATATTGAATAAGTAGAGAGAGAGTGGGCAATCTTGTCTAGTCCCTGATTTTAGTGGGATTGCTTCAAGTTTCTCTCCATTTAGTTTGATGTTAGCTACTGGTTTCTGTATATTGCTTTTACTAAATTAGGGAAATGACACCCTTCACAATAGTCCCAAATAATATAAAATATCTTGGTGTGACTTTAAACAAGCAAGTGAAAGATCTGTATGACAAGAACTTTAAGTCTCTGAAGAAAAGAAATTGAGGAAGGTCTCAGAAGATGGAAAGACTTTCCATGCTCATGGATTGGCAGGATTAATATAGTAAAGATGGCCATTTTCCCAAAAGCAATCTAGAGATTCAATGCAATCCCCATCAAAATTCCTACTCAATTATTTATAGAGATAGAAAGAGCAATTTGTAAATTCATTTGGAATAACAAAATACTCAGGATAGCAAAAACTATACACGAGAATCAAAGAAGTTCTGAGGGAATCAACACCCTGGCTTCAAGAATTATTACAGAGTGATAGTCATAAAAACTGCATGGTATTGGTACAGAGACAGGCAGATAGATCAGTGGAACAGAATTGAAGACACAGAAATGAACCCACAGACCTATGGTCACTTAATCTTTGACAAAGGAGCTAAAACCATCCAATGGAAGATTGCGTTTTCAACAAATGGGTTGAACTGGAGGTCAGCATGTAGAAGAATGTAAATCGATCCATTCTTATCACCGTGTACAAAGCTTAAGTCCAAATGCATAAAGGACCTCCACATTTAACCAGATACACTCAAACTAAAAGAAGAAAAAGTGGGGAAGAGTCTTGAAAACATGAGCACTGGGGAAAATTTCCTGAACAGAACACCAATGGTTTATGCTCTAAGATCAAGAATCAACAAGTGGGACCTCATAAAACTGCAAAGCTTTTGTAAAGAGAAAGACACTGTTACTAGGACAAAATGGCAACCAATAGATTGGGAAAAGATCTTTACCAATCCTACATCTGAAAGAGGGCTAATACCCAAATTATACAAAGAACTCAAGTAGTTAGACTCCAGAGAGCCAAATCACCCTATTAAAAAATGGGGTATAGAGCTAAACAAAACTTTCTCAGCTGAGGATTATTGCATGGCCAAAAAGCACCTAAAGAAATGTTCAACATCCTTAGTCATCAGGGAAATGCAAATCAAAACAACCCTGAGATTCCACTCACACCAGTCAGAATGGCTAAGATCAAAAACTCAGGTGACAGCAGATGCTGGTGAGGATGTGGAGAAAGAGGAACTCTCCTCCACTGTTGGTGGGATTGCAAGCTGGTACAACCACTCTGGAAATCAGTCTGGAGGTTCCTCAGAAAATTGGATATTCCAAGATCTGAGGACCCAGCTATACCTGTCCTGGGCATATACCCAAAAGATGTTCCAACATACAGCAAGGACACATACTCCACTATGTTAATAGAAGCCTTATTTATAATAGCCAGCAGCTGGAAAGAACCCAGATGCCCTTCAACAGAGGAATGGATTAAAGAAAAATGTGGTACATCTACACAATGGAATACTACTCAGCTATCAAAAACAATGACTTCATGAAATTCATAGGCAAATGGAATGAATTAGAAAATATCGTCCTGAGTGAGGTAACTCAATCACAGAAAAACACACTTGGCATATACTCATTGATAAGTGGATATTAGCCAAAAAGCTCGAATTACCCATGATGCAATCCACAGAACACAGGAAACTCAAAAAGAAGGATGACAAAAATGCAGATGCTCCCATTCTTTCTTAAAAGGGAAAATATCCATAGGAGGGGATATGGAAGCAAAGTTTAGAGCAGTGACTCAAGGAACGGCCATTCAGATCCTTTTCCACATGTGGCACATATATATATATATATATATATATATATATATATATATATATATATATATATACAGCCACCAAAACTAGATAAGATTGATGAAGCTGTAAAATTCATGCTGAAAGGGAAAAGATATAGATCTCTCCTGAGAGACACATCCACAGCATGTCCAATACAGAGGTCAATGCTAGCAGCAAACCACTGAACTAAGAACAGGACCCCCTTGGGGTGAATTAGAGGAAGTATTGAAAGGGTTGAAGGAGCTTGCAACCCCATGAAAACAACAATGCCAACCAACCAGAGCTTCCAGGGACTAAACCACTACCAAAAGACTATATATGGACTGACCCAGGGATCCAACTGCATATGTAGCAGAGAATAGCCTTGTTGGGGCACCAGTTGAAGGGGAAGCTCTTGGTCCTGCCCAAGTTAGACCACCAGTGCAGGGGAATGTGGGGCAGCAATAAGGAGGACATATGGGTGGAATGCCCATATGGGGGTTGGGTAGGATAGGGGCTTATTGATAGGAAACCGGGAAGGGGAGTAACATTTGAAATGTAAGTAAAGAAATATATCTAATTAAACATAAAAAAGAAAGGAATGAGATAGGTTTTATTAACTTGGTGGCTAAAAGAAAAATATTTTGGGTATTTAGGTGACTATTCTAGCAATGGATACTAAAGAAGGCTGAGAGCAAGAAATGATCAATATTTATATATTTTTTTATTAGCCCTCTAGCAGATGTAGAGTTAGTGAAGAGTTTTCCCCAATCTGTAGATTGCTGAGTTGTCCTATTGGCTATGTCCTATGCCTTAGAGCAACTTTCCAGTTTCATGAGGTCCCATTGATCAATGTTTAGGAAATTTCTGCCTATGCTAATGAGTTCAAGGCTCTTTCCCACTTTCTCTTCTATTAGATTCAGTGTACTTGGTTTTATTTTGAGGTCCTTGATCCACTTGGACTTGAGCTTTGTGCATGATTACAAACACGGATCTATTTCTTTTTTTCTACATACAGATTATCAGTTAGAACAGCACCATTTATTGAAGATGCCTTCTTTTTTCCATTGTATATTTTCGTCTTCTTTGTCAAAGATCAAGTTTGCTTAAATATATGATTTTGTTTCTGGGTTTTCAATTCTATTCCATTGATCAATGTGTCTGTCTCTGTATCAATACCATGCAGTTTTTAATCAGTACTCTTCTGTAGTAGAGCTTGAGGTCAGGGATGGTGATTCTTCCAGCTGTTCTTTTATTGTTAAGAATTTGATTTGCCAGCACACCTAAAAGCTCTAGAACAAAAAGAAGTAAATACACCCAGGAGGAGTAGAAGGCAGGAAATAATCAAACTCAGAGCTGAAATCAACCAAGTAGAAACAAAAAGGACCATAGAAAGAATCAACAGAACCAAAAGTTGGTTCTTTGAGAAAATCAACAAGATAGATAAACCCTTAACCAGACTAACAAGAGGACACAGAGAGTGCATCCAAATTAACAAAATCAGAAATGAAAAGGGAGACATTACTACAGATTCAGAGGAAATTCAAAAAATCATCAGATCTTACTATAAAAGCCTAAATTCAACAAAACTTGAAAATCTGCAGGAAATGGACAACTTCCTAGACAGATACCAGGTACCGAGGTTAAATCAGGAACAGATAAACCAGCTAAACAACCCCATAACTCCTAAGGAAATAGAAGCAGTCATTAAAGGTCTCTCAAGCAAAAAAAGCCCAGGGCCAGACGGGTTTAGTGCAGAATTCTATCAGACCTTCGTAGAAGACCTCATACCAATATTATCCAAACTATTCCACAAAATTGAAACAGGTGGAGCACTACCGAATTCCTTCTATGAAGCCACAATTACTATTATACCTAAACCACACAAAGACCCAACAAAGAAAGAGAACTTCAGACCAATTTCCCTTATGAATATCGACGCAAAAATACTCAATAAAATTCTGGCAAACCGAATCCAAGAGCACATCAAAACAATCATCCACCATGATCAAGTAGGCTTCATCCCAGGCATGCAGGGATGGTTTAATATACGGAAAACCATCAACGTGATCCATTATATAAACAAACTGAAAGAACAAAACCACATGATCATTTAATTAGATGCTGAGAAAGCATTTGACAAAATTCAACACCCCTTCATGATAAAAGTCCTGGAAAGAATAGGAATTCAAGGCCCATACCTAAACATAGTAAAAGCCATATACAGCAAACCAGTAGCTAACATTAAACTAAATGGAGAGAAATTTGAAGCAATCCCACTAAAATCAGGGACTAGACAAGGCTGCCCACTCTCTCCCTACTTATTCAATATAGTTCTTGAAGTTCTAGCCAGAGCAATCAGACAACAAAAGGAGATCAAGGGGATACAGATCGGAAAAGAAGAAGTCAAAATATCACTATTTGCAGATGATATGATAGAATATTTAAGTGATCCTAAAAGTTCCACCAGAGAACTACTAAAGCTGATAAATAACTTCAGCAAAGTGGCTGGGTATAAAATTAACTCAAATAAATCAGTAGCCTTCCTCTATACAAAAGAGAAACAAGCCAAGAAAGAAATTAGGGAAACGACACCCTTCATAATAGACCCAAATAATATAAAGTACCTCGGTGTGACTTTAACCAAGCAAGTGAAAGATTTGTACAATAAGAACTTCAAGACTCTGAAGAAGGAAATTGACGAAGACCTCAGAAGATGGAAAGATCTCCCATGATCATGGATTGGCAGGATTAATATAGTAAAAATGGCCATTTTACCAAAAGCGATCTACAGATTCAATGCAATCCCCATCAAAATACCAATCCAATTCTTCAAAGAGTTAGACAGAACAATTTGCAAATTCATCTGGAATAACAAAAAACCCAGGATAGCTATAAATATCCTCAACAATAAAAGGACTTCAGGGGGAGTCACTATCCCTGAACTCAAGCAGTATTACACAGCAATAGTGATAAGAACTGCATGGTATTGGTACAGAGACAGACAGACAGACCAATGGAACAGAATTGAAGACCCTGAAAAGAACCCACACACCTATGGGCACTTGATTTTTGACAAAGGAGCCAAAACCATCCAATGGAAAAAAGATAACATTTTCAGCAAATGGTGCTGGTTCAACTGGAGGTCAACATGTAGAAGAATGCAGATCGATCCATGCTTATCACCCTGTACAAAGCTTAAGTCCAAGTGCATCAAGGACCTCCACATCAAACCAGATACACTAAAACTAATAGAAGAAAAACTAGGGAAGCATCTGGAACACATGGACACTGGAAAAAATTTCCTGAACAAAACACCAATGGCTTATGCTCTAAGATCAAGAATCGACAAATGGGATCTCATAAAACTACAAAGCTTCTATAAGGCAAAGGACACTGTGGTTAGGACAAAACGGCAACCAACAGATTGGGAAAAGATCTTTATCAGTCCTACAACAGATAGAGGGTTATATCCAAAATATACAAAGAACTCAAGAAGTTAGATCGCAGGGAGACAAATAACCCTATTAAAAAATGGAGTTCAGAGCTAAACAAAGAATTCACAGCTGAGGAATGCCAAATGGCTGAGAAACACCTAAAGAAATGTTCAACATCTTTAGTCATAAGGGAAATGCAAATAAAACAACCCTGAGATTTCACCTCACACCAGTGATAATGGCTAAGATCAAAAACTCAGGTGACAGCAGATGCTGGTGAGGATGCGGAGAAAGAGTAACACTCCCCCATTGTTGGTGGGATTGCAGAGTGGTACAACCATTCTGGAAATCAGTCTGGAGGTTCCTCAGAAAATTGGACATTGAACTGCCTGAGGATCCAGCTATACCTCTCTTGGGCATATACCCAAATTATGCCCCAACATATAAAAAAGACACGTGCTCCACTATGCTCATCGCAGCCTTATTTATAATAGCCAGAAGATGGAAAGAACCCAGATGCCCTTCAACAGAGGAATGGATACAGAAAATGGGGTACATCTACACAATGGAATATTACTCAGCTATCAAAAACAATGACTTTATGAAATTCGTAGGCAAATGGTTGGAACTGGAAAATATCATCCTGAGTGAGGTAACCCAATCACAGAAAAACACACATGTTATGCACTCATTGATAAGTGGCTATTAGCCCAAATGCTTGAATTACCATAGATGCCTAGAACAAATGAAACTCAAGACGGATGATCAAAATGTGAATGCTTCACTCCTTCTTTAAAAGGGGAACAAGAATACCCTTGGCAGGGAATAGAGAGGCAAAGATTAAAACAGACACAGAAGGAACACCCATTCAAAGCCTGCCCCACATGTGGCCCATACATATACAGCCATCCAATTAGATGAGATGGATGAAGCAAAGAAGTGCAGGCCAACAGGAGCCGGATGTAGATTGCTCCTGAGAGACACAGCCAGAATACAGCAAATACAGGGGCGAATGCCAGCAGCAAAACACTGAACTGAGAATAGGACCCTCGTTGAAGGAATCAGAGAAAGAACTGGAAGAGCTTGAAGGGGCTCGAGACCCTATATGTACAAGAATGCCAAGCAACCAGAGCTTCCAGGGACTAAGCAACTACCTAAAGACTATACATGGACTACCCTGGACTCTGACCTCATAGGCAGCAACGAATATCCTAGTAAGAGCACCAGTGGAAGGGGAAGCCCTGGGTCCTGCTAAGACTGAACCCCCAGTGAACTAGATTTTTGGGGGGAGGGCGGCAATGGGGGGAGGATGGGGAGGGGAACACCCATAAAGAAAGGGAGGGGGAGGGATTAGGGGGATGTTTGCCCGGAAACCAGGAAAGGGAATAACACTCGAAATGTATATAAGAAATACTCAAGTTAATAAAAAAAAAGAAAAAAAAAAGAATTTGAGTTGCTATTCTGCATTTTTTGCCTTTCCAGATGAATTTGAGAATTGCTCTTTCCAGGTCTTTGAAGAATTGTGTTGGTATTTCGATGGGGATTGAATTAAATCTGTTTTAAGTATTGCCTTTGGTAGGATGGTCATTTTTATTATGCTAATTCTGTCAATCCATGAGCATGGAAGATTTCTCCACTTTCTGAGATCTTTGACTTTTTTCTTGAGAGTCTGGAAATTCTTTTTATAGTGATCTTTCACTTGTTTGATTAGAGCTACCCCACGATATTTTATATTATCTGTGGGCATTGTGAAGGGATTTGTTTCCCTAATTTCTTTCTCAAACTGTTTATCATTTTTATACAGGAAGGCTAATGATGTATTTGAGACAATTTGAGGGACCTTAGGTGAAATGCCCCATAGTGGGGAGAGGGAATTTGTAGAGTCCACCTTATGTAAACAGACAGGGCATCAAGTGGAGGGATGTGACTGCCATGCCACAGTCAAAAACTCTGACCCATAATTGTTCTCATGTGAAAGAACTGCAGGATGAAAAATGGAGACGAGCCTGAGGAAAAGGCAGTCCAGTTACAGGCCCAGTGTTGGATACAGTCCAGGGTGAGTCCCCTAGGCCTGACACTATTAATGATGCTACTGTGTGCTTACAAACAGGGGCCTATCATGACTATCCTCTGAGAGGCCCAATGAGCAGCTGAAAGAGTCAGATATAGATATTTATACCCAAGCAATGGATAGATGCTTGTGATCCTTGTGGTTGAATTAGGGAAAAGCTGGAAGAAGTTGAGGAGGAGGGCGACCCCATAGGAACACCAGCAATCTCAACTCACCTGGACTCCCTGGATCTCTCAGACAGTGAGCCACCAACCAGGCAGCATAACTAGTTGATATGAAGCCCCCAACACATATACAGCAGAGGGCTGCCGGGTCTGGACTCAGAGAAGATGCACCTAATCCTCAAGAGACTTGAGACCCCAAGGAGTGGGGACATCTGGTGGTGTGGGTGTGGGTGTGGTTGTGGGGACATCCTCTTGGAATCAGGGGGGAAGGTATGGGACATGGAACAGTCAGAAGGTGGACCAGGAAGGAGATAAAGCCTGGACTGTAAAAAAAAATAAAAAATGTTAACTTGAAAGTAATAAGTAAATTGACAACTAAGAGGAATTAGGGAGTAGGGAGAGGGATAAAGAAGAAGACAAGAGGTGTACATGACAATCAATTGTATTGAAACATAATCTCTGTATGAGAGGGAGTATCAATATAAAATTCATAAATATGTATAGTTTACATGCATTAATGCTTAGAATAATAAAGATGTAAATTATAAATGTTAAATACATGGGAAATTTTTCCCTAAAGATTTTTATTACTGTATACTAATTGTGCAACATAATGATCTTAATTACGATAAGGCATAAACATTTGAAAGTTTGTAGTTACTTTCTTTTTATACTCCATTTACTATTATAGTATATTGTAACCTTTCTTTTTCTTTCCCTTCCTTTTAGTTTCACATACGAAAGAAAATATGTAACATTTGCTCTTGTGACAGTTAGCTTATTTTATTCATTTAACATGATGAAATCTCATTCCATCTACTTTTCTGCAGAAAACATAGTTTCCTTCTTCATGACTTAAAAGAGACATTTCCTTTACCATTCACCTGCTGATGGGCATGTAGGCTGATTTTTTTTTATAATCACCACTGTAAATGGTGCTGTGGTAATCATCGGTGTACAAACATCTCTATAGTAAGTTGTCTTTGATGATTTTGCATATCTGCCCATAAGTGGTGTATATAGATTATGTAATAGTTTTACTTTTATTTTTTTGAGGAATACTGATTTCCACAGTATTTGAATTAATTTAAATTATAAGGTTTACTTTTCAACATTTGGCATTGACAGCATGTGGGTTAAAAAAATCTTAAAAAATAAAAGCCTTTCATTAGAAAAAGTATTCCATGCAGAAAATAAAAAAATAACCATAGATAATATTAACACATCATTTTTATTCCTATAAAGCTGAAATAGGTCTCCACAGACAGTTTAATTGATTACTCTCTAGGCAACCTGCATGAGAGATGTGTTGGTCCCCATGGGCATGCAGTCTTTGAAGGACATCATGTATGTATAAATTTCCTGGATCCCTTGGATTGTTCTCTAGAATAACAATGTTTCTCTCTTTGACACTCTTTTCAGTAGAGCAGTCACAGACCTTTTTGTGGTCATTTATTGGTTTTAATGTAAAAGGTTGTTGTGGTGCTCAGTGAGTTTTTAGAAAAGACTTATTTTTCCTTCTCTTTAATTGTGTGTTTGTGAGCATATGTGGCTACAAAGGCTAGAGGGGTCAGACTAAGTGGAGTTGGAGCTATAGATGGTTGGGGGCTCTTGAGGTAGGTGTTTGGACCCAACCATAGGTACTCTGCAAGAGCCAAATATGCTCTTTTTTTTTCTTTTTCTTTTTTTCGGAGCTGGGGACCGAACCCAGGGCCTTGCGGTTGCTAGGCAACCAAATATGCTCTTAACCCATGAGCCATCTCTTTAGCTCCATGTTAAATGGCTTTTAAACATACACTTGCATATTATTATAGGCCTATGCATTAAAAATTATGTGCCTCAGCTAAGAGTGAGGTCAGTATTTAAATGCTGATTTTCATAACTTTACAGATTTTCTTCTATTTGGTCCAGGCCTGTGTGATAAATTAAACATTTTATAATTTATGTTTAACCATCTGCTGCCATTGAACTTCAGGTTTTGTGACTGGTAATTAAGAATACCTTAGTTCAGCAGGATCCTTTCCTTCATTGGATGTAACTTGCAGTTGGATCTTAAGTGACACTCTTTCATCTTCTTGGAAGAGCAAGGTACGTTTCCAGCTCAACCCTGTCTGTGGTCTATTTACAATTTGGAAATAGAAGGCCAGCTATGTAATGGTACAAGAGTAATCATTTACCATAGATTCAACTTATCACCAAGTTTCTAATATGTTCTGAGTTCATGCCACTTAGTTAAAATCAAGGAAAAAAATCACAAAATTTAAACAATAAGAAATACTTATATAGTAGTCATTTGAAATTCTGTAATTTGGATAGTAGTTCCATAAAGAAAATGTATATGTCATGTTTCTCTAATATTAATAATGTAGGAGATGAAAGAAAAAGGACATAAAGGTAAAAGGGAGAGATTAGTAGGAATGGGAAGAACATGAAATAGGAATAGATGGGTGAATGTGAACAAAATGTATAAACAAAGAGATGTCACAGTGATACCTTATAATTGTAGGCTTAATTGTGACAAAAGGGAGAAAAGAACACAGAGTGCACTCAGTAGTGCTTGTTGAGACAACTAGCACCTGATGAAAGGGGGCAGTAAATGGACAATGCTCCTTTTTTTGAATGTTTTGTGATCTTGGTGATTTGAATGAGAAATGTCCCATATTGTTGAGGTATTTGAACACTTGGTTCTCAATTGGTGCTGCTACACAGAGGATGTTTAGTACCTGCTGACTTGCCAGATGAAGTATTCCATCAAGGAGAGGTTTTGGAAGTATATGGCTTTTTCCTATTTCCAGTTTTCTCTTTCTCCTTCATGCTTTTGATTGCGGATTCAATCTCCTAGCTTCCCGATCCAGCCTACTTGACAGCCTGTTGCCTGCCTCATGCTCTAATAAAATCTTCTTATAATTTGTTTTTGATCATGGTATTTTATCACAGCAAAAAATTAATACATTTTTCCTTCATGTCTAAAATTTCATGCTTATCTTTGTGAAGATGCTTAATAGCAAGTGGTCCTCAAGCATCCTACCCTTCAATATAGTTCCTCATGCTGTGGTGACCCCAACCAAAATTTTACTTTGTTGCTGTAATTTTGCTACTGTTATAAATGGTAGTGTAAATATCTAATGTTCAACCCCTATGAGGTCGCTGCTTTGTCGGCTCTTTCTTAAAACATATTAAAATTTTTGAATAAAGAATTCATTCCAAGACAATACAATTTTTGTATTATGATCTAACATGGAGACACACACACACACACACACACACACACACACACACACACACACACCACTTCATATTCATTGCAAAGCAATCAAATAAACAACAAAATAAGGCGTGGACTCTTACTTCTTCACTTGAACTTAATGGTTACTTCATTTTCTACCTTGAATTAATTACATATGTAAATATATATAAAATCAGCTGTACATAATGCCTGTGACATGTTGAAAGTTATTATTAATAATACTGTATTGAACTTATATTTTCACTAAAATTGTAGTTTGATTCACTATTCATTCACCATGTGTTATTAGATCGTGATCATCCTTCTGTAACAAACTGGTAAATTTAATTACCCAACTCTCATTTATTACAAACTTATAGAGGGTTTTAATGCTGAAAATTTAAAGAATATAACAATTTATTTATAACATTTGTATGGTATAGTCTGTCAATATATAAATTGTCTTATGAAATTAATTTTTATGAATTTCCAGCAAATAATATGAATTAATTTGTGATCTCAATATCTCTTACTCTTTAACATTTTATAGAATATTACAAATATTATATTGAATGTAATTTGAGATATATTGAATGAAATATTAATTAGAAATGTAGTTTGTCAAAATATCAATAAAATGCATATGAATTATTTTGTTTCTCTAAGAGTCTTCACCTTTGTATTATCTCGGAGTACCTAATGTGGGTGATATTGATAGATTTTTTTCCAATGGGTATTGTTTTGTAAGTTCTGTTTTTGTTTAGGCCATAACACTTTTTTTTCACAAGTTGATTCATATAGCAAAAACTTCCTGATCTAATGTAGGTCCTGAGTGCTGTGGTAGATATAGAGGCAGAAACAAAATTTAACCAAGGTTTCTCCAAATTTTTATCAGATACCCAAAGATGGAAGAATGCTTAGGATTTCCCAATAACTACAAAGCAACACTTATTTCCACTTGAGAATAATTTATGAATCATATTCACATTATTATGTGAAAATGTAAAACTTTAAATACAAATACTGGTTCTAACATTCAGGCAGCTTTTACAACTTCATGCTAACTTTGAATTATGAAATGATGTTATTTTTATGTCTCATAATTATTTTACTCTCAGTGTATTTCTGGTAGGTGCATTGGATAATTGAGAAAAACATTTAAAACAGAATAGCTTATATTGCAGGCTTATTAAAGACTGAAGACAATATAGTATCAGGCGCAGAGGAGAATGTCACCCATTTTATCTTTAGAGAAAAAGGCAGTCTCCATATGCATCTCTCTGCATTTGAAAAGGCAAAATCATAATGCTTTCAATGCCTAGTTCTTATGCCCACTGTCTCCAGGCATGCATTATTTGTGTACCACCTAAGGATTCTGTGTTGTAACTTTCCTACTGACTGAATTGGAATAATTTCTCTTCAGTCGTGCCATAAATGTTAGCGTAGATTGGTGTGGCTCCCCTAAAGTTGGTGACTAGAAAATGAATTTTGGAGGTTTTCTCAATATAATGCTAATGGCATGTACTCATGGCTTATAAGTGGAGAGAAGTGAAAGAGCCCAAATGGAATAATCAAGGTATCCCATTATTTTCAGTCAGTTAATTTGGCCATGTATACAAAGTATATTTTGAAAATTGAGGAGGTACCAGTTGGTATAGATAGATTATTTTAAAAACACTAAAGGAAGAGAAGTATATAAAGTGTGAAGGTCTTTTCATGATATGATTACTTACACTATTGAGTGAAATATTGTCATGTAGTAAAAGGATAGTGGCTCATAATTTGAATCTCAGAGTAAAATTTCATATTGTTTATATTTTTGAAAATCACACAAATATATATATATATATTTAACATTAGTTTGAATTTAAGTTAAAAATTACCTACATGTTTCTCTAAAAATGATTAAAATATTTATCTTGAGTTTTTTATATTTTGTTTTTTTCTCCAAGATACTCTATGTATTATTACTACTCCATTAATAGCAATATTTGTTTAATGATAATATACTTATAATTTTTTCTGACATTTTCTTTTTTATTGGTTATTTTATTTGTTTATATTTCAAATGTTATCCTTCTTCCCAGTTTCCCCTCCACAAACCCCCTACCGCTTCCTTCCCCCTACCTCTATGAGAGTGCGCCTCCACTCATCCACCCATTCCTGCCTCAGTACCCTAGCATTCCTCTACCCTGGGTCATTGAGCCTTCACAGGACCTAGGGGCTCCATTCCCAGTGATGACCCATAAGTCAATCCTCTGCTACATATCAAGGTGGAGCCATGGATGTCCCCATGTGTGTACTCTTTGGTTGGTGGTTTAGTACCTGGAAGCTTTGGGGGAGTCTGGTTGGTTGATATTGTTCTTCTTAAAGGTTTGCAAACCTTTTCAGCTTTTATATTCCTTGCCCTAACTTCTCCGTTGGGGTCCCTGTGCTCAGTCTGATGTTTGACTGCATACATCTGCATCTGTATTGGTCAGGCTGTGTCAGAGGCTCTCAGAGGACAGCTATACAGGGCTCCTGTCAGTAAGTGCTTCTTGGCATCAGCAAAAGTATTTGGGTTTGGTGTCTGCAGATGGGATGGATCACTAGGTGGGACTGTCTTTCAATGGGCTTTCCTTCAGTCTCTGTTCTATCTTTGTCCCTGCAGTACCTTTTGACAGGAGGAATTCTGGATTAATACTTTAAAGGTGGGTGGGTGGCTATCCCTCAATCCGGAGTTGTGCCTATCCACTGGATATGCTCGCTAAAGGTTATATTTTCCCTTTTGTTGAGTATTTCAGCTAATGTCCTCCCTGTTGGGTCCTGGAAACCTCTTGTGTCCCTGGCATCTGGGACTTTCTAGTGGTTACCCCCAGTTCCCACTTCCCTATTGCTACAAATCTCCTTTCAAAATTCTGACCATCTGTATTTCTCCTCCATATCCTCCCATATCTGAAATTCCACTCCCGCTTTCCCCTCCCCTTCTCTCTCCCTCCTATCTTCCTCTCTCCATCTAGGTCCCTGAGATTATTTTCTTCTGTCTTCTGAGTAGAACTGTACCTTCCACAGTTTGGTATGATCTTTCGTCTTGAGTTTCATATGGTCTGTGAATTGTATCATGGGTATTCTGAGCATCCTTTTGACTAATATCAACTTATCAGTGAACATATACCATGAATTCACTGTATGTGTGTTCTTTTGTGACTGGGTTACTTCACTTAGGATGATATTGTCACGTTCCACCCATTTGCCTAAGAATTTCATGAAGTACTTTTTTCTTCTGAAGTCATTGTTTTTAATAGCTGAACAGTATTCCATTGTGTACATTTTCTGTATCCTATCCATTCCTCTGTTGAAGGACTTCTGGGTTCTTTCCAGCTTCTGGTTATTATAAATAAGTCTGCTAAGAACATAGTGGAGCATGTGTCCTTGTTACATGTTGGGGCATCTTTTGGGTATATGCTCAGGAGTGATATAGCTGGGTCCTCAGGTCTATGTCTATTTTCTGAGGAACCTACAGACTGATTTTCAGAGTGGTTGTACCAGCTGCAATCCTACAAGCAATGGAGGACTCTTCCTATTTCTCCATATCCTTGCCAGCTTCTGCTGTTACCTGAGTTTTTGATCTTAGCCATTCTGAGTGATATAAGGTAGAATCTCAGGGTTGTCTTGATTTACATTTCCCAGATGACTAAGGATAATGTATCCTATCTATGAGGTAGAGTTCTTAGTGATTTAAACATATCAACTTATTAATTCTCTAAACATAGTTTGATTGGCAATTTTCACTCATATTTTAAACTGAGGCATAAGTGCCTCAGGTTGCATTAGGAATAAAAGGCAGACAGGTCAGTGCCAGAGACTATATTGTGTATAATTACAGCATGCTACCTCTCAGAATGCTTACATGATTTCAAATCACCTTTAAAAAATATGCACAATAATCATGCAATTCAGTCTGACAGTTTATTGGTATTGGGAATGCTGCATTGGTAATGAAATTATACAGATAAAGTCATTTGAGTGACATGAATGATCTGGCATCAATTTTTGTACAGCAAAAATATATTTACTTTATATATTTATTTTTATAGGTGAAACAGAATTTCAAGATGGACAATAACACTAAGTTGTCTACATTTATACTTTTGGGATTGACTGACAACCCAGAACTACAAGTCCCTCTGTTTATAACATTCAGTCTCATCTATCTCATCACACTGATTGGGAACCTGGGCATGATTGTGTTGATCTGGCTGGACTCCCGCCTGCACACCCCCATGTATATTTTCCTCAGTCACCTTTCTCTGGCAGACTGTGTTTACTCCTCATCTGTGACTCCAAAGGTGATGGCTGGGTTTCTCACAGGGGATAAAGTTATCTCCTATGGAGGATGTGTTGCACAAATGTTCTTCTTTGTAGCTTTTGCCAGTGTTGACTGTTTCCTACTTGCTGTCATGGCTTTTGACAGGCATGCTGCAGTATGCAAGCCCTTACATTACACTACAACTATGACTACTAGTGTGTGTGCTCGCATGGTGATAGCCTGCTATGCCTGGGGTTTGTTTGAATCTGCTATACATACTGGATTCACCTTCTCCCTCCCCTGCTGTGCTAATGTGGTCCATCACTTTTTCTGTGATATACCTCCAATCCTGGCTCTTTCTTGCTCTGATATCTATGTGAATGAGATCGTGCTCTTTATCTTAGCTTCATTCAATGTCTTCTTTGCTCTGATTGTTATCTTGACCTCCTATGCATTCATATTCATTGCTATTCTCAGGATGCGTTCAGCAGAAGGGCAGAAGAAGGCCTTCTCTACTTGTGCATCCCACCTCACTGCTGTCACCATATTCTATGGAACTGTAATCTTCATGTATCTACAGCCCAGTTCCAGTCATTCTATGGACAATGATCAAATGGCATCTGTTTTCTATACCATGGTTGTTCCCATGTTGAACCCAGTTGTTTATAGCTTAAGGAATAAGGAAGTTCATAATGCTTTCAAGAAAGCTGTTGAGAAAATGAACACTTTGCTGAGCTCCTAATTTTTAAATCACTTAGATTATGTATTTTGAAATATCACTTAGATTGTATATATATTGAAAATAGTTGAGCCGTGTTTTTCAAAATCATGTTGATAAAATATTAAACTTTTCATACAAACTTTTCATACAAGTATTATTTTGGTTTCTCCTATATTTTACTAAAATATCACCTCCTTTTCTTGGTGAGTTAATTTTTACTTAATAGGAAGGGTTCTACTGCCCCTTGGTGGTAGTCATTTAGAACTTGTTAAAAATGAAAAGTTACAAAGTTGAATTACTGCAAATCAGACAGTGTGTAACTTCCTGCTTCCTTCCATCTCTGTTAAGAAGGAAAGGCACTTCAATGAACACCTTCAGTGAACAGCTCTCCCACTGATATTTAGACATCTCTTCCTATGTTTTTGCCCAGTCTGCTTTAGGCATAGTCTCCTGTAACACAGTCTCAAACTCACTACATAGCAAATATTGACCCTGAATTTCTGATTGTTCTACCTCTGCTTATCTTAAGTGTTGATTATAGGTATGATCCACCAAAAGCATAGAAGTGTGGCTTTATGTTCTATTCTGCCTGGCTTGGTATAGGACATAGGACTTTCTGCATGTTAGACATGTCCTTCACCAGCTGAGCTACATCCCTGTCACTGTCTTTTAAAAGATATAGCAGCCCATCAGTGTGTGAGTGCGTGCATGCATGCGTGTGTGTGTGTGTGTGTGTGTGTGTGTGTGTGTGTGTGGTGTGTACATGTGTGTGTATTTCTATCATCTCTATTCTCTATATCTATATCTATATCTATCAAAGGAAAGTCTTAAAGTAATACAGAGTATACTTCAGAGTCTCAGCCTGATTAATAGGACAGTGAAAAATAGCAAAACTAGTTACTTTGTGTGCAAGGGCAACTTTTTCATGCCCTAATTTATCACTATGTTTTAATTTTGGATTTGATGTTCTTCGATTTTGAAGACAGGGTCTTACTATGTAGCCTTGGTTGACCTGGAAATCATGATGTACAAAAGGCTGCCTCTGCCTCTGCCTCCTAAGTACAGAGATTAAATGCTTGTCAACACTTAACTTTTTCTCAGGAGATTTAAAAATCTGTGTGTTTAATTAGTAATCTATTGTTGTGTAACAAGAGTCCCTAAAATTTAATGGCTTAAGACAATGTTTGAGTATTTTATGATATAATATGAACATTGGCATTCTTCTATTTACATTTATTTTCACCCATGAGGTTCTTTATATTATATGAGGTCTACTGAACTTGAAAAGCTAGGTTAATTTTACTGTTTTATTTTGGTTGGACATTGGCATTGTCTGGATATGTTTTCTTTATTTCTATATGATATAGTGACTGGGCCAGTTGGTTGGTAGACATGATTAGGAAGATATTTCTAAAATCTGAAAGTGAAAGTAAAAGACTTCTTCAAGTCAAACCTTCAAATTCTCCCCCCAAAATCACCTTCTATGGGTTACTACAAGTCTTATACCTTACTTATAATTTATATCTGAAGAAAAAGTGATCAACTCTTGGGAAAAGGAGTAGCAGAAAGTTTGTGTTCATAAGATGATGATTATAATCTGGCTCCATTAGAATAATTTGGCTGAGCTAAAATAAGAAAACAAATTATAGTAGTCCAAAACAATCTACTTCTCAAGCATCAGAATCTAGTATAGCAATGTGAAATGCACTATTCTGTGTTGAGACGTTCTCACTTTGGAATGAAGGGTCTATTAAACCACATACATATTTACACAGAGGAAATGTGCGTCACAGAACCTCATTTGTCCTTTCCTTGGAAGTGAAATTTCTTATGTGTTTACTTTATTGGAACTTCTATGAATAAGCCCATTGAAATGTGGAGATTGCTTTAAATATGATTCTGAACATATATAGGTGACACTTGCACACCCGTGTTTTTTGCCACTCTATTCTCTTAAAGCGATCTGTAGACTCAGTCAAGGTGTTCTACAACAGAAGAATGTGTAAAGAAAACATGGTAGTATGAACAGTAAATTTCTATTTTGCCCAATAGTAATTATAACACAATAAGGAGAAAGCATGACACTAAAAATAGTCAGATTAAGAGAAATAAGGCAGCTTCAGAAGGACAGCTATCATATGGCCCCTTTTATATGGTGAAGTTAGTATAAAAGCAAAAATAAAAAAAAACCCTGAAAGTCCTATGCTTACTTTATAGAAAGGGTATGCGGGGTGTGGGGTAGATCATGGAAACTAGAGAATGTAATAAAAGTGGACCCAGCTATAGAAAAAATAATTCATGAATGGAAATGTTATAGGAATACTAAATATAATAAGTAATATTTAAATCAACCAAAGAAATGTAGAAGAAACAAATTGGTAATGTGTACCGAGAAATCTTTTTCTTTAGCAGTTTTAATTAGTATCTAAAATTGTGCATAATGCTGAATATAATTATGACATTTCAGTTAGTGTCTTCACTCTATTTTAGTCATATTTACTTTCACTACTAGTTATTATTAGCCCCTTTAGCCTTTATGTAATGCTTCCCCTTTTATTTTTATGTATTTTTACCTCTAAATATCACATATGAGAGACATGTGTTGGTGAGAATGGTTGATTTAAAATTTTGAAGTGACGTGAATTACTTTGGCTTTTACAGTTGAATAACATATAACTCTATCTATCTATCTATCTATCTATCTATCATCTATCATTATCTACCTATTATAAATTATTAATTTGTTGATAGAAAATTCATGTAATTATATTTCTCAGCTATTTTGAACAGATTATCTATAAACATGGCTATGGAAGTATCTTTATGGAAAACTGACTTTGTTTCGGTGATTACTCTTTATAATCAAGAGTAGCATATCAAGATCATAAGGTAGTTTTTATTTCACTGTCTTTTTAAAAAATTATCATTAATCTTTTTTACAGTTCAGTTTTTATACCGTTTTGATCTGCCCTTCAACAGATCCTCATATCATTCCTCCTTCCATATCTCCCAAATTATGCCCCCATCCTCCTCCCTACCACACCCCACCCCATTACTTTTCCCCACTTCTTGGGGCCTCAAGAATCTATGGTTAAGGTGCTCCTTCTCTTACTGAGGCCAGACTGGGCAGTATTCTGCTGTATCTGAGTCAGAGGCCTCACTTGGGGACTTCGGTTTATTAACCTTCTTGAGTTATGTGGATCGTACTCTGGGTATTCTGTACTTTTTTGAGTAATATCCACATATTATAAATGTCCTTTTGATTCTGAGTTACCTCATTCTGGATTATATTTTCTAGTTCTGTCTAATTACCTGCAAAACTCATGATGTCCTCATTGTAACTGAACCACATTTCTGTATTTATTATTTTGTTGTGGGAAATCTGAACTGTTTTCAGCTTCTGGCTATCACAAATAAGGCTGCTATGAACATAGTGGACCATATGCTCTTGTGCATGGTAGATCATCTTTTGGGTAAATGCAGAAGAGTGGTATAGTTGAGTCTTCAGGTAGATCGATTTCCAAATTTTTGAGGAAATTGCAGATTCATTTCCATAGTGATTGTGCTTGTTTGCAATCCCACCAGCAATGGAGGACTGTTCCTCTTTCTCCACATCCTTGGCAACATGTGCTGTCACCTGAGTTTTCGATCTTAGCCATTCTGATTGATGTAAGGTGGTATTTCAGGGATGTTTTTATTTCCATTTCCTTGATGACTATGAACTTTGAACATTTTTTAAGTACTTCTAGGTCATTCAGAATTCCTTTGTTGTGAATTATGTTTAGTTCTATACCCAATTTTTGATTGAGTTGTTTGGTTTGTTGGTGTCTACTTTTATGAGTTCTTTAGGTATTTTGGACATTAGCCCTCTGTCAGATATAGAGTTGGTGAAGATCTTTTCCCAATCTGCAGCCTGCCATTTGTCCTATTGATGATGTCCATTGCCTTTCACAAGATTTCTGTTTCATGAAGTCCAATTTATTGAATCTTGATTTTAAAATCTGTGCTATTGAAGTTTTGTTTAGGAAATTTCCCCCTGTGCCCATGAGTTTGAGACTGTTTCCCACTTGTTCTTCTATTAGATTCAGTGTGTCTGGTTTTTATATAGAGGACTTTGATTCACTTGGATTTGAGGTTGGTGCAAGTTGACAAGCATGGATCTATTTTCATTTTCCTATATGTTGACTGGCATTTTGACCAGCACCATTTATTGAAGATGCTTTCTCTTTTTCTCTTTTTATATTTTTGGATTCTTTATCAAAAATCAAGTGTTCGTAAGTGTGTGGTTTTATTTCTAGGTTTTCAGTTCTGTTCCATTGATCAACCTGTTTGTCTCTGTACAAATATCATGCAGTTTTCATCACCATTGTTCTGTAGTTTAGCTTGAGATTAGGTATGGTGATTCCCCCAGCAGTTTTGTTATTGTTAAGAATTGTTTTACTATCTTAGGATTTTTGGTTTTCCATATGAAATTGAGAATTGCTTTTTTGCTGTCTCTGACAGATTGTGTTGGAATTTTGATGGGTATTGCATTGAATCCATATATTGCTATTGGTAGTTTGGCCATTTTTACTGTGTTAGCCCTACAAAATCCATGAGCCTGCGAAATCTCTCTATTTTCTGAGGTCTTCAATTTTTTTCTTGAGAGACTTGAAGTTCTTGTCATACAGATCTTTTACATGTTTGGGTAGACTTACTCCAAGATATTTCAATGTCTTTTAATGAATTTCTATATTCAGTTCTGTAGTGAACATATTAATTTTTATTGCCATCAGCAGTCTAAAAGAATTTTTATTTTCAAATTCATTTTTTTCTGAAACCGGCAACATATAGTTAAAATAAGCCATAAAATATATTGAACTGAGTAAAAGTGAAATCATTGTTCATGACTTGCCCTTGAAAGGCATGATTTAATATCTTTTCACCCAAGAGAGAGCACCAGAAATAGACTTAAACCTGCTTCCAACAAAATTTATCCTGGTGAAGTGAGTCCATTTCAGGCTCTAGTAGGAGCAGGATGAGGATGAGTAGTTTCTTTTTATTTTCTTTTAGTTTAGAATCAACAGGTAGCACAATCACTGGGTACAGGACCTAGGATCCCAATTTACAAACTCTTTTATGTTAGAAATCCTCTGGTGGTGGAGATGCCAGGAACAGCTACTTAAATTTACAGCCTCTGGCTTCCTACATTCTGTCTCCTCTCTTGCTCTGAGAGGTTTCTTATAGTACAAAATCACAGGAGACTCAAAGACAGCTGCATGACTGAAATTCTACCCTAGATTAATGAAAACACAAAATCTGAATACAATTTTTATACCCACAAATCTCTCTTCTGCCTATCAGTAGATGTTTATGTTGCCTATGTTCAGAACTCATGCATTTTGTAACTTTCTAAGCTTTGTGACTTGTGAAGTTTTGTTAGCTTCCCAAATCTTATGAGCTTTCCTCCTCTCTCTACAGGGGAAATATTTTATTCTTGTGATGTAGCTATGCAATACATACACACAGACACAGACAGCCACACACAGAGACACAGATAGACAGACACAGTCAGACAGATGGTGAAAGGGCAGATGGACACGTGCACGTGCGAGTGCACGCGTGCATACACACACACACAAACACACCCATACACACACACACACAGAGACACACATGCATAACTTATTACTCAACAAGCTGATATGGGTAGGTCTCTATAGACAATGTAATTACTACTTCTGTAAGTGAAGAGAATGAAGACCTTTGGATGTCCATTTGGGCACCTATTTCTCTACAGATTTTATGCATGTGTAAGACAGGTATCTGGCATCCAACATGGATATATATGACACAGTTTAGAAAGAACAACCTATGTGCCAGGGACATTTTGGTGTTCATTTATTAAAATATAAGTTGCTATTTTGTAAACTTTTATTTCACATTTGCATATGGATGAGTCTGAAGCAATGTCCAGTTCAAACAAATACCCAGTTAAAATTGATATTCAAGTTCACAATGGTGTATTCCTTCCTACTAGAGTTGCTGGCCACTTTACAGAGTGCAGCCAATCTTCTAATTTTTTCTCTCGGCAGCTCTGTGTGGCACGTTGGAGACTATTTTGGAACCACCACATAACCACATTTTCCTTGCATACATCTATCTCTGGAGAATTTTCTTCCAATAGTCATTAGAAAATAACTTCTTTAAAGGGAGCTTTCCTTATTTGAGAGGGAATTTCAATTTGATCCCATGTGACACAGTGCCACCTTCCATAAAAAAACAAGGTAGGTTTCTAGCATTTGACTTTACTTTGTTCAGACTGCAGAAAGAGAAGAACTTTGTATGGTTCCAATTCTAGCTATTTCCTTACCCAATAATCAGAGTTTAGCCTTCTGGTATCTAATATCCTCCTGAGTTCATACTTTTTTATACAAGGATCCTAAAAACACACTGTTTCCTTTACTTCCAAATAGAAGATGACATCATTTTTAAGCTTTCAAACCTGTTTTTAAGAGAATGTTGAGAACATGGAGCATGCTCAGTAAGTGGATTTTGACATGATAAACAAACAAATGAAGGACTGGATGAAGTCTGTCTATAATCAACTACTTAACTGTTGAGGTATTTAGCATGCATTTTTAAAGCAACGTTCTTGCATAACTTTACATGAGCTTTTGTAGGCTTATGATCAAGTGTTCTGTGAAAATGAAATTTATAGCTAGAAGTACAATTTATATTGTAACACAGAAAAGAAGCATTTATCATTTACTTATCTATCTATCTATCTATCTATCTATCTATCTATCTATCTATCTATCTATCTAAGCTAATCTACATCTACACACCATCATTGATATATTCATAGAATAAATGAAATTTTGATATATTCTCACTTTTTTGAATTTGAGATTCATTTAAGGTAGTATTTGCAAATTTTAAGCAGAGCAGTGTCATAAAATACCTGTTATCTATGTTAGAAACCATTACCAGTAATGCCAGTGGTGTTTAACATAATTTAAAAAAATGCCAGTTTAATCCATTATTTAATTTCAACATCAACTAATGGATTGTGTTTTTGGTTTATAAAATACTATGTTTGAAAAACTTGTCATGGCTTTATTTTCAAAGACTTATGTATGAGAAATTCGTGGAGAATAAGTGCATATTAATAACATAAGTACAACAAAATATATTTCAATTATGTTTAAAAACCACTCATTGGTTATTATTCCTGGTTATATTTCAAAAAGAATAAGCATAGTATAATAAAAAATTTTAGAGTCTATTTCAAGAAAATTTTAAAGAAAGCTACTCTCACTATCTTTATTGAGCTTCATGTAAAATATAAATTATAAGAATATATTCTTATGAAAATACCAACAAAAAGCATGAGAAGTCTTTTCTGTTTGGATTGTTTATTTGAGTCTCAGATAAGGCATGATAAGAGGTGTTTAAATTCTTAATGGAGATTGCTCTTCAAATAGCTTTTTTTGCAGAGGAATTATGAATATTTCTTCAGTAGTTTCTTCAACTAAATAATGGGCTGCTTGTGTGCTGCTGTATGTGCTTCATGATAGGCACAAGAACAGGCAGAAAAATCACCCCAGGCTTCTCTGAGATTTGATTGCGTATACTACAGATAAGCATATGAGCATGTATTTCTCCAATAACTATGTAACATCTCATATCTTCATGTTTTTCAGAGGAAAAATCTTTGGAGAATTTAGAAGTTATAATTATGTAAGGGAGTAATTTAGTAAAGTTGTTAAGTAAGAAAGTAAATTTCAAGTCGTGAACTGTAACCTGATACTCAGGCATATTTTGCTACTTTGGATTAGTTTCCATGCATAGAATTTTGGATCATTCTGTACCTTCATTTATTTCTTTCCCTTTTCTCCATCTTTATCTTCCCATGTCTCTATTATTCTGGGCGATTAATCAAGGGTGTTGTTCATGGAAGACATACTCCTTATACCCTATGCTGCTCCAGGGTGTTGTTCATGGCAGGTAAACTCCTTACCACCCTGCAGTGCTCCTGTCCACTGTTTTCATTACTTTTATTTTTAGATTGTGTCTTGCTTAGTTGCTCAATCCATCCAGGCAGGAGTGATGTCACAATATTGCCATTTTTTATTTTTAGATAGAATGACATTCCTTTATACGTTCAGGTCTATTCTAAGTATAATAAGGCACAGAGAAATAACCTTATAATTTCAAAATACTGTTTAGGTTCTCATATTCACATTTATAATTTTTGAAATCTGAATTTATAAAATTTAGGATGACAGTATCTGGCATAAAGGAGACTAGTGCCAGTGTTATCCTAGGAGTTAAAAACAGACACACTGATAACCAGTTATGGATGGAAGAAGAGAAAATGGGGCGTTACCCCTCAGTATTTAACTATTGCTGATACATCCAGAAAAAGGGAAAGTCAATGCCTTCAGTTCTGTACCCCTGATAAATCTACTAGATTGCAATGAATAACTCTAATCAAATGGTCACTCAGATAGCCCTGGATAAACTGGGTGTGTCACAAACAAAATTAAGTCATGAATCTGGAAAAATAACAAATAGAGAGTAGGAATGTTTGGTCCTCATCTAAAGAAGATAAGAAATGATGATGGGATAGAATGAAAATGACTTACAAACACATGTGAAATTGTCAGAGAAATGAATGATGAATAACTTAAAAAGATGTAGTCTCTGCATGAATTTTCTCTGTATTTAAAAGGACAAAACTTTAGTATTTACTCTTCATACCTACCATCTTTAAACTCCCATATTTTCATATCATTTCTTTGTCCCAACAATCCCAGGGACTAATCTGAAGTCTCAGTGCTTTTCAGTTATGACCCAAATGATAGTGACTCTCCTGGAGCTAGTGGCTGGGAGAATGCTTTAAGGGTACTTGAAGATAGCCCGAAGCATGCACGCTTATGGGTTTTTTGTGGAACGAGAGATTAAGAGACCAAAAGCTGGCTTATGCTGGTATTAAATTGTTGTTTGCTGGGGCTTTATCATATTTTCAATATATATCTCCTATGGATATTGATCACTAAGGAGGATATTTTATAATCCTATTATGTAGCCATATAAGGTGAGTGGTCAAACCTGAATTTCAACTGGTTATGCTGTAGCACAGGATGGCATTTCAAAATGTCTCTTTCTTATTTCTTGTAAAGTCGAGTCCTCTAGTTAGTATTCAGTATTTGTACAAGTTTTATTTTGCTTAATAGTTTTGAATTACAGTTAGATAATTGCCTATATAAACTCCTTGAGTGATACGATTCAAATATTTTTCGCTTTCTCACTTTCTCTCTTCCAATAACATGTGTATACATATTTCTGTTATTAAAAACAACATACATATTTAGTATGTTATTATGGTTGTTCATTGTTAAACATACATTAAGAAGTATTCTGAGCAATTTAAACCTCCAACTCTTTACATTGTTTTCTTCTATGTTTTATCATGTTTTAACCACTTGTTACTGAGGATCAAATTCAGGGCCTCATGCACCCTGGGAAAGATGTGCTTCAGTACATTTTCATGTCCTTTCTTGATTTTGACAGGTAAAATACAATATCAAAATGTATATGGCCAACAGCAGTAGAATGAGTACATTCATACTTTTGGGACTAACTGACAACCCAGAGCTGGAAGCCCCCCTGTTCATCATATTCAGTTTCATCTATATCATCACACTAATTGGGAACCTGGGCATGATTGTGTTGATCTGGCTGGACTCTCGCCTTCACACACCCATGTATATTTTCCTCAGTCATCTTTCTCTGGCAGACTGTGTTTGCTCCTCAGCTGTGACTCCAAAAGTAATGGCTGGGCTTCTCACAGGGGATAAAGTTATCTCCTATGGAGGATGTGTTGCACAAATGTTCTTCTTTGTGACCTTTGCCAGCATTGACTGTTTCCTACTTGCTGTCATGGCTTTTGACAGGCATGCTGCAGTATGCAAGCCTTTACATTATACTACAACGATGACTTCTAGTGTGTGTGCTCACATGGTGATTAGCTGTTATGTGTTCAGTTTAGTTGAATCATCTATCAATATTTGGTTTATCTTTGATCTCTCCTTCTGCCGTTCTAATGTGATTCATCACTTTTTTTGTGATATCCCTCCAATCCTAAATCTTTCCTGCTCTGAAATATATACACATGAGATTGTGCTCTTTATCATAACATCCTTCAATGTCTTTTTTGCTCTGATAGTTATCTTGGCCTCCTATGCATTTATATTCATTGCTATCCTGAGGATGCACTCATCAGTAGGACAGAAGAAGGCCTTTTCTACTTGTGCATCCCACCTCACTGCTGTTACCATATTCTACGGAACTATAATCTTCATGTACCTACAGCCCAGTTCTAGTCATTCTATGGACAATGACCAGATGGCATCTGTTTTCTATACCATAGTAATTCCGATGTTGAACCCGGTTGTCTATAGCTTAAGGAATAAAGAGGTTCATAATGCCTTCAAGAAAGCCATTGAGAAATTGAAGTCTGCTCAACACTTAATTCTAATTAGAGATTTAAACAGTTTATATAATTAATCATTTATGTATTGTGTAGCAGAAATTTCACACATTTAGTGGCTCAAGGCAATTGTTTACTATTGTACATACTTATTTGGTCTGGGAAATTCTTTTGTATTTGCAACAGGATTTACTCATGGTGTTTTATAACTTACATAACTTCAATTGAGCTGAATGTTCCAAGATAGTCCCATTTTCTCTTTGTTAATGATACTAGCTATTTTCTAGGTAATCTTTTTTCATACAGTCATGGTCTGTATAGTTTAGAACATGATCCAGCTGGCTTACTTGAAGTCTTCAGGCAGTATTCTCACATAACTTTATGTAATTTATGTAACAAATTTTAACTAAAACAGTAATCATTTCCTCACTCATTGTATACCAGGAGATCACAGTTAAGCTTCACCAACATTTAAATCAAAAAAAGAGATACCAAGTTTTAAGAAAGGGGGTGAGAATGAATTTGTCATTGTTGGTGGACTAGAGATTGCCTATATCAGAGATAATGTGGAACAATAATAATAGTCTGCTAAGGAATACAAAATATGGTCAACATGTAGAGAATAAGAGGTTGTGGAGGTCTCAGTCTTAATTGGGATATACATATCAGATGCCTCTTTGAGGGCTCAAAGTTCTTTGTGAAAAAGAGAAATTATAAGAGGCCTAGGTGGTAGGTAAGATTAAAGAAACAGTGTTTTTTTGGAAACAGAGTAGTACTTACACATATGTACTCTCAGTGTTTGTGTTAGCCCACAAAAGATGTGAACAATCTTAATCCAGTCAAAATATGAGCACAGATGGAGGAGAAGGTAGGCACAAAGTTATACCATTAGTTGAGGAATTTTGTAAAAAACTTCTGGGAGAAGAAAAGTCAGGTTTTCTTAACAATGTGACCAAGGGAAGTTAAATTATACAACAGCATAAGGTCTACTTGCAAGACTATCTGAGTAGGGGCATGCAGTGGACTGTATGTGATGGGAGGAAGAAAAAGTAAAACCCAAAGTTTGGTGGGAAAGTATGGTATGGTGGTTATGAGTGGAGTTGGAGGAGGAATGGTTCTCTACAAACACATCTTATGAAAGTCAAAAAGTTAATAAAAATATTATCTAAAAGGAAAGAAAATACAAAGTACTAAGTAAATATTTCTCAAATAGTAGTAGATCATGTAGAAGTGTAAAGATGTGCTGTCTAGATTACTGTGATTCTAGATGCTATGCTAGGGTTTCTACATATTCCAATTGTCTGTTTCTGTCATTTCTTGAAGTATCAAAAGTCTCTCTTCTTTTTTTTTTTTGAAAGAAAATAAAAAGAGATGGACATTATTTTCTTTAGTAATTTAGGTACTGGCTATACACAATACTATCGAGCAAAATCAGTCAACGATTTAGTCTCATAGCCATGGCTAGATACAAAATGGCCATTGGTATTGAATGTCTTGATGAATGACAAAGTGCCTACCTGAAATCCATGTATTCTTGAAGAGAAAAACAGAGTAGAGTGTGGGAGTAAAATGCTCTGACTAGTGCGACCTGAATCTAAACTTCCAAACTTGAATAAAAATAACTGAAATACTACCTTGAATTTTCATCTACTAAAACTTTTTTCATTTATTTTATTCACTTTACATTCCAGTAGTAGTACTCTTTCCCTCCTCTCCTCCTATTCTACCCTCACAAATACCTCCCTCAATTATCACCTTTCATACTCCTCAGAGAATGGGAAACCCACCGTAGGTACTACCCACCCTGAAACATCAAATATCAGCAGGACTAAGCACATAGTCTTTCATTGAGGCCTGACCATTATGTCAAGCTAGGAGAAAGGAATCCAATGTCATGCAACAGAGTCAGTGACAGATCCTGCTCCAATTGTTAGGGCATCCACAAGTAGACCAAGTTGCATATCTGCTACAAATGTGTAGGGATCCTAGGTCCAACCCATTCCTACTCTTTGGTTGGTGATTCAGTCTCTGTGAGCTCCCACGGGCCTAGGTTAGTTGACTTTAGATTTTCTTCTGGTGTCTGTAACTCCCCTGGCTCCCTCAATACTTCCTCCAACTCTCTCACGAGACTGTTTAAGCTCCCCTTGATGTTTGGCTGTCAGTCTCTGTTTCCATGTACTACTCAATGAAACTTCTCAGGACAGTTATATTAACTCCTGTCTACAAGCATAGCAGAATATCATTAATATATCATGGATTAGCTCTCTCCCACAGGACAGATCTCAAGTTAAACCTGGTCTTTGGTTGGGTATTTCCCCGTCTCTTTCCATTCTTATTCCTGTACATCCTGTAGGCTGGAAAATTTTGGATATCCTCCTCCCACCAATGGAAGTTCTGCCTGGCTACAGGAGTTAGTCATTTTAGTCTCCATGTGCCCCAACCACACTGATAGAAGCCTTAGCTAGGGTCACCCCCATAGAGGCCCAGAAGCCCTCCTTCTCCCTCTGGCTAATGCCAGTGATGCCCTGTACCATCAATTTCATTATTTTCCCAACATTCTCCTGCCACTCTCCAGTCCTGATTCATATTTCAGTTCACATGGAAGCTGAATAATGCTCTACTCAATGACAACTTGGTCAGGGAAGAAATAAAGAGATTAAAGACTTTTTTAGAATTTGCTGAAAATGAAGGCACAACATACCCAAACTTATGGGACATAATGAGAGCAGTACAAAGAGGAAAACACATAGCTTGGAGCACCATCAAACAGAAACTGGAGAGAGCATACACTATCAGCTTGACACTACATCTAAAAGCTCTAGAACAAGAAGCAAATGCATCAGAGGAGCATATACCCAGGAGTGGTAGAGCTGGATCCTTAGGTAGTAGTATGTCCAATTTTTTGAGGAACCTCCAGACTGATTTCCAGAGTGTTTGCACTATCTTGCAATCCCAACAACATTGGAGGAGTGTTCTTCTTTCTCCATATTCTCGTCAGCATTTGTTGTCACCTGAGATTTTTATCTTAGCCATTCTGACTGGTTTGAGGTAGAATCTTTTGATTTGCATTTCCCTGATGAATAAGGATGTTGAACATTGCTTTAGGTGTTTCTGAGCCATTCAATATTCCTCAGTTAATAATTCTTTGTTGAGTTCTGTATCCCATTTTTAATAGGGCTATTTGATTCTTTGGAGTCTAACTTCTTGAGCTATTTGTATATTTTGGATATTAGCACTCTATCTGATGTAGTAGGATTGATAAAGATCTTTTCCCAATCTGTTGGTGCTATTTTGTCCTACTGACAGTGTTCTATGCCTTACAGAAATTTTGCAATTTTTTGAGGTCCCATTCGTTGATTCTTGATCTCAGAGCATAAGCCATTTGTGTTCTGTTCAGGGAATTTTCCCCTGTGCCCAATGTGTTTGAGGATTTTCTCCAATTTTTCTTCTAGTAGTTTGAGTGAATCTGGTTTTATGTGGAGGTCCTTGATCTACTTGAACTTGAGCTTTGTACAGGGCAATAAGACTGGATCAATTTGCTTTCTTCTACCTGATGACTACCAGTTGAACCAGCACCAATTGTTGAAAATACTATCTTTTTTTCCCACTTAATATTTTCAGCTCCTTTGTCAAAGATCAAGTGAACATAGGTCTGTGGGTGCATTTCTGGATCTTCAATTCTATTCCACTGATCTACATTCCTGTCTCTTTAAAAATACCATACAGTTTTTTTTATCACTGTAATACAGTGGTCCTTAATACAACTTGAGGACAGGGATGCTGATTCCCCCAAAAGATCTTTTATTTTTGAGTATACTTTTTATTACTCTGGGTTTTTTGTTATTCCAAAAGAACTCTCAAATTGCTCTTTCTAACTCAATGAATTGGGTTGTAATTTTGATTGGAATTGCATTTAATCTGTAGATTTATTTTGGCAAAATGACCATTTTTACTATATTAATCCTGCCAATCCATGAGCAAGTGAGAGCTTTCCATCTTCTGAGATCTTCAAGTTCTTTCTTGAGAGACGTGAAGTTCTTGTCATATAGATCTTTTCCTTGCTTGGTTAGAGTCACACTGAAGTATTTTATATTATTTGTGAATACTATAAAATGTGTCATTTCCCTAATTTTTTCTCAGCCTGTTTATCCTTTGAATAGAGGAAGGCGACTGATTTGTTTGACTTAATTTTGTATGCATCCACTTTGCTGAAGTTGTTTATCAGGTTTGGAAGTTCTCTGGTGGAATTCTTGGGGTCACATATGTATACTATCATATTATCTGCAAATAGTGATATTTTTACTTTTTCCTTTCCAAATTTTATCCCTTTGATTTCACTTTGTTGTCTGATTGCTCTGGCTAGGACTTTGCATAATATATTGAATAAGTAGGGAGAGAGTGGGCAGCCTTGTCTAGTCCCCGATTTAAGTGGGATTGCTTCAAGTTTCTCTCCATTTAGTATGATGTTGGCTACTGGTGTGCTGTATATTGCTTTTAAAATGTTTAGGTATGGGACTTGAATTCCTGATCTTTCTAAGACTTTTACCATGGAGGGGTTTTAAATTTTGTCAAATGCTTTCTCAGCATGTAAAGATATGATTATGTGTTTTTTCTTTGAGTTTGTTTATATAGTGGATTATCTTGGTTGATTTCTGTATACCGAACCATTGCTGCATCCCTGGGATGAAGACTATTTGATCATGATGGATGATCGTATTGGTGTGTTCTTGGATTCAGTTAGTGAGAATTTTATTCAATATTTTTTCCTAGATATTCATAAAGGAAATTGGTTTGAAGTTTTATTTCTTTGTTGGGTCTTTGGGTGGTTTAGGTAACAGCATAATTGTGGCTTCATAGAAGGAATTGGGTAGACTTCTTTCTGTTTCTCTTTTGTGGAATAGTTGGGAGAGTATTGTTATTCAGTCTTTTATGAAGGTCTGATAAACCCATCTGCTCCTTGACTTTTTTCTGGTTAGGAACCTTTTAATGTCTCCTTCTATTTCTTTAGGAGTTATGACACTATTTTAATGGTTTATCTGATCCTGACTTAACTTTAGTAGCTGTCATTTATTTAGAAAATTGTTCATTTCATCCAGATTTTCCAGTTTTGTTGAATACAGGTTTTTGTAGTAGGAGCTAATAATTTTTTGAATTTCTTCAGTTTCTGTTGTTATTTCTTCCTTTTCATTTCTGATTTTATTATTTTGGATACTGTCCCTGCTATAGTTAGTCTAGCTAAGTGTTTTTCTTATTGATTTTTTCAAAGAATCAGCTCCGGTTTTGTTGAGTCTTTTTATGGTTTTTTTGGTTCTACTTGGTTGATTTCAGCCCTGAGTTTATTTCTTCACTTCTACACCTCTTGGGTATATTTGCTTCTTTTTGTTCTAGAGCTCTCAGGTGTGTTGTCATGCTGCTGATGTATGCTCTCTCCAGGTTCCTTTTGGAATCACTTAGAGCTATGTGCTCTTAGCACTTCTTTCATTGTGACCCATAAGTTTGGGTATGTTGTGCCTTTATTTTCATTAAATTCTAAAACGTATGTAATTTCTTTCTTTATTTCTTCCTTGATCATGTTATCATTGAGTTGAGCATTTCCCAGCTTCCATGTATACATGCACTTTCTGCTGTTATTGTTGTTATTGAAGACCAGCCTCAATCCATGGGGATTTGGTAGTATGTGGAATTATTTGAATCTTCTTAAATTGATTGAGGCCTATATGGTGACAGATTATATGGCCAGTATTGGTGAAGATACATTTAGTGCTGAGAAGAAGGTATATTCTTTTGTTTTAGAATGGAATGTTTTATAGGTATCTGTCAAAGCATTTTGGTTCATAACTACTGTTAGTTTCACTGTGTCTCTGTTCAGTTTCTTTTCTTAACTTCTGTCCATTTATGAGAGTGGAGTGTTGAAGTCTTCCACTATTATTGTGTGTGATGCTATGTATGGTTTGAGCTTTAGTAAGGTTTCTTTTATGAATGTAGGTGCCCTTGCATTTGAAGCATAGATATTCAGAATTGAGAGTTCATCTTGGTGGATTTTTCCTTTGATGAGTATGAAGTATCCTTCCTTATTCTTTTTGATAACTTTTGGTTGAAAGTCAAGTTTTATTGGTATTAGAATGTCTACTCCAGATTGTTCCTTGGAAGCATTTGCTTGGAAAATTATTTTTCTAGCCTTTTGTGGTAAGCAGAAAGGGATGGCTGAGCCAGTGACAGGGCAGAATCCAGTTTGGTTTCAAGTGAGTTCTGAGACTACAGAAGAACTGGCAGAGAAGGCCTTCTCCCATCTCTGTAAGATTAAGGGGGAGCTCTTTAATATGAATGACCTCCCTCACTCTCACAGCAATCCTTGAAAAAGGAGAGGGTTCTTGCTTATTCAAACTGCTTCATTTTATGGTAGATACATATATCTTAATATTGGTGAAGGAAACCATGTCCACGAAGAGAGGCTTATTGGCTAAATACTTAGGGCCTATTTAAATACTTAATTAGCATGGAAACTCTAGGTTTTTATGATACATGTCTGGCTGTCAATGGGGTGTGTCATGGCTATGTGTTACAGGATAGGTAGAGCTTGTTAGGAAATGATTCCAATGCCTGTCATTCTCAATTATGAGATTATGGAGGCTTTTGAACCTGCTTCAACCTTATCATTTCTTCTGTTTGATTGCATGGTCTAATTGCTTCAAAAATTACAGACTAATCAGAAAATGAAAATGCACAAAATGTCCAAGAAAAATAAAAACAGAAAAAAATAAAGAAAAAGTTACAGACTAATTTTCTTAGGAATTTAGATCCAAAATCATCAATATTTGCAAATCAAATTTAAGACCATATATAAAAGATCATCCACAAAAAGCATGTAAGCTTCATTCCAGATGTGCATGGGTGGTTGGTTCAATGTATGAAAATAAATAAACGTAATCTACCAGATAAATGAAATGAAAGAAAAAACTCACATGATATATAGAATATATCATTATATATAGAATAGGCATTTAACAAAGTTTTTAACATTCCTTGATAATAAAGTACTGGAAAGATAAGGGATACAGGACATACTTAAACAAAAAAAAATGGCAGTTTAGATTAAGTCCACAGCCAACAGCAGTCTAAATGGTGAGAAACTCAAAGCAATTCCACTAAAATCAGGAACAAGAAAAAACTGTCCACTCTCACTGTCTACTAAATACAATATTTGTAGTCTTAGGTAGATCAATAAGAGAAATGAAGCAAATCAAGGGCATACAATGTGGAAAGGAAGAATGATCTTCATTTGCATATAATGTGATAGTATATTTAAGTGACCATAAAATTACACAAGGGAATTTCTAGGTGTGATATATTCTTGAATGAATATTCACATAAAAATATTGGTAACTATCCTGGGATAGTTAGTATTAAAACCTAGCTTGGGTACTGGAGGAGGAGTATTACTGTCTTCACATGTTTAACTGCTAGTGAACTCAGCATGCTCCATTGTATGCTCCAAACCCATGGTTTCAGATGGTCTAGGTTAAAGCCTATGGGTCAATAATCAATCCAAAATACATGAATATGGAAAAGGGACTTGTGGGACTTGCTTTGGGAGAAAGATGAAAGGGCTAGGGGATAAGAATGATCAAAATATATTGTATAAATGTATGCTATACCCAAAGAATATTTTGATTTTTCAAGACAGGTGTGTGTGTGTGTGTGTGTGTGTGTGTGTGTGTGTGTGTGTGTGAGTGTGTGTAGCCTTGACTGTCCTAGAACTGGTGTTCATAGACAATACTGGCCTTATGTTTACAGAGATCTGCCTGCCTCTGCTATACACACTCATTTACCAATAAATAATCTAGGTAGTTTACATACTGGATACTATATAATAATCAAAATGGACAAGTTCTCATGTGTGAAAGACAGATGCATTAGGATCGAAAAAATAAGCCACACAGAATGTTAGATATTGTAAGATGCCATTAGTACGTTTTTATTATTTTACAAAAGAAACATAAAACCAGGTATATGATCATATACATTTTTCTAAAGTAAGAACTGAGCACCCTCTAGGACATGAGCTTTATACAAGGCGGTAAGAATGGCTCAATTTGCGTTCTTGTACATGCTGACCTCTAGTTCATCCAGCACCATTTGTTGAAAATGCTGTCTTTTTTTCCATTAGATAGTTTTACCTCTTTGGTCAAAGATCAGTGACCATAGGTGTGTGGGTTCATTTATGCTTTTTCAATTCTATTCTGTTGGTCTACATGCCTGTCTCTGTACCAATACAGTGCAGATTTTATCACATTGCTCTGTAATACAGCTTGAGGTCAGGGGTGGTGATTTCTCCAGAAATTCTCTTGTTGTTGAGAATAGTTTTCACTACCCTGGGGTTTTTTGCTGTTCCAAATGAATTTGCAAATTGCCCTTTCTAATTCTATGAAGAATTCAGTTGAAATTTTGATGGGGATTGCATTGAATCTTTAGATTGATTTCAGCAAGATGGCCATTTTACTATATTAATCCTGCCAATCCATGAGCATGGGACACATTCTAAAATCTTTGATTGCTTTCTTCAAAGACTTATGCAGATCTTTCACTTACTTGGTTAAAGTCACAGCAAGGTGTTTTATGTTATTTGTGGTTATTGTGAAGAGTGTCATTTCCCTAATTTCTTTCTCAGCTTGTTTATCCTTTGAGTAGAGGAATGCTATTGATTGTTCGAATTAATTTTATACCCATCCACTTTGTTGAAGTTTTTTTATCAGCTGTAGGTATTCTCTGGTGGAATTTTCAGGGTTACTTAATTATACTATCATATCATCTGCAAATAGTGATATTTTGATATTTTCCTTTCCAATTTGTATCTCTCTGACCTCTTTTTGTTGTCTAATTGCTCTGACTAGGACTTCAAGTACAATATTTAATATGTAGGGGGAGAGTGGGCAGCATTGTCTCATCCCTGATTTATTGGGATTGTTTCAAGTTTCTCTCCATTTAGTTTGAATGTGGATATTTCATCCCTTCTTAGAAGGGAGTACAAAATACTCATAGGAGAAAATGTAGGCATGAAGAATGTTGCAGGGGCTGAAAAATTTCATCCAGAGACTTCCCCCCAACTGGAGATCCATTCTACCTGCAGTCACCAAGCCCAGTCATTATTGCTGTTGCCAAGAAGTGCTTGCTGACAGGAGCCAGATATGGGTGTCTCTTGAGAGGCTCTGCCAGAGCCCTACTGATACAGATGACAATAGTTGCAGCTAACCATTGAACTGAACAAGAGGACAACAATGGAGGAGTTAGAGAAAAGGCTAACGGAGCTGAAGGGGTTTGCAACGTCATAGGAAGAACAACAATAACAACCAACCAGACTCCCTCAGAGCTCTCAGGGACTAAACCACCAATCAATGTGTACACATGAAGGGACCAATGAATCGAGCCACAAATGTTGCAGAGGATGGCATTGTCCAGCATCAATAGGAGGAAAAGCCCTTGGTCCTGTGAAATCTTGTTTCCTCAATGTAGAGTAATGCCAGAGTGTTGAGGTTGGAGTGTATGGGTGAGAATGAGCAGCCTCTTAGAAGTAGCAGTATAGGGAGTGAGCATGGGAGGGGGGAAGGGATAATATTTGAAATGTACATAAAATATCCAAGAAAAATAAAATAAGAAAAATAAAAATTGACAAAAAAGAACTTAGCTCCCAGGTGAATATCATTTACTCTGCATATGCTGTACTTTAATTGAAAAAAAAATGACAGAAAAGCACAGGTGCAGCTGTATGCTTGTGCAGCCATTATGTTTGGTCCCAAAGGCAGTTTAAGTGCTTCTGTGGAAAGTAAATAGATAAGACTCCCTTGTTGTGCTCTATGGAGCCTATTTCCCCAATGTCTTCATGTCTCTACAACTCCCTCTTGGTCCCCTTCATTGGCCTATAAAATCACAGTACAATCGTCTGTCTGACATAGATTTTTAGCAAAGCTATTCCATGCTACAGACATGGTTACTGTTCTGAATAGGAGAGTTAGCACAACCTCCCTCAAACTGAGGTTTTCATTAGTCACTGAGCAGGGACAGAAAACAATACTGAGTGTGTTTAAAGTTACAACTGGTTCCTGAACAATTTTATAAGACTGCATTTATTTGCTCTTCAGAGGCATAATTCTGTGTTTATGGTATATTTGATTCAAAACTGAGATTGGAGTAACGTAAGTGATATTTGTAAGATATCTCCAAAATAGAACTTCCCTAAAATAATTCACCCACTTTTTGGGTGAATTTACTTTTTATTTTATGTGTGTGGGTGTTTTGTCTATATGTATGTTTCTGTGCTACATGCATGCAGTGCCCAAAAAGGCCAGAAGTGGTCACTGAAACATTTGGAACTGGAGTTTCAGATGGTTGTAACGCATCACTTGGCTTTCTGGCATTTGAATATATATCCTCTGGAGCAGCCAGGGCTCTTACCCATAGGTATCTGACCAGCCCCAAATTTATACATTTTGTCATGACAAAGTTTCAGACTTCTAAAACCTAGATTTTTCAGCCCCTTTACTCAAGGTAAAAACTTCTATTACATTTCTATGTATGTTAATTATGTCGAGGGGTTATTTTGTTTAGTTTTCAAATAAATAGCCAATAAGTGAACAGTACAAGGGCATAGTAAGAATAAATTCTGCATTCAAGACTTGATCCCAGGTCTATGGTCCCAGGTCAATAGTCTTCGTCCCATTTTTCTCTTCTTGGAGATCTTGCTTCTTTCAACTTCTTGTGAGAATTATGTGTTACATTGTTGAATTTCTGATTTCAGACTCTTATGATTAAAATTAGGTTTTGTCCAGAGACAAGGTAAGCTTCTATCTGATATATACATAACTTGCAAAAGTACATTTTTATTTGTGTCAGTGTGTCTGTGAGTGTGCCAGTATGCATATGTTGATGTCAGAGGCAATCCTTGGCTGTCATTCCTCAGATGATGTCTGACTGCGTTCCTCCCTCCCTCCCTCCCTCCCTCTCTCCCTCCCTCCCTCCCTTCCTCTCTCCCTCCCTCCCTTCCTTCCTTCCTTCCTTCCTTCCTTCCTTCCTTCCTTCCTTCCTTCCTTCCTTCCTTCCTTCCTTCCTTCCTTCCTTCTCAAGACAGAGTCTCTCTCATTTCATTGTCTCAGAGCTTCCTAAGCAGGGAAGTCTGGCTTCCCAGTAAGCTACAAGGATCTGTCTCCAACCAAGTATTGAAGTGTATGCTATCATTCTTTACATTTTTTAAAGTGGGTTCTGGAGATTGAATGCAGGTTCACTTTGCAGAGACTTCCAACACTTTAATATTTACAAAAATAACTTTACGAATGTATGATTGGTTTATACAAAGTTGTGCATATGGTTTAGTAAAAAGTTTAATTTATGTAAAATCAGAGAGATAACTGCATATAAAAAGAACACAGAACTCAACGTTGGGAAGTTTTTTAAAGCAATATTCTGGGATAAGTATCAGAGCTTTCATTAGTGGAGAGGATAATGACTCTCACAAAATGTATATAGCTTCCACAAGAGAAGAAGCACAAATATGATTGGAGATATTATGACTGAGTTTTGATTTTATCAGTCTACTATGGAGGCCAAAAGAGACAAAAATAACAAACATAAATTGACACATTTTTATATTTTACTTTTTAAATTGGATATTTTATGTATTTATTTTTCAAATGTTACATTTTTTCCCAAAACACATAGATGTGGCCAAATGAACTAGTAAGACCTGAGATAAATTTCAGTGCTTTTCTTATATTTGATGTTTTTCATACGTATATTGGCTGACCACTTGGGATTGGATAATGTATCAGGGGGGTTCTCTCCTGGAAAATACTGATTCTTCTTCTCTTAGCAACAATTAATTTCTTATAGCTCTTCATCTAATAGTAGGGACTTATGAAATATGATACTTTCTTAAAGCTAAGCTTAGGAAGATTCTATGGACATATGGTAGGGAATCACTGTCAGTGGATATATGCCTTTTTAATTTAAAACTTCACAATAATTAAGTCAATTAATCATTTTTTTCAATGATGATTTTCACTCAAACACACTAGTGGATTGATTGTAATCCAAGCATTCTGTGGTTGAAATTCTAACAATTGATATCGAACTACACTATGATGATTCCAAGGCAAGACTGAGTTCAATAATATTTTTTTTCATTCTAGGCTATATGGATTTATTTTTTAAATTTTTATTTATTCATTTGCTTTACATCCAATTATCCCCCCTTCTCCCTGTAACCCCCTCATAGAGTTCCTCCTCCTATTCCTTCTCTGCTTCTCCTCTAAGAGGATAGAGGTCCCCATGGCCCCTGGATATTGCTGCATCTTGGCACATCAAGTCTCTGCAGGCCTAGGCATATTCTATCCCACTGAGGCCAGACAAGGCAGTCCAGTTATGCAAGCCACAGACATGCAACAGCTTTAGGGACATCTCCTTCTTCAGTTGTTGGGGAACTTACATGATGAAGATTGAGTTTCACATCTGCTATATATGTGCATTGGTCCTAGGTCCAGCTCCTGTGCTGTTTGGTTGGTGGTTCAGTCTCTGACAGACTTCAAGGGTCCAGGTTAATTGATTTCCTGTGAAGTTCCTATTTGCTTCAGGGTCCTCAATCTTTCCCCTAATTCTTGTATAAGCCTCCGTGAGCTCTGTCCATTGTTTGGCTGTGGGCCTGGATTTAAAGAATGAAATTCAATAGGAGTACTTTCCAGAACAATCAAGTATTTGGATAAGAAAATTTTTTTCTTTGAAAGCTGTATTTTTTGAGGAACTTATATAGTAGTCTCTGTAACAACTCATATATATATATATATATATATATATATATATATATATACATTTTTATCTCCTTATTCCCATTCTTTATAAAAGATACAAGTTTATTGTGAACTAATTTCACTCAACCATAGCTTATTCCTTTTTACTTACTTATTACTACTATTCCCTATTCCTTACTTCTTACTTATTCCTGCTTACTATTGAGATTTTTCCCTAGCTCTTTCCACTTTTTCCTCAGTTGCTAGTTAATTGCTATTCAGTATCCACATCAACTTTTCAAAAGAAAACTTTCAACATGGAAATAAGTGTGTGTGTGTGTGCATGTGTGTGTGCCTGTGTGTGTGTGTGCATGTGTGTGTGTGTGCCTGTGTGTCATTTAATTTTATTTACAATAGACTTCATCTATTGATTTTTCTGAAAATGACAAGATTTCATTCTTTCTATAGCTGAATAATAAGCTTATGTATATCTATACCACTTAAAAAGTTATTTCATTTATTATTGAGATTATTATTGCATCATTTCCCCTTCATTTCTCCCCTTCAACCCCTACCCCTTATACTACCCTTGTTGTTTCTCAAATTCATGCTCTATTTTTCATTAATTGTTGATAGATATCATGTATAGTATCAGTATGTATAATAATGTTACTTGCATGTATGTTTTCAGGGCTGACTATTTGGTTTAAAATCTCTCCTCCTTTGCAGAGAAAATCAATTCCTAGCCTGATTTCATCTCTAAGGTGCTGTAAAATGCATGTGGATATGCACACAATTCTTTGAAGACTGATAGTATCTTTTTATTTTTGATTCATACCCAGAAGATATCCCTTACGATACTTATGTATTTTTTGAGGAACCTATATAGTAGTCTTTGTAGTAACTTACAATCCCATGTAGTAACTTACATTCACACAAACAAATAAGTTCTCCAAGTTCTATTTTTCTATATTCTCTGCACCATTAGTATTTATTAAATATCCATTCTACCTTGAATGACACAATAACTTATTTTTATTGACACCAAAATCTATTTTTGTTTATTATTTTCTTCCTTTAATTCTCATTTCTACAGGACATATACTGACCTCCAGATCTTTGATGGAGAATTGTACCAAAGTGAGAGAGTTCATTCTCCTGGGACTAACTGATGACCCAGGCTTGCAGGTTCCCCTTTTCATCATGTTCACCATCATTTACCTCATTGATGTGGTTGGAAACATGGGGATGATAATGTTGGTTCTCATGGACTCTCATTTGCACACGCCCATGTACTTTTTCCTTTGTAACCTGTCTCTTATAGACTTGGGTTACTCCTCAGCTGTCACTCCCATGGTGATGTCTGAATTGCTCATGGTCTCCAAGGTGGTGTCATACAATGCCTGTGCTGCACAGATGTTCTTCTTTGTAGGCTTCGCCACTGGGGAAAATTACCTCTTAGCATCAATGGCCTATGACCGCTATGTAGCAGTATGCAAACCCCTGCATTATTCCACCAGGATGACAACAAGTGTTTGTATTTGTTTGAACATTGGCTCTTATATCTGTGGTTTCTTGAATGCCATTTTTCATGTTGGAGACATATTCAGCCTTTCTTTTTGTAAATTTAATGTAGTCCATCATTTTTTCTGTGATGTTCCAGCAGTTCTGGCTCTATCTTGCTCTGATATACACCTCAGTGAAATGATTCTTGTTTTTTTGTCAACATTCAATGTCTTCTTTGCTCTTCTGATCATCTTAGTTTCCTATCTCTTTATATTTATTACCATCTTGAAGATGAAATCAGACAAGGGACACCAAAAAGCTTTGTCCACCTGTACCTCCCACCTCACTGTAGTTTCCATATTTTATAGCACTGTCATTTTCATGTACTTACAACCCAGTTCCAGTCATTCCATGGATGCAGATAAAGTAGCATCTATGTTCTACACTATGATCATCCCCGCACTAAACCCTTTGGTCTATAGCCTGAGGAATAAGGAAGTGAACAATGCATTCAAGAAAATGGTTAAGAAATCAACTTTATGATTGAAAGTAATTTGATATTCCTTTCACATATTCTTTGTGCATTAGTTAGATTTAAATTCTACAATACAGAGGGATTTTTTGCCCAATACACTCATCTCTTCAAAAGTCTACTTTTTAATCAAAATATTTGTAAGTTTGTAACATACTTAATGATACATGCTAAGGACATTTCTAAGAAATGCTGGGTTTTACTTGTCATAACTTGGTAATTTTTATTTGATTTATTCACTAATTTACATTTTCTGTCATATTTAAATTTATAGATACATAAACAGGCTACATTTTAAACAATGATGTGTGTGTGTGTGTGTGTGTGTGTGTGTGTATATGTGTGTGTGTTGTGAACACATACTGACCACAGACCTGAATAGGAAATTTTAAGCATAGCTAGATTTTAACATAAGCAATTTAAATAATTGATTTGATTCATAACATAAATTTCCCATTGTTTTCCATTTTCACTTGTTCCTTTCTTGTTTTTCTATGACTTGAACATCTTTTAATTTTTGATTGGCTATACTACATGTATTCAT